>NC_133851.1:5541214-6228714 GCF_047830755.1 Zonotrichia albicollis
TTCTTGCAAAAGCCTAGGAGTTCTTTTTGTGTTCACACGCCTGGAATATTTAGCTTTGGATCACAGCAGAATGCAGATGACAAAACGAGGCCTTTAAGTCACATCCAGTATGAAGCAGCATGAAAGAAGAAAGCAGCTGAGAGTGCCAACCCTGCTAGGTAATCTCAGTAATGGTCTTGACATTAGCAGAAATTTGAAATGAGTCTCTGAAAATGACAAAGGAGGCTGAAGAAGAGGGAGCGATGACTCCTCTTGCATAGTGTTTCCTAACAGGGATCTTCAAAATGGAAAGATTGTATCATCCTTTCAACTGAAGGAAGGTATGAAAACAACAGGAAGGAAACGGCATCACATGCTAGAAAGACTAGGAAAGAAGTACACTGGGCAGTGTACTTCTAGACAGAAAGGCCACTGATGGAAAACCAACTAAACTGGCACCAATGCAGCAGCATTGTACTAAAGCCAGAAATGTCCAGCGCTTCACTCTCTGCCGTTCCATTCAGATGCACACAGCAGCTCTGCAACAGTCCTACTGATCATCTCCTTGGTGAACTTGGAGTTGAGGGTCCGTGGTGAAGCAGAGTCCCCAGCAAGATGCAAAGGAGAGCTGCTTTCTTGCAACTTTGCCTTTATCAGTTCCATAGCTTTAAGCCATAACAAACACCATTCAACCAACCACCATACACCAGGCTTTGAACACACGACCGTTCTAGAACTTGTTGATCTACCTCTAATTCAGCTGCCTCACCTTCCCACAGTCCTTTTCTACTTAGCCAATGGAATGGGCCTCAGCCCAAGGCCTTCCTTTTGTAAGCTTCTAGCTAGATGCAGCAGCAAGCCACTACTTTCTTCTGTGCCAAGACTTCAGGTAGACGATTTGCATCTGCCCTTCCAGTGAAACCTAACGGGGAGAGAAAAGCCTCTCACAGATGTTCAGTCATTCCATTAGCTACACAGGCCAAATCAAAAGAAAAGCGAGCTATGGGTTTGTGTACTTGCTCCTACACAACACCTGCTGCCCTCTGACAATCAACTAGCAGAGAACCAGCAAAACTGAGACTTGAGGCAAACAACCCTTTGAAGGGAATAATGATGTCAGCAATTAAGACAACACATTTCCAGGCCACCGAGATGCTTGAAATGTCAGCAAAGGCTGGAGACCAAAGGCTGAACTAATAGGGAAAGGGTAAAAGAATCCCAAGAAAAACATGACCGAAGGTTAAAACAATTCCAAGAAAAACATAGGCAACTGACCTGTTGAAGCCTTCAGGAAATCAGTGGCCGCTGATTTACATAGGCCATTCAAGTTAGTTGACCCGTGCACCTTCCACCCCTTTTTCACCTTTCGGCGCCATAGGGTGAATTGTGAGCATGAAATCACAATTCCTTGGATTCTCTTCTTAACTTGACGAGAAAAATTCAGCAACTGAAGTACCTGTTACTGATGTGATACCCAGGAACACCGAGTTGACACATTTCATTTTGTTCAAACACAGCTAGCAAATCTAAGGGCACAAGGCTGGCTTCTTTTCATGACAATTGTTCTGTTTTACAACCTGCTCTGATCCTGGTGAAACTTTTTCATTAGCTTCTCTCTAAAAGCAAAAAGTCCAGTTCACAGTCCCATCCTACTGCTGCAAGTAAACCATTTGTATTGCCAAGACCAAAAACGGAATTGGAAGGTACAGAGACGCCCGGAGCTATGAGCAGATACGGGGCACATTTCGGTAGAAGCCGCCGTCTGCAGTGCACTGTGACCAGCACAATCGCCTTTGCGCGAAGAAGCCGCTTCTTCGCCTCTGGAAGCCGGAGAGAGCGGCTACCTCTGAAAGATGAAGAATGAAGCAGCACAACACTGGGATTGTGTGCACAGATGCACACTGATCCAAAACAGTACCTTACCACTCTCAAACTTTTCCAAACACATGAACATTCTGTTGGAAAGTGTTTTGGACAACTTTTTTTTTCTTCCTGCAAAACACACAGCAGACTTCTCTGCAAAATGTAAAATCCGATGGGAGATGTTTTCTATGCTGGCACAGTTTTTCCTTGCCAGACATGGTGGAAAAGATTTTTGCAATGATGTAGACGACAAAAGACGCTAAAGACGAAGGTACGCAGCTCCCCGGAGCTATGCCCCGGTCCCGGGCACATTTCGGCAGATGCCGCCGCACTGGAGTGCGCTGTGACCGGTACAATCGCCTTTGCGCGAAGAAGTCGATTCTTCGCCTCCGGGAGCCGGAGAGAGCGGCTGCTTTCAAAAGGTGAAGAATGAAGCTGCACAACACTGGGATAGTGTGTGCAGCTTGCCAACTGATAAAAAACACTACCTTACCACTCCTACCTTTTCTAAACACATGAATATCCTGTTGGAAGGTGTTTTGGACAACTTTCTTATTCTTGGTGCAAAACACTCAGCAGAGCTCTCTGCAACATGTAAAACACCATCAGAGATGTTTTCTGTGCAGGCACAGTTTCTCATTACCAGACATAGTGGAAAAGCGTTTTGCAGTGATGTAGACCACAAAAGTCCCGAAAGAAGAAGGTACGGATGTCCCCGGAGGTAAGCGCCGGTCCCGGGCACATTTCGGAAGAAGCCGCCGCACTGGAGTGCACTGGGACCGGCACAATCGCCTTTGCGCAAAGAAGCCGCCTCTTCGTCTCCGGGGGCCGGAGTGAGCGGCTGCTTCGGAAAGGCGGGAATGAAGCTGCACAACACGGGGATAGTGTGCGCAGCTTGCAAACTGATAAAAAACAGTACCTTACCACTCTCCTACCTTTTCCAAACATATGAATATTGGGTTGGAAGGTGTTTCCAACAACTTTATTTTCTTCGTGCAAAACACGCAGCAGACCTCTCTGCAACATGTACAACACCATGAGAGTTGTTTTCTGTGCTGGCACAGTTTCTCCATGCCAGACATAGTGGAAAGGATTTTTCCAATGATGTAGACCACAAAAGACGCTAAAGACGAAATATGGAGCTCCCCGGAGCTAAGCGCCGGTCCCGGGCACATTTCGGCCGAAGCCGCCGCACTGGAGTGCGCTGTGACCGGCACAATCGCCATTGCGCGAAGAAGCCGCTTCCTTGCCTCCCCGAGCCGGAGAGAGCGGGTGCTTTCAAAAGGTGAAGAATGAAGCTGCACAAGACTGGGATAGTGTGTGCAGCTTGCAAACTGATAAAAAACACTACCTTACCAATCTCCAACCTTTTCCAAACACATGAACATTCGATTGGAAGGTGTTTTGGAAAACTTTCTTTATCTTCTTGCATAAACTTCTGCAGAACTCTCTGCAACATGTAAAACACGATGGGAGATGTTTTCTGTAAGGCACAGTTTCTCATTACCAGACATAGTGGAAAAGCGTTTTGCAGTGATGTAGACCACAAAAGTCCCGAAAGAAGAAGGTACGGATGTCCCCGGAGGTAAGCGCCGGTCCCGGGCGCCTCTTCGTCTCCGGGAGCCAGAGAGAGCGGCTGCTTTCAAAAGGTGAGGAATGAAGCTGCACAACACTGGGATAGTGTGCGCAGCTTGCAAACTGATAAAAACACTACCTTACCACTTTCCTACCTTTTCCAAACACATGAATATTTCATTGGAATGTGTTTTGGACAACTTTATTCTTCTTCTTGCAAAATATTCTGCAGAGGTCTCTAAACAAGTAAAACACGATGGGAGATGTTTTCTGTGCTGGCACAGTTTCTCCATGCCAGACATAGTGGAAAGGATCTTTGCAATGATATAGACCACAAAAGACGCTAAAGACGAAATATGGAGCTCCCCGGAGCAAAGCGCCGGGCCCGGGCACATTTCGGAAGAAGCCGCCGCACTGGAGTGCACTGTGACCGGCACAATCGCATTTGCGCGAAGAAGCCGAATCTTCGTCTCCGGGAGCCGGAGAGAGCGGCTGCTTTCAAAAAGTGAAGAATGAACTGCACAACACGGGGATAGTGTGTGCAGCTTGCCAACTGATAAAAAACAGTACCTTACCACTTTCCTACCTTTTCCAAACATATGAATATTCGGTTAGAAGGCGTTTTCAACAACTTTATTTTCTTCGTGCAAAACACTCAGCAGAGCTCTCTGCAACATGTAAAACATCATGAGAGATGTTTTCTGTGCAGGCACAGTTTCTCATTACCAGACATAGTGGAAAAGCGGTTTGCAGTGATGTAGACCACAAAAGTCCCGAAAGAAGAAGGTACGGATGTCCCCGGAGCTAAGCGCCGGTCCCGGGCACATTTCGGCAGAAGCCGCCGCACTAGAGTGCACTGTGACCGGCACAATCGCCTTTGCGCGAAGAAGCCGCTTCCTTGCCTCCGCGAACCAGACAGAGCTGCTGCTTCGGAAAGGTGGAAATGAAGCTGCACAACACGGGGATAGTGTGCGCAGCTTGCAAACTGATAGAAAAGAGTACCTTACAACTTTCCTACCTTTTCCAAACATATGAATATTCGGTTAGAAGGTGTTTTCAACAGCTTTATTTTCTTCGTGCAAAACACTCAGCAGAGCTCTCTGCAACATGTAAAACATGATGGGAGATGTTTTCTGTGCTGGCACAGTTTCTACTTGCCAGACATAGTGGAAATGCTTTTAGTAGTGATGTAGAACACAAGAGACGCTAAAGTCGAAATACAGAGTTCCCCGGAGCTAAGCGCCTGGCCCGGGCGCATTTCGGAAGAAGCCGCCGCACTGGAGTGCACGGTGACCGGCAGAATCGCCTTTGCACGAAGAAGCCGATTCTTCGCCTCCGGGAGCCGGAGAGAGCGGCTGCTTTCAAAAGGTGAAGAATGAAGCTGCACAACACTGGGATAGTGTGCGCAGCTTGCAAACTGATAAAAAACAGTACCTTACCACTCCTACCTTTTCCAAACACATGAACATTCGATTGGAAGGTGTTTTGGAAAACTTTCTTTTTCTTCGTGCAAAACAATCAGCAGAGCTCTCCGCAACATGTAAAACACCACGGGAGATGTTTTCTGTGCAGGCACAGTTTCTCCTTGCCTAACATATTGGAAAACCTTTCTGTATGATGTAGACCACAAAAGACCTGAAAGACCTAGGTACGCAGCTCCCCGGAGCTATGGCCCGATCCCGGGCACATTTCGGAAGAAGCCGCCGCACTGGAGTGCACTGTGACCGGCACAATCGCCTTTGCGCGAAGACGCCGATTCTTCGCCTCCGGGAGCCGGAGAGACCAGTAGCTTCGGAAAGGAGAGAATGAAGCTGCACAACACTGGGATAGTGTGCGCAGCTTGCAAACTGATAGAAAACAGTACCTTACTACTTTCCTACATTTTCCAAACACATGAATATCCTGTTGGAAGGTGTTTTGGACAACTTTCTTATTCTTGATGCAAAACACTCAGCAGACCTCTCTGCAACATGTAAAACATGATGGGAGATGTTTTCTGTGCAGGCACCGTTTCTCCTTGCCAGACAAGCGGAAAAGCTTTTTGCAGTGATGTAGACCACAAAAGTCCCGAAAGAAGAAGGTACGGATGTCCCCGGAGCTAAGCGCCAGTCCCGGGCACATTTCGGCAGAAGCCGCCGCACTGGAGTGCACGGTGACCGGCACAATCGCCTTTGAGCGAAGAAGCCGCTTCCTTGCCTCCCCGAGCCGGAGAGAGCGGGTGCTTTCAAAAGGTGAAGAATGAAGCTGCACAACAATGGGATAGTGTGTGCAGCTTGCCAACTGATAAAAAACAGTACCTTAACACTCCTACCTTTTCCAAACACATGAACATTCGATTGGAAGGTGTTTTGGAAAACTTTCTTTTTCTTCGTGCAAAACACTCAGCAGAGCTCTCTGCAACATGTAAAACACCATGAGAGATGTTTTCTGTGCAGGCACAGTTTCTCATTACCAGACATAGTGGAAAAGCGGTTTGCAGTGATGTAGACCACAAAAGACGCTAAAGACGAAATATGGAGCTCCCCGGAGGTAAGCGCCGGTCCCGGGCACATTTCGGCCGAAGCCGCCGCACTGGAGTGCACTGTGACCGGCACAATCGCCTTTGCGCGAAGAAACCGATTCTTCGCCACCGGCAGCCGTACAGAGCGGCTGCTTTCAAAAGGTGAAGAATGAAGCTGCACAAGACTGGGATAGTGTGCGCAGCTTGCCAACTGATAGAAAACACTACCTTACACTTTCCTACCTTTTCCAAACACATGAACATTCGATTGGAAGGTGTTTTGGAAAACTCTCTTTTTCTTCTTGCATAAACTTCTGTAGAGCTCTCTGCAACATGCAAAACACGATGGGAGATGTTTTCTGTGCTGGCACAGATTCTCCTTGCCTAACATAGTGGAAAACCTTTCTGTATGATGTAGACCACAAAAGTCCCGAAAGACGAAGGTACGCAGCTCCCCTGAGCTAAGCGCCGGTCCCGGGCACATTTCGGCAGATGCCGCCGCACTGGAGTGCACTGTGACCGGAACAATCGCATTTGCGCGAAGAAGCCGAATCTTCGTCTCCGGGAGCCGGAGAGAGCGGCTGCTTTCAAAAAGTGAAGAATGAACTGCACAACACGGGGATAGTGTGTGCAGCTTGCCAACTGATAAAAAACAGTACCTTACCACTTTCCTACCTTTTCCAAACATATGAATATTCGGTTAGAAGGCGTTTTCAACAACTTTATTTTCTTCGTGCAAAACACTCAGCAGAGCTCTCTGCAACATGTAAAACATCATGAGAGATGTTTTCTGTGCAGGCACAGTTTCTCATTACCAGACATAGTGGAAAAGCGTTTTGCAGTGATGTAGACCACAAAAGTCCCGAAAGAAGAAGGTACGGATGTCCTCGGAGCTAAGCGTAGGTCCCGGGCACATTTCGGAAGAAGCCGCCGCACTAGAGTGCACTGTGACCGGCACAATCGCCTTTGCGCGAAGAAGCCGCTTCCTTGCCTCCGCGAAGCAGACAGAGCTGCTGCTTCGGAAAGGTGGAAATGAAGCTGCACAACACGGGGATAGTGTGCGCAGCTTGCAAACTGATAGAACAGAGTACCTTACAACTTTCCTACCTTTTCCAAACATATGAATATTCGGTTAGAAGGTGTTTTCAACAGCTTTATTTTCTTCGTGCAAAACACTCAGCAGAGCTCTCTGCAACATGTAAAACATGATGGGAGATGTTTTCTGTGCTGGCACAGTTTCTACTTGCCAGACATAGTGGAAATGCTTTTAGTAGTGATGTAGAACACAAGAGACGCTAAAGTCGAAATACAGAGTTCCCCGGAGCTAAGCGCCTGGCCCGGGCGCATTTCGGAAGAAGCCGCCGCACTGGAGCGCACGGTGACCGGCAGAATCGCCTTTGCACGAAGAAGCCGATTCTTCGCCTCCGGGAGCCGGAGAGAGCGGCTGCTTTCAAAAGGTGAAGAATGAAGCTGCACAACACTGGGATAGTGTGCGCAGCTTGCAAACTGATAAAAAACAGTACCTTAACACCCCTACCTTTTCCAAACACATGAACATTCGATTGGAAGGTGTTTTGGAAAACTTTCTTTTTCTTCGTGCAAAACAATCAGCAGAGCTCTCCGCAACATGTAAAACACCACGGGAGATGTTTTCTGTGCAGGCACAGTTTCTCCTTGCCTAACATATTGGAAAACCTTTCTGTATGATGTAGACCACAAAAGACCTGAAAGACCTAGGTACGCAGCTCCCCGGAGCTATGGCCCGATCCCGGGCACATTTCGGAAGAAGCCGCCGCACTGGAGTGCACTGTGACCGGCACAATCGCCTTTGCGCGAAGACGCCGATTCTTCGCCTCCGGGAGCCGGAGAGACCAGTAGCTTCGGAAAGGAGAGAATGAAGCTGCACAACACTGGGATAGTGTGCGCAGCTTGCAAACTGATAGAAAACAGTACCTTACCACTTTCCTACATTTTCCAAACACATGAATATCCTGTTGGAAGGTGTTTTGGACAACTTTCTTATTCTTGGTGCAAAACACTCAGCAGACCTCTCTGCAACATGTAAAACATGATGGGAGATGTTTTCTGTGCAGGCACCGTTTCTCCTTGCCAGACATAGTGGAAAATCTTTTTGCAGTGATGTAGACCACAAAAGTCCCGAAAGAAGAAGGTACGGATGTCCCCGGAGGTAAGCGCCAGTCCCGGGCACATTTCGGAAGAAGCCGCCGCACTGGAGTGCACTGTGACCGGCACAATCGCCTTTGCGCAAAGAAGCCGCCTCTTCGTCTCCGGGGGCCGGAGTGAGCGGCTGCTTCGGAAAGGTGGGAATGAAGCTGCACAAGACTGGGATAGTGTGCTCAACTTTCAAACTGATAGAAAACAGTACTTTACCGCTTTCCTACCTTTTCCAAACACATGAACATTCGATTGGAAGGTGTTTTGGACATCTTTCTTTTTCTTCGTGCAAAACACTCTGCAGACTTCTCTGCAACATGTACAACACCATGGGAGATGTTTTCAGCCCTGACCCAGATTCTCCTTGCCAGACATAGTGGAAAAACTTTTTGCGAGGTTGGAGAGGACAAGAAACGCTAAAGACGAAAGTATGGAGTTTTCCGTAGCTAAGAATGCATGAAAGCAAAAGACTGCCCTCTTCAAAAATGGCAATTAGGAGGCCTCGGAAAAGTACAAATCAGCCAGCCTCTTTTTTATCCCCATGAAGTTGATGGGGCAGCTATTCCTGAAAGCCTTGCCTGGCATATGAAGGAGGACAAAGCAATGTACTCGGCGTGGATTTTCCTGGGGAATTTCATGCTGAACAACTTTTTCAACACCTCTGATGAATCAACTTGACTGGTAGATGAAGGGAATATTGTCTGCGTGGCCTTCAGGGAGGTTTTTACATTTATCTACATGGCTGCACACATACATACGGGAAGCAATAATGCAAAAGGGAGGGAACCAGTGTCTTTTAAGTGATGCTGAGTGAAAAGACAAGAGGCAGTGGGCACACACTGAAATACAGGAGATTGCCTATGAACATCACCAAATGATGTTTTACTGTGAGGGTGACTGAACCGCGGCACAGACTGCCCAGAAAGCTTCTGAAGCCTGGATCTTAGAAGACATTAAAAGTACACCCAGATAGAATCCCGGGCAAGAGGCTCTAGGTATCCTGCTTTAACAGGGGGGTTGGGCCTGGTGAGCCCCACTGAGCCCTACCACTCTCATTCATTCTGTGTAGTGAATTCTCTTCGAGATGCATTTCAAGCAATGGCATGACAAAGTTCTGTGCAGACAGAGATCCAAATGGACATGGGATCCATGTTCCTTAAGCAGTGTTCAAGAAGAATGTAAAACTCTGGGACAAGTGTCTCTTCCCTAACTGAATCCCTTTCATGGGAAAATTCCCAGCTATAGAAAGATCTTCTGATACGCATGCTTAGGACTGACACTGGCTGAGGAAATTTCCCCCTATGTGCATCTAAGACCAGTTAGGATCATCACCCAAGACTTGTCAACATAGTCACAGAATGTCTATTGTAAAGAAGTGACAACTTCCATCAGAATGGCAAATATTGGTCCACAAAATGGATTAATGAATGGGAATTAATGACTTGGGTTAAAAAGAAAAATAAAGAGTTGGTCTTTATTTAATAATTTCGTTGCAATATTGATATGGGAAGAAAAAGACCTCAATCCTGGACTTTCTCAACTCTAAGAAAGATTTTAAAAATTTCTTCTAGAAATCTATTATTATGACGAGACTATTCAAACAATTTTAGTCGGTAAAAAAGTCCCAGATTTGTCTAGTTTTGTTTCCAGGGAAAAGGGCTGTGGTTTGTGTTTCCGGGCCTGGGGCTGGGAGTGGCCGGCTGGCTCCTGAAAATCCTCGATACGCAGGGTGGTTCCCAGATAAAAGGTGGCACCAGTGCCAAGTCGTGATGGTTTGATAATACAGAGTAGCTCCTACAATCTGCCAGCAAGAAGCGGGGCGGCTGAATTTTGTTTCCAGGGAATGGGGTGGTGGTTTCTGTTTGGGGGCCTGTGGCAGGCAGTGGCAGGCTGGCTCCTTAAAATCCACGATACGCAAGATGCTTCCAAAAGAAAGGTGGCACAAGTGCCGAGTCGGGCTGGTTTGATAGAGCCAAGTGTCTCCTGCAATCTGCCAGCCAGAAGCGGGGTGGGTGAGTTTTGTTTGCCAGGGAAAAGGGCCATGGTTTGTTTTCCGGGGCCTGTGGCCAAGAATGGCCGGATGGCTCCTTAAAAATCCACGCCGCGCCGGATGGTTCCCAGACCCAAGGGGGCACCAGTGCCGAGACAGGCTGGTTTGATAGAGCCAAGTGGCTCCTGCAATCTGCCAGCCAGAAGATGGGCAGGTCAGTTTTACTTCCAGGGAAAAGGGCCGTAGTCTGTGTTCGGGGGCCTGTGGCTGGGAGTGGCCGGCTGCCTCCTGAAAATCCACGATACGCAGGATGGTTCCCAGATGAAAGGTGGCACCAGTGCCGAGTCGGGCTGGTTTGATAGAGCCAAGTGGCCCCTGCAATCGGCCAGCCAGAAGCGGGGCGGGTCAGTTTTGTTTGCCAGGGAAAAGGGCCGTGATTTGTGCTGGGTGCCTGTGGCTGGGAGTGGCCGGCTGGCTCCTGAAAATCCACGATACCCAAGATGCTTCCCAAAAGAAAGGTGGCACCAGTGCCAAGTCGGGCTGGTTTGATAGAGCCAAGTGGCTCCTGTAATCTGCCAGCCAGAAGATGGGCGGGTGAGATTTTTTGCCAGGGAAAAGGGCCGTGGTTTGTGTTGGGGGCCTGTGGCTGGGAGTGGCCGGCTGGCGGCTTAAAATCCAGGCCGCGCTGGATGGTTCCCAGACCCAAGGGGGAACCAGTGCCGAGTCGGGTTGGTTTGATAGTACCAAGTGGCTCCTGCAATCTGCCAGCCAGAAGATGGGCAGGTCAGTTTTACTTCCAGGGAAAAGGGCCGGTAGTTTGAGTTTGGGGGCCTGAGGCTGGGAGTGGCCGGCTGGCGGCTTAAAATCCACGCCGCGCAGGACGTTTCCAAGACCCAAGTTGGAACCACTGCCAAGTCGGGCTGGTTTGATAGAGCCAAGTGGCTCCTGCAATCTGACAGCCAGAAGCGGGGCGGGTGAGTTTTGTTTGCCAGGGAAAAGGGCCGTGGTTTGTGTTGGGGGCCTGTGGCTGGGAGTGGCCGGATGGCTCCTGAAAATCGACGATACGCAGGATGGCTCCCAAATGAAAAATTGCATCACTGCCAAGTCGGGCTGGTTTGATAGTACCATGTGGCTCCTGCAATCTGCCAGCCAGAAGATGGGCAGGTCAGTTTTACTTCCAGAGAAAAGGGCCATAGATTTGTTTGGGGGCCTGTGGCTGGGAGTGGCCATCTGGCTCCTGAAAATCCACGATACGCAGGATGGTTCCCAGATGAAAGGTGGCACCAGTGCCAAGTCGGGCCGGCTTGATAGTACCAAGTGGCTCCTGCAATCTGCCAGCCAGAAGGCGGGCCGCTGAGATTTTCTTCCAGGGAAAATGGTCGTGGTATATGTTTGGGGCCCTGTGGCTGAGAGTGGCCGGCTAGCTCCTGAAAATCCACGACACGCAGGATGGTTCCCAGATGAAATTTGGAACCAGTGCCGAGTCAGGCTGCTTTGATAGAGCCAAGTGGCTCCTGCATTCTGCCAGCCAGGAGTGGGGCGGGTCAGTTTGCTTACCAGGTTAAAGGGCCGTGGTTTGTGTTTGGGGGCCTGTGGCTTGGAATGGCCGGCTGGCTCCTGAAAATCCCCGATATACAGGATGGTTCCCAGATGAAAGGTGGCACCAGTGCCGAGTCGGGCTGGTTTGATAGAATCAAGTGGCTCCTGCAATCTGCCAGCCAGAAGCGGGGTGGGTGAGTTTTGTTTGCCAGGGAAAAGTGCCGTGGTTTGTTTTCGGGGCCTGTGGCTGGGAGTGGCCGGCTGGCTCCTGAAAATCCACGATACGCAAGATGCTTCCCAAATGAAAAATGGCACCAGTGCCAAGTCGGGATGGTTTGATAGAGCCAAGTGGCTCCTGCAATCTGCCAGCCAGAAGATGGGCAGGTCAGTTTTACTTCCAGGGAAAAGGGCCGTAGTTTGTGTTTGGGGACCTGTGGCTGGGAATGGCCGGCTGGCTCCTTTAAATCCACGCTGCGCAGGATGGTTCCCAGACCCAAGGTGGCACCAGTGCCGAGTTGGGCTGGTTTGATAGAGCCATGTGGCTCCTGCAATCTGCCAGCCAGAAGGTGGGCAGGTCAGTTTTACTTCCAGGGAAAAGGGCCGTGGTATATGTTTGGGGGCCTGTGGCTGGGAATGGCCGGCTGGCTTCTGAAAATCCATGATACCAGGATGGTTCCCAGATGAAAGGTGGCACCAGTGCCGAGTCGTGCTGGTTTGATAGAGCCAAGTGGCTCCTGCAATCTGCCAGCCAGAAGCTGGGCGGGTCAGTTTTGTTTGCCAGGGAAAAGGGCCGTGGTTTGTGTTGGGGGCCTGTGGCTGGGAGTGGCCGGCTGGCTCCTGAAAATCCACGATACGCAGGATGGTTCCCAGACCCATGGGGGCACCAGTGCCAAGTCGGGCTGGTTTGATAGAGCCAAGTGGCTCCTGCAATCTGCCAGCCAGAAGTTGGGCAGGTCAGTTTTACTTCCAGAGAAAAGGGCCATAGATTTGTTTGGGGGCCTGTGGCTGGGAGTGGCCATCTGGCTCCTGAAAATCCACGATACGCAGGATGGTTCCCAGATGAAAGTTGGCACCAGTGCCAAGTCGGGCCGGCTTGATAGTACCGAGTAGCTCCTGCAATCTGCCAGCCAGAAGGCGGGCCGCTGAGATTTTCTTCCAGGGAAAAGGGCCGTGGTATATATTTGGGGCCCTGTGGCTGGGAGTGGCCGGCTGGCTCCTGAAAATCCACGACACGCAGGATGGTTCCCAGATGAAATTTGGAACCAGTGCCGAGTCAGGCTGCTTTGATAGAGCCAAGTGGCTCCTGCATTCTGCCAGCCAGGAGTGGGGCGGGTCAGTTTGTTTACCAGGTTAAATGGCCGTGGTTTGTGTTTGGGGGCCTGTGGCTTGGAATGGCCGGCTGGCTCCTTAAAATGCACGCCGCGCATGATGGTTCCCAGACGAAAGGGGGCACCAGTGCCGAGTTGGGCTGGTTTGATAGAGCCAAGTTGCTCCTGCAATCTGCCAGCCAGAAGATGGGCAGGTCAATTTTACTTCCAGGGAAAAGGGCCGTAGTTTTTGTTTGGGGGCCTGTGGCTGGGAGTGGCCGGCTGGCTCCAGAAAATCCACGATACGCAGGATGGTTCCCAAATTAAAAGTGGCACCAGTGCCAAGTCGGGCTGGTTTGATAGAGCCAAGTAGATCTTGCAATCTGACAGCCAGAGGATGGCCAGGTCTGTTTTAATTCCAGGGAAAAGGGCCGTAGTTTGTGTTTGGGGGCCTGTGGCTTGGAATGGCCGGCTGGCTCCTTAAAATCCACGCCGCGCATGATGGTTCCCAGATGAAAGGTGGCACCAGTGCCGAGTTGGGCTGGTTTGATAGAGCCATGTGGCTCCTGCAATCTGCCAGCCAGAAGATGGGCAGGTCAGATTTACTTCCAGCGAAAAGGGCCGTAGTTTGTGTTTGGGGGCCTGTGGCTTGGAGTGGCCGGCTGGCTCCTGAAAATCCCCAAAACACAGGATGGTTCCCAGATGAAAGGTGGCACCAGTGCTGAGTCGGGCTGGTTTGATAGAGCCAAGTGGCTCCTGCAATCTGCCATCCAGAAGATGGACAGGTCAGTTTTACTTCCGGGGAAAGGGGTAGGTATTTTGTGTTTGGGGGCCTGAGGCAGGGAGTGGCCGGCTGGCTCCTGAAAATGCACGATATTCAGGATGATGGCCAGACCCAAGGTGGCACCACTGCCTAGTCGGGCTGGTTTGATAGAGCCATGTGGCTCCTGCAATCTGCCAGCCAGAAGATGGGCAGGTCAGTTTTACTTCCAGGGAAAAGGGCCGTAGTTTGTGTTTGGGGACCTGTGGCTGGGAGTGGCCGCCTGGCTCCTGAAAATCCCCAATACACAGGATGGTTCCCAGATGAAAGGTGGCACCAGTGCCGAGTCGGGCTGGTTTGATAGAATCAAGTGGCTCCTGCAATCTGCCAGCCAGAAGCGGGGTGGGTGAGTTTTGTTTGCCAGGGAAAAGTGCCGTGGATTGTTTTCGGGGCCTGTGGCTGGGTCCTGAAAATCCACTATACGCAAGCAGCTTCCCAAATGAAAAATGGCACCAGTGCCATGTCGGGATGGTGTGATAGAGCCAAGTGGCTCCTGCAATCTGTCAGCCAGAAGATGGGCTGGTCTGTTTTACTTCCAGGGAAAAGGGCCGTAGTTTGTGTTTGGGGACCTGTGGCTGGGAATGGCCGGCTGGCTCCTTTAAATCCACGCCGCGCATGATGGTTCCCAGATGAAAGGTGGCACCAGTGCCGAGTTGGGCTGGTTTGATAGAGCCAAGTGTCTCCTGCAATCTGCCAGCCAGAAGCCGGGTGTGTGAGTTTTGTTTGCCAGGGAAAAGGGCCGTGGTTTGTGTTGGGGGCCTGTGGCTGGGAGTGGCCGGCTGGCTCCTGAAAATCCACGATACGCAGGATGGTTCCCAGACCCAAGGGGGCACCAGTGCCAAGTCGGGCTGGTTTGATAGAGCCAAGTGGCTCCTGCAATCTGCCAGCCAGAAGATGGGCAGGTCAGTTTTACTTCCAGGGAAAGGGGACGTAGTTTGTGTTTGGGGACCTGTGGCTGGGAGTGGCCGGCTGGCTCCTGAAAATCCACGATACGCAGGATGGTTCCCAAATTAAAAGTGGCACCAGTGCCAAGTCGGGCTGGTTTGATAGAGCCAAGTAGATCTTGCAATCTGACAGCCAGAAGATGGCCAGGTCTGTTTTAATTCCAGGGAAAAGGGCCGTAGTTTGTGTTTGGGGGCCTGTGGCTTGGAATGGCCGGCTGGCTCCTTAAAGTCCACGCCGCGCATGATGGTTCCCAGATGAAAGGTGGCACCAGTGCCGAGTTGGGCTGGTTTGATAGAGCCATGTGGCTCCTGCAATCTGCCAGCCAGAAGATGGGCAGGTCAGATTTACTTCCAGCGAAAAGGGCCGTAGTTTGTGTTTGGGGGCCTGTGGCTTGGAGTGGCCGGCTGGCTCCTGAAAATCCCCAAAACACAGGATGGTTCCCAGATGAAAGGTGGCACCAGTGCTGAGTCGGGCTGGTTTGATAGAGCCAAGTGGCTCCTGCAATCTGCCATCCAGAACATGGACAGGTCAGTTTTACTTCCGGGGAAAGGGGTAGGTATTTTGTGTTTGGGGGCCTGAGGCAGGGAGTGGCCGGCTGGCTCCTGAAAATCCACGATACGCAGGATGGTTCCCAAATGAAAAATGGCACCAGTGCCAAGTCGGGCTGGTTTGATAGTACCAAGTTGCTCCTGCAATCTGCCAGCCAGAAGATGGGCAGGTCAATTTTTCATCCAGGGAAAAAGGCCGTAGTTTTTGTTGGGGGCCTTTGGCTGGGAATGTCCGGCTGGCTCCTTATAATCCACGCCGCGCATGATGGTTCCCAGACCAAAGGTGGCACCTGTGCCGAGTTGGGCTGGTTTGATAGAGCCATGTGGCTCCTGCAATCTGCCAGCCAGAAGATGGGCAGGTAATTTTACTTCCAGGGAAAAGGGCGGTAGTATGTGTTTGGGGGCCTGTGGCTGGGAGTGGCCGGCTGGCTCCTGAAAATCCCCAATACACAGGATGGTTCCCAGATGAAAGGTGGCACCAGTGCTGAGTCGGGCTGGTTTGATAGAGCCAAGTGGCTCCTGCACTCTGCCAGCCATAAGCGGGGTGGGTGAGTTTTGTTTGCCAGGGAAAAGGCCGTGGTTTGTTTTCGGGGGCCTGTGGCTGGGAATGGCCACCTGGCTCCTGAAAATCCACGCCGCGCAGGATTGTTCCCAGACCCACGGTGTCACCAGTGCCGAGTCGGGCTGGTTTGATAGAGCCAAGTGGCTCCTGCAATCTGCCAGCCAGAAGATGGGCAGGTCAGTTTTACTTCCAGGGAAAAGGGCCGTAGTTTGTGTTTGGGGGCCTGTGGCTGGGTGTGGCCGGCTGGCTCCTGAAAATCCACGCCGCGCATGATGGTTCCCAGACCCAAGGTGGCACCAGTGCCGAGTTGAGCTGGTTTGATAGAGCCATGTGGCTCCTGCAATCTGCCAGCCAGAAGCGGGGTGGATGACTTTTGTTTGCCAGGGAAAAAGGCCGTGGTATTTTTTCCGGGGCCTGTGGCTTGGAATGGCCGGCTGGTTCCTTAAAATCCATGCCGCGCAGGATGGATCCCAGATGAAAGGTGGCACCAGTGCCGAGTCGGGCTGTTTTGATAGAGCCAAGTGGCTCCTGCAATCTGCCAGCCAGAAGATGGGCAGGTCAGTTTTACTTCCGGGGAAGAGGGCCGGTAGATGGTGTTTGGGGGCCTGAGGCTGGGAGTGGCCGGCTGGCGGCTTAAAATCCCCAAAACACAGGATGGTTCCCAGATGAAAGGTGGCACCAGTTCTGAGTCGGGCTGGTTTGATAGAGCCATGTGGCTCCTGCAATCTGTCAGCCAGAAGATGGGCAGGTCAGTTTTACTTCCAGGGAAAAGGGCCGTAGTTTTTGTTTGGGGGCCTGTGGCTGGGAGTGGCCGGCTGGCTCCTGAAAATCCACGGTACGCATGATGATTCCCAGACTCAAGAGGGCACAAGTGCCAAATCGAGCTGGTTTGATAGAGCCAAGTGGCTCCTGCATTCTGCCAGCCAGAAGATGGACAGGTCAGTTTTACTTCCAGGGAAAAGGACCATAGCTTTTTTTTTGGGGCCTGTGGCTGGGAATTGCCGGCTGGCTCCTGAAAATCCACGATACGCAGGATGGTTCCCAGAGGAAAGTGGCACCAGTGCCGAGTCAGGCTGGTTTGATAGAGCCAAGTGGCTCCTGCACTCTGCCAGCCAGAAGCGGGGTGTGTGAATTTTGTTTGCCAGGGAAAGGGCTGTGGTTTTTTTTCAGGGGCCTTTGGATCGGAATGACCGGCTGCCTCCTTGAAAGCCACGCTGCGCAGGATGGTTCCCAGATGCAAGGGGGCACCAGTGCCGAGTCGGGCTGGTTTGATAGAGCCAAGTGGCTCCTGGCATCTGCCAGCCAGAAGATGGGCAGATCAGTTTTACTTCCAGGGAAAGGGGCCGTAGTTTGTATTTGGGGGCGTGTGGCTGGGAGTGGCCGGGTGGCTCCTTAAAATCCACGATACGCAAGATGCCTCCCAAATGAAAAATGGCATCAGTCCCAAGTCGGGCTGGTTTGATAGTACCGAGTGGCTCCTGCACTCTGCCAGCCAGAAGATGGGCAGGTCAGTTTTACTTCCAGGGAAAAGGGCCGTTGTTTGTGTTTAGGGGCCTGTGGCTGGGAGTGGCCGGCTGGCTCCTGAAAATCCACGATACGCAGGATGGTTCCCAGACCCAAGGGGGCACCAGTGCCAAGTCGGGCTGGTTTGATAGAGCCAAGTGGCTCCTGCATTCTGCCAGTTAGAAGATGGACAGGTCAGTTTTACTTCCAGGGAAAAGGACCATAGATTTTTTTGGGGTCTGTGGCCTGGAATGGCCAGCAGGCTATTGAAAATCCATGATACGCAGGATGGTTCACAGATGAAAGGTGGCACCAGTGCCGAGTCGGGCTGGTTTGACAGAGCCAAGTGTCTCCTGCAATCTGCCAGCCAGAAGATGGGCAGGTCAGTTTTACTTCCAGGTAAATGGGTCGTAGTTTTTGTTCGGGGGCCTGTGGCTGGGAGTGTCCGGCTGGCTCCTCAAAATCCACGATACGCAGGGTGATTCCCAGACCAAAGGGGCACCAGTGCGAGTCGGGATGGTTTGATAGAGCCAAGTGTCTACTGCAATCTGCCAGCCAGGAGCGGGGCGGGTCAGTTTTGTTTCCAGGGAAATGGGATGTGGTTTCTGTTGGGGGCCTGTGGCTGCGAGTGGCTGGCTGGCTCCTGAAAATCCACGATACGAAGTATGATTCCCAGACCAAAGAGGCAACAGTGCCAAGTCGGGATGGTTTGATAGAGCCATGTGGCTCCTGCAATCTGCTAGCCACACGATGGGCAGGTCAGTTTTACTTCCAGGGAAAAGGGCCGTGGTATGTGTTTGGGGACCTGTGGCTGGGAGTGGCCGGCTGGCTCCTGAAAATCCACGCCGCGCAGGATGGTTCCCAGACCCAAGGTGGCACCAGTGCCGAGTCGGGCTGGTTTGATAGAGCCAAGTGGCTCCTGCATTCTGCCAGCCAGAAGATGGGCAGGTCAGTTTTACTTCCAGGGAAAAGGGCCGTAGTTTGTGTTTGGGGGCCTGTGGCTGGGAGTGGCCGGCTGGCTCCTGAAAACCCATGCCGCGCTGGATGGTTCCCAAATGAAAAAAATGGCACGAGTGCCAAGTCGGGCTGGTGTGAGAGTACCGCGTGGCTCCTGCAATCTGACAGCCAGAAGATGGGCATGTCTGTTTTACTTCCAGGGAAAAGGGCCGTAGTTTGTGTTCCGGGGCCTGTGGCTGGGAATGGCCGGCTGGCTCCTTAAAATCCACGCCGCGCATGATGGTTCCCAGACCCAAGGTGGCACCAGTGCCGAGTTGGGCTGGTGTGATAGAGCCATGTGGCTCCTGCAATCTGTCAGCCAGAAGCGGGGTCGCTGAGTTTTGTTTGCCAGGGAAAAAGGCCGTGGTTTTTTATCCGGGGCCTGTGGCCATGAATGGCCGGCTGGTTCCTTAAAATCCACGCCGCGCAGGATGGTTCCCAGATGAAAGGTGGCACCAGTGCCGAGTCGGGCTGTTTTGATAGAGCCAAGTGGCTCCTGCAATCTGCCAGCCAGATGATGGGCAGGTCTGTTTTACTTCCAGGAAAAAGGGCCGTAGTTTGTTTTTGGGGACCTGTGGCTGGCTGTGGCCGGCTGGCTCCTGAAAATCCACGATACTCAGGATGATTGCCAGACCCAAGTTGGCACCACTGCCAAGTCGGGCTGGTTTGATAGAGCCATGTGGCTCCTGCAATCTGCCAGCCAGAAGATGGGCAGGTCAGTTTTACTTCCAGGGAAAAGTGCCGTAGTTTGTGTTTGGGGCCCTGTGGTTGAGAGTGGCTGCCTGGCTCCTGAAAATCCACGATACGCAGGATGGTTCCCAGACCCAAGGGGGCACCAGTGCCAAATCGGGCTGGTTTGATAGAGCCAAGTGGCTCCTGCATTCTGCTAGCCAGAAGATGGACAGGTCAGTTTTACTTCCAGGGAAAAGGACCATAGCTTTTTTGGGGACTGTGGCCTGGAATGGCCGGCTGGCTCCTGAAAATCCACGATACGCAGGATGGTTCCCAGATGAAAGGTGGCACCAGTGCCGACTCGGGCTGGTTTGATAGACCCAAGTGTCTCCTGCAATCTGCCAGCCAGAAGATGGGCAGGTCAGTTTTACTTCCAGGGAAATGGGTCGTAGTTTTTGTTCGGGGGCCTGTGGCTGGGAGTGTCCGGCTGGTTTTTGAAAATCCACGATACGCAGGATGGTTCCCAGATGAAAGGTGGCACCAGTGCCGAGTTGGGCTGGTTTGATAGAGCCAAGTGTCTCCTGCAATCTGCCAGCCAGAAGATGGGCAGGTCAGTTTTACTTCCAGAGAAATGGGTCGTAGTTTTTGTTCGGGGGCCTGTGGCTGGGAGTGGCCGTCTGGCTCCTGAAAATCCACGGTACGCAGGATGGTTCCCAGATGAAAGGTGGCACCAGTGCCGAGTCGGACTAGTTTGATAGAGCCAAGTGGCTCCTGCAATCTGCCAGCCAGATGATGGGCAGGTCTGTTTTACTTCCAGGGAAAAGGGCCGTAGTTTGTTTTTGGGGACCGGTGGCTGGCTGTGGCCGGCTGGCCCCTGAAAATCCACGATACTCAGGATGATTGCCAGACCCAAGTTGGCACCACTGCCAAGTCGGGCTGGTTTGATAGAGCCATGTGGCTCCTGCAATCTGCCAGCCAGAAGATGGGCAGGTCAGTTTCACTTCCAGGGAAAAGTGCCGTTGTTTGTGTTTGGGGGCCTGTGGCTGGGAGTGGCCGGCTGGCTCCCGAAAATCCACGATACGCAGGATGGTTCCCAGACCCAAGGGGGCACCAGTGCCAAATCGGGCTGGTTTGATAGAGCCAAGTGGCTCCTGCATTCTGCTAGCCAGAAGATGGACAGGTCAGTTTTACTTCCAGGGAAAAGGACCATAGATTTTTTTTGGGGTCTGTGGCCTGGAATGGCCGGCTGGCTCCTCAAAATCCACGATACGCAGGATGGTTCCCAGATGAAAGGTGGCACCAGTGCCGAGTCGGACTAGTTTGATAGAGCCAAGTGGCTCCTGCAATCTGCCAGCCAGAAGATGGACAGGTCAGTTTTACTTCCAGGGAAATGAGTCGTAGTTTTTGTTTGGGGGCCTGTGGCTGGGAGTGGCCGGCTGGCTCCTGAAAATCAACGATACGCATGATGGTTCCCAGATGAAAGGTGGCACCAGTGCCGAGTCGGACTAGTTTGATCGAGCCAAGTGGCTCCTGCAGTCTGCCAGCCAGGAGCGGGGCGGGTCAGTTTTGTTTGCCAGGGAAAAGGGATGTGGTTTCTGTTGGGGGCCTGTGGCTGGGAGTGGCCGGCTGGCTCCTGAAAATCCACGATACGTAGGATGGTTCCCAGACCCAAAGGTGCACCAGTGCCAATTCGGGCTGGTTTGATATAGCCAAGTGGCTCCTGCAATCTGCCAGCCAGAAGATGGGCAGGTCAGTTTTGCTTCCAGGGAAAAGGGCCGTAGTTTTTGTTTGGGGGCCTTTGGCTGGGAGTGGCCGGATGGCACCTGAAAATCCACTATAAGCGGGATGGTTCCCAGATGAATGGTGGCACCAGTGCCGAGCCGACGGTTTGATAGGGCCAAGTGTCTCCTGCAATCTGCCAGCCAGGAGCGGTGTACGTGAGTTTTGTTTGCCAGGGAAAAGGGCCGTGGTTTGTTTTCGGGAGCCTGTGGCCCGGAATTACCTGCTGGCTCCTGAAAATCGACGATACGCAGGATGGTTCCCAGACTCAAGGCGGCACCAGTGCTGAGTCGGGCTGGTTTGATAGCGCCATGTGCCTCCTGCAATCTGCCAGCCAGAAGCGGGGTGGGTGAGTTTTGTTTGGCAGGGAAAAGGCCCACAGTTTGTGTTTGGGGGCCTCTGACTGGGAGTGGCCTGCTGGCTCCTGAAAGTCCACGATACGCAGGATGATTCCCCGAACAAATGGGCACCAGTGCCGAGTCGGGCTGGTTTGATAGAGCCAAGTGTCTCCTGCAATCTGACAGCCAGAAGCGGGGCGGGTCAGTTTTGTTTACCAGGGAAAAGGGCCGTGATATTTGTTTGGGGCCCTGTGGCTGGGAGTGGCCGGCTGGCTCCTGAAAATACACGATACGCAGGATGGTTCCCAGATGAAAGGTGGCACCACTGCCGAGTTGGGCTGGTTTGATAGGGCCAAGTTGCTCCTGCAATCTGCCAGCCAGAAGCGGGGTGTGTGAGTTTGATTTGCCAGGGAAAAGGGCCGTAGTTTGTGTTTGCGGGCCTGTGGCTGGGAGTGGCCGGCTGGCTCCTGAAAATCCACGATACGCAGGATGGTTCCCAGATGAAAGGTGGCACCAGTGCCGAGTCGGGCTGGTTTGATAGAGGCAAGTGGCTCCTGCAATCTGCCAGCCAGTAGATGGACAGGTCAGTTTTACTTCTGGGGAAGAGGGCCGGTAGTTTGTGTTTGGGGGCCTGAGGCTGGGAGTGGCCGGCTGGCTCCTGAAAATGCACGATACTCTGGATGGTTCCCAGATGAATGGTGGCACCAGTGCCGAGTCGGGCTGGTTTGATAGAGCCAAGTGGCTCCTGCAATCTGCCAGCCAGAAGATGGACAGGTCAGTTTTACTTCCAGGGCAAAGGACCATAAATTTTTTTTGGGGTCTGTGGCCTGGAATGGCCGGCTGGCTCCTGAAAATCCACGATACGCAGGATGGTTCCCAGATGAAAGGTGGCACTAGTGCCGAGTCGGGCTGGTTTGATAGAGCCAAGTGTCTCCTGCAATCTGCCAGCCAGGAGCGGGGCGGGTCAGTTTTGTTTGCCAGGGAATAGGGATGTGGTTTCTGTTGGGGCCTGTGGCTGGGAGTGGCCGGCGGGCTCCTGAAAATCCACGATACGCAGGATGGTTCCCAAATGAAAAATGGCTCCAGTGCCGAGTCAGGCTGGTTTGATAGAGCCAAGTGTCTCCTGCAATCTGCCAGCCAGAAGATGGGCAGGTCAGTTTTACTTCCAGGGAAAAGGGTCGTAGTTTGTGTTTGGGGGCCTGTGGATGGGAACGGCCGGCTGGCTCCTGAAAATCCACGACACGCAGGATGGTTCCCAGATGAAAGGTGGCACCAGTGCCGAGTCGGGCTGGTTTGATAGAGCCAAGTGGCTCCTGCAATCTGCCAGCCAGAAGATGGGCAGGTCAGTTTTACTTCCAGGGAAAAGGGCCGTAGTTTGTGTTTGGGGGCCTGTGGCTGGGAGTGGCCGTTGGGCTCCTGAAAATCCACGATACGCAGGATGGTTCCCAAATGAAAAATGGCACCAGTGCCGAGTCGGGCTGGTTTGATAGCGCCATGTGGCTCCTGCAATCTGCCAGCCAGAAGGGGGGTGAGTGAGTTTTGTTTGGCAGGGAAAAGGCCCACAGTTTGTGTTTGGGGGCCTCTGGCTGGGAGTGGCCGGCTGGCTCCTGAAAATCCACGATACGCAGGATGGTTTCCAGACCCAAGGGGCCCCAGTGCCAAATCGGGCTGGTTTGATAGTACCAAGTAGCTCCTGCAATCTGCCAGCCAGAAGATGGGCAGGTCTGTTTTACTTCCAGGGAAAAGGGCCGTAGATTGTGTTTGGGGGCCTGTGGCTGGGAATGGCCGGCTGGTTCCTTAAAATCCACGCCGCTCATGATGGTTCCCAGACCCAAGGTGGCACCAGTGCCGAGTCGGGCTGGTTTGATAGAGCCAAGTTGCTCCTGCAATCTGCCAGCCAGAAGCGGGATGTGTGAGTTTTGTTTGCCAGGGAAAAAGGCCGTAGTTTGTGTTTAGGGGCCTGTGGCTGGGAGTGGCCGGGTGGCTCCTGAAAATCCACGATACGCAAGATGCCTCCCAAATGAAAAATTGCACCAGTGCCAAGTGGGGCTGGTTTCATAGTACCAAGTTGCTCCTCCAATCTGCCAGCCAGAAGATGGGCAGGTCAGTTTTCCTTCCAGGGAAAAGGGCCGTGGTATGTGTTTGGGGGCCTGTGGCTGGGAGTGGCCGTCTGGCTCCTGAAAATCCACGATACGCATCATGGTTCCCAGATGAAAAGTGGCACCACTGCCGAGTTGGGCTGGTGTGATAGAGCCATGTGGCTCCTGCAATCTGTCAGCCAGAAGCGGGGTCGCTGAGTTTTGTTTGCCAGGGAAAAAGGCCGTGGTTTTTTTTCTGGGGCCTGTGTCCTTGAATGGCCGGCTGGTTAGATAAAATCCAGGCCGCGCCGGATGGTTCCCAGATGAAAGGTGGCACCAGTGCCGAGTCGGGCTGCTTTGATAGAGCCAAGTGGCTCCTGCAATCTGCCAGCCAGAAGATGGGCAGGTCAGTTTGACTTCCAGGGAAATGGGTCGTAGATTTTGTTCGGGGGCGTGTGGCTGGGAGTGTCCGGCTGGCTCCTGAAAATCAACGTTACGCAGGATGGTTCCCAGATGAAAGGTGGCACCAGTGCCGAGTCGGGCTAGTTTGATAGAGCCAAGTGGCTCCTGCAATCTGCCAGCCAGAAGATGGGCAGGTCAGTTTTACTTCCAGGGAAAAGGGACGTAGTTTGTGTTTGGGCGCCTGTGGCTGGGAGTGGCCGGCTGGCTCCTGAAAATCCACGACACGCAGGATGGTTCCCAGATGAAAGGTGGCACCAGTGCCAAGTCGGGCTGGTTTGATAGTACCGAGTGGCTCCTGCAATCTGCCAGCCAGAAGGCGGGCCGCTGAGATTTTCTTCCAGGGAAAATGGCCGTGGTATGTGTTTAGGGGCCTGTGGCTGGGAGTGGCCGGCTGGCCCATGAAAATCCACAATACACAGGATGGTTCCCAGATGAAATGTGGCACCAATGCTGAGTCGGGCTGGTTTGAGAGAGCCAAGTGGCTCCTGCAATCTGCCAGCCATAAGCGGGGTGGGTGAGTTTTGTTTGCCAGGGAAAAGGGCCGTGGTTTTTTTTCGGGGGCCTGTGGCTGGGAATGGCCGGCTGGCTCCTGAAAATCCACGATACGCAGGATGGTTCCCAGACCCAAGGTGGCACCAGTGCAGAGTTGGGCTGGTTTGGTAGAGCGAAGTGGCTCCTGCAATCTGCCAGCCAGACGATGGACAGGTCAGTTTTACTTCCAGGGAAAAGGGCCGTAATTTTTGTTTGGGGCCCTGTGGCTGGGAATGGCCGGCTGGCTCCTGAAAATCCAGGCCGCGCATGATGGTTCCCAGACCCAAGGTGGCACCAGTGCCGAGTTGGGCTGGTTTGATAGAGCCAAGTTGCTCCTGCAATCTGCCAGCCAGAAGATGGGCAGATCAGTTTTACTTCCAGGAAAAGGGGCCGTAGTTTGTATTTGGGGGCCTGTGGCTGGGAGTGGCCGGGTGGCTCCTGAAAATCCACGTTACGCAACATGCCTCCCAAATGAAAAATGGCACCATTAACAAGTCGGGCTGGTTTGATAGTACCAAGTTTCTCCTCCAATCTGCCAGCCAGAAGATGGGCAGGTAAGTTTTACTTCCAGGGAAAAGGGTCGTAGTTTGTGTTTGGGGGCCTGTGGCTGGGAGTGGCCGGCTGGCTCCTGAAAATACGCGACACGCAGGATGGTTCCCAGATGAAAGGTGGCACCAGTGCCGAGTTGGGCTGGTTTGATAGAGCCAAGTGGCACCTGCAATCTGCCAGCCAGAAGCGGGGTCGCTGAGTTTTGTTTGCCAGGGAAAAGGGCCGTGGTTTGTTTTCGGGGCCTGTGGCTGGGAGTGGCCGGCTGGCTCCTGAAAATCCACGCCGCGCAGGATGGTTCCCAGACCCAAGGGGGCACCAGTGCCGAGTCGGGCTGGTTTGATAGAGCCATGTGGCTCCTGCAGTCTGCCAGCCAGAAGATGGGCAGGTCAGTTTTACTTCCAGGGAAAAGGGCCGTAGTTTGTGTTTGGCGACCTGTGGCTGGCAGTGGCCGGCTGGCTCCTGAAAATCCACGATACGCAGGATGGTTCCGAAATGAAAGGTGGCACCAGTGCCAAGTCGGGCTGGTTTGATAGTACCAAGTAGCTCCTGCAATCTGACAGCCAGAAGATGGGCAGGTCTGTTTTACTTCCAGGGAAAAGGGCCGTAGTTTGTGTTTGGGGGCCTGTGGCTGGGAATGGCCGGCTGGCTCCTTAAAATCCACGCCGCGCATGATGGTTCCCAGACCCAAGGTGGCACCAGTGCAGAGTTGGGCTGGTTTGATAGAGCCAAGTTCCTCCTGCAATCTGCCAGCCAGAAGATGGGCAGGTCAATTTTACTTCCAGGGAAAAGGGCCGTAGTTTGTATTTGGGGGCCTGTGGCTGGGAGTGGCCATCTGGCTCCTGAAAATCCCCAATACACAGGATGGTTCCCAGATGAAAGGTGGCACCAGTGCTGAGTTGGGCTGGTTTGATAGAGCCAAGTGGCTCCTGCAATCTGCCAGCCAGACGACGGGCAGGTCAGTTTTACTTCCAGGGAAAAGGTCCGTGGTATATGTTTGGGGGCCTGTGGCTGGGAGTGGACGGCGGGCTCCTGAAAATCCACGATACGCAGGATGGTTCCCAAATGAAAAATGGTACCAGTGCCGAGTCAGGCTGGTTTGGTAGAGCCAAGGGGCTCCTGCAATCTGCCCGCCAGAAGATGGGCAGGTCAGTTTTACTTCCAGGGAAAAGGACCGTGGAATGTATTTGGGGGCCTGTGGATGGGAGTGGCCGGCTGGCTCCTGAAAATACGCGACACGCAGGATGGTTCCCAGATGAAAGGTGGCACCAGTGCCGAGTTGGGCTGCTTTGATAGAGCCAACTGCCTCCTGCAATCTGCCAGCCAGAAGAGGGGTCGCTGAGTTTTGTTTGCCAGGGAAAAGGGCCGTGGTTTGTTTTCGGGGCCTGTGGCTGGGAGTGGCCGGGTGGCTCCTGAAAATCCACGCCGCGCAGGATGGTTCCCAGACCCAAGGGGGCACCAGTGCCGAGTCGGGCTGGTTTGATAGAGCCATGTGGCTCCTGCAGTCTGCCAGCCAGAAGATGGGCAGGTCAGTTTTACGTCCAGGGAAAAGGGCCGTAGTTTGTGTTTGGGGACCTGTCGCTGGCAGTGGCCGGCTGGCTCCTGAAAATCCACGATACGCAGGATGGTTCCCAAATGAAAAATGGCACCAGTGCCAAGTCGGGCTGGTTTGATAGTACCAAGTAGCTCCTGCAATCTGACAGCCAGAAGATGGGCAGGTCTGTTTTACTTCCAGGGAAAAGGGCCGTAGTTTGTGTTTGGGGGCCTGTGGCTGGGAATGGCCGGCTGGCTCCTTAAAATCCAGGCCGCGCATGATGGTTCCCAGACCCAAGGTGGCACCACTGCAGAGTTGGGCTGGTTTGATAGAGCCAAGTTCGTCCTGCAATCTGCCAGCCAGAAGATGGGCAGGTCAATTTTACTTCCAGGGAAAAGGGCCGTAGTTTGTGTTTGGGGGCCTGTGGCTGGGAGTGGCCAGCTGGCTCCTGAAAATCCCCAATACACAGGATGGTTCCCAGATGAAAGGTGGCACCAGTGCTGAGTTGGGCTGGTTTGATAGAGCCAAGTGGCTCCTGCAATCTGCCAGCCATAAGCGGGGTGGGTGAGTTTTGTTTGCCAGGGAAAATGGCCGTGGATTTTTTGCGGGGGCCTGTGGCTGGGAGTGGCCGGCTGGCTCCTTAAAATCCACGACACGCAGGATGGTTCCCAGACCCAAGGTGGCACCAGTGCCGAGTCGGGCTAGTTTGATAGAGCCAAGTGGCTCCTGCAATCTGCCAGCCAGATGATGGGCAGGTCTGTTTTACATCCAGGGAAAAGGGCTGTAGTTTTTTTTGGGGACCGGTGGCTGGCTGTGGCCGGTTGGCTCCTGAAAATCCACGATACGCAGGATGGTTCCCAGATGAAAGGTGGCACCAGTGCCAAGTCGGGCTGGTTTGATAGTACCGAGTGGCTCCTGCATTCTGCCAGCCAGAAGATGGACAGGTCAGTTTTACTCCCAGGGAAAAGGACCATAGATTTTTTTGGGGTCTGTGGCCTGGAATGGCCGGCTGGCTCCTGAAAATCCACGATACGCAGGATGGTTCCCAGATGGAAGGTGGCACCACTGCCGAGTCGGGCTGGTTTGATAGAGCCAAGTGGCTCCTGCAATCTGCCAGCCAGAAGATGGGCAGGTCAGTTTTACTTCCAGGGAAAAGGGCCGTAGTTTCTCTTTGGGGGCCTGTGGCTGAGAATGGCCGGCTGGCTCCTTAAAATCCACGCCGCGCATGATGGTTCCCAGATGAAAGGTGGCACCAGTGCCGAGTCGGGCTGGTTTGATAGAGCCATGTGGCTCCTGCTATCTGCCAGCCAGAAGCGGGGTGGGTGAGTTTTGTTTGCCAGGGAAAAGGGCCGTAGTTTGTGTTTGGGGGCCTGTGGCTGGGAGTGGCCGGGTGGCTCCTGAAAATCCACGATACGCAGGATGATTCCCAGACCAAAGGGGCACGAGTGCCGAGTCGGGATGGTTTGATATAGCCAAGTGTCTCCTGCAATCTGCCAGCAAGGAGCGGGGCGGGTCAGTTTTGTTTGCCAGGGAAAAGGGCCGTAGTTTGTGTTTGGGGGCCTGTGGCTGGGAGTGGCCTGCTGTCTCCTGAAAATCCAGGTCGCGCAGGATGGCTCCCAGACCCAAAGGGGCCCCAGTGCCAAGTCGGGCTGCTTTGATAGAGCCAAGTGGCTCCTGCAATCTGCCAGCCAGAAGATGGGCAGGTCAGTTTTCCTTCCAGTGAAAAGGGCCGTGGTATGGGTTTGGGGGCCTGTGGCTGGGAGTGGCCGGCTGGCACCTGAAAATCCACGATACGCAGGATGGTTCCCAGATGAAAGGTGGCACCAGGTCCGAGTTGGGCTGGTTTGATAGAGCCAAGTGGCTCCTGCAAACCACCAGCCAGAAGATGGGCAGGTCAGTTTTACTTCCAGGGAAAAGGGCCGTAGTTTGTGTTTGGGGGCCTGTGGCTGGGAGTGGCCAGCTCGCTCCTTAAAATCCACGACACGCAGGATGGTTCCCAGATGAAAGGTGGCACAAGTGCCGAGTCGGGCTGGTTTGATAGAGCCAAGCGGCTCCTGCAATCTGCCAGCCAGAAGATGGGCAGGTCAGTTTTCCTTCCAGGGAAAATGTACGTAGTTTTTGTTTGGGGGCCTGTGGCTGGGAGTGGCCGGCTGGCTCCTGAAAATCCACGATACGCAGGATGGTTCCCAGATGAAAGGTGGCACCAGTGCAGAGTCGGGCTGGTTTGATAGAGCCAAGTGTCTCCTGCTATCTGACAGCCAGAAGCGGGGCAGGTCAGTTTAACATCCAGGGAAAAGGGCCGTGGTTTGTGTGTGGGGCCTGTGGCTGGGAGTGGCTGGCTGGCTCCTGAAAATCCACGATACGCAGGATGTTTTCTAGATGAATGGTGGCACCAGTGCCAAGCCGGCTGGTTTGATAGAGCCAAGTGTCTCCTGCAATCTGCCAGCCAGGAGCGGGGTGCGTGAGATTCTTTTGCCAGGGAAAAGGGCCGCGGTTGGTTTTCGGGAGCCTGTGGCTCGCAATTGCCTGCTGGCTCCTGAAAATCCACGCCGCGCAGGATGGTTCCCAGATGAAAGGTGGCACCAGTGCCGAGTCGGGCTGTTTTGAAAGAGCAAAGTGGCTCCTGCAATCTGCCAGCCAGATGATGGGCAGGTCTGTTTTACTTCCAGGGAAAAGGGCCGTAGTTTGTGTTTGGGGGCCTGTGGCTGGGAGTGGCCGGCGGGCTCCTGAAAATCCACGATATGCATAATGGTTCCCAGATGAATGGTGGCACCACTGCCGAGTTGGGCTGGTGTGATAGGGCCATGTGGCTCCTGCAATCTGTCATCCAGAAGCGGGGTCGCTGAATTTTGTTTGCCAGGGAAAAAGGCCGTGGTTTTTTTTCCGTGGCCTCTGGCTTTGAATGGCCGGCTGGCTCCTTAAAATCCACGCCGCGCAGGATGGTTCCCAGATGAAAGGTGGCGCCAGTGCCGAGTCGGGCTGCTTTGATAGAGCCAAGTGGCTCCTGCAATCTGCCAGCCAGATGATGGGCAGGTCTGTTTTACATCCAGGGAAAAGGGCTGTAGTTTGTTTTTGGGGACCGGTGGCTGGCTGTGGCCGGCTGGCTCCTGAAAATCCACGATACACAGGATGGTTCCCAGATGAAAGGTGGCACCAGTGCCAAGTCGGGCTGGTTTGATAGTACCGAGTGGCTCCTGCAATCTGCCAGCCAGAAGGCGGGCCGCTGAGATTTTCTTCCAGGGAAAATGGCCGTGGTATGTGTTTGGGGCCCTGTGGCTGAGAGTGGCTGGCTGGCTCCTGAAAATCCACGACACGCAGGATGGTTCCCAGATGAAAGGTGGCACCAGTGAAGAGTCGGGCTGGTTTGATAGAGCCAAGTGGCTCCTGCAAACCACCAGCCAGAAGATGGGCAGGTCAGTTTTACTTCTGGGGAAGAGGGCCGGAAGTTTGTGTGTGGGGGCCTGAGGCTGGGAGTGGCCGGCTGGCTCCTGAAAATCCACGATACGCAGGATGGTTCCCAGATGAAAGGTGGCACCAGTGCCGAGTCGGGCTGGTTCGATAGAGCCAAGTGGCTCCTGCAATCTGCCAGCCATAAGCGGGGTGGGTGAGTTTTGTTTGCCAGGGAAAATGGCCGTGGATTTTTTTCGGGGGCCTGTGGCTGGGAATGGCCGGCTGGCTCCTGAAAATCCACGCCGCGCAGGATGGTTCCCAGACCCAAGGTGGCACCAGTGCCGAGTCGGGCTGGTTTGATATAGCCAAGTGGCTCCTGCAATCTGCCAGCCAGGAGCGGGGCGGGTCAGTTTTGTTTCCCAGGGAAAAGGGATGTGGTTTCTGTTGGGGGCCTGTGGCTGGGAGTGGCCGGCTGGCTCCTGAAAATCCCCGCCGCGCAGGATGATTCCCAGACCCAAGGGGGCACCAGTGCCGAGTTGGGCTGGTTTGATAGAGCCAAGTGGCTCCTGCAATCTGCCAGCCAGGAGCGGGGCGGGTCAGTTTTGTTTCCCAGGGAAAAGGGATGTGGTTTCTGTTGGGGGCCTGTGGCTGGGAGTGGCCGGCTGGCTCCTGAAAATGCCCACCGCGCAGGATGATTCCCAGACCCAAGGGGGCACCAGTGCCGAGTCGGGCTGGTTTGATAGAGCCAAGTGGCTCCTGCAATCTGCCAGCCAGATGATGGGCAGGTCAGTTTTACTTCCAGGGAAAAGGGCCGTAGTTTGTGTTTGGGGGCCTGTGGCTGGGAGTGGCCGGCTGGCTCCTGAAAATCCACGATACGCAGGATGGTTCCCAGACCCAAAGGGGCACCAGTGCCAAATCGGGCTGGTTTGATAGAGCCAAGTGGCTCCTGCATTCTGCCAGCCAGAAGATGGGCAGGTCAGTTTTACTTCCAGGGAAAAGGACCATAGATTTTTTTGGGGTCTGTGGCCTGGCATGGCCGGCTGGCTCCTGAAAATCCACGATACGCAGGATGGTTCCCAGATGAAAGGTGGCACCACTGCCGAGTAGGGCTGGTTTGATAGAGCCAAGTGGCTCCTGCAATCTGCCAGCCAGAAGATGGGCAGGTCAGTTTTACTTCCAGGGAAAAGGGCCGTAGTTTCTCTTTGGGGGCCTGTGGCTGAGAATGGCCGGCTGGCTCCTTAAAATCCACGCCGCGCATGATGGTTCCCAGACCCAAGGTGGCACCAGTGCCGAGTTGGGCTGGTTTGATAGAGCCATGTGGCTCCTGCAATCTGCCAGCCAGAAGCGGGGTGGGTGAGTTTTGTTTGCCAGGGAAAAGGGCCGTAGTTTGTGTTTGGGGGCCTGTGGCTGGGAGTGGCCGGGTGGCTCCTGAAAATCCACGATACGCAGGATGATTCCCAGACCAAAGGGGCACGAGTGCCGAGTCGGGATGGTTTGATAGAGCCAAGTGTCTCCTGCAATCTGCCAGCAAGGAGCGGGGCGGGTCAGTTTTGTTTGCCAGGGAAAAGGGCCGTAGTTTGTGTTTGGGGGCCTGTGGCTGGGAGTGGCCTGCTGGCTCCTGAAAATCCACGTCGCGCAGGATGGCTCCCAGACCCAAAGGGGCCCCAGTGCCAAGTCGGGCTGCTTTGATAGAGCCAAGTGGCTCCTGCAATCTTCCAGCCAGAAGATGGGCAGGTCAGTTTTCCTTCCAGTGAAAAGGGCCGTGGTATGTGTTTGGGGGCCTGTGGCTGGGAGTGGCCGGCTGGCACCTGAAAATCCACGATACGCAGGATGGTTCCCAGATGAAAGGTGGCACCAGTGAAGAGTCGGGCTGGTTTGATAGAGCCAAGTGGCTCCTGCAAACCACCAGCCAGAAGATGGGCAGGTCAGTTTTACTTCCAGGGAAAAGGGCCGTGGTATGTGTTTGGGGCCTGTGGCTGGGAGTGGCCAGCTCGCTCCTTGAAATCCACGACACGCAGGATGGTTCCCAGATGAAAGGTGGCACAAGTGCCGAGTCGGGCTGGTTTGATAGAGCCAAGCGGCTCCTGCAATCTGCCAGCCAGAAGATGGGCAGGTCAGTTTTCCTTCCAGGGAAAATGTACGTAGTTTTTGTTTGGGGGCCTGTGGCTGGGAGTGGCCGGCTGGCACCTGAAAATCCACGATACGCAGGATGGTTCCCAGATGAAAGGTGGCACAAGTGCCGAGTCGGGCTGGTTTGATAGAGCCAAGTGTCTCCTGCAATCTGACAGCCAGAAGCGGGGCGGGTCAGTTTTACATCCAGGGAAAAGGGCCGTGGTTTGTGTTGGGGGCCTGTGGCTGGGAGTGGCTGGCTGGCTCCTGAAAATCCACGATACGCAGGATGTTTTCTAGATGAATGGTGGCACCAGTGCCAAGCCGGCTGGTTTGATAGCGCCAAGTGTCTCCTGCAATCTGCCAGCCAGGAGCGGGGTGAGTGAGATTCTTTTGCCAGGGAAAAGGGCCGCGGTTGGTTTTCGGGAGCCTGTGGCTCGCAATTGCCTGCTGGCTCCTGAAAATCCACGCCGCGCAGGATGGTTCCCAGATGAAAGGTGGCACCAGTGCCGAGTCGGGCTGTTTTGATAGAGCAAAGTAGCTCCTCCAATCTGCCAGCCAGGTGATGGGCAGGTCTGTTTTACTTCCAGGGAAAAGGGCCGTAGTTTGTGTTTGGGGGCCTGTGGCTGGGAGTGGCCGGCGGGCTCCTGAAAATCCACGATATGCAGGATGGTTCCCAGATGAATGGTGGCACCACTGCCGAGTTGGGCTGGTGTGATAGAGCCATGTGGCTCCTGCAATCTGTCATCCAGAAGCGGGGTCGCTGAATTTTGTTTGCCAGGGAAAAAGGCCGTGGTTTTTTTTCCGGGGCTTCTGGCCTTGAATGGCCGGCTGGCTCCTTAAAATCCACGCCGCGCAGGATGGTTCCCAGATGAAAGGTGGCGCCAGTGCCGAGTCGGGCTGCTTTGATAGAGCCAAGTGGCTCCTGCAATCTGCCAGCCAGATGATGGGCAGGTCTGTTTTACTTCCAGGGAAAAGGGCTGTAGTTTGTTTTTGGGGACCGGTGGCTGGCTGTGGCCGGCTGGCTCCTGAAAATCCACGATACGCAGGATGGTTCCCAGATGAAAGGTGGCACCAGTGCCAAGTCGGGCTGGTTTGATAGTACCGAGTGGCTCCTGCAATCTGCCAGCCAGAAGGCGGGCCGCTGAGATTTTCTTCCAGGAAAAATGGCCGTGGTATGTGTTTGGGGCCCTGTGGCTGAGAGTGGCTGGCTGGCTCCTGAAAATCCACGACACGCAGGATGGTTCCCAGATGAAAGGTGGCACCAGTGCCGAGTCGGGCTGGTTTGATAGAGCCAAGTGGCTCCTGCAATCTGCAGGCCAGTAGATGGACAGGTCAGTTTTACTTCTGGGGAAGAGGGCCGGAAGTTTGTGTGTGGGGGCCTGAGGCTGGGAGTGGCCGGCTGGCTCCTGAAAATCCACGATACGCAGGATGGTTCGCAGATGAAAGGTGGCACCAGTGCCGAGTCGGGCTGGTTTGATAGAGCCAAGTGGCTCGTGCAATCTGCCAGCCAGAAGATGGACAGGTCAGTTTTACTTCCAGGGAAAAGGGCCGTAGTTTGTGTTTGGGGGCCTGTGGCTGGGAATGGCCGGCTGGCTCCTGAAAATCCACGCCGCGCATGATGGTTCCCAGACCCAAGGTGGCACCAGTGCAGAGTTGGGCTGGTTTGATAGAGCCAAGTTGCTCCTGCAATCTGCCAACCAGAAGATGGGCAGGCCAATTTTACTTCCAGGGAAAAAGGCCGTAGTTTGTGTTTGGGGGCCTGTGGCTGGGAGTGGCCCTGAAAATCCCCAATACACAGGATGGTTCCCAGATGAAAGGTGGCACCAGTGCTGAGTCGGGCTGGTTTGATAGAGCCAAGTGGCTCCTGCAATCTGCCAGCCAGAAGATGGGCAGGTCAGTTTTCCTTCCAGGGAAAAGGGCCGTGGTATGTGTTTGGGGGCCTGTGGCTGGGAGTGGCCGGCTGGCACCTGAAAATCCACGATACGCAGGATGGTTCCCAGATGAAAGGTGGCACCAGTGAAGAGTCGGGCTGGTTTGATAGAGCCAAGTGGCTCCTGCAATCTGCCAGGCAGAAGATGGGCAGGTCAGTTTTACTTCCAGGGAAAAGGGCCGTGGTATGTGTTTGGGGGCCTGTGGCTGGGAGTGGCCGGCTGGCACCTGTAAATCCACGATACGCAGGATGGTTCCCAGATGAAAGGTGGCACCAGTGAAGAGTCGGGCTGGTTTGATAGAGCCAAATGGCTCCTGCAATCCACCAGCCAGAAGATGGGCAGGTCAGTTTTACTTCCAGGGAAAAGGGCCGTAGTTTGTGTTTGGGGGCCTGTGGCTGGGAGTGGCCAGCTCGCTCCTTAAAATCCACGACACGCAGGATGGTTCCCAGATGAAAGGTGGCACAAGTGCCGAGTCGGGCTGGTTTGATAGAGCCAAGCGGCTCCTGCAATCTGCCAGCCAGAAGATGGGCAGGTCAGTTTTCCTTCCAGGGAAAAGGTACGTAGTTTTTGTTTGGGGGCCTGTGGCTGGGAGTGGCCGGCTGGCTCCTGAAAATCCACGATTAGCGGGATGGTTCCCAGATGAAAGGTGGCACCAGTGCAGAGTCGGGCTGGTTTGATAGAGCCAAGTGTCTCCTGCAATCTGACAGCCAGAAGCGGGGCGGGTCAGTTTTGTTTACCAGGGAAAAGGGCCGTGGTTTGTGTTGGGGGCCTGTGGCTGGGAGTGGCTGGCTGGCTCCTGAAAATCCACGATACGCAGGATGTTTTCCAGATGAATGGTGGCACCAGTGCCAAGCCGGCTGGTTTGATAGAGCCAAGTGTCTCCTGCAATCTGCCAGCCAGGAGCGGGGTGCGTGAGATTTTTTTGCCAGGGAAAAGGACCGCGGTTGGTTTTCGGGAGCCTGTGGCTCGCAATTGCCTGCTGCCTCCTGAAAATCCACGCCGCGCAGGATGGTTCCCAGATGAAAGGTGGCGCCAGTGCCGAGTCAGGCTGCTTTGATAGAGCCAAGTGGCTCCTGCAATCTGCCAGCCAGATGATGGGCAGGTCTGTTTTATATCCAGGGAAAAGGGCTGTAGTTTGTTTTTGGGGACCGGTGGCTGGCTGTGGCCGGCTGGCTCCTGAAAATCCACGATACGCAGGATGGTTCCCAGATGAAAGGTGGCACCAGTGCCAAGTCGGGCTGGTTTGATAGTACCGAGTGGCTCCTGCAATCTGCCAGCCAGAAGGCGGGCCGCTGAGATTTTCTTCCAGGGAAAATGGCCGTGGTATGTGTTTGGGGCCCTGTGGCTGAGAGTGGCTGGCTGGCTCCTGAAAATCCACGACACGCAGGATGGTTCCCAGATGAAAGGTGGCACCAGTGCCGAGTCGGGCTGGTTTGATAGAGCCAAGTGGCTCCTGCAATCTGCAGGCCAGTAGATGGACAGGTCAGTTTTACTTCTGGGGAAGAGGGCCGGAAGTTTGTGTGTGGGGGCCAGAGGCTGGGAGTGGCCGGCTGGCTCCTGAAAATCCACGATACGCAGGATGGTTCCCAGATGAAAGGTGGCACAAGTGCCGAGTCGGGCTGGTTTGATAGAGCCAAGTGGCTCCTGCAATCTGCCAGCCAGAAGATGGACAGGTCAGTTTTACTTCCAGGGAAAAGGGCCGTAGTTTGTGTTTGGGAGCCTGTGGCTGAGAATGGCCGGCTGGCTCCTTAAAATCCACGACGCGCATGATGGTTCCCAGACCCAAGGTGGCACCAGTGCAGAGTTGGGCTGGTTTGATAGAGCCAAGTTGCTCCTGCAATCTGCCAACCAGAAGATGGGCAGGTCAATTTTACTTCCAGGGAAAAGGGCCGTAGTTTGTGTTTGGGGGCCTGTGGCTGGGAGTGGCCGGCTGGCTCCTGAAAATCCACGATTAGCGGGATGGTTCCCAGATGAAAGGTGGCACCAGTGCAGAGTCGGGCTGGTTTGATAGAGCCAAGTGTCTCCTGCAATCTGACAGCCAGAAGCGGGGCGGGTCAGTTTTGTTTGCCAGGGAAAAGAGCCGTGGTTTGTGTTGGGGGCCTGTGGCTGGGAGTGGCTGGCTGGCTCCTGAAAATCCACGATACGCAGGATGGTTTCCAGATGAATGGTGGCACCAGTGCCAAGCCGGCTGGTTTGATAGAGCCAAGTGTCTCCTGCAATCTGCCAGCCAGGAGCGGGGTGCGTGAGATTCTTTTGCCAGGGAAAAGGGCCGCGGTTGGTTTTCGGGAGCCTGTGGCTCGGAATTGCCCGCTGGCTCCTGAAAATCCACGCCGCGCAAGATGGTTCCCAGATGAAAGGTGGCACCAGTGCCGAGTCGGGCTGCTTTGATAGAGCCAAGTGGCTCCTGCAATCTGCCAGCCAGATGATGGGCAGGTCTGTTTTACATCCAGGGAAAAGGGCTGTAGTTTGTTTTTGGGGACCGGTGGCTGGCTGTGGCCGGCTGGCTCCTGAAAATCCACGATACGCAGGATGGTTCCCAGATGAAAGGTGGCACCAGTGCCAAGTCGGGCTGGTTTGATAGTACCGAGTGGCTCCTGCAATCTGCCAGCCAGAAGGCGGGCCGCTGAGATTTTCTTCCAGGGAAAATGGCCGTGGTATGTGTTTGGGGCCCTGTGGCTGGGAGTGGCCGGCGGGCTCCTGAAAATCCACGATATGCAGGATGGTTCCCAGATGAATGGTGGCACCACTGCCGAGTTGGGCTGGTGTGATAGAGCCATGTGGCTCCTGCAATCTGTCAGCCAGATGCAGGGTCGCTGAATTTTGTTTGCCAGGGAAAAAGGCCGTGGTTTTTTTTCCGGGGCTTGTGGCCTTGAATGGCCGGCTGGATCCTTAAAATCCACGCCGCGCAGGATGGTTCCCAGATGAAAGGTGGCGCCAGTGCCGAGTCGGGCTGCTTTGATAGAGCCAAGTGGCTCCTGCAATCTGCCAGCCAGATGATGGGCAGGTCTGTTTTACATCCAGGGAAAAGGGCTGTAGTTTGTTTTTGGGGACCGGTGGCTGGCTGTGGCCGGCTGGCTCCTGAAAATCCACGATACGCAGGATGGTTCCCAGATGAAAGGTGGCACCAGTGCCAAGTCGGGCTGGTTTGATAGTACCGAGTGGCTCCTGCAATCTGCCAGCCAGAAGGCGGGCCGCTGAGATTTTCTTCCAGGGAAAATGGCCGTGGTATGTGTTTGGGGCCCTGTGGCTGAGAGTGGCCGGCTGGCTCCTGAAAATCCACGACACGCAGGATGGATCCCACATGAAAGGTGGCACCAGTGCCGAGTCGGGCTGCTTTGATAGAGCCAAGTGGCTCCTGCAATCTGCAGGCCAGTAGATGGACAGGTCAGTTTTACTTGTGGGGAAGAGGGCCGGAAGTTTGTCTTTGGGGGCCTGAGGCTGGGAGTGGCCGGCTGGCTCCTGAAAATCCACGCCGCGCAGGATGGTTCCCAGATGAAAGGTGGCACCAGTGCCGAGTCGGGCTGGTTTGATAGAGCCAAGTGGCTCCTGCAATCTGCCAGGCAGAAGATGGACAGGTCAGTTTTACTTCCAGGGAAAAGAGCCGTAGTTTGTGTTTGGGAGCCTGTGGCTGGGAATGGCCGGCTGGCTCCTTAAAATCCACGCCGCGCATGATGGTTCCCAGACCCAAGGTGGCACCAGTGCAGAGTTGGGCTGGTTTGATAGAGCCAAGTTGCTCCTGCAATCTGCCAACCAGAAGATGGGCAGGTCAATTTTACTTCCAGGGAAAAGGGCCGTAGTTTGTGTTTGGGGGCCTGTGGCTGGGAGTGGCCAGCTGGCTCTTGAAAATCCCCAATACACAGGATGGTTCCCAGATGAAAGGTGGCACCAGTGCTGACTCGGGCTGGTTTGATAGAGCCAAGTGGCTCCTGCAATCTGCCAGCCATAAGCGGGGTGGGTGAGTTTTGTTTGCCAGGGAAAAGGGCCGTGGTTTTTTTTCGGGGGCCTGTGGCTGGGAATGCCCGGCTGGCTCCTGAAAATCCACGCCGCGCAGGATGGTTCCCAGACCCAAGGTTGCACCAGTGCCGAGTCGGGCTGGTTTGATAGAGCCAAGTGGCTCCTGCAATCTGCCAGCCAGAAGATGGGCAGGTCAGTTTTACTTCCAGGGAAAAGGGCCGTAGTTTGTGTTTGGGGGCCTGTGGCTGGGAGTGGCCGGCTGGCTCCTGAAAACCCATGCCACGCTGGATGGTTCCCAAATGAAAAAAATGGCACCAGTGCCAAGTCGGGCTGGTTTGATAGTACCGCGTGGCTCCTGCAATCTGACAGCCAGAAGATGGGCATGTCTGTTTTACTTCCAGGGAAAAGGGCCGTAGTTTGTGTTTGGGGCCCTGTGGCTGGGAATGGCCGGCTGGCTCCTTAAAATCCACGCCGTGCATGATGGTTCCCAGACCCAAGGTGGCACCAGTGGCGAGATGGGCTGGTGTGATAGAGCCATGTGGCTCCTGCAATCTGCCAGCCAGAAGCGGGGTCGCTGAGTTTTGTTTGCCAGGGAAAAAGGCCGTGGTTTTTTATCCAGGGCCTGTGGCCTTGAATGGCCGGCTGGTTCCTTAAAATCCACGCCGCGCAGGATGGTTCCCAGATGAAAGGTGGCACCAGTGCCGAGTCGGGCTGTTTTGATAGAGCCATGTGGCTCCTGCAATCTGCCAGCCAGATGATGGGCAGGTCTGTTTTACTTCCAGGGAAAAGGGCTGTAGTTTTTTTTGGGGACCGGTGGCTGGCTGTAGCCGGCTGGCTCCTGAAAATCCACGATACGCAGGATGGTTCCCAGATGAAAGGTGGCACCAGTGCCAAGTCGGGCTGGTTTGATAGTACCGAGTGGCTCCTGCAATCTGCCAGCCAGAAGGCGGGCCGCTGAGATTTTCTTCCAGGGAAAATGGCCGTGGTATGTGTTTGGGGCCCTGTGGTTGAGAGTGGCTGGCTGGCTCCCTCAAATCCACGACACGCAGGATGGTTCCCAGATGAAAGGTGGCACCAGTGCCGAGTCGGGCTGCTTTGATAGAGCTAAGTGGCTCCTGCAATCTGCCAGCCAGTAGATGGAGAGGTCAGTTTTACTTCCGGGGAAGAGGGCCGGTAGTTTGTGTTTGGGGTCCTGAGGCTGGGAGTGGCCGGCTGGCTCCTGAAAATGCACGATACTCAGGATGATTGCCAGACCCAAGTTGGCACCACTGCCAAGTCGGGCTGGTTTGATAGAGCCATGTGGCTCCTGCAATCTGCCAGCCAGAAGATGGGCAGGTCAGTTTTACTTCAAGGGAAAAGGGCCGTAGTTTGTGTTTGGGGGCCTGTGGCTGGGAGTGGCCGGCTGGCTCCTGAAAATCCAAGATACGCAGGATGGTTCCCAGACCCAAAGGGGCACCAGTGCCAAATCGGGCTGGTTTAATAGAGCCAAGTGGCTCCTGCATTCTGCCAGCCAGAAGATGGACAGGTCAGTTTTACTTCCAGGGAAAAGGACCATAGATATTTTTGGGGTCTGTGGCCTGGAATGGCCGGCTGACTCCTGAAAATCCACGATACGCAGGATGGTTCCCAGATGAAAGGTGGCACCACTGCCGAGTCGGGCTGGTTTGATAGAGCCAAGTTGCTCCTGCAATCTGCCAGCCAGAAGATGGGCAGGTCAGTTTTACTTCCAGGGAAAAGGGCCGTGGTATGTATTTGGGGGCCTGTGGCTGGGAGTGGCCGGATGGCTCCTGAAAATCCCCAATACACAGGGTGGTTCCCAGATGAAAGGTGGCACCAGTGCGGAGTCGGGCTGGTTTGAGAGAGCCAAGTGGCTCCTGCAATCTGCCAGCCATAAGCGGGGTGGGTGAGTTTTGTTTGCCAGGGAAAAGTGCCGTGGTTTTTTTTCGGGGGCCTCTGGCTGGGAATGGCCGGCTGGCTCCTGAAAATCCACGCCGCGCAGGATGGTTCCCAGACCCAAGGTGGCACCAGTGCCGAGTCGGGCTGGTTTGATAGAGCCAAGTGGCTCCTGCAATCTGCCAGCCAGAAGATGGGCAGGTCAGTTTTACTTCCAGGGAAAAGGGCCGTAGTTTGTGTTTGGGGGCCTTTGGCTGGGAGTGGCCGGCTGGCTCCTGAAAACCCATGCCGCGCTGGATGGTTCCCAAATGAAAAAAATGGCACCAGTACCAAGTCGGGCTGGTTTGATACTGCCGCGTGGCTCCTGCAATCGGACAGCCAGAAGATGGGCATGTCTGATTTACTTCCAGGGAAAAGGGCCGTAGTTTGTGTTTGGGGGCCTGTGGCTGGGAGTGACCGGCTGGCTCCTTAAAATCCACGCCGCGCAGGATGGTTCCCAGACCCAAGGTGGCACCAGGTCCGAGTTGGGTTGGTTTGATAGTGCCATGTGGCTCCTGCAATCTGCCAGCCAGAAGATGGGCAGATCAGTTTTACTTCCACGGAAAAGGGCCGTGATATGTGTTTGGGGGCCTGTGGCTGGGAGTGGCCGGCTGGCTCCTGAAAATCCCCAATACACAGGATGGTTCCCAGATGAAAGGTGGCACCAGTGCTGAGTCGGGCTGGTTTGAGAGAGCCAAGTGGCTCCTGCAATCTGCCATCCATAAGCGGGGTGGGTGAGTTTTGTTTGCCAGGGAAAAGGGCCGTGGTTTTTTTTCGGGGCCCTGTGACTGGGAGTGGTCGGCTGGCTCCTGAAAATCCACGATACGCAGGATGGTTCCCAGATGAAAGGTGGCACCAGTGCCGAGTCGGGCTGTTTTGATAGAGCCAAGTGGCTCCTGCAATCTGCCAGCCAGATGATGGGCAGGTCTGTTTTACTTCCAGGGAAAAGGGCCGTAGTTTGTTTTTGGGGACCTGTGGCTGGCTGTGGCCGGCTGGCTCCTGAAAATCCACGATACGCAGGATGGTTCCCAGATGAAAGGTGGCACCAGTGCCAAGTCGGGCTGGTTTGATAGTACCGAGTGGATCCTGCAATCTGCCAGCCAGAAGGCGGGCAGGTCCGTTTTCCTTCCACGGAAAAGGGCCGTAGTTTTTGTTTGGGGGCCTGTGGCTGGGAGTGGCCGGCTGGCTCCTGAAAATCCACGATTAGCGGGATGGTTCCCAGATGAAAGGTGGCACCAGTGCAGAGTCGGGCTGGTTTGATAGAGCCAAGTGTCTCCTGCAATCTGACAGCCAGAAGCGGGGCGGGTCAGTTTTGTTTGCCAGGGAAAAGAGCCGTGGTTTGTGTTGGGGGCCTGTGGCTGGGAGTGGCTGGCTGGCTCCTGAAAATCCACGATACGCAGGATGGTTTCCAGATGAATGGTGGCACCAGTGCCAAGCCGGCTGGTTTGATAGAGCCAAGTGTCTCCTGCAATCTGCCAGCCAGGAGCGGGGTGCGTGAGTTTTTTTGCCAGGGAAAAGGGCCGCGGTTGGTTTTCGGGAGCCTGTGGCTCGGAATTGCCCGCTGGCTCCTGAAAATCCACGCCGCGCAAGATGGTTCCCAGATGAAAGGTGGCACCAGTGCCGAGTCGGGCTGTTTTGATAGAGCCAAGTGGCTCCTGCAATCTGCCAGCCAGATGATGGGCAGGTCTGTTTTACTTCCAGGGAAAAGGGCCGTAGTTTGTGTTTGGGGGCCTGTGGCTGGGAGTGGCCGGCGGGCTCCTGAAAATCCACGATTAGCGGGATGGTTCCCAGATGAATGGTGGCACCACTGCCGAGTTGGGCTGGTGTGATAGAGCCATGTGGCTCCTGCAATCTGTCAGCCAGATGCAGGGTCGCTGAATTTTGTTTGCCAGGGAAAAAGGCCGTGGTTTTTTTTCCGGGGCTTGTGGCCTTGAATGGCCGGCTGGATCCTTAAAATCCACGCCGCGCAGGATGGTTCCCAGATGAAAGGTGGCACCAGTGCCGAGTCGGGCTGCTTTGATAGAGCCAAGTGGCTCCTGCAATCTGCCAGCCAGATGATGGGCAGGTCTGTTTTACATCCAGGGAAAAGGGCTGTAGTTTGTTTTTGGGGACCGGTGGCTGGCTGTGGCCGGCTGGCTCCTGAAAATCCACGATACGCAGGATGGTTCCCAGATGAAAGGTGGCACCAGTGCCAAGTCGGGCTGGTTTGATAGTACCGAGTGGCTCCTGCAATCTGCCAGCCAGAAGGCGGGCCGCTGAGATTTTCTTCCAGGGAAAATGGCCGTGGTATGTGTTTGGGGCCCTGTGGCTGAGAGTGGCTGGCTGGCTCCTGAAAATCCACGACACGCAGGATGGATCCCATATGAAAGGTGGCACCAGTGCCGAGTCGGGCTGCTTTGATAGAGCCAAGTGGCTCCTGCAATCTGCAGGCCAGTAGATGGACAGGTCAGTTTTACTTCCAGGGAAAAGAGCCGTAGTTTGTGTTTGGGAGCCTGTGGATGGGAATGGCCGTCTGGCTCCTTAAAATCCACGCCGCGCATGATGGTTCCCAGACCCAAGGTGGCACCAGTGAAGAGTTGGGCTGGTTTGATAGAGCCAAGTTGCTCCTGCAATCGGCCAACCAGAAGATGGGCAGGTCAATTTTACTTCCAGGGAAAAGGGCCGTAGTTTGTGTTTGGGGGCCTGTGGCTGGGAGTGGCCAGCTGGCTCTTGAAAATCCCCAATACACAGGATGGTTCCCAGATGAAAGGTGGCACCAGTGCTGAGTCGGGCTGGTTTGATAGAGCCAAGTGGCTCCTGCAATCTGCCAGCCATAAGCGGGGTGGTTGAGTTTTGTTTGCCAGGGAAAAGGGCCGTGGTTTTTTTTCGGGGGCCTGTGGCTGGGAATGGCCGGCTGGTTCCTGAAAATCCACGTCGCGCAGGATGGTTCCCAGACCCAAGGTTGCACCAGTGCCGAGTCGGGCTGTTTTGATAGAGCCAAGTGGCTCCTGCAATCTGCCAGCCAGAAGATGGGCAGGTCAGTTTTACTTCCAGGGAAAAGGGCCGTAGTTTGTGTTTGGGGGCCTGTAGCTGGGAGTGGCCGGCTGGCTCCTGAAAACCCATGCCACGCTGGATGGTTCCCAAATGAAAAAAATGGAACCAGTGCCAAGTCGGGCTGGTTTGATAGTACCGCGTGGCTCCTGCAATCTGACAGCCGGAAGATGGGCATGTCTGTTTTACTTCCAGGGAAAAGGGCCGTAGTTTGTGTTTGGGGCCCTGTGGCTGGGAATTGCCGGCTGGCTCCTTAAAATCCACGCCACGCATGATGGTTCCCAGACCCAAGGTGGCACCAGTGCAGAGTTGGGCTGGTTTGATAGAGCCAAGTTGCTCCTGCAATCTGCCAAACAGAAGACGGGCAGGTCAATTTTACTTCCAGGGAAAAGGGCCGTAGTTTGTGTTTGGGGGCCTGTGGCTGGGAGTGGCCAGCTGGCTCCTGAAAATCCCCAATACACAGGAGGGTTCCCAGATGAAAGGTGGCACCAGTGCTGAGTTGGGCTGGTTTGATAGAGCCAAGTGGCTCCTGCAATCTGCCAGCCATAAGCGGGGTGGGTGAGTTTTGTTTGCCAGGGAAAATGGCCGTGGATTTTTTGCGGGGGCCTGTGGCTGGGAATGGCCGGCTGGCTCCTGAAAATCCCCGCCGCGCAGGATGATTCCCAGACCCAAGGGGGCACCAGTGCCGAGTTGGGCTGGTTTGATAGAGCCAAGTGGCTCCTGCAATCTGCCAGCCAGGAGCGGGGCGGGTCAGTTTTGTTTCCCAGGGAAAAGGGATGTGGTTTCTGTTGGGGACCTGTGGCTGGGAATGGCCGGCTGGCTCCTGAAAATCCCCGCCGCGCAGGATGATTCCCAGACCCAAGGGGGCACCAGTGCCGAGTCGGGCTGGTTTGATAGAGCCAAGTGGCTCCTGCAATCTGCCAGCCAGATGATGGGCAGGTCAGTTTTACTTCCAGGGAAAAGGGCCGTAGTTTGTGTTTGGGGGCCTGTGGCTGGGAGTGGCCGGCTGGCTCCTGAAAATCCACGATACGCAGGATGGTTCCCAGATGAAAGGTGGCACCAGTGCCGAGTCGGGCTGGTTTGATAGAGCCAAGTGGCTCCTGCATTCTGCCAGCCAGAAGATGGACAGGTCAGTTTTACTTCCAGGGAAAAGGACCATAGATTTTTTTGGGGTCTGTGGCCTGGAATGGCCGGCTGGCTCCTGAAAATCCACGATACGCAGGATGGTTCCCAGATGAAAGGTGGCACCACTGCCGAGTCGGGCTGGTTTGATAGAGCCAAGTGGCTCCTGCAATCTGCCAGCCAGAAGATGGGCAGGTCAGTTTTACTTCCAGGGAAAAGGGCCGTAGTTTCTGTTTGGGGGCCTGTGGCTGAGAATGGCCGGCTGGCTCCTTAAAATCCACGCCGCGCATGATGGTTCCCAGACCCAAGGTGGCACCAGTGCCGAGTTGGGCTGGTTTGATAGAGCCATGTGGCTCCTGCAATCTGCCAGCCAGAAGCGGGGTGGGTGAGTTTTGTTTGCCAGGGAAAAGGGTCGTAGTTTGTGTTTGGGGGCCTGTGGCTGGTAGTGGCTGGGTGGCTCCTGAAAATCCACGATACGCAGGATGATTCCCAGACCAAAGGGGCACCAGTGCCGAGTCGGGATGGTTTGATAGAGCCAAGTGTCTCCTGCAATCTGCCAGCAAGGAGCGGGGCGGGTCAGTTTTGTTTGCCAGGGAAAAGGGCCGTAGTTTGTGTTTGGGGGCCTGTGGCTGGGAGTGGCCGGCTGGCACCTGAAAATCCAGGTCGCGCAGGATGGCTCCCAGACCCAAAGGGGCCCCAGTGCCAAGTCGGGCTGCTTTGATAGAGCCAAGTGGCTCCTGCAATCTGCCAGCCAGAAGATGGGCAGGTCAGTTTTCCTTCCAGTGAAAAGGGCCGTGGTATGTGTTTGGGGGCCTGTGGCTGGGAGTGGCCGGCTGGCACCTGAAAATCCACGATACGCAGGATGGTTCCCAGATGAAAGGTGGCACCAGTGAAGAGTCGGGCTGGTTTGATAGAGCCAAGTGGCTCCTGCAAACCACCAGCCAGAAGATGGGCAGGTCAGTTTTACTTCCAGGGAAAAGGGCCGTAGTTTTTGTTTGGGGGCCTGTGGCTGGGAGTGGCCAGCTCGCTCCTTAAAATCCACGACACGCAGGATGGTTCCCAGATGAAAGGTGGCACAAGTGCCGAGTCGGGCTGGTTTGATAGAGCCAAGCGGCTCCTGCAATCTGCCAGCCAGAAGATGGGCAGGTCAGTTTTCCTTCCAGGGAAAAGGTACGTAGTTTTTGTTTGGGGGCCTGTGGCTGGGAGTGGCCAGCTGGCTCCTGAAAATCCACGATACGCAGGATGGTTCCCAGATGAAAGGTGGCACAAGTGCCGAGTCGGGCTGGTTTGATAGAGCCAAGTGGCTCCTGCAAACCGCCAGCCAGGAGCGGGGTGAGTGAGATTCTTTTGCCAGGGAAAAGGGCCGCGGTTGGTTTTCGGGAGCCTGTGGCTCGCAATTGCCTGCTGGCTCCTGAAAATCCACGCCGCGCAGGATGGTTCCCAGATGAAAGGTGGCACCAGTGCCGAGTCGGGCTGTTTTGATAGAGCAAAGTAGCTCCTCCAATCTGCCACCCAGGTGATGGGCAGGTCTGTTTTACTTCCAGGGAAAAGGGCCGTAGTTTGTGTTTGGGGGCCTGTGGCTGGGAGAGGCCGGCGGGCTCCTGAAAATCCACGATATGCAGGGTGGTTCCCAGATGAATGGTGGCACCACTGCCGAGTTGGGCTGGGGTGATAGAGCCATGTGGCTCCTGCAATCTGTCATCCAGAAGCGGGGTCGCTGAATTTTGTTTGCCAGGGAAAAAGGCCGTGGTTTTTTTTCCTGGGCTTCTGGCCTTGAATGGCCGGCTGGCTCCTTAAAATCCACGCCGCGCAGGATGGTTCCCAGATGAAAGGTGGCGCCAGTGCCGAGTCGGGCTGCTTTGATAGAGCCAAGTGGCTCCTGCAATCTGCCAGCCAGATGATGGGCAGGTCTGTTTTACATCCAGGGAAAAGGGCTGTAGTTTGTTTTTGGGGACCGGTGGCTGGCTGTGGCCGGCTGGCTCCTGAAAATCCACGATACGCAGGATGGTTCCCAGATGAAAGGTGGCACCAGTGCCAAGTCGGGCTGGTTTGATAGTACCGAGTGGCTCCTGCAATCTGCCAGCCAGAAGGCGGGCCGCTGAGATTTTCTTCCAGGGAAAATGGCCGTGGTATGTGTTTGGGGCCCTGTGGCTGAGAGTGGCTGGCTGGCTCCTGAAAATCCACGACACGCAGGATGGTTCCCAGATGAAAGGTGGCACCAGTGCCGAGTCGGGCTGGTTTGATAGAGCCAAGTGGCTCCTGCAATCTGCAGGCCAGTAGATGGACAGGTCAGTTTTACTTCTGGGGAAGAGGGCCGGAAGTTTGTGTGTGGGGGCCTGAGGCTGGGAGTGGCCGGCTGGCTCCTGAAAATCCACGATACGCAGGATGGTTCCCAGATGAAAGGTGGCACCAGTGCCGAGTCGGGCTGGTTTGATAGAGCCAAGTGGCTCCTGCAATCTGCCAGCCAGAAGGCGGGCCGCTGAGATTTTCTTCCAGGGAAAATGGCCGTGGTATGTGTTTGGGGCCCTGTGGCTGGGAATGGCCGGCTGGCTCCTTGAAATCCACGCCGCGCAGGATGGTTCCCAGACCCAAGGTGGCACCAGTGCAGAGTTGGGCTGGTTTGATAGAGCCAAGTTGCTCCTGCAATCTGCAAACCAGAAGATGGGCAGGTCAATTTTACTTCCAGGGAAAAGGGCCGTAGTTTGTGTTTGGGGGCCTGTGGCTGGGAGTGGCCAGCTGGCTCCTGAAAATCCCCAATACACAGGATGGTTCCCAGATGAAAGGTGGCACCAGTGCTGAGTCGGGCTGGTTTGATAGAGCCAAGTGGCTCCTGCAATCTGCCAGCCATAAGCGGGGTGGGTGAGTTTTGTTTGCCAGGGAAAAGGGCCGTGGTTTTTTTCGGGGGCCTGTGACTGGGAATGGCCGGCTGGCGCCTTAAAATCCACGCCGCGCAGGATGGTTCCCAGACCCAAGGTGGCACCAGTGCCAAGTCGGGCTGGTTTGATAGAGCCAAGTGGCTCCTGCAATCTGCCAGCCAGAAGATGGGCAGGTCAGTTTTACTTCCAGGGAAATGGGCCGTAGTTTGTGTTTGGGGGCCTGTGGCTGGGAGTGGCCGGGTGGCTCCTGAAAACCCATGCCACGCTGGATGGTTCCCAAATGAAAAAAATGGCACCAGTGCCAAGTCGGGCTGGTTTGATAGTACCGCGTGGCTCCTGCAATCTGACAGCCAGAAGATGGGCATGTCTGTTTTACTTCCAGGGAAAAGGGCCGTAGTTTGTGTTTGGGGCCCTGTGGCTGGGAATGGCCGGCTGGCTCCTTAAAATCCACGCCGCGCATGATGGTTCCCAGACCCAAGGTGGCACCAGTGCCGAGTTGGGCTGGTGTGATAGAGCCATGTCGCTCCTGCAATCTGCCTGCCAGAAGCGGGGTCGCTGAGTTTTGTTTGCCAGGGAAAAAGGCCGTGGTTTTTTATCCAGGGCCTGTGGCCTTGAATGGCCGGCTGGTTCCTTAAAATCCACGCCGCGCAGGATGGTTCCCAGATGAAAGGTGGCACCAGTGCCGAGTCGGGCTGTTTTGATAGAGCCATGTGGCTCCTGCAATCTGCCAGCCAGATGATGGGCAGGTCTGTTTTACTTCCAGGGAAAAGGGCCGTAGTTTTTTTTGGGGACCGGTGGCAGGCTGTAGCCGGCCGGCTCCTGAAAATCCACGATACGCAGGATGGTTCCCAGATGAAAGGTGGCACCAGTGCCAAGTCGGGCTGGTTTGATAGTACCGAGTGGCTCCTGCAATCTGCCAGCCAGAAGGCGGGCCGCTGAGATTTTCTTCCAGGGAAAATGGCCGTGGTATGTGTTTGGGGCCCTGTGGCTGAGAGTGGCTGGCTGGCTCCTGAAAATCCACGACACGCAGGATGGTTCCCAGATGAAAGGTGGCACCAGTGCCGAGTCGGGCTGGTTTGATAGAGCTAAGTGGCTCCTGCAATCTGCCAGCCAGAAGATGGGCAGGACAGTTTTACTTCCGGGGAAGAGGGCCGGTAGTTTGTGTTTGGGGTCCTGAGGCTGGGAGTGGCCGCCTGGCTCCTGAAAATGCACGATACTCAGGATGATTGCCAGACCCAAGTTGGCACCACTGCCAAGTCGGGCTGGTTTGATAGAGCCATGTGGCTCCTGCAATCTGCCAGCCAGAAGATGGGCAGGTCAGTTTTACTTCAAGGGAAAAGGGCCGTAGTTTGTGTTTGGGGGCCTGTGGCTGGGAGTGGCCGGCTGGCTCCTGAAAATCCAAGATACGCAGGTTGTTTCCCAGACCCAAAGGGGCACCAGTGCCAAATCGGGCTGGTTTAATAGAGCCATGTGGCTCCTGCATTCTGCCAGCCAGAAGATGGACAGGTCAGTTTTACTTCCAGGGAAAATAACCATAGATATTTTTGGGGTCTGTGGCCTGGAATGGCCGGCTGACTCCTGAAAATCCACGATACGCAGGATGGTTCCCAGATGAAAGGTGGCACCAGTGCCGAGTCGGGCTGGTTTGATAGAGCCAAGTGGCTCCTGCAATCTGCCAGCCAGAAGATGGGCAGGTCAGTTTTACTTCCAGGGAAAAGGGCCGTTATTTGTGTTTGGGGGCCTGTGGCTGAGAATGGCCGGCTGGCTCCTTAAAATCCACGCCGCGCATGATGGTTCCCAGACCCAAGGTGGCACCAGTGCCGAGTTGGGCTGGTTTGATAGAGCCATGTGGCTCCTGCAATCTGCCAGCCAGAAGCGGGGTGGGTGAGTTTTGTTTGCCAGGGAAAAGGGCCGTAGTTTGTGTTTGGGGGCCAGTGGCTGGGAGTGGCCGGCTGGCTCCTGAAAATCCACGATACGCAGGATGATTCCCAGACCAAAGGGGCACCAGTGCCGAGTCGGGATGGTTTGATAGAGCCAAGTGTCTCCGTGTCTCCTGCAATCTGCCAGCCAGGAGCGGGGCGGGTCAGTTTTGTTTGCCAGGGAAAAGGGATGTGGTTTCTGTTGGGTGCCTGTGGCAGGGAGTGGCCGGCTGGCTCCTGAAAATCCACGATACGTAGGATGGCTCCCAGACCCAAAGGGGCCCCAGTGCCAAGTCGGGCTGGTTTGATAGAGCCAAGTGGCTCCTGCATTCTGCCAGCCAGAAGATGGGCAGGTCAGTTTTCCTTCCAGTGAAAAGGGCCGTGGTATGTGTTTGGGGGCCTGTGGCTGGGAGTGGCCGGCTGGCACCTGAAAATCCACGATACGCAGGATGGTTCCCAGATGAAAGGTGGCACCAGTGAAGAGTTGGGCTGGTTTGATAGAGCCAAGTGGCTCCTGCAATCTGCCAGGCAGAAGATGGGCAGGTCAGTTTTACTTCCAGGGAAAAGGGCCGTGGTATGTGTTTGGGGGCCTGTGGCTGGGAGTGGCCGGCTGGCACCTGAAAATCCACGATACGCAGGATGGTTCCCAGATGAAAGGTGGCACCAGTGAAGAGTCGGGCTGGTTTGATAGAGCCAAGTGGCTCCTGCAAACCACCAGCCAGAAGATGGGCAGGTCAGTTTTACTTCCAGGGAAAAGGGCCGTAGTTTGTGTTTCGGGGCCTGTGGCTGGGAGTGGCCAGCTCGCTCCTTAAAATCCACGACACGCAGGATGGTTCCCAGATGAAAGGTGGCACCAGTGCTGAGTCGGGCTGGTTTGATAGAGCCAAGTGGCTCCTGCAATCTGCCAGCCATAAGCGGGGTGGGTGAGTTTTGTTTGCAAGGGAAAAGGGCCTTGGTTTTTTTTCGGGGGCCTGTGACTGGGAATGGCCGGCTGGCTCCTGAAAATCCACGCCGCGCAGGATGGTTCCCAGACCCAAGGTGGCACCAGTGCCGAGTCGGGCTGGTTTGATAGAGCCAAGTGGCTCCTGCAATCTGCCAGCCAGAAGATGGGCAGGTCAGTTTTACTTCCAGGGAAAAGGGCCGTAGTTTGTGTTTGGGGGCCTGTGGCTGAGAATGGCCGGCTGGCTCCTTAAAATCCACGCCGCGCATGATGGTTCCCAGACCCAAGGTGGCACCAGTGCCGCGTTGGGCTGGTTTGATAGAGCCATGTGGCTCATGCGATCTGCCAGCCAGAAGCGGGGTGGGTGAGTTTTGTTTGCCAGGGAAAAGGGCCGTAGTTTGTGTTTGGGGGCCTGTGGCTGGGAGTGGCCGGCTGGCTCCTGAAAATCCACGATACGCAGGATGATTCCCAGACCAAAGTGGCACCAGTGCCGAGTCGGGATGGTTTGATAGAGCCAAGTGTCTCCTGCAATCTGCCAGCCAGTAGCGGGGCGGGTCAGTTTTGTTTGCCAGGGAAAAGGGATGTGGTTTCTGTTGGGGGCCTGTGGCTGGGAGTGGCCGGCTGGCTCCTGAAAATCCACGATACGTAGGATGGCTCCCAGACCCAAAGGGGCCCCAGTGCCAAGTCGGGCTGGTTTGATAGAGCCAAGTGGCTCCTGCAATCTGCCAGCCAGAAGATGGGCAGGTCAGTTTTCCTTCCAGTGAAAAGGGCCGTGGTATGTGTTTGGGGGCCTGTGGCTGGGAGTGGCCGGCTGGCACCTGAAAATCCACGATACGCAGGATGGTTCCCAGATGAAAGGTGGCACCAGTGAAGAGTCGGGCTGGTTTGATAGAGCCAAGTGGCTCCTGCAATCTGCCAGGCAGAAGATGGGCAGGTCAGTTTTACTTCCAGGGAAAAGGGCCGTGGTATGTGTTTGGGGGCCTGTGGCTGGGAGTGGCCGGCTGGCACCTGTAAATCCACGATACGCAGGATGGTTCCCAGATGAAAGGTGGCACCAGTGAAGAGTCGGGCTGGTTTGATAGAGCCAAATGGCTCCTGCAATCCACCAGCCAGAAGATGGGCAGGTCAGTTTTACTTCCAGGGAAAAGGGCCGTAGTTTGTGTTTGGGGGCCTGTGGCTGGGAGTGGCCAGCTCGCTCCTTAAAATCCACGACACGCAGGATGGTTCCCAGATGAAAGGTGGCACAAGTGCCGAGTCGGGCTGGTTTGATAGAGCCAAGCGGCTCCTGCAATCTGCCAGCCAGAAGATGGGCAGGTCAGTTTTCCTTCCAGGGAAAAGGTACGTAGATTTTGTTTGGGGGCCTGTGGCTGGGAGTGGCCGGCTGGCTCCTGAAAATCCACGATTAGCGGGATGGTTCCCAGATGAAAGGTGGCACCAGTGCAGAGTCGGGCTGGTTTGATAGAGCCAAGTGTCTCCTGCAATCTGACAGCCAGAAGCGGGGCGGGTCAGTTTTGTTTACCAGGGAAAAGGGCCGTGGTTTGTGTTGGGGGCCTGTGGCTGGGAGTGGCTGGCTGGCTCCTGAAAATCCACGATACGCAGGATGTTTTCCAGATGAATGGTGGCACCAGTGCCAAGCCGGCTGGTTTGATAGAGCCAAGTGTCTCCTGCAATCTGCCAGCCAGGAGCGGGGTGCGTGAGATTTTTTTGCCAGGGAAAAGGACCGCGGTTGGTTTTCGGGAGCCTGTGGCTCGCAATTGCCTGCTGGCTCCTGAAAATCCACGCCGCGCAGGATGGTTCCCAGATGAAAGGTGGCGCCAGTGCCGAGTCAGGCTGCTTTGATAGAGCCATGTGGCTCCTGCAATCTGCCAGCCAGATGATGGGCAGGTCTGTTTTACATCCAGGGAAAAGGGCTGTAGTTTGTTTTTGGGGACCGGTGGCTGGCTGTGGCCGGCTGGCTCCTGAAAATCCACGATACGCAGGATGGTTCCCAGATGAAAGGTGGCACCAGTGCCAAGTCGGGCTGGTTTGATAGTACCGAGTGGCTCCTGCAATCTGCCAGCCAGAAGGCGGGCCGCTGAGATTTTCTTCCAGGGAAAATGGCCGTGGTATGTGTTTGGGGCCCTGTGGCTGAGAGTGGCTGGCTGGCTCCTGAAAATCCACGACACGCAGGATGGTTCCCAGATGAAAGGTGGCACCAGTGCCGAGTCGGGCTGTTTTGATAGAGCCAAGTGGCTCCTGCAATCTGCAGGCCAGTAGATGGACAGGTCAGTTTTACTTCTGGGGAAGAGGGCCGGAAGTTTGTGTGTGGGGGCCTGAGGCTGGGAGTGGCCGGCTGGCTCCTGAAAATCCACGATACGCAGGATGGTTCCCAGATGAAAGGTGGCACCAGTGCTGACTCGGGCTGGTTTGATAGAGCCAAGTGGCTCCTGCAATCTGCCAGCCATAAGCGGGGTGGGTGAGTTTTGTTTGCCAGGGAAAAGGGCCGTGGTTTTTTTTCGGGGGCCTGTGGCTGGGAATGCCCGGCTGGCTCCTGAAAATCCACGCCGCGCAGGATGGTTCCCAGACCCAAGGTTGCACCAGTGCCGAGTCGGGCTGGTTTGATAGAGCCAAGTGGCTCCTGCAATCTGCCAGCCAGAAGATGGGCAGGTCAGTTTTACTTCCAGGGAAAAGGGCCGTAGTTTGTGTTTGGGGGCCTGTGGCTGGGAGTGGCCGGCTGGCTCCTGAAAACCCATGCCTCGCTGGATGGTTCCCAAATGAAAAAAATGGCACCAGTGCCAAGTCGGGCTGGTTTGATAGTACCGCGTGGCTCCTGCAATCTGACAGCCAGAAGATGGGCATGTCTGTTTTACTTCCAGGGAAAAGGGCCGTAGTTTGTGTTTGGGGCCCTTTGGCTGGGAATGGCCGGCTGGCTCCTTAAAATCCACGCCGTGCATGATGGTTCCCAGACCCAAGGTGGCACCAGTGGCGAGATGGGCTGGTTTGATAGAGCCATGGGGCTCCTGCAATCTGCCAGCCAGAAGCGGGGTCGCTGAGTTTTGTTTGCCAGGGAAAAAGGCCGTGGTTTTTTATCCAGGGCCTGTGGCCTTGAATGGCCGGCTGGTTCCTTAAAATCCACGCCGCGCAGGATGGTTCCCAGATGAAAGGTGGCACCAGTGCAGAGTTGGGCTGGTTTGATAGAGCCAAGTGGCTCCTGCAATCTGCCAGCCATAAGCGGGGTGGGTGAGTTTTGTTTGCCAGGGAAAAGGGCCGTGGTTTTTTTTCGGGGGCCTGTGGCTGGGAATGCCCGGCTGGCTCCTGAAAATCCACGCCGCGCAGGATGGTTCCCAGACCCAAGGTTGCACCAGTGCCGAGTCGGGCTGGTTTGATAGAGCCAAGTGGCTCCTGCAATCTGCCAGCCAGAAGATGGGCAGGTCAGTTTTACTTCCAGGGAAAAGGGCCGTAGTTTGTGTTTGGGGGCCTGTGGCTGGGAGTGGCCGGCTGGCTCCTGAAAACCCATGCCACGCTGGATGGTTCCCAAATGAAAAAAATGGCACCAGTGCCAAGTCGGGCTGGTTTGATAGTACCGCGTGGCTCCTGCAATCTGACAGCCAGAAGATGGGCATGTCTGTTTTACTTCCAGGGAAAAGGGCCGTAGTTTGTGTTTGGGGCCCTGTGGCTGGGAATGGCCGGCTGGCTCCTTAAAATCCACGCCGTGCATGATGGTTCCCAGACCCAAGGTGGCACCAGTGGCGAGATGGGCTGGTTTGATAGAGCCATGGGGCTCCTGCAATCTGCCAGCCAGAAGCGGGGTCGCTGAGTTTTGTTTGCCAGGGAAAAAGGCCGTGGTTTTTTATCCAGGGCCTGTGGCCTTGAATGGCCGGCTGGTTCCTTAAAATCCACGCCGCGCAGGATGGTTCCCAGATGAAAGGTGGCACCAGTGCCGAGTCGGGCTGTTTTGATAGAGCCATGTGGCTCCTGCAATCTGCCAGCCAGATGATGGGCAGGTCTGTTTTACTTCCAGGGAAAAGGGCCGTAGTTTTTTTTGGGGACCTGTGGCTGGCTGTAGCCGGCTGGCTCCTGAAAATCCACGATACGCAGGATGGTTCCCAGATGAAAGGTGGCACCAGTGCCAAGTCGGGCTGGTTTGATAGTACCGAGTGGCTCCTGCAATCTGCCAGCCAGAAGGCGGGCCGCTGAGATTTTCTTCCAGGGAAAATGGCCGTGGTATGTGTTTGGGGCCCTGTGGCTGAGAGTGGCTGGCTGGCTCCTGAAAATCCACGACACGCAGGATGGTTCCCAGATGAAAGGTGGCACCAGTGCCGAGTCGGGCTGCTTTGATAGAGCTAAGTGGCTCCTGCAATCTGCCAGCCAGAAGATGGGCAGGTCAGTTTTACTTCAAGGGAAAAGGGCCGTAGTTTGTGTTTGGGGGCCTGTGGCTGGGAGTGGCCGGCTGGCTCCTGAAAATCCAAGATACGCAGGATGGTTCCCAGACCCAAAGGGGCACCAGTGCCAAATCGGGCTGGTTTAATAGAGCCAAGTGGCTCCTGCATTCTGCCAGCCAGAAGATGGACAGGTCAGTTTTACTTCCAGGGAAAAGGACCATAGATATTTTTGGGGTCTGTGGCCTGGAATGGCCGGCTGACTCCTGAAAATCCACGATACGCAGGATGGTTCCCAGATGAAAGGTGGCACCACTGCCGAGTCGGGCTGGTTTGATAGAGCCAAGTTGCTCCTGCAATCTGCCAGCCAGAAGATGGGCAGGTCAGTTTTACTTCCAGGGAAAAGGGCCGTGGTATGTGTTTGGGGGCCTGTGGCTGGGAGTGGCCGGATGGCTCCTGAAAATCCCCAATACACAGGATGGTTCCCAGATGAAAGGTGGCACCAGTGCCGAGTCGGGCTGGTTTGAGAGAGCCAAGTGGCTCCTGCAATCTGCCAGCCATAAGCGGGGTGGGTGAGTTTTGTTTGCCAGGGAAAAGGGCCGTGGTTTTTTTTCGGGGGCCTCTGGCTGGGAATGGCCGGCTGGCTCCTGAAAATCCACGCTGCGCAGGATGGTTCCCAGACCCAAGGTGGCACCAGTGCCGAGTCGGGCTGGTTTGATAGAGCCAAGTGGCTCCTGCAATCTGCCAGCCAGAAGATGGACAGGTCAGTTTTACTTCCAGGGAAAAGGGCCGTAGTTTGTGTTTGGGGGCCTTTGGCTGGGAGTGGCCGGCTGGCTCCTGAAAACCCATGCCGCGCTGGATGGTTCCCAAATGAAAAAAATGGCACCAGTACCAAGTCGGGCTGGTTTGATACTGCCGCGTGGCTCCTGCAATCGGACAGCCAGAAGATGGGCATGTCTGTTTTACTTCCAGGGAAAAGGGCCGTAGTTTGTGTTTGGGGGCCTGTGGCTGGGAGTGACCGGCTGGCTCCTTAAAATCCACGCCGCGCAGGATGGTTCCCAGACCCAAGGTGGCACCAGGTCCGAGTTGGGTTGGTTTGATAGTGCCATGTGGCTCCTGCAATCTGCCAGCCAGAAGATGGGCAGATCAGTTTTACTTCCACGGAAAAGGGCCGTGATATGTGTTTGGGGGCCTGTGGCTGGGAGTGGCCGGCTGGCTCCTGAAAATCCCCAATACACAGGATGGTTCCCAGATGAAAGGTGGCACCAGTGCTGAGTCGGGCTGGTTTGAGAGAGCCAAGTGGCTCCTGCAATCTGCCATCCATAAGCGGGGTGGGTGAGTTTTGTTTGCCAGGGAAAAGGGCCGTGGTTTTTTTTCGGGGCCCTGTGACTGGGAGTGGTCGGCTGGCTCCTGAAAATCCACGATACGCAGGATGGTTCCCAGATGAAAGGTGGCACCAGTGCCGAGTCGGGCTGTTTTGATAGAGCCAAGTGGCTCCTGCAATCTGCCAGCCAGATGATGGGCAGGTCTGTTTTACTTCCAGGGAAAAGGGCCGTAGTTTGTTTTTGGGGACCTGTGGCTGGCTGTGGCCGGCTGGCTCCTGAAAATCCACGATACGCAGGATGGTTCCCAGATGAAAGGTGGCACCAGTGCCAAGTCGGGCTGGTTTGATAGTACCGAGTGGATCCTGCAATCTGCCAGCCAGAAGGCGGGCAGGTCCGTTTTCCTTCCACGGAAAAGGGCCGTAGTTTTTGTTTGGGGGCCTGTGGCTGGGAGTGGCCGGCTGGCTCCTGAAAATCCACGATTAGCGGGATGGTTCCCAGATGAAAGGTGGCACCAGTGCAGAGTCGGGCTGGTTTGATAGAGCCAAGTGTCTCCTGCAATCTGACAGCCAGAAGCGGGGCGGGTCAGTTTTGTTTGCCAGGGAAAAGAGCCGTGGTTTGTGTTGGGGGCCTGTGGCTGGGAGTGGCTGGCTGGCTCCTGAAAATCCATGATACGCAGGATGGTTTCCAGATGAATGGTGGCACCAGTGCCAAGCCGGCTGGTTTGATAGAGCCAAGTGTCTCCTGCAATCTGCCAGCCAGGAGCGGGGTGCGTGAGTTTTTTTTGCCAGGGAAAAGGGCCGCGGTTGGTTTTCGGGAGCCTGTGGCTCGGAATTGCCTGCTGGCTCCTGAAAATCCACGCCGCGCAAGATGGTTCCCAGATGAAAGGTGGCACCAGTGCCGAGTCGGGCTGTTTTGATAGAGCCAAGTGGCTCCTGCAATCTGCCAGCCAGATGATGGGAAGGTCTGTTTTACTTCCAGGGAAAAGGGCCGTAGTTTGTGTTTGGGGGCCTGTGGCTGGGAGTGGCCGGCGGGCTCCTGAAAATCCACGATATGCAGGATGGTTCCCAGATGAATGGTGGCACCACTGCCGAGTTGGGCTGGTGTGATAGAGCCAAGTGGCTCCTGCAATCTGCCAGCCATAAGCGGGGTGGGTGAGTTTTGTTTGCCAGGGAAAAGGGCCGTGGTTTTTTTTCGGGGGCCTGAGGCTGGGAATGGCCGGCTGGCTCCTGAAAATCCACGTCGCGCAGGATGGTTCCCAGACCCAAGGTTGCACCAGTGCCGAGTCGGGCTGGTTTGATAGAGCCAAGTGGCTCCTGCAATCTGCCAGCCAGAAGATGGGCAGGTCAGTTTTACTTCCAGGGAAAAGGGCCGTAGTTTGTGTTTGGGGGCCTGTAGCTGGGAGTGGCCGGCTGGCTCCTGAAAACCCATGCCACGCTGGATGGTTCCCAAATGAAAAAAATGGAACCAGTGCCAAGTCGGGCTGGTTTGATAGTACCGCGTGGCTCCTGCAATCTGACAGCCAGAAGATGGGCATGTCTGTTTTACTTCCAGGGAAAAGGGCCGTAGTTTGTGTTTGGGGCCCTGTGGCTGGGAATGGCCGGCTGGCTCCTTAAAATCCACGCCACGCATGATGGTTCCCAGACCCAAGGTGGCACCAGTGCCGAGTTGGGCTGGTTTGATAGAGCCATGTGGCTCCTGCAATCTGCCAGCCAGAAGCGGGGTCGCTGAGTTTTGTTTGCCAGGGAAAAAGGCCGTGGTTTTTTATCCAGGGCCTGTGGCCTTGAATGGCCGGCTGGTTCCTTAAAATCCACGCCGCGCAGGATGGTTCCCAGATGAAAGGTGGCACGAGTGCCGAGTCGGGCTGTTTTGATAGAGCCAAGTGGCTCCTGCAATCTGCCAGCCAGATGATGGGCAGGTCTGTTTTACTTCCAGGGAAAAGGGCCGTAGTTTGTGTTTGGGGGCCTGTGGCTGGGAGTGGCCGGCGGGCTCCTGAAAATCCACGATATGCAGGATGGTTCCCAGATGAATGGTGGCACCACTGCCGAGTTGGGCTGGTGTGATAGAGCCAAGTGGCTCCTGCAATCTGCCAGCCATAAGCGGGGTGGGTGAGTTTTGTTTGCCAGGGAAAAGGGCCGTGGTTTTTTTTCGGGGGCCTGTGGCTGGGAATGCCCGGCTGGCTCCTGAAAATCCACGTCGCGCAGGATGGTTCCCAGACCCAAGGTTGCACCAGTGCCGAGTCGGGCTGGTTTGATAGAGCCAAGTGGCTCCTGCAATCTGCCAGCCAGAAGATGGGCAGGTCAGTTTTACTTCCAGGGAAAAGGGCCGTAGTTTGTGTTTGGGGGCCTGTAGCTGGGAGTGGCCGGCTGGCTCCTGAAAACCCATGCCACGCTGGATGGTTCCCAGATGAAAGGTGGCACCAGTGCCAAGTCGGGCTGGTTTGATAGTACCGAGTGGCTCCTGCAATCTGCCAGCCAGAAGGCGGGCCGCTGAGATTTTCTTCCAGGGAAAATGGCCGTGGTATCTGTTTGCGGCCCTGTGGCTGAGAGTGGCTGGCTGGCTCCTTAAAATCCACGACACGCAGGATGGTTCCCAAATGAAAGGTGGCACCAGTGCCGAGTCGGGCTGTTTTGATAGAGCTAAGTGGCTCCTGCAATCTGCCAGCCAGTAGATGGAGAGGTCAGTTTTACTTCCGGGGAAGAGGGCCGGTAGTTTGTGTTTGGGGTCCTGAGGCTGGGAGTGGCCGCCTGGCTCCTGAAAATGCACGATACTCAGGATGATTGCCAGACCCAAGTTGGCACCAGTGCCGAGTCGGGCTGGTTTGATAGAGCCATGTGGCTCCTGCAATCTGCCAGCCAGAAGCGGGGCGGGTCAGTTTTGTTTGCCAGGGAAAAGGGCCGTAGTTTGTGCTTGGGGGCCTGTGGCTGGGAGTGGCCGGCTGGCTCCTGAAAATCCAAGATACGCAGGATGGTTCCCAGACCCAAAGGGGCACCAGTGCCAAAACGGGCTGGTTTAATAGAGCCAAGTGGCTCCTGCATTCTGCCAGCCAGAAGATGGACAGGTCAGTTTTACTTCCAGGGAAAAGGACCATAGATATTTTTGGGGTCTGTGGCCTAGAATGGCCGGCTGACTCGTGAAAATCCACGATACGCAGGATGGTTCCCAGATGAAAGGTGGCACCACTGCCGAGTCGGGCTGGTTTGATAGAGCCAAGTGTCTCCTGCAATCTGCCAGCCAGGAGAAGGGCGGGTCAGTTTTGTTTGCCAGGGAAAAGGGATGTGGTTTCTGTTGGGGGCCTGTGGCTGGGAGTGGCCTGCTGGTTCCTGAAAATCCACGATACGTAGGATGGCTCCCAGACCCAAAGGGGCCCCAGGCCCAAGTCGGGCTGGTTTGATAGAGCCAAGTGGCTCCTGCAATCTGCCAGCCAGAAGATGGGCAGGTCAGTTTTCCTTCCAGTGAAAAGGGCCGTGGTATGTGTTTGGGGGCCTGTGGCTGGGAGTGGCCGGCTGGCACCTGAAAATCCACGATACGCAGGATGGTTCCCAGATGAAAGGTGGCACCAGTGAAGAGTTGGGCTGGTTTGATAGAGCCAAGTGGCTCCTGCAAACCGCCAGCCAGAAGATGGGCAGGTTAGTTTTACTTCCAGGGAAAAGGGCCGTAGTTTGTGTTTGGGGGCCTGTGGCTGGGAGTAGCCGGCTGCCTCCTGAAAATCCACGACACGCAGGATGGTTCCCAGATGAAAGGTGGCACACGTGCGGAGTCGGGCTGGTTTGATAGAGCCAAGTGGCTCCTGCAATCTGCCAGCCAGTAGATGGGCAGGTCAGTTTTCCTTCCAGGGAAAAGGGCCGTAGTTTTTGTTTGGGGGCCTGTGGCTGGGAGTGGCCAGCTGGCTCCTGAAAATCCACGATTAGCGGGATGGTTCCCAGATGAAAGGTGGCACCCGTGCAGAGTCGGGCTGGTTTGATAGAGCCAAGTGTCTCCTGCAATCTGCCAGCCAGAAGCGGGGCGGGTCAGTTTTGTTTGCCAGGGAAAAGGGCCGTGGTTTTTGTTGGGGGCCTGTGGCTGGGAGTGGCTGGCTGGCTCCTGAAAATCCACGATACGCAGGATGGTTCCCAGATGAATGTTGGCACCAGTGCCAAGCCGGCTGGTTTGATAGAGCCAAGTGTCTCCTGCAATCTGCCAGCCAGGAGCGGGGTGCGTGAGTTTTTTTTGCCAGGGAAAACGGCCGCGGTTTGTTTTCGGGATCCTGTGGCTCGGAATAGCCAGCTAGCTCCTGAAAATTCACGCCGCACAGGATGGTTTCCAGACCCAAGGTTGCACCAGTGCCGAGTCGGGCTGGTTTGATAGAGCCAAATGGCTCCTGCAATCTGCCAGCCAGAAGATAGGCAGGACAGTTTTCCTTCCAGGGAAAAGGGCCGTAGTTTGTGTTTGGGGGCCTGTGGCTGGGAGTGGCCGGCTGGCTCCTGAAAACCCATGCCGCGCTGGATGGTTCCCAAACGAAAAAAATGGCACCAGTGCCAAGTCGGGCTGGTTTGATAGTACCGCGTGGCTCCTGCAATCTGACAGCCAGAAGATGGGCATGTCTGTTTTACTTCCAGGGAAAAGGGCCGTAGTTTGTGTTTGGGGCCCTGTGGCTGGGAATGGCCGGCTGGCTCCTTAAAATCCACGCCGCGCATGATGGTTCCCAGAAAAAAGGTGGCACCAGTGCCGAGTCGGGCTGGTTTGATAGAGCTAAGTGGCTCCTGCAATCCGCCTGCCAGAAGCGGGGTCGCTGAGTTTTGTTTGCCAGGGAAAAAGGCCGTGGTTTTTTATCCGGGGCCTGTGGCCTTGAATGGCCGGCTGGTTCCTTAAAATCCACGCCGCGCAGGATGGTTCCCAGATGAAAGGTGGCACCAGTGCCGAGTCGGGCTGTTTTGATAGGGCCAAGTGGCTCCTGCAATCTGCCAGCCAGATGATGGGCAGGTCTGTTTTACTTCCAGGGAAAAGGGCCGTAGTTTGTTTTTGGGGACCTGTGGCTGGGAGTGGCCGGCTGGCTCCTGAAAATCCACGATACGCAGGATGGTTCCCAGATGAAAGGTGGCACCAGTGCCAAGTCGGGCTGGTTTGGTAGTACCACGTGGATCCTGCAATCTGCCAGCCAGAAGGCGGGCAGGTCAGTTTTCCTTCCACGGAAAAGGGCCATAGTTTTTGTTTGGGGCCCTGTGGTTGAGAGTGGCTGCCTGGCTCCTGAAAATCCACGACACGCAGGATGGTTCCCAGATGAAAGGTGGCACCAGTGCCGAGTCGGGCTGGTTTGATAGAGCTAAGTGGCTCCTGCAATCTGCCAGCCAGTAGATGGACAGGTCAGTTTTACTTCCGGGGAAGAGGGCCGGTAGTTTGTGTTTAGGGGCCTGAGGCTGGGAGTGGCCGGCTGGCTCCGGAAAAGGCACGATACTCAGGATGATTGCCAGATCCAAGTTGGCACCACTGCCAAGTCGGGCTGGTTTGATAGAGCCATGTGGCTCCTGCAATCTGCCAGCCAGAAGATGGGCAGGTCAGTTTTACTTCCAGGGAAAAGGGCCGTAGTTTGTGCTTGGGGGCCTGTGGCTGGGAGTGGCCCGCTGGCTCCTGAAAATCCACGATACGCAGGATGGTTCCCAGACCCAAGGGGGCACCAGTGCCAGATCCGGCTGGTTTGATAGAGCCAAGTGGCTCCTGCATTCTGCCAGCCAGATGATGGACAGGTCAGTTTTACTTCCAGGGAAAAGGACCATAGATTTTTTTGGGGTCTGTGGCCTGGAATGGCCGGCTGGCTCCTGAAAATCCACGATACGCAGGATGGTTCCCAGATGAAAGGTGGCACCACTTCCGAATCGGGCTGGTTTGATAGAGCCAAGTGGCTCCTGCAATCTGCCAGCCAGATGATGGGCAGGTCTGTTTTACTTCCAGGGAAAAGGGCCGTAGTTTCTGTTTGGGGGCCTGTGGCTGAGAATGGACGGCTGGCTCCTTAAAATCCACGCCGCGCATGATGGTTCCCAGACCCAAGGTGGCACCAGTGCCGAGTTGGGCTGGTTTGATAGAGCCATGTGGCTCCTGCAATCTGCCCGCCAGAAGCGGGGTGTGTGAGTTTTGTTTGCCAGGGAAAAGGGTCGTAGTTTCTGTTTGGGGGCCTGTGGCTGGTAGTGGCCGGGTGGCTCCTGAAAATCCACGATATATAGGATGGTTCCCAGACCCAAAGGGGCCCCAGTGCCAAGTCGGGCTGGTTTGATAAAGCCAAGTGGCTCCTGCAACCTGCCAGCCAGACGACGGGCAGGTCAGTTTTCCTTCCAGGGAAAAGGGCCGTAGTATGTGTTTGGGGGCCTGTGGCTGGGAGTGGCCGGCTGGCACCTGAAAATCCACGATACGCAGGATGGTTCCCAGATGAAAGGTGGCACCAGTGAAGAGTCGGGCTGGTTTGATAGAGCCAAGTGGCTCCTGCAAACCGCCAGCCAGAAGATGGGCAGGTCAGTTTTCCTTCCAGGGAAAAGGGCCGTAGATTTTGTTTGGGGGCCTGTGGCTGGGAGTGGCCGGCTGGCTCCTGAAACTCCACGATACGCAGGATGGTTCCCAGATGAAAGGTGGCACCAGTGCCGAGTCGGGCTGGTTTGATAGAGCCAAGTGGCTCCTGCAATCTGCCAGCCAGAAGCAGGGCGGGTCAGTTTTTTTTGCCAGGGAAAAGGGCCGTGGTTTGTGTTGGGGGCCTGTGGCTGGGAGTGGCTGGCTGGCTCCTGAAAATCCACGATAAGCAGGAGGGTTCCCAGATGAATGGTGGCACCAGTGCCAAGCCGGCTGGTTTGATAGGGCCAAGTGTCTCCGACAATCTGCCGGCCAGGAGCGGGGTGCGTGAGTTTTGTTTGCCAGGGAAAAGGGCCGTGGTTTTGTTTTCGGGAGACTGTGGCTCGGAATTGCCTGCTGGCTCCTGAAAATCCACGCCGCACAGGATGGTTTCCAGACCCAAGGTGGCACCAGTGCCGAGTCGGGCTGGTTTGATAGAGCCAAATGGCTCCTGCCATCTGCCAGCCAGAAGATGGGCAGGTCAGTTTTCCTTCCAGGGAAAAGGGCCGAAGTTTGTGTTTGGGGGCCTGTGGCTGGGAGTGGCCGGCTGGCTCCTGAAAACCCATGCCGCGCTGGATGGTTCCCAAATGAAAAAAATGGCACCAGTGCCAAGTCGGGCTGGTTTGATAGTACCGCGTGGCTCCTGCAATCTGACAGTCAGAAGATGGGCATGTCTGTTTTACTTCCAGGGAAAAGGGCCGTAGTTTGTGTTTGGGGCCCTGTGGCTGGGAAAGGCCGGCTGGCTCCTTAAAATCCACGCCGCGCATGATGGTTCCCAGACCCAAGGTGGCTCCAGTGCCGAGTTGGACTGGTGTGATAGAGCCAAGTGGCTCCTGCAATCTGCGAGCCAGATGATGGGCAAGTCTATTTTACTTCCAGGGAAAAGGGCCGTAGATTGTTTTTGGGGACCTGTGGCTGGCTGTGGCCGGCTGGCTCCTGAAAATCCACGATACGCAGGATGGTTCCCAGATGAAAGGTGGCACCAGTGCCAAATCGTGCTGGTTTGATAGTACCGAGTGGATCCTGCAATCTGCAAGCCAGAAGGCGGGCAGGTCAGTTTTCCTTCCACGGAAAAGGGCCGTAGTTTTGTTTGGGGGCCTCTGGCTGAGAGTGGCTGCCTGGCTCCTGAAAATCCACGACACGCAGGATGGTTCCCAGATGAAAGGTGGCACCAGTGCCGAGTCGGGCTGGTTTGATAGAGCGAAGTGGCTCCTGCAATCTGCCAGCCAGTAGATGGACAGGTCAGTTTTACTTCCGGGGAAGAGGGCCGGTAGTTTGTGTTTGGGGGCCTGAGGCTGGGAGTGGCCGGCTGGCTCCTGAAAATCCACGATACTCAGGATGATTGCCAGACCCAAGTTGGCACCACTGCCAAGTCGGGCTGGTTTGATAGAGCCATGTGGCTCCTGCAATCTGCCAGCCAGAAGATGGGCAGGTCAGTTTTACTTCCAGGGAAAAGGGCCGTAGTTTGTGCTTGGGGGCCTGTGGCTGGGAGTGGCTGGCTGGCTCCTGAAAATCCAAGATACGCAGGATGGTTCCCAGACCCAAGGGGGCACCAGTGCCAGATCGGGCTGGTTTGATAGAGCCAAGTGGCTCCTGCATTCTGCCAGCCAGAAGATGGACAGGTCAGTTTTACTTCCAGGGAAAAGGACCATAGATTCTTTTTGGGGTCTGTGGCTGAGAATGGCCGGCTGGCTCCTGAAAATCCACGATACGCAGGATGGTTCCCAGATGAAAGGTGGCACCAGTGCCAAGTCGGGCTGGTTTGATAGAGCCAAGTTGCTCCTGCAATCTGCCAGCCAGAAGATGGGCAGGTCAGTTTTACTTCCAGGGAAATGGGTCGCAGTTTTTGTTCTGGGGCCTGTGGCTGGGAGTGGCCGGCTGGCTCCTGAAAATCCACGATACGCAGGATGGTTCCCAGATGAAAGGTGGCACCACTGCCGAGCCGGGCTAGTTTGATCGAGCCAAGTGGCTCCTGCAATCTGCCAGCCAGAAGATGGGCAGGTCAGTTTTACTTCCAGGAAAAAGGGCCGTAGTTTCTGTTTGGGGGCCTGTGGCTGAGAATGGCCGGCTGGCTCCTTAAAATCCACGCCGCGCATGATGGTTCCCAGACCCAAGGTGGCACCAGTGCCGCGTTGGGCTGGTTTGATAGAGCCATGTGGCTCCTGCAATCTGCCAGCCAGAAGCGGGGTGTGTGAGTTTTGTTTGCCAGGGAAAAGGGCCGTAGTTTGTTTTTGGGGACCTGTGGCTGGCTGTGGCCGGCTGGCTCCTGAAAATCCACGATACGCAGGATGGTTCCCAGATGAAAGGTGGCACCAGTGCCGAGTCGGGCTGGTTTGATAGAGGCAAGTGGCTCCTGCAATCTGCCAGCCAGAAGCGGGGTGTGTGAGTTTTGTTTGCCAGGGAAAAGGGATGTGGTTTCTGTTGGGGGCCTGTGGCTGGGAGTGGCCTGCTGGCTCCTGAAAATCCACGATACGTAGAATGGTTCCCAGACCCAAAGGGGCACCAGTGCCAAGTCGGGCTGCTTTGATAGAGGCAAGTGGCTCCTGCAATCTACCAGCCAGAAGATGGGCAGGTCAGTTTTACTTCCAGGGAAAAGGGCCATAGATTGTGTTTGGGGGCCTGTGGCTGGGAGTGGCCGGCTGGCTCCTGAAAATCCACGATACGCAGCATGGTTCCCAGATGAAAGGTGGCACCAGTGCCAAATCGGGCTGGTTTGATAGTACCAAGTGTCTCCCGCAATCTGCCAGCCAGACGATGGGCAGGTCAGTTTTACTTCCAGGGAAAAGGGCCGTGGTATGTGTTTGGGGGCCTGTGGCTGGGAGTGGCCGGCTGGCTCCTGAAAATCCACGATACGCAGGATGGTTTCCAGACCCAAGGGGCCCCAGTGCCAAATCAGGCTGGTTTGATAGTACCAAGTAGCTCCTGAATTCTGACAGCCAGAAGATGGACAGGTCTGTTTTACTTCCAGGGAAAAGGGCCGTAGTTTGTGTTTGAGGGCCTGTGGCTGGGAGTGGCCGGCTGGCTCCTGAAAATTCCCAATACACAGGATGGTTCCCAGATGAAAGGTGGCACCAGTGCTTAGTCGGGCTGGTTTGATAGAACCAAGTGGCTCCTGCAATCTGCCATCCATAAGCGGGGTGGGTGAGTTTTGTTTGCCAGGGAAAAGGGCCGTGGTTTGTTTTCAGGGGCCTGTGGCTGGGAATGGCCGGCTGGCACCTGAAAATCCACGCCGCGCAGGATGGTTCCCAGACCCAAGGTGGCACCAGTGCCGAGTCGGGCTGGTTTGATAGAGCCAAGTGGCTCCTGCAATCTGCCAGCCAGATGATGGGCAGGTCTATTTTACTTCCAGGGAAAAGGGCCGTAGTTTGTTTTTGGGGACCTGTGGCTGGCTGTGGCCGCCTGGCTCCTGAAAATCCACGATACGCAGGATGGTTCCCAGATGAAAGGTGGCACCAGTGCCAAGTCGGGCTGGTTTGATAGTACCGAGTGGCTCCTGCAATCTGCCAGCCAGAAGGCGGGCCGCTGAGATTTTCTTCCAGGGAAAATGGCCGTGGTATGTGTTTGGGGCCCTGTGGCTGAGAGTGGCTGGCTGGCTCCTGAAAATCCACGACACGCAGGATGGTTCCCAGATGAAAGGTGGCACCAGTGCCGAGTCGGGCTGGTTTGATAGAGCCAAGTGGCTCCTGCAATCTGCAGGCCAGTAGATGGACAGGTCAGTTTTACTTCTGGGGAAGAGGGCCGGAAGTTTGTGTGTGGGGGCCTGAGGCTGGGAGTGGCCGGCTGGCTCCTGAAAATCCACGATATATAGGATGGTTCCCAGACCCAAAGGGGCCCCAGTGCCAAGTCGGGCTGGTTTGATAAAGCCAAGTGGCTCCTGCAACCTGCCAGCCAGACGACGGGCAGGTCAGTTTTCCTTCCAGGGAAAAGGGCCGTAGTATGTGTTTGGGGGCCTGTGGCTGGGAGTGGCCGGCTGGCACCTGAAAATCCACGATACGCAGGATGGTTCCCAGATGAAAGGTGGCACCAGTGCCGAGTCAGGCTGGTTTGATAGAGCCAAGTGGCTCCTGCAATCTGCCAGCCAGAAGCAGGGCGGGTCAGTTTTTTTTGCCAGGGAAAAGGGCCGTAGATTTTGTTTGGGGGCCTGTGGCTGGGAGTGGCTGGCTGGCTCCTGAAAATCCACGATAAGCAGGAGGTTTCCCAGATGAATGCTGGCACCAGTGCCAAGCCGGCTGGTTTGATAGGGCCAAGTGTCTCCGACAATCTGCCAGCCAGGAGCGGGGTGCGTGAGTTTTGTTTGCCAGGGAAAAGGGCCGTGGTTTGTTTTCGGGAGCCTGTGGCTCGGAATTGCCTGCTGGCTCCTGAAAATCCACGCCGCACAGGATGGTTTCCAGACCCAAGGTGGCACCAGTGCCGAGTCGGGCTGGTTTGATAGAGCCAAATGGCTCCTGCAATCTGCCAGCCAGAAGATGGGCAGGTCAGTTTTCCTTCCAGGGAAAAGGGCCGAAGTTTGTGTTTGGGGGCCTGTGGCTGGGAGTGGCCGGCTGGCTCCTGAAAATCCACGCCGCGCATGATGGTTCCCAGACCCAAGGTGGCTCCAGTGCCGATTTGGACTGGTGTGATAGAGCCATGTGGCTCCTGCAATCTGTCTGCCAGAAGCGGGGTCGCTGAGTTTTGTTTGCCAGGGAAAAAGGCCGTGGTTTTTTATCCGGGGCCTTTGGCCTTGAATGGCCGGCTGGTTCCTTAAAATCCACGCCGTGCAGGATGGTTCCCAGATGAAAGGTGGCACCAGTGCCGAGTCGGGCTGTTTTGATAGAGCCAAGTGGCTCCTGCAATCTGCCAGCCAGATGATGGGCAAGTCTATTTTACTTCCAGGGAAAAGGGCCGTAGATTGTTTTTGGGGACCTGTGGCTGGCTGTGGCCGGCTGGCTCCTGAAAATCCACGATACGCAGGATGGTTCCCAGATGAAATGTGGCACCAGTGCCAAATCGTGCTGGTTTGATAGTACCGAGTGGATCCTGCAATCTGCAAGCCAGAAGGCGGGCAGGTCAGTTTTCCTTCCACGGAAAAGGGCCGTAGTTTTGTTTGGGGGCCTCTGGCTGAGAGTGGCTGCCTGGCTCCTGAAAATCCACGACACGCAGGATGGTTCCCAGATGAAAGGTGGCACCAGTGCCGAGTCGGGCTGGTTTGATAGAGCGAAGTGGCTCCTGCAATCTGCCAGCCAGTAGATGGACAGGTCAGTTTTACTTCCGGGGAAGAGGGCCGGTAGTTTGTGTTTGTGGGCCTGAGGCTGGGAGTGGCCGGCTGGCTCCTGAAAATCCACGATACTCAGGATGATTGCCAGACCCAAGTTGGCATCACTGCCAAGTCGGGCTGGTTTGATAGAGCCATGTGGCTCCTGCAATCTGCCAGCCAGAAGATGGGCAGGTCAGTTTTACTTCCAGGGAAAAGGGCCATAGTTTGTGCTTGGGGGCCTGTGGCTGGGAGTGGCTGGCTGGCTCCTGAAAATCCAAGATACGCAGGATGGTTCCCAGACCCAAGGGGGCACCAGTGCCAGATCGGGCTGGTTTGATAGAGCCAAGTGGCTCCTGCATTCTGCCAGCCAGAAGATGGACAGGTCAGTTTTACTTCCAGGGAAAAGGACCATAGATTCTTTTTGGGGTCGGTGGCTGAGAATGGCCGGCTGGCTCCTGAAAATCCACGATACGCAGGATGGTTCCCAGATGAAAGGTGGCACCAGTGCCAAGTCGGGCTGGTTTGATAGAGCCAAGTTGCTCCTGCAATCTGCCAGCCAGAAGATGGGCAGGTCAGTTTTACTTCCAGGGAAATGGGTCGCAGTTTTTGTTCTGGGGCCTGTGGCTGGGAGTGGCCGGCTGGCTCCTGAAAATCCACGATACGCAGGATGGTTCCCAGATGAAAGGTGGCACCACTGCCGAGCCGGGCTAGTTTGATCGAGCCAAGTGGCTCCTGCAATCTGCCAGCCAGAAGATGGGCAGGTCAGTTTTACTTCCAGGAAAAAGGGCCGTAGATTGTGTTTGGGGGCCTGTGGCTGAGAATGGCCGGCTGGCTCCTTAAAATCCACGCCGCGCATGATGGTTCCCAGACCCAAGGTGGCACCAGTGCCGCGTTGGGCTGGTTTGATAGAGCCATGTGGCTCATGCAATCTGCCAGCCAGAAGCGGGGTGTGTGAGTTTTGTTTGCCAGGGAAAAGGGCCGTAGTTTGTTTTTGGGGACCTGTGGCTGGCTGTGGCCGGCTGGCTCCTGAAAATCCACGATACGCAGGATGGTTCCCAGATGAAAGGTGGCACCAGTGCCAAGTCGTGCTGGTTTGATAGTACCGAGTGGATCCTGCAATCTGCCAGCCAGAAGGCGGGCAGGTCAGTTTTCCTTCCACGGAAAAGGGCCGTAGTTTTTGTTTGGGGGCCTCTGGCTGAGAGTGGCTGCCTGGCTCCTGAAAATCCACGACCCGCAGGATGGTTCCCAGATGAAACGTGGCACCAGTGCCGAGTCGGGCCGGTTTGATAGCGCTAAGTGGCTCCTGCAATCTGCCAGCCAGTAGATGGACAGGTCAGTTTTACTTCCGGGGAAGAGGGCCGGTAGTTTGTGTTTGGGGGCCTGAGGCTGGGAGTGGCCGGCTGGCTCCTGAAAATGCACGATACTCAGGATGATTGCCAGACCCAAGTTGGCACCACTGCCAAGTCGGGCTGGTTTGATAGAGCCAAGTGGCTCCTGCATTCTGCCAGCCAGAAGATGGACAGGTCAGTTTTACTTCCAGGGAAAAGGACCATAAATTTCTTTTGGGGTCTGTGGCTGGGAGTGGCCGGCTGGCTCCTGTAAATCCACGATACGCAGGATGGTTCCCAGATGAAAGGTGGCACCAGTGCCAAGTCGGGCTGGTTTGATAGAGCCAAGTGTCTCCTGCAATCTGCCAGCCAGAAGATGGGCAGGTCAGTTTTACTTCCAGGGAAATGGGTCGTAGTTTTTGTTCGGGGGCCTGTGGCTGGGAGTGGCCGGCTGGCTCCTGAAAATCCACGATACGCAGGATGGTTCCCAGATGAAAGGTGGCACCACTGCCGAGCCGGGCTAGTTTGATCGAGCCAAGTGGCTCCTGCAATCTGCCAGCCAGAAGATGGGCAGGTCAGTTTACTTCCAGGAAAAAGGGCCGTAGATTGTGTTTGGGGGCCTGTGGCGGAGAATGGCCGGCTGGCTCCTTAAAATCCACGCCGCGCATGATGGTTCCCAGACCCAAGGTGGCACCAGTGCCGCTTTGGGCTGGTTTGATAGAGCCATGTGGCTCCTGCAATCTGCCAGCCAGAAGCGGGGTGTGTGAGTTTTGTTTGCCAGGGAAAAGGGATGTGGTTTCTGTTGGGGGCCTGTGGCTGGGAGTGGCCTGCTGGCTCCTGAAAATCCACGATACGTAGGATGGTTCCCAGACCCAAAGGGGCACCAGTGCCAAGTCGGGCTGGTTTGATAGAGGCAAGTGGCTCCTGCAATCTACCAGCCAGAAGATGGGCAGGTCAGTTTTACTTCCAGGGAAAAGGGCCGTGGTATGTGTTTGGGGGCCTGTGGCTGGGAGTGGCCGGCTGGCTCCTGAAAATCCACGATACGCAGGATTGTTTCCAGACCCAAGGGGCCCCAGTGCCAAATCAGGCTGGTTTGATAGTACCAAGTAGCTCCTGAATTCTGACAGCCAGAAGATGGACAGGTCTGTTTTACTTCCAGGGAAAAGGGCCGTAGTTTGTGTTTGAGGGCCTGTGGCTGGGAGTGGCCGGCTGGCTCCTGAAAATTCCCAATACACAGGATGGTTCCCAGATGAAAGGTGGCACCAGTGCTTAGTCGGGCTGGTTTGATAGAACCAAGTGGCTCCTGCAATCTGCCATCCATAAGCGGGGTGGGTGAGTTTTGTTTGCCAGGGAAAAGGGCCGTGGTTTGTTTTCAGGGGCCTGTGGCTGGGAATGGCCGGCTGGCACCTGAAAATCCACGCCGCGCAGGATGGTTCCCAGACCCAAGGTGGCACCAGTGCCGAGTCGGGCTGGTTTGATAGAGCCAAGTGGCTCCTGCAATCTGCCAGCCAGATGATGGGCAGGTCTATTTTACTTCCAGGGAAAAGGGCCGTAGTTTGTTTTTGGGGACCTGTGGCTGGCTGTGGCCGCCTGGCTCCTGAAAATCCACGATACGCAGGATGGTTCCCAGATGAAAGGTGGCACCAGTGCCAAGTCGGGCTGGTTTGATAGTACCGAGTGGCTCCTGCAATCTGCCAGCCAGAAGGCGGGCCGCTGAGATTTTCTTCCAGGGAAAATGGCCGTGGTATGTGTTTGGGGCCCTGTGGCTGAGAGTGGCTGGCTGGCTCCTGAAAATCCACGACACGCAGGATGGTTCCCAGATGAAAGGTGGCACCAGTGCCGAGTCGGGCTGGTTTGATAGAGCCAAGTGGCTCCTGCAATCTGCAGGCCAGTAGATGGACAGGTCAGTTTTACTTCTGGGGAAGAGGGCCGGAAGTTTGTGTGTGGGGGCCTGAGGCTGGGAGTGGCCGGCTGGCTCCTGAAAATCCACGATATATAGGATGGTTCCCAGACCCAAAGGGGCCCCAGTGCCAAGTCGGGCTGGTTTGATAAAGCCAAGTGGCCCCTGCAACCTGCCAGCCAGACGACGGGCAGGTCAGTTTTCCTTCCAGGGAAAAGGGCCGTAGTATGTGTTTGGGGGCCTGTGGCTGGGAGTGGCCGGCTGGCACCTGAAAATCCACGATACGCAGGATGGTTCCCAGATGAAAGGTGGCACCAGTGCCGAGTCGGGCTGGTTTGATAGAGCGAAGTGGCTCCTGCAATCTGCCAGCCAGTAGATGGACAGGTCAGTTTTACTTCCGGGGAAGAGGGCCGGTAGTTTGTGTTTGTGGGCCTGAGGCTGGGAGTGGCCGGCTGGCTCCTGAAAATCCACGATACTCAGGATGATTGCCAGACCCAAGTTGGCATCACTGCCAAGTCGGGCTGGTTTGATAGAGCCATGTGGCTCCTGCAATCTGCCAGCCAGAAGATGGGCAGGTCAGTTTTACTTCCAGGGAAAAGGGCCATAGTTTGTGCTTGGGGGCCTGTGGCTGGGAGTGGCTGGCTGGCTCCTGAAAATCCAAGATACGCAGGATGGTTCCCAGACCCAAGGGGGCACCAGTGCCAGATCGGGCTGGTTTGATAGAGCCAAGTGGCTCCTGCATTCTGCCAGCCAGAAGATGGACAGGTCAGTTTTACTTCCAGGGAAAAGGACCATAGATTCTTTTTGGGGTCGGTGGCTGAGAATGGCCGGCTGGCTCCTGAAAATCCACGATACGCAGGATGGTTCCCAGATGAAAGGTGGCACCAGTGCCAAGTCGGGCTGGTTTGATAGAGCCAAGTTGCTCCTGCAATCTGCCAGCCAGAAGATGGGCAGGTCAGTTTTACTTCCAGGGAAATGGGTCGCAGTTTTTGTTCTGGGGCCTGTGGCTGGGAGTGGCCGGCTGGCTCCTGAAAATCCACGATACGCAGGATGGTTCCCAGATGAAAGGTGGCACCACTGCCGAGCCGGGCTAGTTTGATCGAGCCAAGTGGCTCCTGCAATCTGCCAGCCAGAAGATGGGCAGGTCAGTTTTACTTCCAGGAAAAAGGGCCGTAGATTGTGTTTGGGGGCCTGTGGCTGAGAATGGCCGGCTGGCTCCTTAAAATCCACGCCGCGCATGATGGTTCCCAGACCCAAGGTGGCACCAGTGCCGCGTTGGGCTGGTTTGATAGAGCCATGTGGCTCATGCAATCTGCCAGCCAGAAGCGGGGTGTGTGAGTTTTGTTTGCCAGGGAAAAGGGCCGTAGTTTGTTTTTGGGGACCTGTGGCTGGCTGTGGCCGGCTGGCTCCTGAAAATCCACGATACGCAGGATGGTTCCCAGATGAAAGGTGGCACCAGTGCCAAGTCGTGCTGGTTTGATAGTACCGAGTGGATCCTGCAATCTGCCAGCCAGAAGGCGGGCAGGTCAGTTTTCCTTCCACGGAAAAGGGCCGTAGTTTTTGTTTGGGGGCCTCTGGCTGAGAGTGGCTGCCTGGCTCCTGAAAATCCACGACCCGCAGGATGGTTCCCAGATGAAACGTGGCACCAGTGCCGAGTCGGGCCGGTTTGATAGCGCTAAGTGGCTCCTGCAATCTGCCAGCCAGTAGATGGACAGGTCAGTTTTACTTCCGGGGAAGAGGGCCGGTAGTTTGTGTTTGGGGGCCTGAGGCTGGGAGTGGCCGGCTGGCTCCTGAAAATGCACGATACTCAGGATGATTGCCAGACCCAAGTTGGCACCACTGCCAAGTCGGGCTGGTTTGATAGAGCCAAGTGGCTCCTGCATTCTGCCAGCCAGAAGATGGACAGGTCAGTTTTACTTCCAGGGAAAAGGACCATAAATTTCTTTTGGGGTCTGTGGCTGGGAGTGGCCGGCTGGCTCCTGTAAATCCACGATACGCAGGATGGTTCCCAGATGAAAGGTGGCACCAGTGCCAAGTCGGGCTGGTTTGATAGAGCCAAGTGTCTCCTGCAATCTGCCAGCCAGAAGATGGGCAGGTCAGTTTTACTTCCAGGGAAATGGGTCGTAGTTTTTGTTCGGGGGCCTGTGGCTGGGAGTGGCCGGCTGGCTCCTGAAAATCCACGATACGCAGGATGGTTCCCAGATGAAAGGTGGCACCACTGCCGAGCCGGGCTAGTTTGATCGAGCCAAGTGGCTCCTGCAATCTGCCAGCCAGAAGATGGGCAGGTCAGTTTACTTCCAGGAAAAAGGGCCGTAGATTGTGTTTGGGGGCCTGTGGCGGAGAATGGCCGGCTGGCTCCTTAAAATCCACGCCGCGCATGATGGTTCCCAGACCCAAGGTGGCACCAGTGCCGCGTTGGGCTGGTTTGATAGAGCCATGTGGCTCCTGCAATCTGCCAGCCAGAAGCGGGGTGTGTGAGTTTTGTTTGCCAGGGAAAAGGGATGTGGTTTCTGTTGGGGGCCTGTGGCTGGGAGTGGCCTGCTGGCTCCTGAAAATCCACGATACGTAGGATGGTTCCCAGACCCAAAGGGGCACCAGTGCCAAGTCGGGCTGGTTTGATAGAGGCAAGTGGCTCCTGCAATCTACCAGCCAGAAGATGGGCAGGTCAGTTTTACTTCCAGGGAAAAGGGCCGTGGTATGTGTTTGGGGGCCTGTGGCTGGGAGTGGCCGGCTGGCTCCTGAAAATCCACGATACGCAGGATGGTTCCCAGACCCAAGGGGCCCCAGTGCCAAATCAGGCTGGTTTGATAGTACCAAGTAGCTCCTGAATTCTGACAGCCAGAAGATGGACAGGTCTGTTTTACTTCCAGGGAAAAGGGCCGTAGTTTGTGTTTGAGGGCCTGTGGCTGGGAGTGGCCGGCTGGCTCCTGAAAATTCCCAATACACAGGATGGTTCCCAGATGAAAGGTGGCAACAGTGCTTAGTCGGGCTGGTTTGATAGAACCAAGTGGCTCCTGCAATCTGCCATCCATAAGCGGGGTGGGTGAGTTTTGTTTGCCAGGGAAAAGGGCCGTGGTTTGTTTTCAGGGGCCTGTGGCTGGGAATGGCCGGCTGGCACCTGAAAATCCACGCCGCGCAGGATGGTTCCCAGACCCAATGTGGCACCAGTGCCGAGTCGGGCTGGTTTGATAGAGCCAAGTGGCTCCTGCAATCTGCCAGCCAGATGATGGGCAGGTCTATTTTACTTCCAGGGAAAAGGGCCGTAGTTTGTTTTTGGGGACCTGTGGCTGGCTGTGGCCGCCTGGCTCCTGAAAATCCACGATACGCAGGATGGTTCCCAGATGAAAGGTGGCACCAGTGCCAAGTCGGGCTGGTTTGATAGTACCGAGTGGCTCCTGCAATCTGCCAGCCAGAAGGCGGGCCGCTGAGATTTTCTTCCAGGGAAAATGGCCGTGGTATGTGTTTGGGGCCCTGTGGCTGAGAGTGGCTGGCTGGCTCCTGAAAATCCACGACACGCAGGATGGTTCCCAGATGAAAGGTGGCACCAGTGCCGAGTCGGGCTGGTTTGATAGAGCCAAGTGGCTCCTGCAATCTGCAGGCCAGTAGATGGACAGGTCAGTTTTACTTCTGGGGAAGAGGGCCGGAAGTTTGTGTGTGGGGGCCTGAGGCTGGGAGTGGCCGGCTGGCTCCTGAAAATCCACGATATATAGGATGGTTCCCAGACCCAAAGGGGCCCCAGTGCCAAGTCGGGCTGGTTTGATAAAGCCAAGTGGCTCCTGCAACCTGCCAGCCAGACGACGGGCAGGTCAGTTTTCCTTCCAGGGAAAAGGGCCGTAGTATGTGTTTGGGGGCCTGTGGCTGGGAGTGGCCGGCTGGCACCTGAAAATCCACGATACGCAGGATGGTTCCCAGATGAAAGGTGGCACCAGTGAAGAGTCGGGCTGGTTTGATAGAGCCAAGTGGCTCCTGCAAACCGCCAGCCAGAAGATGGGCAGGTCAGTTTTCCTTCCAGGGAAAAGGGCCGTAGATTTTGTTTGGGGGCCTGTGGCTGGGAGTGGCCGGCTGGCTCCTGAAACTCCACGATACGCAGGATGGTTCCCAGATGAAAAGTGGCACCAGTGCCGAGTCGGGCTGGTTTGATAGAGCCAAGTGGCTCCTGCAATCTGCCAGCCAGAAGCAGGGCGGGTCAGTTTTTTTTGCCAGGGAAAAGGGCCGTGGTTTGTGTTGGGGGCCTGTGGCTGGGAGTGGCTGGCTGGCTCCTGAAAATCCACGATAAGCAGGAGGGTTCCCAGATGAATGGTGGCACCAGTGCCAAGCCGGCTGGTTTGATAGGGCCAAGTGTCTCCGACAATCTGCCAGCCAGGAGCGGGGTGCGTGAGTTTTGTTTGCCAGGGAAAAGGGCCGTGGTTTGTTTTCGGGAGCCTGTGGCTCGGAATTGCCTGCTGGCTCCTGAAAATCCACGCCGCACAGGATGGTTTCCAGACCCAAGGTGGCACCAGTGCCGAGTCGGGCTGGTTTGATAGAGCCAAATGGCTCCTGCAATCTGCCAGCCAGAAGATGGGCAGGTCAGTTTTCCGTCCAGGGAAAAGGGCCGAAGTTTGTGTTTGGGGGCCTGTGGCTGGGAGTGGCCGGCTGGCTCCTGAAAACCCATGCCACGCTGGATGGTTCCCAAATGAAAAAAATGGCACCAGTGCCAAGTCGGGCTGGTTTGATAGTACCGCGTGGCTCCTGCAATCTGACAGTCAGAAGATGGGCATGTCTGTTTTACTTCCAGGGAAAAGGGCCGTAGTTTGTGTTTGGGGCCCTGTGGCTGGGAAAGGCCGGCTGGCTCCTTAAAATCCATGCCGCGCATGATGGTTCCCAGACCCAAGGTGGCTCCAGTGCCGAGTTGGACTGGTGTGATAGAGCCATGTGGCTCCTGCAATCTGTCTGCCAGAAGCGGGGTCGCTGAGTTTTGTTTGCCAGGGAAAAAGGCCGTGGTTTTTTATCCGGGGCCTTTGGCCTTGAATGGCCGGCTGGTTCCTTAAAATCCACGCCGTGCAGGATGGTTCCCAGATGAAAGGTGGCACCAGTGCCGAGTCGGGCTGTTTTGATAGAGCCAAGTGGCTCCTGCAATCTGCCAGCCAGATGATGGGCAAGTCTATTTTACTTCCAGGGAAAAGGGCCGTAGATTGTTTTTGGGGACCTGTGGCTGGCTGTGGCCGGCTGGCTCCTGAAAATCCACGATACGCAGGATGGTTCCCAGATGAAAGGTGGCACCAGTGCCAAATCGTGCTGGTTTGATAGTACCGAGTGGATCCTGCAATCTGCAAGCCAGAAGGCGGGCAGGTCAGTTTTCCTTCCACGGAAAAGGGCCGTAGTTTTGTTTGGGGGCCTCTGGCTGAGAGTGGCTGCCTGGCTCCTGAAAATCCACGACACGCAGGATGGTTCCCAGATGAAAGGTGGCACCAGTGCCGAGTCGGGCTGGTTTGATAGAGCGAAGTGGCTCCTGCAATCTGCCAGCCAGTAGATGGACAGGTCAGTTTTACTTCCGGGGAAGAGGGCCGGTAGTTTGTGTTTGGGGGCCTGAGGCTGGGAGTGGCCGGCTGGCTCCTGAAAATCCACGATACTCAGGATGATTGCCAGACCCAAGTTGGCACCACTGCCAAGTCGGGCTGGTTTGATAGAGCCATGTGGCTCCTGCAATCTGCCAGCCAGAAGATGGGCAGGTCAGTTTTACTTCCAGGGAAAAGGGCCGTAGTTTTGCTTGGGGGCCTGTGGCTGGGAGTGGCTGGCTGGCTCCTGAAAATCCACGATACGCAGGATGGTTCCCAGACCCAAGGGGGCACCAGTGCCAGATCGGGCTGGTTTGATAGAGCCAAGTGGCTCCTGCATTCTGCCAGCCAGAAGATGGACAGGTCAGTTTTACTTCCAGGGAAAAGGACCATAGATTCTTTTTGGGGTCTGTGGCTGAGAATGGCCGGCTGGCTCCTGAAAATCCACGATACGCAGGATGGTTCCCAGATGAAAGGTGGCACCAGTGCCAAGTCGGGCTGGTTTGATAGAGCCAAGTTGCTCCTGCAATCTGCCAGCCAGAAGATGGGCAGGTCAGTTTTACTTCCAGGGAAATGGGTCGCAGTTTTTGTTCTGGGGCCTGTGGCTGGGAGTGGCCGGCTGGCTCCTGAAAATCCACGATACGCAGGATGGTTCCCAGATGAAAGGTGGCACCACTGCCGAGCCGGGCTAGTTTGATCGAGCCAAGTGGCTCCTGCAATCTGCCAGCCAGAAGATGGGCAGGTCAGTTTTACTTCCAGGAAAAAGGGCCGTAGATTGTGTTTGGGGGCCTGTGGCTGAGAATGGCCGGCTGGCTCCTTAAAATCCACGCCGCGCATGATGGTTCCCAGACCCAAGGTGGCACCAGTGCCGCGTTAGGCTGGTTTGATAGAGCCATGTGGCTCATGCAATCTGCCAGCCAGAAGCGGGGTGTGTGAGTTTTGTTTGCCAGGGAAAAGGGCCGTAGTTTGTTTTTGGGGACCTGTGGCTGGCTGTGGCCGGCTGGCTCCTGAAAATCCACGATACGCAGGATGGTTCCCAGATGAAAGGTGGCACCAGTGCCAAGTCGTGCTGGTTTGATAGTACCGAGTGGATCCTGCAATCTGCCAGCCAGAAGGCGGGCAGGTCAGTTTTCCTTCCACGGAAAAGGGCCGTAGTTTTTGTTTGGGGGCCTCTGGCTGAGAGTGGCTGCCTGGCTCCTGAAAATCCACGACCCGCAGGATGGTTCCCAGATGAAACGTGGCACCAGTGCCGAGTCGGGCCGGTTTGATAGCGCTAAGTGGCTCCTGCAATCTGCCAGCCAGTAGATGGACAGGTCAGTTTTACTTCCGGGGAAGAGGGCCGGTAGTTTGTGTTTGGGGGCCTGAGGCTGGGAGTGGCCGGCTGGCTCCTGAAAATGCACGATACTCAGGATGATTGCCAGACCCAAGTTGGCACCACTGCCAAGTCGGGCTGGTTTGATAGAGCCATGTGGCTCCTGCAATCTGCCAGCCAAAAGATGGGCAGGTCAGTTTTACTTCCAGGGAAAAGGGCCATAGTTTGTGTTTGGGGGCCTGTGGCTGGGAGTGGCTGGCTGGCTCCTGAAAATCCACGATACGCAGGATGGTTCCCAGACCCAAGGGGGCAGCAGTGCCAAATCGGGCTGGTTTGATAGAGCCAAGTGGCTCCTGCATTCTGCCAGCCAGAAGATGGACAGGTCAGTTTTACTTCCAGGGAAAAGGACCATAAATTTTTTTTGGGGTCTGTGGCTGGGAGTGGCCGGCTGGCTCCTGTAAATCCACGATACGCAGGATGGTTCCCAGATGAAAGGTGGCACCAGTGCCAAGTCGGGCTGGTTTGATAGAGCCAAATGGCTCCTGCAATCTGCCAGCCAGAAGATGGGCAGGTCAGTTTTCCGTCCAGGGAAAAGGGCCGAAGTTTGTGTTTGGGGGCCTGTGGCTGGGAGTGGCCGGCTGGCTCCTGAAAACCCATGCCACGCTGGATGGTTCCCAAATGAAAAAAATGGCACCAGTGCCAAGTCGGGCTGGTTTGATAGTACCGCGTGGCTCCTGCAATCTGACAGTCAGAAGATGGGCATGTCTGTTTTACTTCCAGGGAAAAGGGCCGTAGTTTGTGTTTGGGGCCCTGTGGCTGGGAAAGGCCGGCTGGCTCCTTAAAATCCATGCCGCGCATGATGGTTCCCAGACCCAAGGTGGCTCCAGTGCCGAGTTGGACTGGTGTGATAGAGCCATGTGGCTCCTGCAATCTGTCTGCCAGAAGCGGGGTCGCTGAGTTTTGTTTGCCAGGGAAAAAGGCCGTGGTTTTTTATCCGGGGCCTTTGGCCTTGAATGGCCGGCTGGTTCCTTAAAATCCACGCCGTGCAGGATGGTTCCCAGATGAAAGGTGGCACCAGTGCCGAGTCGGGCTGTTTTGATAGAGCCAAGTGGCTCCTGCAATCTGCCAGCCAGATGATGGGCAAGTCTATTTTACTTCCAGGGAAAAGGGCCGTAGATTGTTTTTGGGGACCTGTGGCTGGCTGTGGCCGGCTGGCTCCTGAAAATCCACGATACGCAGGATGGTTCCCAGATGAAAGGTGGCACCAGTGCCAAATCGTGCTGGTTTGATAGTACCGAGTGGATCCTGCAATCTGCAAGCCAGAAGGCGGGCAGGTCAGTTTTCCTTCCACGGAAAAGGGCCGTAGTTTTGTTTGGGGGCCTCTGGCTGAGAGTGGCTGCCTGGCTCCTGAAAATCCACGACACGCAGGATGGTTCCCAGATGAAAGGTGGCACCAGTGCCGAGTCGGGCTGGTTTGATAGAGCGAAGTGGCTCCTGCAATCTGCCAGCCAGTAGATGGACAGGTCAGTTTTACTTCCGGGGAAGAGGGCCGGTAGTTTGTGTTTGGGGGCCTGAGGCTGGGAGTGGCCGGCTGGCTCCTGAAAATCCACGATACTCAGGATGATTGCCAGACCCAAGTTGGCACCACTGCCAAGTCGGGCTGGTTCGATAGAGCCATGTGGCTCCTGCAATCTGCCAGCCAGAAGATGGGCAGGTCAGTTTTACTTCCAGGGAAAAGGGCCGTAGTTTTGCTTGGGGGCCTGTGGCTGGGAGTGGCTGGCTGGCTCCTGAAAATCCACGATACGCAGGATGGTTCCCAGACCCAAGGGGGCACCAGTGCCAGATCGGGCTGGTTTGATAGAGCCAAGTGGCTCCTGCATTCTGCCAGCCAGAAGATGGACAGGTCAGTTTTACTTCCAGGGAAAAGGACCATAGATTCTTTTTGGGGTCTGTGGCTGAGAATGGCCGGCTGGCTCCTGAAAATCCACGATACGCAGGATGGTTCCCAGATGAAAGGTGGCACCAGTGCCAAGTCGGGCTGGTTTGATAGAGCCAAGTTGCTCCTGCAATCTGCCAGCCAGAAGATGGGCAGGTCAGTTTTACTTCCAGGGAAATGGGTCGCAGTTTTTGTTCTGGGGCCTGTGGCTGGGAGTGGCCGGCTGGCTCCTGAAAATCCACGATACGCAGGATGGTTCCCAGATGAAAGGTGGCACCACTGCCGAGCCGGGCTAGTTTGATCGAGCCAAGTGGCTCCTGCAATCTGCCAGCCAGAAGATGGGCAGGTCAGTTTTACTTCCAGGAAAAAGGGCCGTAGATTGTGTTTGGGGGCCTGTGGCTGAGAATGGCCGGCTGGCTCCTTAAAATCCACGCCGCGCATGATGGTTCCCAGACCCAAGGTGGCACCAGTGCCGCGTTAGGCTGGTTTGATAGAGCCATGTGGCTCATGCAATCTGCCAGCCAGAAGCGGGGTGTGTGAGTTTTGTTTGCCAGGGAAAAGGGCCGTAGTTTGTTTTTGGGGACCTGTGGCTGGCTGTGGCCGGCTGGCTCCTGAAAATCCACGATACGCAGGATGGTTCCCAGATGAAAGGTGGCACCAGTGCCAAGTCGTGCTGGTTTGATAGTACCGAGTGGATCCTGCAATCTGCCAGCCAGAAGGCGGGCAGGTCAGTTTTCCTTCCACGGAAAAGGGCCGTAGTTTTTGTTTGGGGGCCTCTGGCTGAGAGTGGCTGCCTGGCTCCTGAAAATCCACGACCCGCAGGATGGTTCCCAGATGAAACGTGGCACCAGTGCCGAGTCGGGCCGGTTTGATAGCGCTAAGTGGCTCCTGCAATCTGCCAGCCAGTAGATGGACAGGTCAGTTTTACTTCCGGGGAAGAGGGCCGGTAGTTTGTGTTTGGGGGCCTGAGGCTGGGAGTGGCCGGCTGGCTCCTGAAAATGCACGATACTCAGGATGATTGCCAGACCCAAGTTGGCACCACTGCCAAGTCGGGCTGGTTTGATAGAGCCATGTGGCTCCTGCAATCTGCCAGCCAAAAGATGGGCAGGTCAGTTTTACTTCCAGGGAAAAGGGCCATAGTTTGTGTTTGGGGGCCTGTGGCTGGGAGTGGCTGGCTGGCTCCTGAAAATCCACGATACGCAGGATGGTTCCCAGACCCAAGGGGGCAGCAGTGCCAAATCGGGCTGGTTTGATAGAGCCAAGTGGCTCCTGCATTCTGCCAGCCAGAAGATGGACAGGTCAGTTTTACTTCCAGGGAAAAGGACCATAAATTTTTTTTGGGGTCTGTGGCTGGGAGTGGCCGGCTGGCTCCTGTAAATCCACGATACGCAGGATGGTTCCCAGATGAAAGGTGGCACCAGTGCCAAGTCGGGCTGGTTTGATGGAGCCAAGTGTCTCCTGCAATCTGCCAGCCAGAAGATGGGCAGGTCAGTTTTACTTCCAGGGAAATGGGTCGTAGTTTTTGTTCGGGGGCCTGTGGCTGGGAGTGGCCGGCTGGCTCCTGAAAATCCACGATACGCAGGATGGTTCCCAGATGAAAGGTGGCACCACTGCCGAGCCGGGCTAGTTTGATCGAGCCAAGTGGCTCCTGCAATCTGCCAGCCAGAAGATGGGCAGGTCAGTTTACTTCCAGGAAAAAGGGCCGTAGATTGTGTTTGGGGGCCTGTGGCGGAGAATGGCCGGCTGGCTCCTTAAAATCCACGCCGCGCATGATGGTTCCCAGACCCAAGGTGGCACCAGTGCCGCGTTGGGCTGGTTTGATAGAGCCATGTGGCTCCTGCAATCTGCCAGCCAGAAGCGGGGTGTGTGAGTTTTGTTTGCCAGGGAAAAGGGATGTGGTTTCTGTTGGGGGCCTGTGGCTGGGAGTGGCCTGCTGGCTCCTGAAAATCCACGATACGTAGGATGGTTCCCAGACCCAAAGGGGCACCAGTGCCAAGTCGGGCTGCTTTGATAGAGGCAAGTGGCTCCTGCAATCTACCAGCCAGAAGATGGGCAGGTCAGTTTTACTTCCAGGGAAAAGGGCCATAGTTTGTGTTTGGGGGCCTGTGGCTGGGAGTGGCCGGCTGGCTCCTGAAAATCCACGATACGCAGCATGGTTCCCAGATGAAAGGTGGCACCAGTGCCAAATCGGGCTGGTTTGATAGTACCAAGTGTCTCCCGCAATCTGCCAGCCAGACGATGGGCAGGTCAGTTTTACTTCCAGGGAAAAGGGCCGTGGAATGTGTTTGGGGGCCTGTGGCTGGGAGTGGCCGGCTGGCTCCTGAAAATCCACGATACGCAGGATGGTTTCCAGACCCAAGGGGCCCCAGTGCCAAATCAGGCTGGTTTGATAGTACCAAGTAGCTCCTGAATTCTGACAGCCAGAAGATGGACAGGTCTGTTTTACTTCCAGGGAAAAGGGCCGTAGTTTGTGTTTGAGGGCCTGTGGCTGGGAGTGGCCGGCTGGCTCCTGAAAATTCCCAATACACAGGATGGTTCCCAGATGAAAGGTGGCACCAGTGCTTAGTCGGGCTGGTTTGATAGAACCAAGTGGCTCCTGCAATCTGCCATCCATAAGCGGGGTGGGTGAGTTTTGTTTGCCAGGGAAAAGGGCCGTGGTTTGTTTTCAGGGGCCTGTGGCTGGGAATGGCCGGCTGGCACCTGAAAATCCACGCCGCGCAGGATGGTTCCCAGACCCAAGGTGGCACCAGTGCCGAGTCGGGCTGGTTTGATAGAGCCAAGTGGCTCCTGCAATCTGCCAGCCAGATGATGGGCAGGTCTATTTTACTTCCAGGGAAAAGGGCCGTAGTTTGTTTTTGGGGACCTGTGGCTGGCTGTGGCCGCCTGGCTCCTGAAAATCCACGATACGCAGGATGGTTCCCAGATGAAAGGTGGCACCAGTGCCAAGTCGGGCTGGTTTGATAGTACTGAGTGGCTCCTGCAATCTGCCAGCCAGAAGGCGGGCCGCTGAGATTTTCTTCCAGGGAAAATGGCCGTGGCATGTGTTTGGGGCCCTGTGGCTGAGAGTGGCTGGCTGGCTCCTGAAAATCCACGACACGCAGGATGGTTCCCAGATGAAAGGTGGCACCAGTGCCGAGTCGGGCTGGTTTGATAGAGCCAAGTGGCTCCTGCAATCTGCAGGCCAGTAGATGGACAGGTCAGTTTTACTTCTGGGGAAGAGGGCCGGAAGTTTGTGTGTGGGGGCCTGAGGCTGGGAGTGGCCGGCTGGCTCCTGAAAATCCACGATATATAGGATGGTTCCCAGACCCAAAGGGGCCCCAGTGCCAAGTCGGGCTGGTTTGATAAAGCCAAGTGGCTCCTGCAACCTGCCAGCCAGACGACGGGCAGGTCAGTTTTCCTTCCAGGGAAAAGGGCCGTAGTATGTGTTTGGGGGCCTGTGGCTGGGAGTGGCCGGCTGGCACCTGAAAATCCACGATACGCAGGATGGTTCCCAGATGAAAGGTGGCACCAGTGAAGAGTCGGGCTGGTTTGATAGAGCCAAGTGGCTCCTGCAAACCGCCAGCCAGAAGATGGGCAGGTCAGTTTTCCTTCCAGGGAAAAGGGCCGTAGATTTTGTTTGGGGGCCTGTGGCTGGGAGTGGCCGGCTGGCTCCTGAAACTCCACGATACGCAGGATGGTTCCCAGATGAAAGGTGGCACCAGTGCCGAGTCGGGCTGGTTTGATAGAGCCAAGTGGCTCCTGCAATCTGCCAGCCAGAAGCAGGGCGGGTCAGTTTTTTTTGCCAGGGAAAAGGGCCGTGGTTTGTGTTGGGGGCCTGTGGCTGGGAGTGGCTGGCTGGCTCCTGAAAATCCACGATAAGCAGGAGGGTTCCCAGATGAATGCTGGCACCAGTGCCAAGCCGGCTGGTTTGATAGGGCCAAGTGTCTCCGACAATCTGCCAGCCAGGAGCGGGGTGCGTGAGTTTTGTTTGCCAGGGAAAAGGGCCGTGGTTTGTTTTCGGGAGCCTGTGGCTCGGAATTGCCTGCTGGCTCCTGAAAATCCACGCCGCACAGGATGGTTTCCAGACCCAAGGTGGCACCAGTGCCGAGTCGGGCTGGTTTGATAGAGCCAAATGGCTCCTGCAATCTGCCAGCCAGAAGATGGGCAGGTCAGTTTTCCTTCCAGGGAAAAGGGCCGAAGTTTGTGTTTGGGGGCCTGTGGCTGGGAGTGGCCGGCTGGCTCCTGAAAACCCATGCCACGCTGGATGGTTCCCAAATGAAAAAAATGGCACCAGTGCCAAGTCGGGCTGGTTTGATAGTACCGCGTGGCTCCTGCAATCTGACAGTCAGAAGATGGGCATGTCTGTTTTACTTCCAGGGAAAAGGGCCGTAGTTTGTGTTTGGGGCCCTGTGGCTGGGAAAGGCCGGCTGGCTCCTTAAAATCCACGCCGCGCATGATGGTTCCCAGACCCAAGGTGGCTCCAGTGCCGATTTGGACTGGTGTGATAGAGCCATGTGGCTCCTGCAATCTGTCTGCCAGAAGCGGGGTCGCTGAGTTTTGTTTGCCAGGGAAAAAGGCCGTGGTTTTTTATCCGGGGCCTTTGGCCTTGAATGGCCGGCTGGTTCCTTAAAATCCACGCCGTGCAGGATGGTTCCCAGATGAAAGGTGGCACCAGTGCCGAGTCGGGCTGTTTTGATAGAGCCAAGTGGCTCCTGCAATCTGCCAGCCAGATGATGGGCAAGTCTATTTTACTTCCAGGGAAAAGGGCCGTAGATTGTTTTTGGGGACCTGTGGCTGGCTGTGGCCGGCTGGCTCCTGAAAATCCACGATACGCAGGATGGTTCCCAGATGAAAGGTGGCACCAGTGCCAAGTCGTGCTGGTTTGATAGTACCGAGTGGATCCTGCAATCTGCAAGCCAGAAGGCGGGCAGGTCAGTTTTCCTTCCACGGAAAAGGGCCGTAGTTTTGTTTGGGGGCCTCTGGCTGAGAGTGGCTGCCTGGCTCCTGAAAATCCACGACACGCAGGATGGTTCCCAGATGAAAGGTGGCACCAGTGCCGAGTCGGGCTGGTTTGATAGAGCGAAGTGGCTCCTGCAATCTGCCAGCCAGTAGATGGACAGGTCAGTTTTACTTCCGGGGAAGAGGGCCGGTAGTTTGTGTTTGGGGGCCTGAGGCTGGGAGTGGCCGCCTGGCTCCTGAAAATCCACGATACTCAGGATGATTGCCAGACCCAAGTTGGCACCACTGCCAAGTCGGGCTGGTTTGATAGAGCCATGTGGCTCCTGCAATCTGCCAGCCAGAAGATGGGCAGGTCAGTTTTACTTCCAGGGAAAAGGGCCGTAGTTTGTGCTTGGGGGCCTGTGGCTGGGAGTGGCTGGCTGGCTCCTGAAAATCCAAGATACGCAGGATGGTTCCCAGACCCAAGGGGGCACCAGTGCCAGATCGGGCTGGTTTGATAGAGCCAAGTGGCTCCTGCATTCTGCCAGCCAGAAGATGGACAGGTCAGTTTTACTTCCAGGGAAAAGGACCATAGATTCTTTTTGGGGTCGGTGGCTGAGAATGGCCGGCTGGCTCCTGAAAATCCACGATACGCAGGATGGTTCCCAAATTAAAAGTGGCACCAGTGCCAAGTCGGGCTGGTTTGATAGAGCCAAGTTGCTCCTGCAATCTGCCAGCCAGAAGATGGGCAGGTCAGTTTTACTTCCAGGGAAATGGGTCGCAGTTTTTGTTCTGGGGCCTGTGGCTGGGAGTGGCCGGCTGGCTCCTGAAAATCCACGATACGCAGGATGGTTCCCAGATGAAAGGTGGCACCACTGCCGAGCCGGGCTAGTTTGATCGAGCCAAGTGGCTCCTGCAATCTGCCAGCCAGAAGATGGGAAGGTCAGTTTACTTCCAGGAAAAAGGGCCGTAGATTGTGTTTGGGGGCCTGTGGCTGAGAATGGCCGGCTGGCTCCTTAAAATCCACGCCGCGCATGATGGTTCCCAGACCCAAGGTGGCACCAGTGCCGCGTTGGGCTGGTTTGATAGAGCCATGTGGCTCATGCAATCTGCCAGCCAGAAGCGGGGTGTGTGAGTTTTGTTTGCCAGGGAAAAGGGATGTGGTTTCTGTTGGGGGCCTGTGGCTGGGAGTGGCCTGCTGGCTCCTGAAAATCCACGATACGTAGGATGGTTCCCAGACCCAAAGGGGCACCAGTGCCAAGTCGGGCTGGTTTGATAGAGGCAAGTGGCTCCTGCAATCTACCAGCCAGAAGATGGGCAGGTCAGTTTTACTTCCAGGGAAAAGGGCCATAGATTGTGTTTGGGGGCCTGTGGCTGGTAGTGGCCGGCTGGCTCCTGAAAATCCACGATACGCAGCATGGTTCCCAGATGAAAGGTGGCACCAGTGCCAAATCGGGCTGGTTTGATAGTACCAAGTGTCTCCCGCAATCTGCCAGCCAGACGATGGGCAGGGCAGTTTTACTTCCAGGGAAAAGGGCCGTGGTATGTGTTTGGGGGCCTGTGGCTGGGAGTGGCCGGCTGGCTCCTGAAAATCCACGATACGCAGGATGGTTTCCAGACCCAAGGGGCCCCAGTGCCAAATCAGGCTGGTTTGATAGTACCAAGTAGCTCCTGAATTCTGACAGCCAGAAGATGGACAGGTCTGTTTTACTTCCAGGGAAAAGGGCCGTAGTTTGTGTTTGAGGGCCTGTGGCTGGGAGTGGCCGGCTGGCTCCTGAAAATTCCCAATACACAGGATGGTTCCCAGATGAAAGGTGGCACCAGTGCTTAGTCGGGCTGGTTTGATAGAACCAAGTGGCTCCTGCAATCTGCCATCCATAAGCGGGGTGGGTGAGTTTTGTTTGCCAGGGAAAAGGGCCGTGGTTTGTTTTCAGGGGCCTGTGGCTGGGAATGGCCGGCTGGCACCTGAAAATCCACGCCGCGCAGGATGGTTCCCAGACCCAAGGTGGCACCAGTGCCGAGTCGGGCTGGTTTGATAGAGCCAAGTGGCTCCTGCAATCTGCCAGCCAGATGATGGGCAGGTCTATTTTACTTCCAGGGAAAAGGGCCGTAGTTTGTTTTTGGGGACCTGTGGCTGGCTGTGGCCGCCTGGCTCCTGAAAATCCACGATACGCAGGATGGTTCCCAGATGAAAGGTGGCACCAGTGCCAAGTCGGGCTGGTTTGATAGTACTGAGTGGCTCCTGCAATCTGCCAGCCAGAAGGCGGGCCGCTGAGATTTTCTTCCAGGGAAAATGGCCGTGGTTTGTGTTTGGGGCCCTGTGGCTGAGAGTGGCTGGCTGGCTCCTGAAAATCCACGACACGCAGGATGGTTCCCAGATGAAAGGTGGCACCAGTGCCGAGTCGGGCTGGTTTGACAGAGCCAAGTGGCTCCTGCAATCTGCCAGCCAGAAGATGGACAGGTCAGTTTTACTTCCGGGGAAGTGGGCCGGTAGTTTGTGTTTGGGGGCCTGAGGCTGGAAGTGGCCGGCTGGCTCCTGAAAATGCACGATACTCAGGATGATTGCCAGACCCAAGTAGGCACCACTGCCAAGTCGGGCTGGTTTGATAGAGCCATGTGGCTCCTGCAATCTGCCAGCCAGAAGATTGGCAGGTCAGTTTTACTTCCAGGGAAAAGGGCCGTGGTATGTGTTTTGGGGCCTGTGGCTGGGAATGGCCGGCTGGCTCCTGAAAATCCACGATACGCAGGTTGGTTTTCAGATGAAAGGTGGCACCAGTGCTGAGTCGGGCTGGTTTGATAGCACCATGTGGCTCCTGCAATCTGCCAGCCAGAAGCTGGGCGGGTCAGTTTTGTTTGCCAGGGAAAAAGGCCGTGGTTTGTGTTGGGGGCCTGTGGCTGGGAGTGGCCGGCTGGCTCCTGAAAATCCACAATACGTAGGATGGTTTCCAGACCCAAGGGGCCCCAGTGCCAAATCGGGCTGGTTTGATAGAGCCAAGTGGCTCCTGCAATCTGCCAGCCAGAAGATGGGCAGGATACGCAGGATGGTTCCCAGATAAATGGTGGCACCAGTGCCAAGCCGGCTGGTTTGATAGGGCCAAGTGTCTCCTGCAATCTGCCAGCCAGGAGCGGGGTGGGTGTGTGGAGAGCTTTATTAATAGTTGGTTAGCTGAGAAAGGCCATGCTGACATATTGCCACTGGTCAAGCTGAGAAATCAGCAGTCAGCAAGCTGAAAGGAGATGTCAGCAGCTTGCAATCAGTGGCCTTGCTGCAACATGGGGAAAGGGAGTAGAGATTAGTCCTGAATATCTCCTAAGAATATGTAGAAAGTATCAAAAGTAGGACCATAGGAATGTAAAAGTAGGTGTAACTGCTGATATGTAACTAACCAATCCTGAGCTCAACTTTTGCAATATGCATGAAGTTAATTACGAAATGTATTTAACCCGCTGTGCTGATCAATAAAATTGGGCCTGTGATGATCAACCTGATGTCCTGGTCTCCTTCCGTCGACATGGGTGAGTTTGTTTGCCAGGGAAAAGGGACGTAGTTTGTTTACGGGAGCCTGTGGCTCGGAATGGCCTGCTGGCTCCTGAAAATCCACGATACGCAGGATGGTTCCCAGATGAAAGGTGGCACCAGTGCCGAGTCGGGCTGGTTTGATAGAGCCATGTGGCTCCTGCAATCTGCCAGACAGAAGCGGGGTGGATGAGTTTTGTTTGGCAGGGAAAAGGCCCACAGTTTGTGTTTGGGGGCCTCTGGCTGGGAGTGGCCTGCTGGCTCCTGAAAATCCACGATACGCAGGATGATTCCCAGACCAAAGGGGCACCAGTGCCGAGTCGGGCTGGTTTGATAGAGCCAAGTGGCTCCTGCAATCTGCCAGCCAGAAGATGGGCAGGTCAGTTTTCCTTCCAGGGAAAAGGGCCGGAAGTTTGTGTGTGGGGGCCTGAGGCTGGGAGTGGCCGGCTGGCTCCTGAAAATCCACGATACGCAGGATGGTTTCCAGACCCAAGGGGCCCCAGTGCCAAATCGGGCTGGTTTGATAGTACCAAGTAGCTCCTGAATTCTGCCAGCCAGAAGATGGGCAGGTCAGTTTTACTTCCAGGGAAAAGGGCCGTAGTTTGTGTTTGAGGGCCTGTGGCTGGAAATGGCCGGCTGGCTCCTGAAAATCCACGCCGCGACAGATGGTTCCCAGACACAAGGTGGCACCAGTGCCGAGTTGGGCTGGTTTGATAGAGCCAAGTTGCTCCTACAATCTGCCAGCCTGAAGATGGGCAGGTCAATTTTACTTCCAGGGAAAAGGGCCGTAGTTTGTGTTGGGGGCCTGTGGCTGGGAATGGCCGGCTGGCTCCTGAAAATCCCCAATACACAGGATGGTTCCCAGATGAAAGGTGGCACCAGTGCTGAGTCGGGCTGGTTTGATAGAGCCAAGTGGCTCCTGCAATCTGCTATCCATAAGCGGGGTGGGTGAGTTTTGTTTGCCAGGGAAAAGGGCCGTGGTTTGTTTTCAGGGGCCTGTGGCTGGGACAGGCCGGCTGGCACCTGAAAATCCACGCCGCGCAGGATGGTTCCCAGACCCAAGGTGGCACCAGTGCCGAGCCGGCTGGTTTGATAGAGCCAAGTGGGTCCTGCAATCTGCCAGCCAGATGATGGGCAGGTCAGTTTTACTTCCAGGGAAAAGGGCCGTAGTTTGTTTTTGGGGACCTGTGGTTGGCTTTGGCCGGCTGGCTCCTGAAAATCCACGATACGCAGGATGGTTCCCAGATGAAAGGTGGCACCAGTGCCAAGTCGGGCTGGTTTGGTAGTACCGAGTGGATCCTGCAATCTGCCAGCCAGAAGGCGGGCAGGTCAGTTTTCCTTCCACGGAAAAGGGCCGTAGATTTGTTTGGGGGCCTGTGGTTGATAGTGGCTGGCTGGCTCCTGAAAATCCACGACACGCAGGATGGTTCCCAGATGAAAGGTGGCACCAGTGCCGAGTCGGGCTGGTTTGATAGAGCGAAGTGGCTCCTGCAATCTGCCAGCCAGTAGATGGACAGGCCAGTTTTACTTCCGGGGAAGAGGGCCGGTAGTTTGTGTTTGGGGGCCTGAGGCTGGGAGTGGCCGGCTGGCTCCTGAAAATCCACGATACTCAGGATGATTGCCAGATCCAAGTTGGCACCACTGCCAAGTCGGGCTGGTTTGATAGAGCCATGTGGCTCCTGCAATCTGCCAGCCAGAAGATGGGCAGGTCAGTTTTACTTCCAGGGAAAAGGGCCGTAGTTTGTGCTTGGGGGCCTGTGGCTGGGAGTGGCCGGCTGGCTCCTGAAAATCCACGATAGGCAGGATGGTTCCCAGATGAAAGGTGGCACCACTTCCGAGTCGGGCTGGTTTGATAGAGCCAAGTGGCTCCTGCATTCTGCCAGCCAGATGATGGACAGGTCAGTTTTACTTCCAGGGAAAAGGACCATAGATTTTTTTGGGGTCTGTGGCCTGGAATGGCCGCCTGGCTCCTGAAAATCCACCATACGCAGGATGGTTCCCAGATGAAAGGTGGCACCACTTCCGAGTCGGGCTGGTTGATAGAGCCAAGTGGCTCCTGCAATCTGCCAGCCAGATGATGGACAGGTCAGTTTTACTTCCAGGGAAAAGGACCATAGATTTTTTTGGGGTCTGTGGCCTGGAATGGCCGCCTGGCTCCTGAAAATCCACCATACGCAGGATGGTTCCCAGATGAAAGGTGGCACCACTTCCGAGTCGGGCTGGTTGATAGAGCCAAGTGGCTCCTGCAATCTGCCAGCCAGAAGCGGGGCGGGTCATTTTTTTTGCCAGGGAAAAGGGCCGTGGTTTGTGTTGGGGGCCTGTGGCTGGGAGTGGCTGGCTGGCTCCTGAAAATCCACGATAAGCAGGATGGTTCCCAGATGAATGGTGGCACCAGTGCCAAGCCGGCTGGTTTGATAGGGCCAAGTGTCTCCGGCAATCTGCCAGCCAGGAGCGGGGTGCGTGAGTTTTGTTTGCCAGGGAAAAGGGCCTTGGTTTGTTTTCGGGAGCCTGTGGCTCGGAATTGCCTGCTGGCTCCTGAAAATCCACGCCGCACAGGATGGTTTCCAGACCCAACGTGGCACCAGTGCCGAGTCGGGCTGGTTTGATAGAGCCAAATGGCTCCTGCAATCTGCCAGCCAGAAGATGGGCAGGTCAGTTTTCCTTCCAGGGAAAAGGGCCGTAGTTTGTGTTTGGGGGCCTGTGGCTGGGAGTGGCCGGCTGGCTCCTGAAAACCCATGCCACGCTGGATGGTTCCCAAATGAAAAAAATGGCACCAGTGCCAAGTCGGGCTGGTTTGATAGTACCGCGTGGCTCCTGCAATCTGACAGTCAGAAGATGGGCATGTCTGTTTTACTTCCAGGGAAAAGGGCCGTAGTTTGTGTTTGGGGCCCTGTGGCTGGGAAAGGCCGGCTGGCTCCTTAAAATCCACGCCGCGCATGATGGTTCCCAGACCCAAGGTGGCTCCAGTGCCGAGTTGGGCTGGTGTGATAGAGCCATGTGGCTCCTGCAATCCGTCTGCCAGAAGCGGGGTCGCTGAGTTTTGTTTGCCAGGGAAAAAGGCCGTGGTTTTTTATCCGGGGCCTTTGGCCTTGAATGGCCGGCTGGTTACTTAAAATCCACGCCGTGCAGGATGGTTCCCAGATGAAAGGTGGCACCAGTGCCGAGTCGGGCTGTTTTGATAGAGCCAAGTGGCTCCTGCAATCTGCCAGCCAGATGATGGGCAAGTCTATTTTACTTCCAGGAAAAAGGGCCGTAGATTGTTTTTGGGGACCTGTGGCTGGCTGTGGCCGGCTGGCTCCTGAAAATCCACGATACGCAGGATGGTTCCCAGATGAAAGGTGGCACCAGTGCCGAGTCGGGCTGGTTTGATAGAGCTAAGTGGCTCCTGCAATCTGCCAGCCAGTAGATGGACAGGTCAGTTTTACTTCCGGGGAAGAGGGCCGGTAGTTTGTGTTTGGGGGCCTGAGGCTGGGAGTGGCCGGCTGGCTCCTAAAAATGCACGATACTCAGGATGATTGCCAGACCCAAGTTGGCACCACTGCCAAGTCGGGCTGGTTTGATAGAGCCAAGTGGCTCCTGCAATCTGCCAGCCAGAAGATGGGCAGGTCAGTTTTACTTCCAGGAAAAAGGGCCGTAGATTGTGTTTGGGGGCCTGTGGCTGAGAATGGCCGGCTGGCTCCTTAAAATCCACGCCGCGCATGATGGTTCCCAGACCCAAGGTGGCACCAGTGCCGCGTTGGGCTGGTTTGATAGAGCCATGTGGCTCATGCAATCTGCCAGCCAGAAGCGGGGTGTGTGAGTTTTGTTTGCCAGGGAAAAGGGCCGTAGTTTGTTTTTGGGGACCTGTGGCTGCCTGTGGCCGGCTGGCTCCTGAAAATCCACGATACGCAGGATGGTTCCCAGATGAAAGGTGGCACCAGTGCCAAGTCGTGCTGGTTTGATAGTACCGAGTGGATCCTGCAATCTGCCAGCCAGAAGGCAGGCAGGTCAGTTTTCCTTCCACGGAAAAGGGCCGTAGATTTTGTTTGGGGGCCTCTGGCTGAGAGTGGCTGCCTGGCTCCTGAAAATCCACGACCCGCAGGATGGTTCCCAGATGAAAGGTGGCACCAGTGCCGAGTCGGGCTGGTTTGATAGAGCTAAGTGGCTCCTGCAATCTGCCAGCCAGTAGATGGACAGGTCAGTTTTACTTCCGGGGAAGAGGGCCAGTAGTTTGTGTTTGGGGGCCTGTGGCTGGGAGTGGCCAGCTGGCTCCTGAAAATCTACGATACGCAGGATGGTTCCCAGACCCAAGTGGGCACCAGTGCCGAGTCGGGCTGGTTTGATAGAGCCAAGTGGCTCCTGCAATCTGCCAGCCAGAAGATGGGCAGGTCAGTTTTACTTCCAGGGAAAAGGGCCGTAGTTTTTGTTTGGGGGCCTGTGGCTGGGAGTGGCCGGCTGGCTCCTGAAAATCCCCGATACACAGGATGGTTCCCAGATGAAAGGTAGCACCAGTGCCGAGTTGGGCTGGTTTGATAGAGCCATGTGTCTCCTGCAATATGCCAGCCAGAAGCGGGGCGGGTGAGTTTTTTTTTCCTGAGTTAAGGGCCCTGGTATATGTTTGGGGGCCTGTGGATGAGAGTGGCCGCCTGGCTCCTGAAAATGCACTATACGCCGGATGATTCCCAGACCTAAGGTGGCACACTGCCAAGTCGGACAGGTATGATAGTACAAAGTGTCTTCTGCAATCTACCATTCAGAAGCCAGGCAGCTGAGTTTTGTTTGCCAGGGAAATGGGCTGTGGTTTGTTTTCGGGGGACTGTGGCTGGGAGTGGCCGGATGGCTCCTTAAAATCCACGCCGCGCAGGATGGTTCTCAGACCCAAGGGGGCACCAGTGCCGAGTTGGGCTGGTTTGATAGAGCCAAGTGTCTCCTGCAATCTGCCACCCAGAAACGGGGCGGCTGAGTTTTGTTTGCCAGGGAAAAGGGCCGTGGTTTGTGTTGGGGGCCTGTGGGTGGGAGGCCGGCAGGATCGTGAAAATCCACCATACGCAGGATGGTTCCCAGATGAAAGGTGGCACCAGTGCCAAGTCAGGCTGGTTTGATAGAGCCAAGTGGCTCCTGCAATCTGCCAGCCAGAAATGGGGCAGGTGAGTTTTGTTTGCCAAGGAAAAGAGCCGTGGTTTGTGTTGGGGGCCTGTGGCTGGGAATGGCCGGCTGGCTCCTGAAAATCCACGATATGCAGGATGGTTCCCAGATTAAAGGTGGCACCACTGCCAAGTCAGGCTGGTTTGATAGAGCCAAGTGGCTCCTGCAATCTGCCAGCCAGAAACGGGGCGGGTGAGTTTTGTTTGCCAAGGAAAAGGGCCGTGGTTTGTGTTGGGGGCCTGTGGCTGGGAATGCCTGGCTGGCTCCTGAAAATCCACGATACGCAGGATGGTTCCCAGATTAAAGGTGGCACCACTGCCAAGTCAGGCTGGTTTGATAGAGCCAAGTGGCTCCTGCAATCTGCCAGCCAGAAGCGGGGCAGCTGAGTTTTTTTTCAGGGAAAAGGGCCGTCGTTTGTGTTTGGGGTACTGTAGCTGGTAGGGGCTGCTGGCTCCTGAAAATCCACGAGACGCAGGATGGTTTCCAGACCCGTGCTGGCTCCAGTGCAATTTCGGCCTGATTTGACTGCGTCAAATATCCCCTGCGTTGCTCAGTTCAATAGTCTTGTGTCCTAATGTTCTCACAGAAGACTGTTAAAATTTGTCTATTTTTCTGGATTTGTTTTGTTCTTTTTTCTCTACCTTCTACTTCTCTCCACTCTCTGAGAACTTTGACCATTATGTAAGTTGGCCTAATGTAAAATTCTCGTAGTAAAGTAAGAGAAGCCGGTAAAGAAAGGCAAATTTGTTAATTGGAGGTGGAAAGAGGGAGGCCAACGAAAGAAAACAAAGGAACAATAATAATGAAATGCTCCCCTGTCTTCTGTGAAAAGTAGAGGCGCAGACAAGAAAGAGCAAGTGCAAAATTCTCACTAGAGAAACGCACTTTATCTGACTAAAGTAATTTCCGGTGCATTTCTTGCGTTTTTCTCATGCCAAACATATTAATCATTGAAGGTGTCCCTTTCCTCTTTCTGGAATACAGCTAGGAAGATGGCTGTGTCATTGCTGACAAGCTGCTATTCTCAGAGGTGTCCAGCTGAAAGTCCTAGATCAATGGATTTCCTCTGTCACTTTGATATGGCATGACTTACAGTTTCAGCAACTGAACTTGCCAGCCTTACAATTCTTTGCCCCTTGAATGGTCAGATAGGCTCCTTGGCAACTGGCATTTGTAAGGACACGAAACTATGCAGAATTTGTACCATGAGATGATGCCAAATGAGTCACGCCGGTAGATTAACTAGGACATGCAAGGCATGAGAGCACAAGAAGAGAGTACACAAGAAGACAGTACAATCTCCTTTTTTCTGAAACACTGTAGAGATCAAATTGAACACAAATCCTCCTGGGCTAGTTCTTGCAAAAGCCTAGGAGTTCTTTTTGTGTTCACACGCCTGGAATATTTAGCTTTGGATCACAGCAGAATGCAGATGACAAAACGAGGCCTTTAAGTCACATCCAGTATGAAGCAGCATGAAAGAAGAAAGCAGCTGAGAGTGCCAACCCTGCTAGGTAATCTCAGTATTGGTCTTGACATTAGCAGAAATTTGAAATGAGTCTCTGAAAATGACAAAGGAGGCTGAAGAAAAGGGAGCGATGACTCCTCTTGCATAGTGTTTCCTAACAGGGATCTTCAAAATGGAAAGATTGTATCATCCTTTCAACTGAAGGAAGGTATGAAAACAACAGGAAGGAAACGGCATCACATGCTAGAAAGACTAGGAAAGTACACTGGGCAGTGTACTTCTAGACAGAAAGGCCACTGATGGAAAACCAACTAAACTGGCACCAATGCAGCAGCATTGTACTAAAGCCAGAAATGTCCAGCGCTTCACTCTCTGCCGTTCCATTCAGATGCACACAGCAGCTCTGCAACAGTCCTACTGATCATCTCCTTGGTGAACTTGGAGTTGAGGGTCCGTGGTGAAGCAGAGTCCCCAGCAAGATGCAAAGGAGAGCTGCTTTCTTGCAACTTTGCCTTTATCAGTTCCATAGCTTTAAGCCATAACAAACACCATTCAACCAACCACCATACACCAGGCTTTGAACACACGACCGTTCTAGAACTTGTTGATCTACCTCTAATTCAGCTGCCTCACCTTCCCACAGTCCTTTTCTACTTAGCCAATGGAATGGGCCTCAGCCCAAGGCCTTCCTTTTGTGAGCTTCTAGCTAGATGCAGCAGCAAGCCACTACTTTCTTCTGTGCCAAGACTTCAGGTAGACGATTTGCATCTGCCCTTCCAGTGAAACCTAACGGGGAGAGAAAAGCCTCTCACAGATGTTCAGTCATTCCATTAGCTACACAGGCCAAATCAAAAGAAAAGCCAGCTATGGGTTTGTGTACTTGCTCCTACACAACACCCGCTGCCCTCTGACAATCAACTAGCAGAGAACCAGCAAAACTGAGACTTGAGGCAAACAACCCTTTGAAGGGAATAATGATGTCAGCAATTAAGACAACACATTTCCAGGCCACCGAGATGCTTGAAATGTCAGCAAAGGCTGGAGACCAAAGGCTGAACTAATAGGGAAAGGGTAAAAGAATCCCAAGAAAAACATGACCGAAGGTTAAAACAATTCCAAGAAAAACATAGGCAACTGACCTGTTGAAGCCTTCAGGAAATCAGTGGCCGCTGATTTACATAGGCCATTCAAGTTAGTTGACCCGTGCACCTTCCACCCCTTTTTCACCTTTCGGCACCATAGGGTGAATTGTGAGCATGAAATCACAATTCCTTGGATTCTCTTCTTAACTTGACAAGAAAAAATCAGCAACTGAAGTACCTGTTACTGATGTGATACCCAGGAACACCGAGTTGACACATTTCATTTTGTTCAAACACAGCTAGCAAATCTAAGGGCACAAGGCTGGCTTCTTTTCATGACAATTTTTCTGTTTTACAACCTGCTCTGATCCTGGTGAAACTTTTTCATTAGCTTCTCTCTAAAAGCAAAAAGTCCAGTTCACTGTCCCATCCTACTGCTGCAAGTAAACCATTTGTATTGCCAAGACCAAAAACGGAATTGGAAGGTACAGAGACGCCCGGAGCTATGAGCAGATACGGGGCACATTTCGGTAGAAGCCGCCGTCTGCAGTGCACTGTGACCAGCACAATCGCCTTTGCGCGAAGAAGCCGCTTCTTCACCTCTGGAAGCCGGAGAGAGCGGCTACCTCTGAAAGCTGAAGAGTGAAGCAGCACAACACTGGGATTGTGTGCACAGATGCACACTGATCCAAAACAGTACCTTACCACTCTCAAACTTTTCCAAACACATGAACATTCTGTTGGAAAGTTTTTTGGACAACTTTCTTTTTCTTCATGCAAAACACACTGCAGACTTCTCTGCAAAATGTAAAATCCGATGGGAGATGTTTTCTATGCTGGCACAGTTTTTCCTTGCCAGACATGGTGGAAAAGATTTTTGCAATGATGTAGACCACAAAAGACGCTAAAGACGAAGGTACGGAGCTCCCCGGAGCTATGCCCCGGTCCCGGGCACATTTCGGCAGATGCCGCCGCACTGGAGTGCGCTGTGACCGGTACAATCGCCTTTGCGCGAAGAAGCCGATTCTTCGCCTCCGGGAGCCGGAGAGAGCGGCTGCTTTCAAAAGGTGAAGAATGAAGCTGCACAACACTGGGATGGTGTGCGCAGCTTGCCAACTGATAAAAAACAGTACCTTACCACTCCTACCTTTTCCAAACACATGAACATTCGGTTGGAAGGTGTTTTGGAAAACTTTCTTCTTCTTCGTGCAAAACAGTCAGCAGAGCTCTCTGCAACATGTAAAACACCATGAGAGATGTTTTCTGTGCAGGCACAGTTTCTCCTTGCCAGACATAGTGGAAAAGCTTTTTGCAGTGATGTAGACCACAAAAGTCCCGAAAGAAGCAGGTACGGATGTCCCCGGAGCTAAGCGCCGGTCCCGGGCACATTTCGGAAGAAGCTGCCGCACTGGAGTGCACTGTGACCGGCACAATCGCCTTTGCGCGAAGAAGACGCTTCCTTGCCTCCGCGAGCCGGACAGAGCGGCTGCTTTCAAAAGGTGAAGAATGAAGCTGCACAACACGGGGATAGTGTGCGCATCATGCAAACTGATAGAAAACACAACCTTACCACTCTCCTACCTTTTCCAAACACATGAACATTCGATTGGAAGGTGTTTTGGAAAACTTTCTTTTTCTTCTTGCATAAACTTCTGCAAAGCTCTCTGCAACATGTAAAACACCATGAGAGATGTTTTCTGTGAGGCACAGTTTCTCATTACCAGACATAGTGGAAAAGCGTTTTGCAGTGATGTAGACCACAAAAGTCCCGAAAGACGAAGATACGCAGCTCCCCGGAGCTATGGCCCGATCCCGGGCACATTTCGGCAGATGCCGCCGCACTGGAGTGCACTGTGACCGGCACAATGGCATTTGCGCGAAGAAGCCGATTCTTCGCCTCCGGGAGCCGGAGAGACCAGTAGCTTCGGAAAGGTGAGAATGAAGCTGCACAACACTGGGTTAGTGTGTGCAGCTTTCCAACTGATAAAAAACAGTACCTTACAACTTTCCTACCTTTTCCAAACACATGAATATCCTGTTGGAAGGTGTTTTGGACAACTTTCTTATTCTTGGTGCAAAACACTCAGCACAGCTCTCTGCAACATGTAAAACACCATCAGAGATGTTTTCTGTGCAGGCACAGTTTCTCATTACCAGACATAGTGGAAAAGCGTTTTGCAGTGATGTAGACCACAAAAGACGCTAAAGACGAAATATGGAGCCCACGGAGGTAAGCGCCGGTCACGGGCACATTTCGGAAGAAGCCGCCGCACTGGAGTGCACTGTGACCGGCACAATCGCCTTTGCGCGAAGAAGCCGATTCTTCGTCTCCGGCAGCCGGACAGAGCGGCTGCTTCGGAAAGGTGGAAATGAAGCTGCACAACACGGGGGTAGTGTGAGCAGTTTGCAAACTGATAAAAAACACTACCTTACCACTTTCCTACCTTTTCCAAACACATGAATATGTGATTGGAAGGTGTTTTGGACAACTTTATTTTTCTTCTTGCAAAACATTCTGCAGAGTTCTCTAAACCAGTAAAACACGATGGGAGATGTTTTCTGTGCTAGAACAGTTTCTCCATGCCAGACATATTGGAAAGGATCTTTGCAATGATATAGACCACAAAAGACGCTAAAGACGAATTATGGAGCTCCCCGGAGCTAAGCGCCGGTCCCGGGAACATTTCGGTAGAAGCTGCCGCACTGGAGTGCACTGTGACCGGCACAATCGCATTTGCGCGAAGAAGCCGATTCTTCGTCTCCGGGAGCCGGAGAGAGCGGCTGCTTTCAAAAGGTGAAGAATGAAGCTGCACAACACTGGGATAGTGTGCGCAGCTTGCAAACTGATAAAAAACAGTACCTTACCACTCCTACCTTTTCCAAACACATGAACATTCGGTTGGAAGGTGTTTTTTACCAACTTTATTTTCTTCGTGCAAAACACTCAGCAGAGCTCTCTGCAACATGTAAAACATGATGGGAGATGTTTTCTGTGCAGGCACAGTTTCTACTTGCCAGACATAGTGGAAATGCTTTTAGTACTGATGTAGAACACAAGAGACGCTAAAGTCGAAATACAGAGTTCCCCGGAGGTAAGCGCCGGGCCCGGGCACATTTCGGAAGAAGCCGCCGCACTGGAGTGCACTGTGACCGGCACAATCACATTTGCGCGAAGAAGCCGATTCTTCGCCTCCGGGAGCCGGAGAGAGCGGCTGCTTTCAAAAGGTGAAGAATGAAGCTGCACAACACTGGGATAGTGTGCGCAGCTTGCCAACTGATAAAAATCGGTACCTTACCACTCCTACCTTTTCCAAACACATGAACATTCGATTGGAAGGTGTTTTGGAAAACTTTCTTCTTCTTCGTGCAAAACAGTCAGCAGAGCTCTCTGCAACATGTAAAACACCATGAGAGATGTTTTCTGTGCAGGCACAGTTTCTACTTGCCAGACATAGTGGAAATGCTTTTAGTACTGATGTAGAACACAAGAGACGCTAAAGTCGAAATACAGAGTTCCCCGGAGCTAAGCGCCGGGCCCGGGCGCATTTCGCTAGAAGCCGCCGCACTGGAGTGCACTGTGACCGGCACAATCGCCTTTGCGCGAAGAAGACGCTTCCTTGCCTCCGCGAGCCGGACAGAGCGGCTGCTTTCAAAAGGTGAAGAATGAAGCTGCACAACACGGGGATAGTGTGCGCATCATGCAAACTGATAGAAAACACAACCTTACCACTCTCCTACCTTTTCCAAACACATGAACATTCGATTGGAAGGTGTTTTGGAAAACTTTCTTTTTCTTCTTGCATAAACTTCTGCAAAGCTCTCTGCAACATGTAAAACACCACGAGAGATGTTTTCTGTGCTGGCACAGTTTCTCCTTGCCTAACATAGTGTAAAACCTTTCTGTAGGATGTAGACCACAAAAGTCCCGAAAGACGAAGTTACGCAGCTCCCCGGAGCTATGGCCCGATCCCGGGCACATTTCGGCAGATGCCGCCGCACTGGAGTGCACTGTGACCGGCACAATCGCCTTTGCGCGAAGAAGCCGATTCTTCGCCTCCGGGAGCCGGAGAGACCAGTAGCTTCGGAAAGGTGAGAATGAAGCTGCACAACACTGGGTTAGTGTGTGCAGCTTGCCAACTGATAGAAAACAGCACCTTACCACTTTCCTACCTTTTCCAAACATATGAATATTCGGTTGGAAGGTGTTTTTTACCAACTTTATTTTCTTCGTGCAAAACACTCAGCAGAGCTCTCTGCAACATGTAAAATATGATGGGAGATGTTTTCTGTGCAGGCACAGTTTCTCATTACCAGACATAGTGGAAATGCTTTCAGTAGTGATGTAGAACACAAAAGACGCTAAAGTCGAAATACAGAGTTCCCCGGAGCTAAGCGCCGGGCCCGGGCACATTTCGGAAGAAGCCGCCGCACTGGAGTGCACTGTGACCGGCACAATCGCCTTTGCGCGAAGAAGCCGATTCTTCGCCTCCGGGAGCCGGAGAGAGCGGCTGCTTTCAAAAGGTGAAGAATGAAGCTGCACAACACTGGGATAGTGTGCGCAGCTTGCAAACTGATAAATATCGGTACCTTACCACTCCTACCTTTTCCAAACACATGAAGATTCGATTGGAAGGTGTTTTGGAAAACTTTATTTTTCTTCGTGCAAAACATTCTGCAGAGGTCTCTAAACCGGTAAAACATGATGGGAAATGTTTTCTGTGCTAGCACAGTTTCTCCATGCCAGACATAGTGGAAAGGATCTTTGCAATGATATAGACCACAAAAGACGCTAAAGACGAATTATGGAGCTCCCCGGAGCTAAGCGCCGGTCCCGGGCACATTTCGTTAGAAGCCGTCGCGCTGGAGTGCACTGTGACCGGCACAATCGCCTTTGCGCGAAGAAGCCGATTCTTCGTCTCCGGGAGCCGGAGAGAGCGGCTGCTTTCAAAAGGTGAAGAATGAAGCTGCACAACACTGGAATAGTGTGCGCAGCTTGCAAACTGATAGAAAACAGTACCTTACCACTTTCCTACCTTTTCCAAACATATGAATATTCGGTTAGAAGTTGTTTTCAACAACTTTATTTTCTTCGTGCAAAACACTCAGCAGATCTCTGTGCAACATGTAAAACACGATGGGAGATGTTTTCTGTGCAGGCACAGTTTCTAATTGCCAGACATAGTGGAAATGCTTTCAGTAGTGATGTAGAACACAAGAGACGCTAAAGTCGAAATACAGAGTTCCCCGGAGGTAAGCGCCGGGCCCGGGCGCATTTCGGAAGAAGCCGCCGCACTGGAGTGCACTGTGACCGGCACAATCGACTTTGCACGAAGAAGCCGATTCTTCGCCTCCGGGAGCCGGAGAGAGCGGCTGCTTTCAATAGGTGAAGAATGAAGCTGCACAACACTGGGATAGTGTGTGCAGCTTTCCAACTGATAAAAAACAGTATTTTACAACTTCTACCTTTTCCAAACACATGAAGATTCGATTGGAAGGTGTTTTGGAAAACTTTTTTTATCTTCTTGCATAAACTTCTGCAGAGCTCTCTGCAACATGCAAAACACGATGGGAGATGATTTCTGTGCTGGCACAGATTCTCCTTGCCTAACATAGTGGAAAACCTTTCTGTATGATGTACACCATAAAAGTCCCGAAAGAAGAAGGTACGCAGCTCCCCGGAGCTAAGCGCCGGTCCCGGGCACATTTCGGTAGAAGCCGCCGCACTGGAGTGCACTGTGACCGGCACAATCGCATTTGCGCGAAGAAGCCGATTCTTCGCCTCCGGGAGCCGGAGAGAGCGGCTGCTTTCAAAAGGTGAAGAATGAAGCTGCACAACACTGGATAGTGTGCGCAGCTTGCCAACTGATAAAAAACAGTACCTTACCACTCTCCTACCTTTTCCAAACACATGAACATTCGGTTGGAAGGTGTTTTGGAAAACTTTCTTCTTCTTCGTGCAAAACAGTCAGCAGAGCTCTCTGCAACATGTAAAACACCATGAGAGATGTTTTCTGTGCAGGCACAGTTTCTCCTTGCCAGACATAGTGGAAATGCTTTTAATAGTGATGTAGAACACAAGAGACGCTAAAGTCGAAATACAGAGTTCCCCGGAGCTAAGCGCCGGGCCCGGGCGCATTTCGGTAGAAGCCGCCGCACTGGAGTGCACTGTGACCAGCACAATCGCCTTTGCGCGAAGAAGACGCTTCCTTGCCTCCGCGAGCCGGACAGAGCGGCTGCTTTCAAAAGGTGAAGAATGAAGCTGCACAACACGGGGATAGTGTGCGCATCATGCAAACTGATAGAAAACACAACCTTACCACTCTCCTACCTTTTCCAAACACATGAACATTCGATTGGAAGGTGTTTTGGAAAACTTTCTTTTTCTTCTTGCATAAACTTCTGCAAAGCTCTCTGCAACATGTAAAACACCACGAGAGATGTTTTCTGTGCTGGCACAGTTTCTCCTTGCCTAACATAGTGTAAAACCTTTCTGTAGGATGTAGACCACAAAAGTCCCGAAAGACGAAGTTACGCAGCTCCCCGGAGCTATGGCCCGATCCCGGGCACATTTCGGCAGATGCCGCCGCACTGGAGTGCACTGTGACCGGCACAATCGCCTTTGCGCGAAGAAGCCGATTCTTCGCCTCCGGGAGCCGGAGAGACCAGTAGCTTCGGAAAGGTGAGAATGAAGCTGCACAACACTGGGTTAGTGTGTGCAGCTTGCCAACTGATAGAAAACAGCACCTTACCACTTTCCTACCTTTTCCAAACATATGAATATTCGGTTGGAAGGTGTTTTTTACCAACTTTATTTTCTTCGTGCAAAACACTCAGCAGAGCTCTCTGCAACATGTAAAACATGATGGGAGATGTTTTCTGTGCAGGCACAGTTTCTACTTGCCAGACATAGTGGAAATGCTTTTAGTACTGATGTAGAACACAAGAGACGCTAAAGTCGAAATACAGAGTTCCCCGGAGGTAAGCGCCGGGCCCGGGCACATTTCGAAAGAAGCCGCCGCACTGGAGTGCACTGTGACCGGCACAATCGCCTTTGCGCGAAGAAGCCGATTCTTCGCCTCCGGGAGCCGGAGAGAGCGGCTGCTTCGGAAAGGTGAAGAATGAAGCTGCACAACACTGGGATAGTGTGCGCAGCTTGCAAACTGATAAAAATCGGTACCTTACCACTCCTACCTTTTCCAAACACATGATCATTCGATTGGAAGGTGTTTTGGAAAACTTTATTTTTCTTCTTGCAAAACATTCTGCAGAGGTCTCTAAACCAGTAAAACATGATGGGAGATGTTTTCTGTGCTAGCACAGTTTCTCCATGCCAGACATAGTGGAAAAGCGTTTTGCAGTGATGTAGACCACAAAAGTCCCGAAAGAAGAAGGTACGGATGTCCCCGGAGCTAAGCGCCGGTCCCGGGCACATTTCGTTAGAAGCCGCCGCACTGGAGTGCACTGTGACCGGCACAATCGCCTTTGCGCGAAGAAGCCGCTTCCTTGCCTCCGCGAACCAGACAGAGCGGCTGCTTCGGAAAGGTGGGAATGAAGCTGCAACACACGGGGATAGTGTGCGCAGCTTGCAAACTGATAGAAAACAGTACCTTACCACTTTCCTACCTTTTCCAAACATATGAATATTCGGTTGGAAGGTGTTTTCAACAACTTTATTTTGTTCATGCAAAACACTCAGCAGAGCTCTCTGCAACATGTAAAACATGATGCGAGATGTTTTCTGTGCAGGCACAGTTTCTACTTGCCAGACATAGTGGAAATGCTTTTAGTAGTGATGTAGAACACAAGAGACGCTAAAGTCGAAATAAAGAGTTCCCCGGAGCTAAGCGCCGGGCCCGGGCACATTTCGGAAGAAGCCGCCGCACTGGAGTGCACTGTGACCGGCACAATCGCCTTTGCGCGAAGAAGCCGATTCTTCGCCTCCGGGAGCCGGAGAGAGCGGCTGCTTTCAAAAGGTGAAGAATGAAGCTGCACAACACTGGGATAGTGTGCGCAGCTTGCAAACTGATAAAAATCAGTACCTTACCACTTTCCTACCTTTTGCAAACACATGAACATTCGATTGGAAGGTGTTTTGGAAAACTTTCTTTTTCTTCGTGCAAAACACTCAGCAGAGCTCTCTGCAACATGTAAAACACCATGAGAGATGTTTTCTGTGAGGCACAGTTTCTCATTACCAGACATAGTGGAAAAGCGTTTTGCAGTGATGTAGACCACAAAAGTCCCGAAAGAAGAAGGTACGGATGTCCCCGGAGCTAAGCGCCGGTCCCGGGCACATTTCGGAAGAAGCCGCCGCACTGGAGTGCACTGTGACCGGCACAATCGCCTTTGCGCAAAGAAGCCGCCTCTTTGTCTCCGGTGGCCGGAGTGAGCGGCTGCTTCGGAAAGGTGAGAATGAAGCTGCACAACACTGGGATAGTGTGCGCAGCTTGCAAACTGATAGAAAACAGTACCTTACAACTCTCCTTGCTTTTCCAAACACATGAACATTCGGTTGGAAGGTGTTTTGGACATCTTTCTTTTTCTTCCTGCAAAACACTCTGCAGACTTCTCTGCAACATGTACAACACCATGGGAGATGTTTTCAGCCCTGACCCAGATTCTCCTTGCCAGACATAGTGGAAAAACTTTTTGCGAGGTTGGAGAGGACAAGAAACGCTAAAGACGAAAGTATGGAGTTTTCCGTAGCTAAGAATGCATGAAAGCAAAAGACTGCCCTCTTCAAAAATGGCAATTAGGAGGACTCGGAAAAGTACAAATCAGCCAGCCTCTTTTTTATCCCCATGAAGTTGATGGGGCAGCTATTCCTGAATGCCTTGCCTGGCATATGAAGGAGGACAAAGCAATGTACTCGGCGTGGATTTTCCTGGGGAATTTCATGCTGAACAACTTTTTCAACACCTCTGATGAATCAACTTGACTGGTAGATGAAGGGAATATTGTCTGCGTGGCCTTCAGGGAGGTTTTTACATTTATCTACATGGCTGCACACATACATACTGGAAGCAATAATGCAAAAGGGAGGGAACCAGTGTCTTTTAAGTGATGCTGAGTGAAAAGACAAGAGGCAGTGGGCACACACTGAAATACAGGAGATTGCCTATGAACATCACCAAATGATGTTTTACTGTGAGGGTGACTGAACCGCGGCACAGACTGCCCAGAAAGCTTCTGAAGCCTGGATCTTAGAAGACATTAAAAGTACACCCAGATAGAATCCCGGGCAAGAGGCTCTAGGTATCCTGCTTTAACAGGGGGGTTGGGCCTGGTGAGCCCCACTGAGCCCTACCACTCTCATTCATTCTGTGTAGTGAATTCTCTTCGAGATGCATTTCAAGCACTGGCATGACAAAGTTCTGTGCAGACAGAGATCCAAATGGACATGGGATCCATGTTCCTTAAGCAGTGTTCAAGAAGAATGTAAAACTCTGGGACAAGTGTCTCTTCCCTAACTGAATCCCTTTCATGGGAAAATTCCCAGCTATAGAAAGATCTTCTGATACGCACGCTTAGGATTGACACTGGCTGAGGAAATTTCCCCCTATGTGTATCTAAGACCAGTTAGGATCATCACCCAAGACTTGTCAACATAGTCACAGAATGTCTATTGTAAAGAAGTGACAACTTCCATCAGAATGGCAAATATTGGTCCACAAAATGGATTAATGAATGGGAATTATTTACTTGGGTTAAAAAGAAAAATAAAGAGTTGGTCTTTATTTAATAATTTCGTTGCAATATTGATATGGGAAGAAAAAGACCTCAATCCTGGACTTTCTCAACTCTAAGAAAGATTTTAAAAATTTCTTCTAGAAATCTATTATTATGACGAGATTATTCAAACAATTTTAGTCGGTAAAAAAGTCCAGATTTGTATAGTTTTGTTTCCAGGGAAAAGGGCTGTGGTTTGTGTTTCCGGGCCTGGGGCTGGGAGTGGCCGGCTGGCTCCTGAAAATCCTCGATACGCAGGGTGGTTCCCAGATAAAAGGTGGCACCAGTGCCAAGTCGTGATGGTTTGATAATACAGAGTAGCTCCTGCAATCTGCCAGCAAGAAGCGGGGCGGCTGAATTTTGTTTCCAGGGAATGGGGTGGTGGTTTCTGTTTGGGGGCCTGTGGCAGGCAGTGGCAAGCCGGCTCCTTAAAATCCACGATACGCAAGATGCTTCCAAAAGAAAGGTGGCACCAGTGCCGAGTCGGGCTGGTTTGATAGAGCCAAGTGTCTCCTGCAATCTGCAGGCCAGAAGCGGGGTGGGTGAGTTTGGTTTGCCAGGGAAAAGGGCCGTGGTTTGTTTTCCGGGGCCTGTGGCCAAGAATGGCAGGCTGGCTACTTAAAATCCACGCCGCGCCGGATGGTTCCCAGACCCAAGGGGGCACCAGTGCCGAGTTGGGCTGGTTTGATAGAGCCAAGTGGCTCCTGCAATCTGCCAGCCAGAAGATGGGCAGGTCAGTTTTACTTCCAGGGAAAAGGGCCGTAGTCTGTGTTTGGGGGCCTGTGGCTGGGAGTGGCCGGCTGGCTCCTGAAAATCCATGATACGCAGGATGGTTCCCAAATGAAAAATGGCACCAGTGTCGAGTCTGGCTGGTTTGATAGAGCCAAGTGGCTCCTGCAATCTGCCAGCCAGAAGATGGGCAGGTCAGTTTTACGTCCAGGGAAAAGGGCCGGAAGTTTGTGTTTCGGGGCCTGTGGCTGGGAGTGGCCGGCTGGCTCCTGAAAATCCACGATACTCAGGATGGTTGCGAGACCCAAGTTGGCACCACTGCCAAGTCGGGCTGGTTTGATAGAGCCATGTGGCTCCTGCAATCTGCCAGCCAGAAGATGGGCAGGTCAGTTTTACTTCCAGGGAAAAGGGCCATAGATTTGTTTGGGGGCCTGTGGCTGGGAGTGGCCATCTGGCTCCTGAAAATCCACGATATGCAAGATGGTTCCCAGATGAAAGGTGGCACCAGTGCCGAGTCGGACTGGTTGGACAGAGCCATGTAGCTCCTGCAATCTGCCAGCCAGAAGCGGGGTGGGTGAGTGTTGTTTGCAAGGGAAAACGGCCGTGCTATTTTTCCGGGGCCTCTGGCCAGGAATGGCCGGCTGGTTCCTTAAAATCCACGCCGCGCAGGATGGTTCCCAGATGAAAGGTGGCACCAGTGCCCAGTCGGGATGTTTTGATAGAGCCAAGTGGCACCTGCAATCTGCCAGCCAGAAGGCGGGCCGCTGAGATTTTTTCCAGGGAAAATGGCCGTGGTATGTGTTTGGGGCCCTGTGGCTGAGAGTGGCCGGTTGGCTCCTGAAAATCCACGACACGCAGGATGGTTCCCAGATGAAATTTGGAACCAGTGCCGAGTCAGGCTGGTTTGATAGACCCAAGTGGCTCCTGCATTCTGCCAGCCAGCAGCGGGGCGGGTAAGTTTTGTTTGCCAGGGAAAAGGGCCGTGGTTTGTTTTCGGGGCCCGTGGCTGGAAGTGTCCGGCTGGCTCCTGAAAATCCACGCCGCGCAGGATGGTTCCCAGATGAAAGGTGGCACCAGTGCCGAGTTGGGCTGGTTTGATAGAGCCATGTGGCTCCTGCAATCTGCCAGCCAGAAGATGGGCAGGTCAGTTTTACTTCCAGGGAAATGGGTCGCAGTTTTTGTTCTGGGGCCTGTGGCTGGGAGTGGCCGGCTGGCTCCTGAAAATCCACGATACGCAGGATGGTTCCCAGATGAAAGGTGGCACCACTGCCGAGCCGGGCTAGTTTGATCGAGCCAAGTGGCTCCTGCAATCTGCCAGCCAGAAGATGGGCAGGTCAGTTTTACTTCCAGGAAAAAGGGCCGTAGATTGTGTTTGGGGGCCTGTGGCTGAGAATGGCCGGCTGGCTCCTTAAAATCCACGCCGCGCATGATGGTTCCCAGACCCAAGGTGGCACCAGTGCCGCGTTGGGCTGGTTTGATAGAGCCATGTGGCTCATGCAATCTGCCAGCCAGAAGCGGGGCGTGTGAGTTTTGTTTGCCAGGGAAAAGGGCCGTAGTTTGTTTTTTGGGACCTGTGGCTGGCTGTGGCCGGCTGGCTCCTGAAAATCCACGATACGCAGGATGGTTCCCAGATGAAAGGTGGCACCAGTGCCAAGTCGTGCTGGTTTGATAGTACCGAGTGGATCCTGCAATCTGCCAGCCAGAAGGCGGGCAGGTCAGTTTTCCTTCCACGGAAAAGGGCCGTAGTTTTTGTTTGGGGGCCTCTGGCTGAGAGTGGCTGGCTGGCTCCTGAAAATCCACGACCCGCAGGATGGTTCCCAGATGAAACGTGGCACCAGTGCCGAGTCGGGCCGGTTTGATAGAGCTAAGTGGCTCCTGCAATCTGCCAGCCAGTAGATGGACAGGTCAGTTTTACTTCCGGGGAAGAGGGCCGGTAGTTTGTGTTTGGGGGCCTGAGGCTGGGAGTGGCCGGCTGGCTCCTGAAAATCCACGATACTCAGGATGATTGCCAGACCCAAGTTGGCACCACTGCCAAGTCGGGCTGGTTTGATAGAGCCATGTGGCTCCTGCAATCTGCCAGCCAAAAGATGGGCAGGTCAGTTTTACTTCCAGGGAAAAGAGCCGTAGTTTGTACTTGGGGGCCTGCGGCTGGGAGTGGCTGGCTGGCTCCTGAAAATCCTCGATACGCAGGATGGTTCCCAGACCCAAGGGGGCACCAGTGCCAAATCGGGCTGGTTTGATAGAGCCAAGTGGCTCCTGCATTCTGCCAGCCAGAAGATGGACAGGTCAGTTTTACTTCCAGGGAAAAGGACCATAAATTTTTTTTGGGGTCTGTGGCTGGGAGTGGCCGGCTGGCTCCTGTAAATCCACGATACGCAGCATGGTTCCCAGATGAAAGGTGGCACCAGTGCCAAGTCGGGCTGGTTTGATAGAGCCAAGTGTCTCCTGCAATCTGCCAGCCAGAAGATGGGCAGGTCAGTTTTACTTCCAGGGAAATGGGTCGTAGTTTTTGTTCGGGGGCCTGTGGCTGGGAGTGGCCGGCTGGCTCCTGAAAATCCACGATACGCAGGATGGTTCCCAGATGAAAGGTGGCACCACTGCCGAGCCGGGCTAGTTTGATCGAGCCAAGTGGCTCCTGCAATCTGCCAGCCAGAAGATGGGCAGGTCAGTTTTACTTCCAGGAAAAAGGGCCGTAGATTGTGTTTGGGGGCCTGTGGCTGAGAATGGCCGGCTGGCTCCTTAAAATCCACGCCGCGCATGATGGTTCCCAGACCCAAGGTGGCACCAGTGCCGCGTTGGGCTGGTTTGATAGAGCCATGTGGCTCCTGCAATCTGCCAGCCAGAAGCGGGGTGTGTGAGTTTTGTTTGCCAGGGAAAAGGGATGTGGCTGGGAGTGGCCTGCAGGCTCCTGAAAATCCACGATACGTAGGATGGTTCCCAGACCCAAAGGGGCACCAGTGCCAAGTCGGGCTGGTTTGATAGAGGCAAGTGGCTCCTGCAATCTGCCAGCCAGTAGATGGGCAGGTCAGTTTTCCTTCCAGGGAAAAGGGCCGTAGTTTTTGTTTGGGGGCCTGTGGCTGGGAGTGGCCAGCTGGCTCCTGAAAATCCACGATTAGCGGGATGGTTCCCAGATGAAAGGTGGCACCCGTGCAGAGTCGGGCTGGTTTGATAGAGCCAAGTGTCTCCTGCAATCTGCCAGCTAGAAGCGGGGCGGGTCAGTTTTGTTTGCCAGGGAAAAGGGCCGTGGTTTTTGTTGGGGGCCTGTGGCTGGGAGTGGCTGGCTGGCTCCTGAAAATCCACGATACGCAGGATGGTTCCCAGATGAATGTTGGCACCAGTGCCAAGCCGGCTGGTTTGATAGAGCCAAGTGTCTCCTGCAATCTGCCAGCCAGGAGCGGGGTGCGTGAGTTTTTTTTGCCAGGGAAAACGGCCGCGGTTTGTTTTCGGGATCCTGTGGCTCGGAATAGCCAGCTAGCTCCTGAAAATTCACGCCGCACAGGATGGTTTCCAGACCCAAGGTTGCACCAGTGCCGAGTCGGGCTGGTTTGATAGAGCCAAATGGCTCCTGCAATCTGCCAGCCAGAAGATAGGCAGGACAGTTTTCCTTCCAGGGAAAAGGGCCGTAGTTTGTGTTTGGGGGCCTGTGGCTGGGAGTGGCCGGCTGGCTCCTGAAAACCCATGCCGCGCTGGATGGTTCCCAAATGAAAAAAATGGCACCAGTGCCAAGTCGGGCTGGTTTGATAGTACCGCGTGGCTCCTGCAATCTGACAGCCAGAAGATGGGCATGTCTGTTTTACTTCCAGGGAAAAGGGCCGTAGTTTGTGTTTGGGGCCCTGTGGCTGGGAATGGCCGGCTGGCTCCTTAAAATCCACGCCGCGCATGATGGTTCCCAGAAAAAAGGTGGCACCAGTGCCGAGTCGGGCTGGTTTGATAGAGCTAAGTGGCTCCTGCAATCCGCCTGCCAGAAGCGGGGTCGCTGAGTTTTGTTTGCCAGGGAAAAAGGCCGTGGTTTTTTATCCGGGGCCTGTGGCCTTGAATGGCCGGCTGGTTCCTTAAAATCCACGCCGCGCAGGATGGTTCCCAGATGAAAGGTGGCACCAGTGCCGAGTCGGGCTGTTTTGATAGAGCCAAGTGGCTCCTGCAATCTGCCAGCCAGATGATGGGCAGGTCTGTTTTACTTCCAGGGAAAAGGGCCGTAGTTTGTTTTTGGGGACCTGTGGCTGGGAGTGGCCGGCTGGCTCCTGAAAATCCACGATACGCAGGATGGTTCCCAGATGAAAGGTGGCACCAGTGCCAAGTCGGGCTGGTTTGGTAGTACCACGTGGATCCTGCAATCTGCCAGCCAGAAGGCGGGCAGGTCAGTTTTCCTTCCACGGAAAAGGGCCATAGTTTTTGTTTGGGGCCCTGTGGTTGAGAGTGGCTGCCTGGCTCCTGAAAATCCACGACACGCAGGATGGTTCCCAGATGAAAGGTGGCACCAGTGCCGAGTCGGGCTGGTTTGATAGAGCTAAGTGGCTCCTGCAATCTGCCAGCCAGTAGATGGACAGGTCAGTTTTACTTCCGGGGAAGAGGGCCGGTAGTTTGTGTTTAGGGGCCTGAGGCTGGGAGTGGCCGGCTGGCTCCGGAAAAGGCACGATACTCAGGATGATTGCCAGATCCAAGTTGGCACCACTGCCAAGTCGGGCTGGTTTGATAGAGCCATGTGGCTCCTGCAATCTGCCAGCCAGAAGATGGGCAGGTCAGTTTTACTTCCAGGGAAAAGGGCCGTAGTTTGTGCTTGGGGGCCTGTGGCTGGGAGTGGCCCGCTGGCTCCTGAAAATCCACGATACGCAGGATGGTTCCCAGACCCAAGGGGGCACCAGTGCCAGATCCGGCTGGTTTGATAGAGCCAAGTGGCTCCTGCATTCTGCCAGCCAGATGATGGACAGGTCAGTTTTATTTCCAGGGAAAAGGACCATAGATTTTTTTGGGGTCTGTGGCCTGGAATGGCCGGCTGGCTCCTGAAAATCCACGATACGCAGGATGGTTCCCAGATGAAAGGTGGCACCACTTCCGAATCGGGCTGGTTTGATAGAGCCAAGTGGCTCCTGCAATCTGCCAGCCAGATGATGGGCAGGTCTGTTTTACTTCCAGGGAAAAGGGCCGTAGTTTCTGTTTGGGGGCCTGTGGCTGAGAATGGACGGCTGGCTCCTTAAAATCCACGCCGCGCATGATGGTTCCCAGACCCAAGGTGGCACCAGTGCCGAGTCGGGCTGGTTTGATAGAGCCATGTGGCTCCTGCAATCTGCCCGCCAGAAGCGGGGTGTGTGAGTTTTGTTTGCCAGGGAAAAGGGCCGTAGTTTGTTTTTGGGGACCTGTGGCTGGCTGTGGCCGGCTGGCTCCTGAAAATCCACGATACGCAGGATGGTTCCCAGATGAAAGGTGGCACCAGTGCCGAGTCGGGCTGGTTTGATAGAGGCAAGTGGCTCCTGCAATCTTCCAGCCAGAAGCGGGGTGTGTGAGTTTTGTTTGCCAGGGAAAAGGGATGTGGTTTCTGTTGGGGGCCTGTGGCTGGGAGTGGCCTGCTGGCTCCTGAAAATCCACGATACGTAGGATGGTTCCCAGACCCAAAGGGGCACCAGTGCCAAGTCGGGCTGGTTTGATAGAGGCAAGTGGCTCCTGCAATCTACCAGCCAGAAGATGGGCAGGTCAGTTTTACTTCCAGGGAAAAGGGCCATAGATTGTGTTTGGGGGCCTGTGGCTGGGAGTGGCCGGCTGGCTCCTGAAAATCCACGATACGCAGCATGGTTCCCAGATGAAAGGTGGCACCAGTGCCAAATCGGGCTGGTTTGATAGTACCAAGTGTCTCCCGCAATCTGCCAGCCAGACGATGGGCAGGTCAGTTTTACTTCCAGGGAAAAGGGCCGTGGTATGTGTTTGGGGGCCTGTGGCTGGGAGTGGCCGGCTGGCTCCTGAAAATCCACATACGCAGGATGGTTTCCAGACCCAAGGGGCCCCAGTGCCAAATCAGGCTGGTTTGATAGTACCAAGTAGCTCCTGAATTCTGACAGCCAGAAGATGGACAGGTCTGTTTTACTTCCAGGGAAAAGGGCCGTAGTTTGTGTTTGAGGGCCTGTGGCTGGGAGTGGCCGGCTGGCTCCTGAAAATTCCCAATACACAGGATGGTTCCCAGATGAAAGGTGGCACCAGTGCTTAGTCGGGCTGGTTTGATAGAACCAAGTGGCTCCTGCAATCTGCCATCCATAAGCGGGGTGGGTGAGTTTTGTTTGCCAGGGAAAAGGGCCGTGGTTTGTTTTCAGGGGCCTGTGGCTGGGAATGGCCGGCTGGCACCTGAAAATCCACGCCGCGCAGGATGGTTCCCAGACCCAAGGTGGCACCAGTGCCGAGTCGGGCTGGTTTGATAGAGCCAAGTGGCTCCTGCAATCTGCCAGCCAGATGATGGGCAGGTCTATTTTACTTCCAGGGAAAAGGGCCGTAGTTTGTTTTTGGGGACCTGTGGCTGGCTGTGGCCGCCTGGCTCCTGAAAATCCACGATACGCAGGATGGTTCCCAGATGAAAGGTGGCACCAGTGCCAAGTCGGGCTGGTTTGATAGTACCGAGTGGCTCCTGCAATCTGCCAGCCAGAAGGCGGGCCGCTGAGATTTTCTTCCAGGGAAAATGGCCGTGGTATGTGTTTGGGGCCCTGTGGCTGAGAGTGGCTGGCTGGCTCCTGAAAATCCACGACACGCAGGATGGTTCCCAGATGAAAGGTGGCACCAGTGCCGAGTCGGGCTGGTTTGATAGAGCCAAGTGGCTCCTGCAATCTGCAGGCCAGTAGATGGACAGGTCAGTTTTACTTCTGGGGAAGAGGGCCGGAAGTTTGTGTGTGGGGGCCTGAGGCTGGGAGTGGCCGGCTGGCTCCTGAAAATCCACGATATATAGGATGGTTCCCAGACCCAAAGGGGCCCCAGTGCCAAGTCGGGCTGGTTTGATAAAGCCAAGTGGCTCCTGCAACCTGCCAGCCAGACGACGGGCAGGTCAGTTTTCCTTCCAGGGAAAAGGGCCGTAGTATGTGTTTGGGGGCCTGTGGCTGGGAGTGGCCGGCTGGCACCTGAAAATCCACGATACGCAGGATGGTTCCCAGATGAAAGGTGGCACCAGTGCCGAGTCAGGCTGGTTTGATAGAGCCAAGTGGCTCCTGCAATCTGCCAGCCAGAAGCAGGGCGGGTCAGTTTTTTTTGCCAGGGAAAAGGGCCGTGGTTTGTGTTGGGGGCCTGTGGCTGGGAGTGGCTGGCTGGCTCCTGAAAATCCACGATAAGCAGGAGGGTTCCCAGATGAATGCTGGCACCAGTGCCAAGCCGGCTGGTTTGATAGGGCCAAGTGTCTCCGACAATCTGCCAGCCAGGAGCGGGGTGCGTGAGTTTTGTTTGCCAGGGAAAAGGGCCGTGGTTTGTTTTCGGGAGCCTGTGGCTCGGAATTGCCTGCTGGCTCCTGAAAATCCACGCCGCACAGGATGGTTTCCAGACCCAAGGTGGCACCAGTGCCGAGTCGGGCTGGTTTGATAGAGCCAAATGGCTCCTGCAATCTGCCAGCCAGAAGATGGGCAGGTCAGTTTTCCTTCCAGGGAAAAGGGCCGAAGTTTGTGTTTGGGGGCCTGTGGCTGGGAGTGGCCGGCTGGCTCCTGAAAATCCACGCCGCGCATGATGGTTCCCAGACCCAAGGTGGCTCCAGTGCCGATTTGGACTGGTGTGATAGAGCCATGTGGCTCCTGCAATCTGTCTGCCAGAAGCGGGGTCGCTGAGTTTTGTTTGCCAGGGAAAAAGGCCGTGGTTTTTTATCCGGGGCCTTTGGCCTTGAATGGCCGGCTGGTTCCTTAAAATCCACGCCGTGCAGGATGGTTCCCAGATGAAAGGTGGCACCAGTGCCGAGTCGGGCTGTTTTGATAGAGCCAAGTGGCTCCTGCAATCTGCCAGCCAGATGATGGGCAAGTCTATTTTACTTCCAGGGAAAAGGGCCGTAGATTGTTTTTGGGGACCTGTGGCTGGCTGTGGCCGGCTGGCTCCTGAAAATCCACGATACGCAGGATGGTTCCCAGATGAAATGTGGCACCAGTGCCAAATCGTGCTGGTTTGATAGTACCGAGTGGATCCTGCAATCTGCAAGCCAGAAGGCGGGCAGGTCAGTTTTCCTTCCACGGAAAAGGGCCGTAGTTTTGTTTGGGGGCCTCTGGCTGAGAGTGGCTGCCTGGCTCCTGAAAATCCACGACACGCAGGATGGTTCCCAGATGAAAGGTGGCACCAGTGCCGAGTCGGGCTGGTTTGATAGAGCGAAGTGGCTCCTGCAATCTGCCAGCCAGTAGATGGACAGGTCAGTTTTACTTCCGGGGAAGAGGGCCGGTAGTTTGTGTTTGTGGGCCTGAGGCTGGGAGTGGCCGGCTGGCTCCTGAAAATCCACGATACTCAGGATGATTGCCAGACCCAAGTTGGCATCACTGCCAAGTCGGGCTGGTTTGATAGAGCCATGTGGCTCCTGCAATCTGCCAGCCAGAAGATGGGCAGGTCAGTTTTACTTCCAGGGAAAAGGGCCATAGTTTGTGCTTGGGGGCCTGTGGCTGGGAGTGGCTGGCTGGCTCCTGAAAATCCAAGATACGCAGGATGGTTCCCAGACCCAAGGGGGCACCAGTGCCAGATCGGGCTGGTTTGATAGAGCCAAGTGGCTCCTGCATTCTGCCAGCCAGAAGATGGACAGGTCAGTTTTACTTCCAGGGAAAAGGACCATAGATTCTTTTTGGGGTCGGTGGCTGAGAATGGCCGGCTGGCTCCTGAAAATCCACGATACGCAGGATGGTTCCCAGATGAAAGGTGGCACCACTGCCGAGCCGGGCTAGTTTGATCGAGCCAAGTGGCTCCTGCAATCTGCCAGCCAGAAGATGGGCAGGTCAGTTTTACTTCCAGGAAAAAGGGCCGTAGATTGTGTTTGGGGGCCTGTGGCTGAGAATGGCCGGCTGGCTCCTTAAAATCCACGCCGCGCATGATGGTTCCCAGACCCAAGGTGGCACCAGTGCCGCGTTGGGCTGGTTTGATAGAGCCATGTGGCTCATGCAATCTGCCAGCCAGAAGCGGGGTGTGTGAGTTTTGTTTGCCAGGGAAAAGGGCCGTAGTTTGTTTTTGGGGACCTGTGGCTGCCTGTGGCCGGCTGGCTCCTGAAAATCCACGATACGCAGGATGGTTCCCAGATGAAAGGTGGCACCAGTGCCAAGTCGTGCTGGTTTGATAGTACCGAGTGGATCCTGCAATCTGCCAGCCAGAAGGCGGGCAGGTCAGTTTTCCTTCCACGGAAAAGGGCCGTAGTTTTTGTTTGGGGGCCTCTGGCTGAGAGTGGCTGCCTGGCTCCTGAAAATCCACGACCCGCAGGATGGTTCCCAGATGAAACGTGGCACCAGTGCCGAGTCGGGCCGGTTTGATAGCGCTAAGTGGCTCCTGCAATCTGCCAGCCAGTAGATGGACAGGTCAGTTTTACTTCCGGGGAAGAGGGCCGGTAGTTTGTGCTTGGGGGCCTGAGGCTGGGAGTGGCCGGCTGGCTCCTGAAAATGCACGATACTCAGGATGATTGCCAGACCCAAGTTGGCACCACTGCCAAGTCGGGCTGGTTTGATTGAGCCATGTGGCTCCTGCAATCTGCCAGCCAAAAGATGGGCAGGTCAGTTTTACTTCCAGGGAAAAGGGCCATAGTTTGTGCTTGGGGGCCTGTGGCGGGAGTGGCTGGCTGGCTCCTGAAAATCCACGATACGCAGGATGGTTCCCAGACCCAAGGGGGCACCAGTGCCAAATCGGGCTGGTTTGATAGAGCCAAGTGGCTCCTGCATTCTGCCAGCCAGAAGATGGACAGGTCAGTTTTACTTCCAGGGAAAAGGACCATAAATTTCTTTTGGGGTCTGTGGCTGGGAGTGGCCGGCTGGCTCCTGTAAATCCACGATACGCAGGATGGTTCCCAGATGAAAGGTGGCACCAGTGCCAAGTCGGCCTGGTTTGATAGAGCCAAGTGTCTCCTGCAATCTGCCAGCCAGAAGATGGGCAGGTCAGTTTTACTTCCAGGGAAATGGGTCGTAGTTTTTGTTCGGGGGCCTGTGGCTGGGAGTGGCCGGCTGGCTCCTGAAAATCCACGATACGCAGGATGGTTCCCAGATGAAAGGTGGCACCACTGCCGAGCCGGGCTAGTTTGATCGAGCCAAGTGGCTCCTGCAATCTGCCAGCCAGAAGATGGGCAGGTCAGTTTACTTCCAGGAAAAAGGGCCGTAGATTGTGTTTGGGGGCCTGTGGCGGAGAATGGCCGGCTGGCTCCTTAAAATCCACGCCGCGCATGATGGTTCCCAGACCCAAGGTGGCACCAGTGCCGCGTTGGGCTGGTTTGATAGAGCCATGTGGCTCCTGCAATCTGCCAGCCAGAAGCGGGGTGTGTGAGTTTTGTTTGCCAGGGAAAAGGGATGTGGTTTCTGTTGGGGGCCTGTGGCTGGGAGTGGCCTGCTGGCTCCTGAAAATCCACGATACGTAGGATGGTTCCCAGACCCAAAGGGGCACCAGTGCCAAGTCGGGCTGCTTTGATAGAGGCAAGTGGCTCCTGCAATCTACCAGCCAGAAGATGGGCAGGTCAGTTTTACTTCCAGGGAAAAGGGCCGTGGTATGTGTTTGGGGGCCTGTGGCTGGGAGTGGCCGGCTGGCTCCTGAAAATCCACGATACGCAGGATGGTTTCCAGACCCAAGGGGCCCCAGTGCCAAATCAGGCTGGTTTGATAGTACCAAGTAGCTCCTGAATTCTGACAGCCAGAAGATGGACTGGTCTGTTTTACTTCCAGGGAAAAGGGCCGTAGTTTGTGTTTGAGGGCCTGTGGCTGGGAGTGGCCGGCTGGCTCCTGAAAATTCCCAATACACAGGATGGTTCCCAGATGAAAGGTGGCACCAGTGCTTAGTCGGGCTGGTTTGATAGAACCAAGTGGCTCCTGCAATCTGCCATCCATAAGCGGGGTGGGTGAGTTTTGTTTGCCAGGGAAAAGGGCCGTGGTTTGTTTTCAGGGGCCTGTGGCTGGGAATGGCCGGCTGGCACCTGAAAATCCACGCCGCGCAGGATGGTTCCCAGACCCAAGGTGGCACCAGTGCCGAGTCGGGCTGGTTTGATAGAGCCAAGTGGCTCCTGCAATCTGCCAGCCAGATGATGGGCAGGTCTATTTTACTTCCAGGGAAAAGGGCCGTAGTTTGTTTTTGGGGACCTGTGGCTGGCTGTGGCCGCCTGGCTCCTGAAAATCCACGATACGCAGGATGGTTCCCAGATGAAAGGTGGCACCAGTGCCAAGTCGGGCTGGTTTGATAGTACCGAGTGGCTCCTGCAATCTGCCAGCCAGAAGGCGGGCCGCTGAGATTTTCTTCCAGGGAAAATGGCCGTGGTATGTGTTTGGGGCCCTGTGGCTGAGAGTGGCTGGCTGGCTCCTGAAAATCCACGACACGCAGGATGGTTCCCAGATGAAAGGTGGCACCAGTGCCGAGTCGGGCTGGTTTGATAGAGCCAAGTGGCTCCTGCAATCTGCAGGCCAGTAGATGGACAGGTCAGTTTTACTTCTGGGGAAGAGGGCCGGAAGTTTGTGTGTGGGGGCCTGAGGCTGGGAGTGGCCGGCTGGCTCCTGAAAATCCACGATATATAGGATGGTTCCCAGACCCAAAGGGGCCCCAGTGCCAAGTCGGGCTGGTTTGATAAAGCCAAGTGGCTCCTGCAACCTGCCAGCCAGACGACGGGCAGGTCAGTTTTCCTTCCAGGGAAAAGGGCCGTAGTATGTGTTTGGGGGCCTGTGGCTGGGAGTGGCCGGCTGGCACCTGAAAATCCACGATACGCAGGATGGTTCCCAGATGAAAGGTGGCACCAGTGAAGAGTCGGGCTGGTTTGATAGAGCCAAGTGGCTCCTGCAAACCGCCAGCCAGAAGATGGGCAGGTCAGTTTTCCTTCCAGGGAAAAGGGCCGTAGATTTTGTTTGGGGGCCTGTGGCTGGGAGTGGCCGGCTGGCTCCTGAAACTCCACGATACGCAGGATGGTTCCCAGATGAAAAGTGGCACCAGTGCCGAGTCGGGCTGGTTTGATAGAGCCAAGTGGCTCCTGCAATCTGCCAGCCAGAAGCAGGGCGGGTCCGTTTTTTTTGCCAGGGAAAAGGGCCGTGGTTTGTGTTGGGGGCCTGTGGCTGGGAGTGGCTGGCTGGCTCCTGAAAATCCACGATAAGCAGGAGGGTTCCCAGATGAATGCTGGCACCAGTGCCAAGCCGGCTGGTTTGATAGGGCCAAGTGTCTCCGACAATCTGCCAGCCAGGAGCGGGGTGCGTGAGTTTTGTTTGCCAGGGAAAAGGGCCGTGGTTTGTTTTCGGGAGCCTGTGGCTCGGAATTGCCTGCTGGCTCCTGAAAATCCACGCCGCACAGGATGGTTTCCAGACCCAAGGTGGCACCAGTGCCGAGTCGGGCTGGTTTGATAGAGCCAAATGGCTCCTGCAATCTGCCAGCCAGAAGATGGGCAGGTCAGTTTTCCGTCCAGGGAAAAGGGCCGAAGTTTGTGTTTGGGGGCCTGTGGCTGGGAGTGGCCGGCTGGCTCCTGAAAACCCATGCCACGCTGGATGGTTCCCAAATGAAAAAAATGGCACCAGTGCCAAGTCGGGCTGGTTTGATAGTACCGCGTGGCTCCTGCAATCTGACAGTCAGAAGATGGGCATGTCTGTTTTACTTCCAGGGAAAAGGGCCGTAGTTTGTGTTTGGGGCCCTGTGGCTGGGAAAGGCCGGCTGGCTCCTTAAAATCCATGCCGCGCATGATGGTTCCCAGACCCAAGGTGGCTCCAGTGCCGAGTTGGACTGGTGTGATAGAGCCATGTGGCTCCTGCAATCTGTCTGCCAGAAGCGGGGTCGCTGAGTTTTGTTTGCCAGGGAAAAAGGCCGTGGTTTTTTATCCGGGGCCTTTGGCCTTGAATGGCCGGCTGGTTCCTTAAAATCCACGCCGTGCAGGATGGTTCCCAGATGAAAGGTGGCACCAGTGCCGAGTCGGGCTGTTTTGATAGAGCCAAGTGGCTCCTGCAATCTGCCAGCCAGATGATGGGCAAGTCTATTTTACTTCCAGGGAAAAGGGCCGTAGATTGTTTTTGGGGACCTGTGGCTGGCTGTGGCCGGCTGGCTCCTGAAAATCCACGATACGCAGGATGGTTCCCAGATGAAAGGTGGCACCAGTGCCAAATCGTGCTGGTTTGATAGTACCGAGTGGATCCTGCAATCTGCAAGCCAGAAGGCGGGCAGGTCAGTTTTCCTTCCACGGAAAAGGGCCGTAGTTTTGTTTGGGGGCCTCTGGCTGAGAGTGGCTGCCTGGCTCCTGAAAATCCACGACACGCAGGATGGTTCCCAGATGAAAGGTGGCACCAGTGCCGAGTCGGGCTGGTTTGATAGAGCGAAGTGGCTCCTGCAATCTGCCAGCCAGTAGATGGACAGGTCAGTTTTACTTCCGGGGAAGAGGGCCGGTAGTTTGTGTTTGGGGGCCTGAGGCTGGGAGTGGCCGGCTGGCTCCTGAAAATCCACGATACTCAGGATGATTGCCAGACCCAAGTTGGCACCACTGCCAAGTCGGGCTGGTTTGATAGAGCCATGTGGCTCCTGCAATCTGCCAGCCAGAAGATGGGCAGGTCAGTTTTACTTCCAGGGAAAAGGGCCGTAGTTTTGCTTGGGGGCCTGTGGCTGGGAGTGGCTGGCTGGCTCCTGAAAATCCACGATACGCAGGATGGTTCCCAGACCCAAGGGGGCACCAGTGCCAGATCGGGCTGGTTTGATAGAGCCAAGTGGCTCCTGCATTCTGCCAGCCAGAAGATGGACAGGTCAGTTTTACTTCCAGGGAAAAGGACCATAGATTCTTTTTGGGGTCTGTGGCTGAGAATGGCCGGCTGGCTCCTGAAAATCCACGATACGCAGGATGGTTCCCAGATGAAAGGTGGCACCAGTGCCAAGTCGGGCTGGTTTGATAGAGCCAAGTTGCTCCTGCAATCTGCCAGCCAGAAGATGGGCAGGTCAGTTTTACTTCCAGGGAAATGGGTCGCAGTTTTTGTTCTGGGGCCTGTGGCTGGGAGTGGCCGGCTGGCTCCTGAAAATCCACGATACGCAGGATGGTTCCCAGATGAAAGGTGGCACCACTGCCGAGCCGGGCTAGTTTGATCGAGCCAAGTGGCTCCTGCAATCTGCCAGCCAGAAGATGGGCAGGTCAGTTTTACTTCCAGGAAAAAGGGCCGTAGATTGTGTTTGGGGGCCTGTGGCTGAGAATGGCCGGCTGGCTCCTTAAAATCCACGCCGCGCATGATGGTTCCCAGACCCAAGGTGGCACCAGTGCCGCGTTAGGCTGGTTTGATAGAGCCATGTGGCTCATGCAATCTGCCAGCCAGAAGCGGGGTGTGTGAGTTTTGTTTGCCAGGGAAAAGGGCCGTAGTTTGTTTTTGGGGACCTGTGGCTGGCTGTGGCCGGCTGGCTCCTGAAAATCCACGATACGCAGGATGGTTCCCAGATGAAAGGTGGCACCAGTGCCAAGTCGTGCTGGTTTGATAGTACCGAGTGGATCCTGCAATCTGCCAGCCAGAAGGCGGGCAGGTCAGTTTTCCTTCCACGGAAAAGGGCCGTAGTTTTTGTTTGGGGGCCTCTGGCTGAGAGTGGCTGCCTGGCTCCTGAAAATCCACGACCCGCAGGATGGTTCCCAGATGAAACGTGGCACCAGTGCCGAGTCGGGCCGGTTTGATAGCGCTAAGTGGCTCCTGCAATCTGCCAGCCAGTAGATGGACAGGTCAGTTTTACTTCCGGGGAAGAGGGCCGGTAGTTTGTGTTTGGGGGCCTGAGGCTGGGAGTGGCCGGCTGGCTCCTGAAAATGCACGATACTCAGGATGATTGCCAGACCCAAGTTGGCACCACTGCCAAGTCGGGCTGGTTTGATAGAGCCATGTGGCTCCTGCAATCTGCCAGCCAAAAGATGGGCAGGTCAGTTTTACTTCCAGGGAAAAGGGCCATAGTTTGTGTTTGGGGGCCTGTGGCTGGGAGTGGCTGGCTGGCTCCTGAAAATCCAAGATACGCAGGATGGTTCCCAGACCCAAGGGGGCAGCAGTGCCAAATCGGGCTGGTTTGATAGAGCCAAGTGGCTCCTGCATTCTGCCAGCCAGAAGATGGACAGGTCAGTTTTACTTCCAGGGAAAAGGACCATAAATTTTTTTTGGGGTCTGTGGCTGGGAGTGGCCGGCTGGCTCCTGTAAATCCACGATACGCAGGATGGTTCCCAGATGAAAGGTGGCACCAGTGCCAAGTCGGGCTGGTTTGATGGAGCCAAGTGTCTCCTGCAATCTGCCAGCCAGAAGATGGGCAGGTCAGTTTTACTTCCAGGGAAATGGGTCGTAGTTTTTGTTCGGGGGCCTGTGGCTGGGAGTGGCCGGCTGGCTCCTGAAAATCCACGATACGCAGGATGGTTCCCAGATGAAAGGTGGCACCACTGCCGAGCCGGGCTAGTTTGATTGAGCCAAGTGGCTCCTGCAATCTGCCAGCCAGAAGATGGGCAGGTCAGTTTACTTCCAGGAAAAAGGGCCGTAGATTGTGTTTGGGGGCCTGTGGCGGAGAATGGCCGGCTGGCTCCTTAAAATCCACGCCGCGCATGATGGTTCCCAGACCCAAGGTGGCACCAGTGCCGCGTTGGGCTGGTTTGATAGAGCCATGTGGCTCCTGCAATCTGCCAGCCAGAAGCGGGGTGTGTGAGTTTTGTTTGCCAGGGAAAAGGGATGTGGTTTCTGTTGGGGGCCTGTGGCTGGGAGTGGCCTGCTGGCTCCTGAAAATCCACGATACGTAGGATGGTTCCCAGACCCAAAGGGGCACCAGTGCCAAGTCGGGCTGCTTTGATAGAGGCAAGTGGCTCCTGCAATCTACCAGCCAGAAGATGGGCAGGTCAGTTTTACTTCCAGGGAAAAGGGCCATAGTTTGTGTTTGGGGGCCTGTGGCTGGGAGTGGCCGGCTGGCTCCTGAAAATCCACGATACGCAGCATGGTTCCCAGATGAAAGGTGGCACCAGTGCCAAATCGGGCTGGTTTGATAGTACCAAGTGTCTCCCGCAATCTGCCAGCCAGACGATGGGCAGGTCAGTTTTACTTCCAGGGAAAAGGGCCGTGGAATGTGTTTGGGGGCCTGTGGCTGGGAGTGGCCGGCTGGCTCCTGAAAATCCACGATACGCAGGATGGTTTCCAGACCCAAGGGGCCCCAGTGCCAAATCAGGCTGGTTTGATAGTACCAAGTAGCTCCTGAATTCTGACAGCCAGAAGATGGACAGGTCTGTTTTACTTCCAGGGAAAAGGGCCGTAGTTTGTGTTTGAGGGCCTGTGGCTGGGAGTGGCCGGCTGGCTCCTGAAAATTCCCAATACACAGGATGGTTCCCAGATGAAAGGTGGCACCAGTGCTTAGTCGGGCTGGTTTGATAGAACCAAGTGGCTCCTGCAATCTGCCATCCATAAGCGGGGTGGGTGAGTTTTGTTTGCCAGGGAAAAGGGCCGTGGTTTGTTTTCAGGGGCCTGTGGCTGGGAATGGCCGGCTGGCACCTGAAAATCCACGCCGCGCAGGATGGTTCCCAGACCCAAGGTGGCACCAGTGCCGAGTCGGGCTGGTTTGATAGAGCCAAGTGGCTCCTGCAATCTGCCAGCCAGATGATGGGCAGGTCTATTTTACTTCCAGGGAAAAGGGCCGTAGTTTGTTTTTGGGGACCTGTGGCTGGCTGTGGCCGCCTGGCTCCTGAAAATCCACGATACGCAGGATGGTTCCCAGATGAAAGGTGGCACCAGTGCCAAGTCGGGCTGGTTTGATAGTACTGAGTGGCTCCTGCAATCTGCCAGCCAGAAGGCGGGCCGCTGAGATTTTCTTCCAGGGAAAATGGCCGTGGTATGTGTTTGGGGCCCTGTGGCTGAGAGTGGCTGGCTGGCTCCTGAAAATCCACGACACGCAGGATGGTTCCCAGATGAAAGGTGGCACCAGTGCCGAGTCGGGCTGGTTTGATAGAGCCAAGTGGCTCCTGCAATCTGCAGGCCAGTAGATGGACAGGTCAGTTTTACTTCTGGGGAAGAGGGCCGGAAGTTTGTGTGTGGGGGCCTGAGGCTGGGAGTGGCCGGCTGGCTCCTGAAAATCCACGATATATAGGATGGTTCCCAGACCCAAAGGGGCCCCAGTGCCAAGTCGGGCTGGTTTGATAAAGCCAAGTGGCTCCTGCAACCTGCCAGCCAGACGACGGGCAGGTCAGTTTTCCTTCCAGGGAAAAGGGCCGTAGTATGTGTTTGGGGGCCTGTGGCTGGGAGTGGCCGGCTGGCACCTGAAAATCCACGATACGCAGGATGGTTCCCAGATGAAAGGTGGCACCAGTGAAGAGTCGGGCTGGTTTGATAGAGCCAAGTGGCTCCTGCAAACCGCCAGCCAGAAGATGGGCAGGTCAGTTTTCCTTCCAGGGAAAAGGGCCGTAGATTTTGTTTGGGGGCCTGTGGCTGGGAGTGGCCGGCTGGCTCCTGAAACTCCACGATACGCAGGATGGTTCCCAGATGAAAGGTGGCACCAGTGCCGAGTCGGGCTGGTTTGATAGAGCCAAGTGGCTCCTGCAATCTGCCAGCCAGAAGCAGGGCGGGTCAGTTTTTTTTGCCAGGGAAAAGGGCCGTGGTTTGTGTTGGGGGCCTGTGGCTGGGAGTGGCTGGCTGGCTCCTGAAAATCCACGATAAGCAGGAGGGTTCCCAGATGAATGCTGGCACCAGTGCCAAGCCGGCTGGTTTGATAGGGCCAAGTGTCTCCGACAATCTGCCAGCCAGGAGCGGGGTGCGTGAGTTTTGTTTGCCAGGGAAAAGGGCCGTGGTTTGTTTTCGGGAGCCTGTGGCTCGGAATTGCCTGCTGGCTCCTGAAAATCCACGCCGCACAGGATGGTTTCCAGACCCAAGGTGGCACCAGTGCCGAGTCGGGCTGGTTTGATAGAGCCAAATGGCTCCTGCAATCTGCCAGCCAGAAGATGGGCAGGTCAGTTTTCCTTCCAGGGAAAAGGGCCGAAGTTTGTGTTTGGGGGCCTGTGGCTGGGAGTGGCCGGCTGGCTCCTGAAAACCCATGCCACGCTGGATGGTTCCCAAATGAAAAAAATGGCACCAGTGCCAAGTCGGGCTGGTTTGATAGTACCGCGTGGCTCCTGCAATCTGACAGTCAGAAGATGGGCATGTCTGTTTTACTTCCAGGGAAAAGGGCCGTAGTTTGTGTTTGGGGCCCTGTGGCTGGGAAAGGCCGGCTGGCTCCTTAAAATCCACGCCGCGCATGATGGTTCCCAGACCCAAGGTGGCTCCAGTGCCGATTTGGACTGGTGTGATAGAGCCATGTGGCTCCTGCAATCTGTCTGCCAGAAGCGGGGTCGCTGAGTTTTGTTTGCCAGGGAAAAAGGCCGTGGTTTTTTATCCGGGGCCTTTGGCCTTGAATGGCCGGCTGGTTCCTTAAAATCCACGCCGTGCAGGATGGTTCCCAGATGAAAGGTGGCACCAGTGCCGAGTCGGGCTGTTTTGATAGAGCCAAGTGGCTCCTGCAATCTGCGAGCCAGATGATGGGCAAGTCTATTTTACTTCCAGGGAAAAGGGCCGTAGATTGTTTTTGGGGACCTGTGGCTGGCTGTGGCCGGCTGGCTCCTGAAAATCCACGATACGCAGGATGGTTCCCAGATGAAAGGTGGCACCAGTGCCAAATCGTGCTGGTTTGATAGTACCGAGTGGATCCTGCAATCTGCAAGCCAGAAGGCGGGCAGGTCAGTTTTCCTTCCACGGAAAAGGGCCGTAGTTTTGTTTGGGGGCCTCTGGCTGAGAGTGGCTGCCTGGCTCCTGAAAATCCACGACACGCAGGATGGTTCCCAGATGAAAGGTGGCACCAGTGCCGAGTCGGGCTGGTTTGATAGAGCGAAGTGGCTCCTGCAATCTGCCAGCCAGTAGATGGACAGGTCAGTTTTACTTCCGGGGAAGAGGGCCGGTAGTTTGTGTTTGGGGGCCTGAGGCTGGGAGTGGCCGGCTGGCTCCTGAAAATCCACGATACTCAGGATGATTGCCAGACCCAAGTTGGCACCACTGCCAAGTCGGGCTGGTTTGATAGAGCCATGTGGCTCCTGCAATCTGCCAGCCAGAAGATGGGCAGGTCAGTTTTACTTCCAGGGAAAAGGGCCGTAGTTTGTGCTTGGGGGCCTGTGGCTGGGAGTGGCTGGCTGGCTCCTGAAAATCCAAGATACGCAGGATGGTTCCCAGACCCAAGGGGGCACCAGTGCCAGATCGGGCTGGTTTGATAGAGCCAAGTGGCTCCTGCATTCTGCCAGCCAGAAGATGGACAGGTCAGTTTTACTTCCAGGGAAAAGGACCATAGATTCTTTTTGGGGTCGGTGGCTGAGAATGGCCGGCTGGCTCCTGAAAATCCACGATACGCAGGATGGTTCCCAAATTAAAAGTGGCACCAGTGCCAAGTCGGGCTGGTTTGATAGAGCCAAGTTGCTCCTGCAATCTGCCAGCCAGAAGATGGGCAGGTCAGTTTTACTTCCAGGGAAATGGGTCGCAGTTTTTGTTCTGGGGCCTGTGGCTGGGAGTGGCCGGCTGGCTCCTGAAAATCCACGATACGCAGGATGGTTCCCAGATGAAAGGTGGCACCACTGCCGAGCCGGGCTAGTTTGATCGAGCCAAGTAGCTCCTGCAATCTGCCAGCCAGAAGATGGGCAGGTCAGTTTACTTCCAGGAAAAAGGGCCGTAGATTGTGTTTGGGGGCCTGTGGCTGAGAATGGCCGGCTGGCTCCTTAAAATCCACGCCGCGCATGATGGTTCCCAGACCCAAGGTGGCACCAGTGCCGCGTTGGGCTGGTTTGATAGAGCCATGTGGCTCATGCAATCTGCCAGCCAGAAGCGGGGTGTGTGAGTTTTGTTTGCCAGGGAAAAGGGATGTGGTTTCTGTTGGGGGCCTGTGGCTGGGAGTGGCCTGCTGGCTCCTGAAAATCCACGATACGTAGGATGGTTCCCAGACCCAAAGGGGCACCAGTGCCAGGTCGGGCTGGTTTGATAGAGGCAAGTGGCTCCTGCAATCTACCAGCCAGAAGATGGGCAGGTCAGTTTTACTTCCAGGGAAAAGGGCCATAGATTGTGTTTGGGGGCCTGTGGCTGGTAGTGGCCGGCTGGCTCCTGAAAATCCACGATACGCAGCATGGTTCCCAGATGAAAGGTGGCACCAGTGCCAAATCTGGCTGGTTTGATAGTACCAAGTGTCTCCCGCAATCTGCCAGCCAGACGATGGGCAGGGCAGTTTTACTTCCAGGGAAAAGGGCCGTGGTATGTGTTTGGGGGCCTGTGGCTGGGAGTGGCCGGCTGGCTCCTGAAAATCCACGATACGCAGGATGGTTTCCAGACCCAAGGGGCCCCAGTGCCAAATCAGGCTGGTTTGATAGTACCAAGTAGCTCCTGAATTCTGACAGCCAGAAGATGGACAGGTCTGTTTTACTTCCAGGGAAAAGGGCCGTAGTTTGTGTTTGAGGGCCTGTGGCTGGGAGTGGCCGGCTGGCTCCTGAAAATTCCCAATACACAGGATGGTTCCCAGATGAAAGGTGGCACCAGTGCTTAGTCGGGCTGGTTTGATAGAACCAAGTGGCTCCTGCAATCTGCCATCCATAAGCGGGGTGGGTGAGTTTTGTTTGCCAGGGAAAAGGGCCGTGGTTTGTTTTCAGGGGCCTGTGGCTGGGAATGGCCGGCTGGCACCTGAAAATCCACGCCGCGCAGGATGGTTCCCAGACCCAAGGTGGCACCAGTGCCGAGTCGGGCTGGTTTGATAGAGCCAAGTGGCTCCTGCAATCTGCCAGCCAGATGATGGGCAGGTCTATTTTACTTCCAGGGAAAAGGGCCGTAGTTTGTTTTTGGGGACCTGTGGCTGGCTGTGGCCGCCTGGCTCCTGAAAATCCACGATACGCAGGATGGTTCCCAGATGAAAGGTGGCACCAGTGCCAAGTCGGGCTGGTTTGATAGTACTGAGTGGCTCCTGCAATCTGCCAGCCAGAAGGCGGGCCGCTGAGATTTTCTTCCAGGGAAAATGGCCGTGGTTTGTGTTTGGGGCCCTGTGGCTGAGAGTGGCTGGCTGGCTCCTGAAAATCCACGACACGCAGGATGGTTCCCAGATGAAAGGTGGCACCAGTGCCGAGTCGGGCTGGTTTGACAGAGCCAAGTGGCTCCTGCAATCTGCCAGCCAGAAGATGGACAGGTCAGTTTTACTTCCGGGGAAGTGGGCCGGTAGTTTGTGTTTGGGGGCCTGAGGCTGGGAGTGGCCGGCTGGCTCCTGAAAATGCACGATACTCAGGATGATTGCCAGACCCAAGTAGGCACCACTGCCAAGTCGGGCTGGTTTGATAGAGCCATGTGGCTCCTGCAATCTGCCAGCCAGAAGATTGGCAGGTCAGTTTTACTTCCAGGGAAAAGGGCCGTGGTATGTGTTTTGGGGCCTGTGGCTGGGAATGGCCGGCTGGCTCCTGAAAATCCACGATACGCAGGTTGGTTTTCAGATGAAAGGTGGCACCAGTGCTGAGTCGGGCTGGTTTGATAGCACCATGTGGCTCCTGCAATCTGCCAGCCAGAAGCTGGGCGGGTCAGTTTTGTTTGCCAGGGAAAAAGGCCGTGGTTTGTGTTGGGGGCCTGTGGCTGGGAGTGGCCGGCTGGCTCCTGAAAATCCACAATACGTAGGATGGTTTCCAGACCCAAGGGGCCCCAGTGCCAAATCGGGCTGGTTTGATAGAGCCAAGTGGCTCCTGCAATCTGCCAGCCAGAAGATGGGCAGGATACGCAGGATGGTTCCCAGATAAATGGTGGCACCAGTGCCAAGCCGGCTGGTTTGATAGGGCCAAGTGTCTCCTGCAATCTGCCAGCCAGGAGCGGGGTGGGTGTGTGGAGAGCTTTATTAATAGTTGGTTAGCTGAGAAAGGCCATGCTGACATATTGCCACTGGTCAAGCTGAGAAATCAGCAGTCAGCAAGCTGAAAGGAGATGTCAGCAGCTTGCAATCAGTGGCCTTGCTGCAACATGGGGAAAGGGAGTAGAGATTAGTCCTGAATATCTCCTAAGAATATGTAGAAAGTATCAAAAGTAGGACCATAGGAATGTAAAAGTAGGTGTAACTGCTGATATGTAACTAACCAATCCTGAGCTCAACTTTTGCAATATGCATGAAGTTAATTACGAAATGTATTTAACCCGCTGTGCTGATCAATAAAATTGGGCCTGTGATGATCAACCTGATGTCCTGGTCTCCTTCCGTCGACATGGGTGAGTTTGTTTGCCAGGGAAAAGGGACGTAGTTTGTTTACGGGAGCCTGTGGCTCGGAATGGCCTGCTGGCTCCTGAAAATCCACGATACGCAGGATGGTTCCCAGATGAAAGGTGGCACCAGTGCCGAGTCGGGCTGGTTTGATAGAGCCATGTGGCTCCTGCAATCTGCCAGACAGAAGCGGGGTGGATGAGTTTTGTTAGGCAGGGAAAAGGCCCACAGTTTGTGTTTGGGGGCCTCTGGCTGGGAGTGGCCTGCTGGCTCCTGAAAATCCACGATACGCAGGATGATTCCCAGACCAAAGGGGCACCAGTGCCGAGTCGGGCTGGTTTGATAGAGCCAAGTGGCTCCTGCAATCTGCCAGCCAGAAGATGGGCAGGTCAGTTTTCCTTCCAGGGAAAAGGGCCGGAAGTTTGTGTGTGGGGGCCTGAGGCTGGGAGTGGCCGGCTGGCTCCTGAAAATCCACGATACGCAGGATGGTTTCCAGACCCAAGGGGCCCCAGTGCCAAATCGGGCTGGTTTGATAGTACCAAGTAGCTCCTGAATTCTGCCAGCCAGAAGATGGGCAGGTCAGTTTTACTTCCAGGGAAAAGGGCCGTAGTTTGTGTTTGAGGGCCTGTGGCTGGAAATGGCCGGCTGGCTCCTGAAAATCCACGCCGCGACAGATGGTTCCCAGACACAAGGTGGCACCAGTGCCGAGTTGGGCTGGTTTGATAGAGCCAAGTTGCTCCTACAATCTGCCAGCCTGAAGATGGGCAGGTCAATTTTACTTCCAGGGAAAAGGGCCGTAGTTTGTGTTGGGGGCCTGTGGCTGGGAATGGCCGGCTGGCTCCTGAAAATCCCCAATACACAGGATGGTTCCCAGATGAAAGGTGGCACCAGTGCTGAGTCGGGCTGGTTTGATAGAGCCAAGTGGCTCCTGCAATCTGCTATCCATAAGCGGGGTGGGTGAGTTTTGTTTGCCAGGGAAAAGGGCCGTGGTTTGTTTTCAGGGGCCTGTGGCTGGGACAGGCCGGCTGGCACCTGAAAATCCACGCCGCGCAGGATGGTTCCCAGACCCAAGGTGGCACCAGTGCCGAGCCGGCTGGTTTGATAGAGCCAAGTGGGTCCTGCAATCTGCCAGCCAGATGATGGGCAGGTCAGTTTTACTTCCAGGGAAAAGGGCCGTAGTTTGTTTTTGGGGAGCTGTGGTTGGCTTTGGCCGGCTGGCTCCTGAAAATCCACGATACGCAGGATGGTTCCCAGATGAAAGGTGGCACCAGTGCCAAGTCGGGCTGGTTTGGTAGTACCGAGTGGATCCTGCAATCTGCCAGCCAGAAGGCGGGCAGGTCAGTTTTCCTTCCACGGAAAAGGGCCGTAGATTTGTTTGGGGGCCTGTGGTTGATAGTGGCTGGCTGGCTCCTGAAAATCCACGACACGCAGGATGGTTCCCAGATGAAAGGTGGCACCAGTGCCGAGTCGGGCTGGTTTGATAGAGCGAAGTGGCTCCTGCAATCTGCCAGCCAGTAGATGGACAGGCCAGTTTTACTTCCGGGGAAGAGGGCCGGTAGTTTGTGTTTGGGGGCCTGAGGCTGGGAGTGGCCGGCTGGCTCCTGAAAATCCACGATACTCAGGATGATTGCCAGATCCAAGTTGGCACCACTGCCAAGTCGGGCTGGTTTGATAGAGCCATGTGGCTCCTGCAATCTGCCAGCCAGAATATGGGCAGGTCAGTTTTACTTCCAGGGAAAAGGGCCGTAGTTTTTGCTTGGGGGCCTGTGGCTGGGAGTGGCCGGCTGGCTCCTGAAAATCCACGATAGGCAGGATGGTTCCCAGATGAAAGGTGGCACCACTTCCGAGTCGGGCTGGTTTGATAGAGCCAAGTGGCTCCTGCATTCTGCCAGCCAGATGATGGACAGGTCAGTTTTACTTCCAGGGAAAAGGACCATAGATTTTTTTGGGGTCTGTGGCCTGGAATGGCCGCCTGGCTCCTGAAAATCCACCATACGCAGGATGGTTCCCAGATGAAAGGTGGCACCACTTCCGAGTCGGGCTGGTTGATAGAGCCAAGTGGCTCCTGCAATCTGCCAGCCAGATGATGGACAGGTCAGTTTTACTTCCAGGGAAAAGGACCATAGATTTTTTTGGGGTCTGTGGCCTGGAATGGCCGCCTGGCTCCTGAAAATCCACCATACGCAGGATGGTTCCCAGATGAAAGGTGGCACCACTTCCGAGTCGGGCTGGTTGATAGAGCCAAGTGGCTCCTGCAATCTGCCAGCCAGAAGCGGGGCGGGTCATTTTTTTTGCCAGGGAAAAGGGCCGTGGTTTGTGTTGGGGGCCTGTGGCTGGGAGTGGCTGGCTGGCTCCTGAAAATCCACGATAAGCAGGATGGTTCCCAGATGAATGGTGGCACCAGTGCCAAGCCGGCTGGTTTGATAGGGCCAAGTGTCTCCGGCAATCTGCCAGCCAGGAGCGGGGTGCGTGAGTTTTGTTTGCCAGGGAAAAGGGCCGTGGTTTGTTTTCGGGAGCCTGTGGCTCGGAATTGCCTGCTGGCTCCTGAAAATCCACGCCGCACAGGATGGTTTCCAGACCCAACGTGGCACCAGTGCCGAGTCGGGCTGGTTTGATAGAGCCAAATGGCTCCTGCAATCTGCCAGCCAGAAGATGGGCAGGTCAGTTTTCCTTCCAGGGAAAAGGGCCGTAGTTTGTGTTTGGGGGCCTGTGGCTGGGAGTGGCCGGCTGGCTCCTGAAAACCCATGCCACGCTGGATGGTTCCCAAATGAAAAAAATGGCACCAGTGCCAAGTCGGGCTGGTTTGATAGTACCGCGTGGCTCCTGCAATCTGACAGTCAGAAGATGGGCATGTCTGTTTTACTTCCAGGGAAAAGGGCCGTAGTTTGTGTTTGGGGCCCTGTGGCTGGGAAAGGCCGGCTGGCTCCTTAAAATCCACGCCGCGCATGATGGTTCCCAGACCCAAGGTGGCTCCAGTGCCGAGTTGGGCTGGTGTGATAGAGCCATGTGGCTCCTGCAATCCGTCTGCCAGAAGCGGGGTCGCTGAGTTTTGTTTGCCAGGGAAAAGGGCCGTGGTTTTTTATCCGGGGCCTTTGGCCTTGAATGGCCGGCTGGTTACTTAAAATCCACGCCGTGCAGGATGGTTCCCAGATGAAAGGTGGCACCAGTGCCGAGTCGGGCTGTTTTGATAGAGCCAAGTGGCTCCTGCAATCTGCCAGCCAGATGATGGGCAAGTCTATTTTACTTCCAGGAAAAAGGGCGGTAGATTGTTTTTGGGGACCTGTGGCTGGCTGTGGCCGGCTGGCTCCTGAAAATCCACGATACGCAGGATGGTTCCCAGATGAAAGGTGGCACCAGTGCCGAGTCGGGCTGGTTTGATAGAGCTAAGTGGCTCCTGCAATCTGCCAGCCAGTAGATGGACAGGTCAGTTTTACTTCCGGGGAAGAGGGCCGGTAGTTTGTGTTTGGGGGCCTGAGGCTGGGAGTGGCCGGCTGGCTCCTAAAAATGCACGATACTCAGGATGATTGCCAGACCCAAGTTGGCACCACTGCCAAGTCGGGCTGGTTTGATAGAGCCAAGTGGCTCCTGCAATCTGCCAGCCAGAAGATGGGCAGGTCAGTTTTACTTCCAGGAAAAAGGGCCGTAGATTGTGTTTGGGGGCCTGTGGCTGAGAATGGCCGGCTGGCTCCTTAAAATCCACGCCGCGCATGATGGTTCCCAGACCCAAGGTGGCACCAGTGCCGCGTTGGGCTGGTTTGATAGAGCCATGTGGCTCATGCAATCTGCCAGCCAGAAGCGGGGTGTGTGAGTTTTGTTTGCCAGGGAAAAGGGCCGTAGTTTGTTTTTGGGGACCTGTGGCTGCCTGTGGCCGGCTGGCTCCTGAAAATCCACGATACGCAGGATGGTTCCCAGATGAAGGGTGGCACCAGTGCCAAGTCGTGCTGGTTTGATAGTACCGAGTGGATCCTGCAATCTGCCAGCCAGAAGGCAGGCAGGTCAGTTTTCCTTCCACGGAAAAGGGCCGTAGTTTTTGTTTGGGGGCCTCTGGCTGAGAGTGGCTGCCTGGCTCCTGAAAATCCACGACCCGCAGGATGGTTCCCAGATGAAAGGTGGCACCAGTGCCGAGTCGGGCTGGTTTGATAGAGCTAAGTGGCTCCTGCAATCTGCCAGCCAGTAGATGGACAGGTCAGTTTTACTTCCGGGGAAGAGGGCCAGTAGTTTGTGTTTGGGGGCCTGTGGCTGGGAGTGGCCAGCTGGCTCCTGAAAATCTACGATACGCAGGATGGTTCCCAGACCCAAGTGGGCACCAGTGCCGAGTCGGGCTGGTTTGATAGAGCCAAGTGGCTCCTGCAATCTGCCAGCCAGAAGATGGGCAGGTCAGTTTTACTTCCAGGGAAAAGGGCCGTAGTTTTTGTTTGGGGGCCTGTGGCTGGGAGTGGCCGGCTGGCTCCTGAAAATCCCCGATACACAGGATGGTTCCCAGATGAAAGGTAGCACCAGTGCCGAGTTGGGCTGGTTTGATAGAGCCATGTGTCTCCTGCAATATGCCAGCCAGAAGCGGGGCGGGTGAGTTTTTTTTTCCTGAGTTAAGGGCCCTGGTATATGTTTGGGGGCCTGTGGATGAGAGTGGCCGCCTGGCTCCTGAAAATGCACTATACGCCGGATGATTCCCAGACCTAAGGTGGCACACTGCCAAGTCGGACAGGTATGATAGTACAAAGTGTCTTCTGCAATCTACCATTCAGAAGCCAGGCAGCTGAGTTTTGTTTGCCAGGGAAATGGGCTGTGGTTTGTTTTCGGGGGACTGTGGCTGGGAGTGGCCGGATGGCTCCTTAAAATCCACGCCGCGCAGGATGGTTCTCAGACCCAAGGGGGCACCAGTGCCGAGTTGGGCTGGTTTGATAGAGCCAAGTGTCTCCTGCAATCTGCCACCCAGAAACGGGGCGGCTGAGTTTTGTTTGCCAGGGAAAAGGGCCGTGGTTTGTGTTGGGGGCCTGTGGGTGGGAGGCCGGCAGGATCGTGAAAATCCACCATACGCAGGATGGTTCCCAGATGAAAGGTGGCACCAGTGCCAAGTCAGGCTGGTTTGATAGAGCCAAGTGGCTCCTGCAATCTGCCAGCCAGAAATGGGGCAGGTGAGTTTTGTTTGCCAAGGAAAAGAGCCGTGGTTTGTGTTGGGGGCCTGTGGCTGGGAATGGCCGGCTGGCTCCTGAAAATCCACGATATGCAGGATGGTTCCCAGATTAAAGGTGGCACCACTGCCAAGTCAGGCTGGTTTGATAGAGCCAAGTGGCTCCTGCAATCTGCCAGCCAGAAACGGGGCGGGTGAGTTTTGTTTGCCAAGGAAAAGGGCCGTGGTTTGTGTTGGGGGCCTGTGGCTGGGAATGCCTGGCTGGCTCCTGAAAATCCACGATACGCAGGATGGTTCCCAGATTAAAGGTGGCACCACTGCCAAGTCAGGCTGGTTTGATAGAGCCAAGTGGCTCCTGCAATCTGCCAGCCAGAAGCGGGGCAGCTGAGTTTTTTTTCAGGGAAAAGGGCCGTCGTTTGTGTTTGGGGTACTGTAGCTGGTAGGGGCTGCTGGCTCCTGAAAATCCACGAGACGCAGGATGGTTTCCAGACCCGTGCTGGCTCCAGTGCAATTTCGGCCTGATTTGACTGCGTCAAATATCCCCTGCGTTGCTCAGTTCAATAGTCTTGTGTCCTAATGTTCTCACAGAAGACTGTTAAAATTTGTCTATTTTTCTGGATTTGTTTTGTTCTTTTTTCTCTACCTTCTACTTCTCTCCACTCTCTGAGAACTTTGACCATTATGTAAGTTGGCCTAATGTAAAATTCTCGTAGTAAAGTAAGAGAAGCCGGTAAAGAAAGGCAAATTTGTTAATTGGAGGTGGAAAGAGGGAGGCCAACGAAAGAAAACAAAGGAACAATAATAATGAAATGCTCCCCTGTCTTCTGTGAAAAGTAGAGGCGCAGACAAGAAAGAGCAAGTGCAAAATTCTCACTAGAGAAACGCACTTTATCTGACTAAAGTAATTTCCGGTGCATTTCTTGCGTTTTTCTCATGCCAAACATATTAATCATTGAAGGTGTCCCTTTCCTCTTTCTGGAATACAGCTAGGAAGATGGCTGTGTCATTGCTGACAAGCTGCTATTCTCAGAGGTGTCCAGCTGAAAGTCCTAGATCAATGGATTTCCTCTGTCACTTTGATATGGCATGACTTACAGTTTCAGCAACTGAACTTGCCAGCCTTACAATTCTTTGCCCCTTGAATGGTCAGATAGGCTCCTTGGCAACTGGCATTTGTAAGGACACGAAACTATGCAGAATTTGTACCATGAGATGATGCCAAATGAGTCACGCCGGTAGATTAACTAGGACATGCAAGGCATGAGAGCACAAGAAGAGAGTACACAAGAAGACAGTACAATCTCCTTTTTTCTGAAACACTGTAGAGATCAAATTGAACACAAATCCTCCTGGGCTACTTCTTGCAAAAGCCTAGGAGTTCTTTTTGTGTTCACACGCCTGGAATATTTAGCTTTGGATCACAGCAGAATGCAGATGACAAAACGAGGCCTTTAAGTCACATCCAGTATGAAGCAGCATGAAAGAAGAAAGCAGCTGAGAGTGCCAACCCTGCTAGGTAATCTCAGTATTGGTCTTGACATTAGCAGAAATTTGAAATGAGTCTCTGAAAATGACAAAGGAGGCTGAAGAAAAGGGAGCGATGACTCCTCTTGCATAGTGTTTCCTAACAGGGATCTTCAAAATGGAAAGATTGTATCATCCTTTCAACTGAAGGAAGGTATGAAAACAACAGGAAGGAAACGGCATCACATGCTAGAAAGACTAGGAAAGTACACTGGGCAGTGTACTTCTAGACAGAAAGGCCACTGATGGAAAACCAACTAAACTGGCACCAATGCAGCAGCATTGTACTAAAGCCAGAAATGTCCAGCGCTTCACTCTCTGCCGTTCCATTCAGATGCACACAGCAGCTCTGCAACAGTCCTACTGATCATCTCCTTGGTGAACTTGGAGTTGAGGGTCCGTGGTGAAGCAGAGTCCCCAGCAAGATGCAAAGGAGAGCTGCTTTCTTGCAACTTTGCCTTTATCAGTTCCATAGCTTTAAGCCATAACAAACACCATTCAACCAACCACCATACACCAGGCTTTGAACACACGACCGTTCTAGAACTTGTTGATCTACCTCTAATTCAGCTGCCTCACCTTCCCACAGTCCTTTTCTACTTAGCCAATGGAATGGGCCTCAGCCCAAGGCCTTCCTTTTGTGAGCTTCTAGCTAGATGCAGCAGCAAGCCACTACTTTCTTCTGTGCCAAGACTTCAGGTAGACGATTTGCATCTGCCCTTCCAGTGAAACCTAACGGGGAGAGAAAAGCCTCTCACAGATGTTCAGTCATTCCATTAGCTACACAGGCCAAATCAAAAGAAAAGCCAGCTATGGGTTTGTGTACTTGCTCCTACACAACACCCGCTGCCCTCTGACAATCAACTAGCAGAGAACCAGCAAAACTGAGACTTGAGGCAAACAACCCTTTGAAGGGAATAATGATGTCAGCAATTAAGACAACACATTTCCAGGCCACCGAGATGCTTGAAATGTCAGCAAAGGCTGGAGACCAAAGGCTGAACTAATAGGGAAAGGGTAAAAGAATCCCAAGAAAAACATGACCGAAGGTTAAAACAATTCCAAGAAAAACATAGGCAACTGACCTGTTGAAGCCTTCAGGAAATCAGTGGCCGCTGATTTACATAGGCCATTCAAGTTAGTTGACCCGTGCACCTTCCACCCCTTTTTCACCTTTCGGCACCATAGGGTGAATTGTGAGCATGAAATCACAATTCCTTGGATTCTCTTCTTAACTTGACAAGAAAAAATCAGCAACTGAAGTACCTGTTACTGATGTGATACCCAGGAACACCGAGTTGACACATTTCATTTTGTTCAAACACAGCTAGCAAATCTAAGGGCACAAGGCTGGCTTCTTTTCATGACAATTTTTCTGTTTTACAACCTGCTCTGATCCTGGTGAAACTTTTTCATTAGCTTCTCTCTAAAAGCAAAAAGTCCAGTTCACTGTCCCATCCTACTGCTGCAAGTAAACCATTTGTATTGCCAAGACCAAAAACGGAATTGGAAGGTACAGAGACGCCCGGAGCTATGAGCAGATACGGGGCACATTTCGGTAGAAGCCGCCGTCTGCAGTGCACTGTGACCAGCACAATCGCCTTTGCGCGAAGAAGCCGCTTCTTCACCTCTGGAAGCCGGAGAGAGCGGCTACCTCTGAAAGCTGAAGAGTGAAGCAGCACAACACTGGGATTGTGTGCACAGATGCACACTGATCCAAAACAGTACCTTACCACTCTCAAACTTTTCCAAACACATGAACATTCTGTTGGAAAGTTTTTTGGACAACTTTCTTTTTCTTCATGCAAAACACACTGCAGACTTCTCTGCAAAATGTAAAATCCGATGGGAGATGTTTTCTATGCTGGCACAGTTTTTCCTTGCCAGACATGGTGGAAAAGATTTTTGCAATGATGTAGACCACAAAAGACGCTAAAGACGAAGGTACGGAGCTCCCCGGAGCTATGCCCCGGTCCCGGGCACATTTCGGCAGATGCCGCCGCACTGGAGTGCGCTGTGACCGGTACAATCGCCTTTGCGCGAAGAAGCCGATTCTTCGCCTCCGGGAGCCGGAGAGAGCGGCTGCTTTCAAAAGGTGAAGAATGAAGCTGCACAACACTGGGATGGTGTGCGCAGCTTGCCAACTGATAAAAAACAGTACCTTACCACTCCTACCTTTTCCAAACACATGAACATTCGGTTGGAAGGTGTTTTGGAAAACTTTCTTCTTCTTCGTGCAAAACAGTCAGCAGAGCTCTCTGCAACATGTAAAACACCATGAGAGATGTTTTCTGTGCAGGCACAGTTTCTCCTTGCCAGACATAGTGGAAAAGCTTTTTGCAGTGATGTAGACCACAAAAGTCCCGAAAGAAGCAGGTACGGATGTCCCCGGAGCTAAGCGCCGGTCCCGGGCACATTTCGGAAGAAGCTGCCGCACTGGAGTGCACTGTGACCGGCACAATCGCCTTTGCGCGAAGAAGACGCTTCCTTGCCTCCGCGAGCCGGACAGAGCGGCTGCTTTCAAAAGGTGAAGAATGAAGCTGCACAACACGGGGATAGTGTGCGCATCATGCAAACTGATAGAAAACACAACCTTACCACTCTCCTACCTTTTCCAAACACATGAACATTCGATTGGAAGGTGTTTTGGAAAACTTTCTTTTTCTTCTTGCATAAACTTCTGCAAAGCTCTCTGCAACATGTAAAACACCATGAGAGATGTTTTCTGTGAGGCACAGTTTCTCATTACCAGACATAGTGGAAAAGCGTTTTGCAGTGATGTAGACCACAAAAGTCCCGAAAGACGAAGATACGCAGCTCCCCGGAGCTATGGCCCGATCCCGGGCACATTTCGGCAGATGCCGCCGCACTGGAGTGCACTGTGACCGGCACAATGGCATTTGCGCGAAGAAGCCGATTCTTCGCCTCCGGGAGCCGGAGAGACCAGTAGCTTCGGAAAGGTGAGAATGAAGCTGCACAACACTGGGTTAGTGTGTGCAGCTTTCCAACTGATAAAAAACAGTACCTTACAACTTTCCTACCTTTTCCAAACACATGAATATCCTGTTGGAAGGTGTTTTGGACAACTTTCTTATTCTTGGTGCAAAACACTCAGCACAGCTCTCTGCAACATGTAAAACACCATCAGAGATGTTTTCTGTGCAGGCACAGTTTCTCATTACCAGACATAGTGGAAAAGCGTTTTGCAGTTATGTAGACCACAAAAGACGCTAAAGACGAAATATGGAGCCCACGGAGGTAAGCGCCGGTCACGGGCACATTTCGGAAGAAGCCGCCGCACTGGAGTGCACTGTGACCGGCACAATCGCCTTTGCGCGAAGAAGCCGATTCTTCGTCTCCGGCAGCCGGACAGAGCGGCTGCTTCGGAAAGGTGGAAATGAAGCTGCACAACACGGGGGTAGTGTGAGCAGTTTGCAAACTGATAAAAAACACTACCTTACCACTTTCCTACCTTTTCCAAACACATGAATATGTGATTGGAAGGTGTTTTGGACAACTTTATTTTTCTTCTTGCAAAACATTCTGCAGAGTTCTCTAAACCAGTAAAACACGATGGGAGATGTTTTCTGTGCTAGAACAGTTTCTCCATGCCAGACATATTGGAAAGGATCTTTGCAATGATATAGACCACAAAAGACGCTAAAGACGAATTATGGAGCTCCCCGGAGCTAAGCGCCGGTCCCGGGAACATTTCGGTAGAAGCTGCCGCACTGGAGTGCACTGTGACCGGCACAATCGCATTTGCGCGAAGAAGCCGATTCTTCGTCTCCGGGAGCCGGAGAGAGCGGCTGCTTTCAAAAGGTGAAGAATGAAGCTGCACAACACTGGGATAGTGTGCGCAGCTTGCAAACTGATAAAAAACAGTACCTTACCACTTTCCTACCTTTTCCAAACACATGAACATTCGGTTGGAAGGTGTTTTTTACCAACTTTATTTTCTTCGTGCAAAACACTCAGCAGAGCTCTCTGCAACATGTAAAACATGATGGGAGATGTTTTCTGTGCAGGCACAGTTTCTACTTGCCAGACATAGTGGAAATGCTTTTAGTACTGATGTAGAACACAAGAGACGCTAAAGTCGAAATACAGAGTTCCCCGGAGGTAAGCGCCGGTCCCGGGAACATTTCGGTAGAAGCCGCCGCACTGGAGTGCACTGTGACCGGCACAATCGCATTTGCGCGAAGAAGCCGATTCTTCGCCTCCGGGAGCCGGAGAGAGCGGCTGCTTTCAAAAGGTGAAGAATGAAGCTGCACAACACTGGATAGTGTGCGCAGCTTGCCAACTGATAAAAAACAGTACCTTACCACTCTCCTACCTTTTCCAAACACATGAACATTCGGTTGGAAGGTGTTTTGGAAAACTTTCTTCTTCTTCGTGCAAAACAGTCAGCAGAGCTCTCTGCAACATGTAAAACACCATGAGAGATGTTTTCTGTGCAGGCACAGTTTCTCCTTGCCAGACATAGTGGAAATGCTTTTAATAGTGATGTAGAACACAAGAGACGCTAAAGTCGAAATACAGAGTTCCCCGGAGCTAAGCGCCGGGCCCGGGCGCATTTCGGTAGAAGCCGCCGCACTGGAGTGCACTGTGACCAGCACAATCGCCTTTGCGCGAAGAAGACGCTTCCTTGCCTCCGCGAGCCGGACAGAGCGGCTGCTTTCAAAAGGTGAAGAATGAAGCTGCACAACACGGGGATAGTGTGCGCATCATGCAAACTGATAGAAAACACAACCTTACCACTCTCCTACCTTTTCCAAACACATGAACATTCGATTGGAAGGTGTTTTGGAAAACTTTCTTTTTCTTCTTGCATAAACTACTGCAAAGCTCTCTGCAACATGTAAAACACCACGAGAGATGTTTTCTGTGCTGGCACAGTTTCTCCTTGCCTAACATAGTGTAAAACCTTTCTGTAGGATGTAGACCACAAAAGTCCCGAAAGACGAAGTTACGCAGCTCCCCGGAGCTATGGCCCGATCCCGGGCACATTTCGGCAGATGCCGCCGCACTGGAGTGCACTGTGACCGGCACAATCGCCTTTGCGCGAAGAAGCCGATTCTTCGCCTCCGGGAGCCGGAGAGACCAGTAGCTTCGGAAAGGTGAGAATGAAGCTGCACAACACTGGGTTAGTGTGTGCAGCTTGCCAACTGATAGAAAACAGCACCTTACCACTTTCCTACCTTTTCCAAACATATGAATATTCGGTTGGAAGGTGTTTTTTACCAACTTTATTTTCTTCGTGCAAAACACTCAGCAGAGCTCTCTGCAACATGTAAAACATGATGGGAGATGTTTTCTGTGCAGGCACAGTTTCTACTTGCCAGACATAGTGGAAATGCTTTTAGTACTGATGTAGAACACAAGAGACGCTAAAGTCGAAATACAGAGTTCCCCGGAGGTAAGCGCCGGGCCCGGGCACATTTCGAAAGAAGCCGCCGCACTGGAGTGCACTGTGACCGGCACAATCGCCTTTGCGCGAAGAAGCCGATTCTTCGCCTCCGGGAGCCGGAGAGAGCGGCTGCTTCGGAAAGGTGAAGAATGAAGCTGCACAACACTGGGATAGTGTGCGCAGCTTGCAAACTGATAAAAATCGGTACCTTACCACTCCTACCTTTTCCAAACACATGATCATTCGATTGGAAGGTGTTTTGGAAAACTTTATTTTTCTTCTTGCAAAACATTCTGCAGAGGTCTCTAAACCAGTAAAACATGATGGGAGATGTTTTCTGTGCTAGCACAGTTTCTCCATGCCAGACATAGTGGAAAAGCGTTTTGCAGTGATGTAGACCACAAAAGTCCCGAAAGAAGAAGGTACGGATGTCCCCGGAGCTAAGCGCCGGTCCCGGGCACATTTCGGAAGAAGCCGCCGCACTGGAGTGCACTGTGACCGGCACAATCGCCTTTGCGCAAAGAAGCCGCCTCTTTGTCTCCGGTGGCCGGAGTGAGCGGCTGCTTCGGAAAGGTGAGAATGAAGCTGCACAACACTGGGATAGTGTGCGCAGCTTGCAAACTGATAGAAAACAGTACCTTACAACTCTCCTTGCTTTTCCAAACACATGAACATTCGGTTGGAAGGTGTTTTGGACATCTTTCTTTTTCTTCCTGCAAAACACTCTGCAGACTTCTCTGCAACATGTACAACACCATGGGAGATGTTTTCAGCCCTGACCCAGATTCTCCTTGCCAGACATAGTGGAAAAACTTTTTGCGAGGTTGGAGAGGACAAGAAACGCTAAAGACGAAAGTATGGAGTTTTCCGTAGCTAAGAATGCATGAAAGCAAAAGACTGCCCTCTTCAAAAATGGCAATTAGGAGGCCTCGGAAAAGTACAAATCAGCCAGCCTCTTTTTTATCCCCATGAAGTTGATGGGGCAGCTATTCCTGAAAGCCTTGCCTGGCATATGAAGGAGGACAAAGCAATGTACTCGGCGTGGATTTTCCTGGGGAATTTCATGCTGAACAACTTTTTCAACACCTCTGATGAATCAACTTGACTGGTAGATGAAGGCAATATTGTCTGCGTGGCCTTCAGGGAGGTTTTTACATTTATCTACATGGCTGCACACATACATACTGGAAGCAATAATGCAAAAGGGAGGGAACCAGTGTCTTTTAAGTGATGCTGAGTGAAAAGACAAGAGGCAGTGGGCACACACTGAAATACAGGAGATTGCCTATGAACATCACCAAATGATGTTTTACTGTGAGGGTGACTGAACCGCGGCACAGACTGCCCAGAAAGCTTCTGAAGCCTGGATCTTAGAAGACATTAAAAGTACACCCAGATAGAATCCCGGGCAAGAGGCTCTAGGTATCCTGCTTTAACAGGGGGGTTGGGCCTGGTGAGCCCCACTGAGCCCTACCACTCTCATTCATTCTGTGTAGTGAATTCTCTTCGAGATGCATTTCAAGCACTGGCATGACAAAGTTCTGTGCAGACAGAGATCCAAATGGACATGGGATCCATGTTCCTTAAGCAGTGTTCAAGAAGAATGTAAAACTCTGGGACAAGTGTCTCTTCCCTAACTGAATCCCTTTCATGGGAAAATTCCCAGCTATAGAAAGATCTTCTGATACGCACGCTTAGGATTGACACTGGCTGAGGAAATTTCCCCCTATGTGTATCTAAGACCAGTTAGGATCATCACCCAAGACTTGTCAACATAGTCACAGAATGTCTATTGTAAAGAAGTGACAACTTCCATCAGAATGGCAAATATTGGTCCACAAAATGGATTAATGAATGGGAATTATTTACTTGGGTTAAAAAGAAAAATAAAGAGTTGGTCTTTATTTAATAATTTCGTTGCAATATTGATATGGGAAGAAAAAGACCTCAATCCTGGACTTTCTCAACTCTAAGAAAGATTTTAAAAATTTCTTCTAGAAATCTATTATTATGACGAGATTATTCAAACAATTTTAGTCGGTAAAAAAGTCCAGATTTGTATAGTTTTGTTTCCAGGGAAAAGGGCTGTGGTTTGTGTTTCCGGGCCTGGGGCTGGGAGTGGCCGGCTGGCTCCTGAAAATCCTCGATACGCAGGGTGGTTCCCAGATAAAAGGTGGCACCAGTGCCAAGTCGTGATGGTTTGATAATACAGAGTAGCTCCTGCAATCTGCCAGCAAGAAGCGGGGCGGCTGAATTTTGTTTCCAGGGAATGGGGTGGTGGTTTCTGTTTGGGGGCCTGTGGCAGGCAGTGGCAAGCCGGCTCCTTAAAATCCACGATACGCAAGATGCTTCCAAAAGAAAGGTGGCACAAGTGCCGAGTCGGGCTGGTTTGATAGAGCCAAGTGTCTCCTGCAATCTGCCAGCCAGAAGCGGGGTGGGTGAGTTTGGTTTGCCAGGGAAAAGGGCCGTGGTTTGTTTTCCGGGGCCTGTGGCCAAGAATGGCAGGCTGGCTACTTAAAATCCACGCCGCGCCGGATGGTTCCCAGACCCAAGGGGGCACCAGTGCCGAGTTGGGCTGGTTTGATAGAGCCAAGTGGCTCCTGCAATCTGCCAGCCAGAAGATGGGCAGGTCAGTTTTACTTCCAGGGAAAAGGGCCGTAGTCTGTGTTTGGGGGCCTGTGGCTGGGAGTGGCCGGCTGGCTCCTGAAAATCCACGATACGCAGGATGGTTCCCAGCTGAAAGGTGGCACCAGTGCCGAGTCGGGCTGGTTTGATAGAGCCAAGTGGCTCCTGTAATCTGCCAGCCAGAAGATGGGCGGGTGAGTTTTCCTTCCAGGTAAAAGGGCCGTGGTTTGTGTTGGGGGCCTGTGGCTGGGAGTGGCCGGCTGGCTCCTGAAAATCCATGATACGCAGGATGGTTCCCAAATGAAAAATGGCACCAGTGTCGAGTCTGGCTGGTTTGATAGAGCCAAGTGGCTCCTGCAATCTGCCAGCCAGAAGATGGGCAGGTCAGTTTTACGTCCAGGGAAAAGGGCCGGAAGTTTGTGTTTCGGGGCCTGTGGCTGGGAGTGGCCGGCTGGCTCCTGAAAATCCACGATACTCAGGATGGTTGCGAGACCCAAGTTGGCACCACTGCCAAGTCGGGCTGGTTTGATAGAGCCATGTGGCTCCTGCAATCTGCCAGCCAGAAGATGGGCAGGTCAGTTTTACTTCCAGGGAAAAAAGGCCATAGATTTGTTTGGGGGCCTGTGGCTGGGAGTGGCCATCTGGCTCCTGAAAATCCACGATATGCAAGATGGTTCCCAGATGAAAGGTGGCACCAGTGCCGAGTCGGACTGGTTGGACAGAGCCATGTAGCTCCTGCAATCTGCCAGCCAGAAGCGGGGTGGGTGAGTGTTGTTTGCAAGGGAAAACGGCCGTGCTATTTTTCCGGGGCCTGTGGCCAGGAATGGCCGGCTGGTTCCTTAAAATCCACGCCGCGCAGGATGGTTCCCAGATGAAAGGTGGCACCAGTGCCCAGTCGGGATGTTTTGATAGAGCCAAGTGGCACCTGCAATCTGCCAGCCAGAAGGCGGGCCGCTGAGATTTTTTCCAGGGAAAATGGCCGTGGTATGTGTTTGGGGCCCTGTGGCTGAGAGTGGCCGGTTGGCTCCTGAAAATCCACGACACGCAGGATGGTTCCCAGATGAAATTTGGAACCAGTGCCGAGTCAGGCTGGTTTGATAGACCCAAGTGGCTCCTGCATTCTGCCAGCCAGCAGCGGGGCGGGTAAGTTTTGTTTGCCAGGGAAAAGGGCCGTGGTTTGTTTTCGGGGCCCGTGGCTGGAAGTGTCCGGCTGGCTCCTGAAAATCCACGCCGCGCAGGATGGTTCCCAGATGAAAGGTGGCACCAGTGCCGAGTTGGGCTGGTTTGATAGAGCCATGTGGCTCCTGCAATCTGCCAGCCAGAAGATGGGCAGGTCAGTTTTACTTCCAGGGAAATGGGTCGCAGTTTTTGTTCTGGGGCCTGTGGCTGGGAGTGGCCGGCTGGCTCCTGAAAATCCACGATACGCAGGATGGTTCCCAGATGAAAGGTGGCACCACTGCCGAGCCGGGCTAGTTTGATCGAGCCAAGTGGCTCCTGCAATCTGCCAGCCAGAAGATGGGCAGGTCAGTTTTACTTCCAGGAAAAAGGGCCGTAGATTGTGTTTGGGGGCCTGTGGCTGAGAATGGCCGGCTGGCTCCTTAAAATCAACGCCGCGCATGATGGTTCCCAGACCCAAGGTGGCACCAGTGCCGCGTTGGGCTGGTTTGATAGAGCCATGTGGCTCATGCAATCTGCCAGCCAGAAGCGGGGTGTGTGAGTTTTGTTTGCCAGGGAAAAGGGCCGTAGTTTTTTTTTGGGACCTGTGGCTGGCTGTGGCCGGCTGGCTCCTGAAAATCCACGATACGCAGGATGGTTCCCAGATGAAAGGTGGCACCAGTGCCAAGTCGTGCTGGTTTGATAGTACCGAGTGGATCCTGCAATCTGCCAGCCAGAAGGCGGGCAGGTCAGTTTTCCTTCCACGGAAAAGGGCCGTAGTTTTTGTTTGGGGGCCTCTGGCTGAGAGTGGCTGGCTGGCTCCTGAAAATCCACGACCCGCAGGATGGTTCCCAGATGAAACGTGGCACCAGTGCCGAGTCGGGCCGGTTTGATAGAGCTAAGTGGCTCCTGCAATCTGCCAGCCAGTAGATGGACAGGTCAGGTTTACTTCCGGGGAAGAGGGCCGGTAGTTTGTGTTTGGGGGCCTGAGGCTGGGAGTGGCCGGCTGGCTCCTGAAAATCCACGATACTCAGGATGATTGCCAGACCCAAGTTGGCACCACTGCCAAGTCGGGCTGGTTTGATAGAGCCATGTGGCTCCTGCAATCTGCCAGCCAAAAGATGGGCAGGTCAGTTTTACTTCCAGGGAAAAGAGCCGTAGTTTGTGCTTGGGGCCTGCGGCTGGGAGTGGCTGGCTGGCTCCTGAAAATCCTCGATACGCAGGATGGTTCCCAGACCCAAGGGGGCACCAGTGCCAAATCGGGCTGGTTTGATAGAGCCAAGTGGCTCCTGCATTCTGCCAGCCAGAAGATGGACAGGTCAGTTTTACTTCCAGGGAAAAGGACCATAAATTTTTTTTGGGGTCTGTGGCTGGGAGTGGCCGGCTGGCTCCTGTAAATCCACGATACGCAGCATGGTTCCCAGATGAAAGGTGGCACCAGTGCCAAGTCGGGCTGGTTTGATAGAGCCAAGTGTCTCCTGCAATCTGCCAGCCAGAAGATGGGCAGGTCAGTTTTACTTCCAGGGAAATGGGTCGTAGTTTTTGTTCGGGGGCCTGTGGCTGGGAGTGGCCGGCTGGCTCCTGAAAATCCACGATACGCAGGATGGTTCCCAGATGAAAGGTGGCACCACTGCCGAGCCGGGCTAGTTTGATCGAGCCAAGTGGCTCCTGCAATCTGCCAGCCAGAAGATGGGCAGGTCAGTTTTACTTCCAGGAAAAAGGGCCGTAGATTGTGTTTGGGGGCCTGTGGCTGAGAATGGCCGGCTGGCTCCTTAAAATCCACGCCGCGCATGATGGTTCCCAGACCCAAGGTGGCACCAGTGCCGCGTTGGGCTGGTTTGATAGAGCCATGTGGCTCCTGCAATCTGCCAGCCAGAAGCGGGGTGTGTGAGTTTTGTTTGCCAGGGAAAAGGGATGTGGTTTCTGTTGGGGGCCTGTGGCTGGGAGTGGCCTGCAGGCTCCTGAAAATCCACGATACGTAGGATGGTTCCCAGACCCAAAGGGGCACCAGTGCCAAGTCGGGCTGGTTTGATAGAGGCAAGTGGCTCCTGCAATCTACCAGCCAGAAGATGGGCAGGTCAGTTTTACTTCCAGGGAAAAGGCCCATAGTTTGTGTTTGGGGGCCTGTGGCTGGGAGTGGCCGGCTGGCTCCTGAAAATCCACGATACGCAGCATGGTTCCCAGATGAAAGGTGGCACCAGTGCCAAATCGGGCTGGTTTGATAGTACCAAGTGTCTCCCGCAATCTGCCAGCCAGACGATGGGCAGGTCAGTTTTACTTCCAGGGAAAAGGGCCGTGGTATGTGTTTGGGGGCCTGTGGCTGGGAGTGGCCGGCTGGCTCCTGAAAATCCACGAGACGCAGGATGGTTTCCAGACCCAAGGGGCCCCAGTGCCAAATCAGGCTGGTTTGATAGTACCAAGTAGCTCCTGAATTCTGACAGCCAGAAGATGGACAGGTCTGTTTTACTTCCAGGGAAAAGGGCCGTAGTTTGTGTTTGAGGGCCTGTGGCTGGGAGTGGCCGGCTGGCTCCTGAAAATCCACGATATGCAGGATGGTTCCCAGATTAAAGGTGGCACCACTGCCAAGTCAGGCTGGTTTGATAGAGCCAAGTGGCTCCTGCAATCTGCCAGCCAGAAACGGGGCGGGTGAGTTTTGTTTGCCAAGGAAAAGGGCCGTGGTTTGTGTTGGGGGCCTGTGGCTGGGAATGCCTGGCTGGCTCCTGAAAATCCACGATACGCAGGATGGTTCCCAGATTAAAGGTGGCACCACTGCCAAGTCAGGCTGGTTTGATAGAGCCAAGTGGCTCCTGCAATCTGCCAGCCAGAAGCGGGGCAGCTGAGTTTTTTTTCAGGGAAAAGGGCCGTCGTTTGTGTTTGGGGTACTGTAGCTGGTAGGGGCTGCTGGCTCCTGAAAATCCACGAGACGCAGGATGGTTTCCACGCCCGTGCTGGCTCCAGTGCAATTTCGGCCTGATTTGACTGCGTCAAATATCCCCTGCGTTGCTCAGTTCAATAGTCTTGTGTCCTAATGTTCTCACAGAAGACTGTTAAAATTTGTCTATTTTTCTGGATTTGTTTTGTTCTTTTTTCTCTACCTTCTACTTCTCTCCACTCTCTGAGAACTTTGACCATTATGTAAGTTGGCCTAATGTAAAATTCTCGTAGTAAAGTAAGAGAAGCCGGTAAAGAAAGGCAAATTTGTTAATTGGAGGTGGAAAGAGGGAGGCCAACGAAAGAAAACAAAGGAACAATAATAATGAAATGCTCCCCTGTCTTCTGTGAAAAGTAGAGGCGCAGACAAGAAAGAGCAAGTGCAAAATTCTCACTAGAGAAACGCACTTTATCTGACTAAAGTAATTTCCGGTGCATTTCTTGCGTTTTTCTCATGCCAAACATATTAATCATTGAAGGTGTCCCTTTCCTCTTTCTGGAATACAGCTAGGAAGATGGCTGTGTCATTGCTGACAAGCTGCTATTCTCAGAGGTGTCCAGCTGAAAGTCCTAGATCAATGGATTTCCTCTGTCACTTTGATATGGCATGACTTACAGTTTCAGCAACTGAACTTGCCAGCCTTACAATTCTTTGCCCCTTGAATGGTCAGATAGGCTCCTTGGCAACTGGCATTTGTAAGGACACGAAACTATGCAGAATTTGTACCATGAGATGATGCCAAATGAGTCACGCCGGTAGATTAACTAGGACATGCAAGGCATGAGAGCACAAGAAGAGAGTACACAAGAAGACAGTACAATCTCCTTTTTTCTGAAACACTGTAGAGATCAAATTGAACACAAATCCTCCGGGGCTAGTTCTTGCAAAAGCCTAGGAGTTCTTTTTGTGTTCACACGCCTGGAATATTTAGCTTTGGATCACAGCAGAATGCAGATGACAAAACGAGGCCTTTAAGTCACATCCAGTATGAAGCAGCATGAAAGAAGAAAGCAGCTGAGAGTGCCAACCCTGCTAGGTAATCTCAGTATTGGTCTTGACATTAGCAGAAATTTGAAATGAGTCTCTGAAAATGACAAAGGAGGCTGAAGAAAAGGGAGCAATGACTCCTCTTGCATAGTGTTTCCTAACAGGGATCTTCAAAATGGAAAGATTGTATCATCCTTTCAACTGAAGGAAGGTATGAAAACAACAGGAAGGAAACGGCATCACATGCTAGAAAGACTAGGAAAGTACACTGGGCAGTGTACTTCTAGACAGAAAGGCCACTGATGGAAAACCAACTAAACTGGCACCAATGCAGCAGCATTGTACTAAAGCCAGAAATGTCCAGCGCTTCACTCTCTGCCGTTCCATTCAGATGCACACAGCAGCTCTGCAACAGTCCTACTGATCATCTCCTTGGTGAACTTGGAGTTGAGGGTCCGTGGTGAAGCAGAGTCCCCAGCAAGATGCAAAGGAGAGCTGCTTTCTTGCAACTTTGCCTTTATCAGTTCCATAGCTTTAAGCCATAACAAACACCATTCAACCAACCACCATACTCCAGGCTTTGAACACACGACCGTTCTAGAACTTGTTGATCTACCTCTAATTCAGCTGCCTCACCTTCCCACAGTCCTTTTCTACTTAGCCAATGGAATGGGCCTCAGCCCAAGGCCTTCCTTTTGTAAGCTTCTAGCTAGATGCAGCAGCAAGCCACTACTTTCTTCTGTGCCAAGACTTCAGGTAGACGATTTGCATCTGCCCTTCCAGTGAAACCTAACGGGGAGAGAAAAGCCTCTCACAGATGTTCAGTCATTCCATTAGCTACACAGGCCAAATCAAAAGAAAAGCCAGCTATGGGTTTGTGTACTTGCTCCTACACAACACCCGCTGCCCTCTGACAATCAACTAGCAGAGAACCAGCAAAACTGAGACTTGAGGCAAACAACCCTTTGAAGGGAATAATGATGTCAGCAATTAAGACAACACATTTCCAGGCCACCGAGATGCTTGAAATGTCAGCAAAGGCTGGAGACCAAAGGCTGAACTAATAGGGAAAGGGTAAAAGAATCCCAAGAAAAACATGACCGAAGGTTAAAACAATTCCAAGAAAAACATAGGCAACTGACCTGTTGAAGCCTTCAGGAAATCAGTGGCCGCTGATTTACATAGGCCATTCAAGTTAGTTGACCCGTGCACCTTCCACCCCTTTTTCACCTTTCGGCACCATAGGGTGAATTGTGAGCATGAAATCACAATTCCTTGGATTCTCTTCTTAACTTGACAAGAAAAAATCAGCAACTGAAGTACCTGTTACTGATGTGATACCCAGGAACACCGAGTTGACACATTTCATTTTGTTCAAACACAGCTAGCAAATCTAAGGGCACAAGGCTGGCTTCTTTTCATGACAATTTTTCTGTTTTACAACCTGCTCTGATCCTGGTGAAACTTTTTCATTAGCTTCTCTCTAAAAGCAAAAAGTCCAGTTCACTGTCCCATCCTACTGCTGCAAGTAAACCATTTGTATTGCCAAGACCAAAAACGGAATTGGAAGGTACAGAGACGCCCGGAGCTATGAGCAGATACGGGGCACATTTCGGTAGAAGCCGCCGTCTGCAGTGCACTGTGACCAGCACAATCGCCTTTGCGCGAAGAAGCCGCTTCTTCACCTCTGGAAGCCGGAGAGAGCGGCTACCTCTGAAAGCTGAAGAGTGAAGCAGCAAAACACTGGGATTGTGTGCACAGATGCACACTGATCCAAAACAGTACCTTACCACTCTCAAACTTTTCCAAACACATGAACATTCTGTTGGAAAGTTTTTTGGACAACTTTCTTTTTCTTCATGCAAAACACACTGCAGACTTCTCTGCAAAATGTAAAATCCGATGGGAGATGTTTTCTATGCTGGCACAGTTTTTCCTTGCCAGACATGGTGGAAAAGATTTTTGCAATGATGTAGACCACAAAAGACGCTAAAGACGAAGGTACGGAGCTCCCCGGAGCTATGCCCCGGTCCCGGGCACATTTCGGCAGATGCCGCCGCACTGGAGTGCGCTGTGACCGGTACAATCGCCTTTGCGCGAAGAAGCCGATTCTTCGCCTCCGGGAGCCGGAGAGAGCGGCTGCTTTCAAAAGGTGAAGAATGAAGCTGCACAACACTGGGATGGTGTGCGCAGCTTGCCAACTGATAAAAAACAGTACCTTACCACTCCTACCTTTTCCAAACACATGAACATTCGGTTGGAAGGTGTTTTGGAAAACTTTCTTCTTCTTCGTGCAAAACAGTCAGCAGAGCTCTCTGCAACATGTAAAACACCATGAGAGATGTTTTCTGTGCAGGCACAGTTTCTCCTTGCCAGACATAGTGGAAAAGCTTTTTGCAGTGATGTAGACCACAAAAGTCCCGAAAGAAGCAGGTACGGATGTCCCCGGAGCTAAGCGCCGGGCCCGGGCACATTTCGGAAGAAGCCGCCGCACTGGAGTGCACTGTGACCGGCACAATCGCCTTTGCGCGAAGAAGACGCTTCCTTGCCTCCGCGAGCCGGACAGAGCGGCTGCTTTCAAAAGGTGAAGAATGAAGCTGCACAACACGGGGATAGTGTGCGCATCATGCAAACTGATAGAAAACACAACCTTACCACTCTCCTACCTTTTCCAAACACATGAACATTCGATTGGAAGGTGTTTTGGAAAACTTTCTTTTTCTTCTTGCATAAACTTCTGCAAAGCTCTCTGCAACATGTAAAACACCATGAGAGATGTTTTCTGTGAGGCACAGTTTCTCATTACCAGACATAGTCGAAAAGCGTTTTGCAGTGATGTAGACCACAAAAGTCCCGAAAGACGAAGGTACGCAGCTCCCCGGAGCTATGGCCCGATCCCGGGCACATTTCGGCAGATGCCGCCGCACTGGAGTGCACTGTGACCGGCACAATGGCATTTGCGCGAAGAAGCCGATTCTTCGCCTCCGGGAGCCGGAGAGACCAGTAGCTTCGGAAAGGTGAGAATGAAGCTGCACAACACTGGGTTAGTGTGTGCAGCTTTCCAACTGATAAAAAACAGTACCTTACAACTTTCCTACCTTTTCCAAACACATGAATATCCTGTTGGAAGGTGTTTTGGACAACTTTCTTATTCTTGGTGCAAAACACTCAGCACAGCTCTCTGCAACATGTAAAACACCATCAGAGATGTTTTCTGTGCAGGCACAGTTTCTCATTACCAGACATAGTGGAAAAGCGTTTTGCAGTTATGTAGACCACAAAAGACGCTAAAGACGAAATATGGAGCCCACGGAGGTAAGCGCCGGTCACGGGCACATTTCGGAAGAAGCCGCCGCACTGGAGTGCACTGTGACCGGCACAATCGCCTTTGCGCGAAGAAGCCGATTCTTCTCCTCCGGCAGCCGGACAGAGCGGCTGCTTCGGAAAGGTGGAAATGAAGCTGCACAACACGGGGGTAGTGTGAGCAGTTTGCAAACTGATAAAAAACACTACCTTACCACTTTCCTACCTTTTCCAAACACATGAATATGTGATTGGAAGGTGTTTTGGACAACTTTATTTTTCTTCTTGCAAAACATTCTGCAGAGTTCTCTAAACCAGTAAAACACGATGGGAGATGTTTTCTGTGCTAGAACAGTTTCTCCATGCCAGACATATTGGAAAGGATCTTTGCAATGATATAGACCACAAAAGACGCTAAAGACGAATTATGGAGCTCCCCGGAGCTAAGCGCCGGTCCCGGGAACATTTCGGTAGAAGCTGCCGCACTGGAGTGCACTGTGACCGGCACAATCGCATTTGCGCGAAGAAGCCGATTCTTCGTCTCCGGGAGCCGGAGAGAGCGGCTGCTTTCAAAAGGTGAAGAATGAAGCTGCACAACACTGGGATAGTGTGCGCAGCTTGCAAACTGATAAAAAACAGTACCTTACCACTCCTACCTTTTCCAAACACATGAACATTCGGTTGGAAGGTGTTTTTTACCAACTTTATTTTCTTCGTGCAAAACACTCAGCAGAGCTCTCTGCAACATGTAAAACACCATGAGAGATGTTTTCTGTGCAGGCACAGTTTCTCATTACCAGACATAGTGGAAATGCTTTCAGTAGTGATGTAGACCACAAAAGACGCTAAAGTCGAAATACAGAGTTCCCCGGAGGTAAGCGCCGGGCCCGGGCACATTTCGAAAGAAGCCGCCGCACTGGAGTGCACTGTGACCGGCACAATCGCATTTGCGCGAAGAAGCCGATTCTTCGCCTCCGGGAGCCGGAGAGACCAGTAGCTTCGGAAAGGTGAGAATGAAGCTGCACAACACTGGGATAGTGTGCGCAGCTTGCCAACTGATAAAAATCGGTACCTTACCACTCCTACCTTTTCCAAACACATGAACATTCGATTGGAAGGTGTTTTGGAAAACTTTCTTTTTCTTCTTGCATAAACTTCTGCAAAGCTCTCTGCAACATGTAAAACACCACGAGAGATGTTTTCTGTGCTGGCACAGTTTCTCCTTGCCTAACATAGTGTAAAACCTTTCTGTAGGATGTAGACCACAAAAGTCCCGAAAGACGAAGTTACGCAGCTCCCCGGAGCTATGGCCCGATCCCGGGCACATTTCGGCAGATGCCGCCGCACTGGAGTGCACTGTGACCGGCACAATCGCCTTTGCGCGAAGAAGCCGATTCTTCGCCTCCGGGAGCCGGAGAGACCAGTAGCTTCGGAAAGGTGAGAATGAAGCTGCACAACACTGGGTTAGTGTGTGCAGCTTGCCAACTGATAGAAAACAGCACCTTACCACTTTCCTACCTTTTCCAAACATATGAATATTCGGTTGGAAGGTGTTTTTTACCAACTTTATTTTCTTCGTGCAAAACACTCAGCAGAGCTCTCTGCAACATGTAAAACATGATGGGAGATGTTTTCTGTGCAGGCACAGTTTCTACTTGCCAGTCATAGTGGAAATGCTTTTAGTACTGATGTAGAACACAAGAGACGCTAAAGTCGAAATACAGAGTTCCCCGGAGCTAAGCGCCGGGCCCGGGCACATTTCGGAAGAAGCCGCCGCACTGGAGTGCACTGTGACCGGCACAATCGCCTTTGCGCGAAGAAGCCGATTCTTCGCCTCCGGGAGCCGGAGAGAGCGGCTGCTTCGGAAAGGTGAAGAATGAAGCTGCACAACACTGGGATAGTGTGCGCAGCTTGCAAACTGATAAAAATCGGTACCTTACCACTCCTACCTTTTCCAAACACATGATCATTCGATTGGAAGGTGTTTTGGAAAACTTTATTTTTCTTCTTGCAAAACATTCTGCAGAGGTCTCTAAACCAGTAAAACATGATGGGAGATGTTTTCTGTGCTAGCACAGTTTCTCCATGCCAGACATAGTGGAAAAGCGTTTTGCAGTGATGTAGACCACAAAAGTCCCGAAAGAAGAAGGTACGGATGTCCCCGGAGCTAAGCGCCGGTCCCGGGCACATTTCGGAAGAAGCCGCCGCACTGGAGTGCACTGTGACCGGCACAATCGCCTTTGCGCGAAGAAGCCGCTTCCTTGCCTCCGCGAACCAGACAGAGCGGCTGCTTCGGAAAGGTGGGAATGAAGCTGCAACACACGGGGATAGTGTGCGCAGCTTGCAAACTGATAGAAAACAGTACCTTACCACTTTCCTACCTTTTCCAAACATATGAATATTCGGTTGGAAGGTGTTTTCAACAACTTTATTTTGTTCGTGCAAAACACTCAGCAGAGCTCTCTGCAACATGTAAAACATGATGCGAGATGTTTTCTGTGCAGGCACAGTTTCTACTTGCCAGACATAGTGGAAATGCTTTTAGTAGTGATGTAGAACACAAGAGACGCTAAAGTCGAAATAAAGAGTTCCCCGGAGCTAAGCGCCGGGCCCGGGCACATTTCGGAAGAAGCCGCCGCACTGGAGTGCACTGTGACCGGCACAATCGCCTTTGCGCGAAGAAGCCGATTCTTCGCCTCCGGGAGCCGGAGAGAGCGGCTGCTTTCAAAAGGTGAAGAATGAAGCTGCACAACACTGGGATAGTGTGCGCAGCTTGCAAACTGATAAAAATCAGTACCTTACCACTTTCCTACCTTTTGCAAACACATGAACATTCGATTGGAAGGTGTTTTGGAAAACTTTCTTTTTCTTCGTGCAAAACACTCAGCAGAGCTCTCTGCAACATGTAAAACACCATGAGAGATGTTTTCTGTGAGGCACAGTTTCTCATTACCAGACATAGTGGAAAAGCGTTTTGCAGTGATGTAGACCACAAAAGTCCCGAAAGAAGAAGGTACGGATGTCCCCGGAGCTAAGCGCCAGTCCCGGGCACATTTCGGAAGAAGCCGCCGCACTGGAGTGCACTGTGACCGGCACAATCGCCTTTGCGCAAAGAAGCCGCCTCTTTGTCTCCGGTGGCCGGAGTGAGCGGCTGCTTCGGAAAGGTGAGAATGAAGCTGCACAACACTGGGATAGTGTGCGCAGCTTGCAAACTGATAGAAAACAGTACCTTACAACTCTCCTTGCTTTTCCAAACACATGAACATTCGGTTGGAAGGTGTTTTGGACATCTTTCTTTTTCTTCCTGCAAAACACTCTGCAGACTTCTCTGCAACATGTACAACACCATGGGAGATGTTTTCAGCCCTGACCCAGATTCTCCTTGCCAGACATAGTGGAAAAACTTTTTGCGAGGTTGGAGAGGACAAGAAACGCTAAAGACGAAAGTATGGAGTTTTCCGTAGCTAAGAATGCATGAAAGCAAAAGACTGCCCTCTTCAAAAATGGCAATTAGGAGGACTCGGAAAAGTACAAATCAGCCAGCCTCTTTTTTATCCCCATGAAGTTGATGGGGCAGCTATTCCTGAATGCCTTGCCTGGCATATGAAGGAGGACAAAGCAATGTACTCGGCGTGGATTTTCCTGTGGAATTTCATGCTGAACAACTTTTTCAACACCTCTGATGAATCAACTTGACTGGTAGATGAAGGGAATATTGTCTGCGTGGCCTTCAGGGAGGTTTTTACATTTATCTACATGGCTGCACACATACATACTGGAAGCAATAATGCAAAAGGGAGGGAACCAGTGTCTTTTAAGTGATGCTGAGTGAAAAGACAAGAGGCAGTGGGCACACACTTAAATACAGGAGATTGCCTATGAACATCACCAAATGATGTTTTACTGTGAGGGTGACTGAACCGCGGCACAGACTGCCCAGAAAGCTTCTGAAGCCTGGATCTTAGAAGACATTAAAAGTACACCCAGATAGAATCCCGGGCAAGAGGCTCTAGGTATCCTGCTTTAACAGGGGGGTTGGGCCTGGTGAGCCCCACTGAGCCCTACCACTCTCATTCATTCTGTGTAGTGAATTCTCTTCGAGATGCATTTCAAGCACTGGCATGACAAAGTTCTGTGCAGACAGAGATCCAAATGGACATGGGATCCATGTTCCTTAAGCAGTGTTCAAGAAGAATGTAAAACTCTGGGACAAGTGTCTCTTCCCTAACTGAATCCCTTTCATGGGAAAATTCCCAGCTATAGAAAGATCTTCTGATACGCACGCTTAGGATTGACACTGGCTGAGGAAATTTCCCCCTATGTGTATCTAAGACCAGTTAGGATCATCACCCAAGACTTGTCAACATAGTCACAGAATGTCTATTGTAAAGAAGTGACAACTTCCATCAGAATGGCAAATATTGGTCCACAAAATGGATTAATGAATGGGAATTATTTACTTGGGTTAAAAAGAAAAATAAAGAGTTGGTCTTTATTTAATAATTTCGTTGCAATATTGATATGGGAAGAAAAAGACCTCAATCCTGGACTTTCTCAACTCTAAGAAAGATTTTAAAAATTTCTTCTAGAAATCTATTATTATGACGAGATTATTCAAACAATTTTAGTCGGTAAAAAAGTCCAGATTTGTATAGTTTTGTTTCCAGGGAAAAGGGCTGTGGTTTGTGTTTCCGGGCCTGGGGCTGGGAGTGGCCGGCTGGCTCCTGAAAATCCTCGATACGCAGGGTGGTTCCCAGATAAAAGGTGGCACCAGTGCCAAGTCGTGATGGTTTGATAATACAGAGTAGCTCCTGCAATCTGCCAGCAAGAAGCGGGGCGGCTGAATTTTGTTTCCAGGGAATGGGGTGGTGGTTTCTGTTTGGGGGCCTGTGGCAGGCAGTGGCAGGCCGGCTCCTTAAAATCCACGATACGCAAGATGCTTCCAAAAGAAAGGTGGCACCAGTGCCGAGTCGGGCTGGTTTGATAGAGCCAAGTGTCTCCTGCAATCTGCCAGCCAGAAGCGGGGTGGGTGAGTTTGGTTTGCCAGGGAAAAGGGCCGTGGTTTGTTTTCCGGGGCCTGTGGCCAAGAATGGCAGGCTGGCTACTTAAAATCCACGCCGCGCCGGATGGTTCCCAGACCCAAGGGGGCACCAGTGCCGAGTTGGGCTGGTTTGATAGAGCCAAGTGGCTCCTGCAATCTGCCAGCCAGAAGATGAGCAGGTCAGTTTTACTTCCAGGGAAAAGGGCCGTAGTCTGTGTTTGGGGGCCTGTGGCTGGGAGTGGCCGGCTGGCTCCTGAAAATCCACGATACGCAGGATGGTTCCCAGCTGAAAGGTGGCACCAGTGCCGAGTCGGGCTGGTTTGATAGAGCCAAGTGGCTCCTGTAATCTGCCAGCCAGAAGATGGGCGGGTGAGTTTTCCTTCCAGGTAAAAGGGCCGTGGTTTGTGTTGGGGGCCTGTGGCTGGGAGTGGCCGGCTGGCTCCTGAAAATCCATGATACGCAGGATGGTTCCCAAATGAAAAATGGCACCAGTGTCGAGTCTGGCTGGTTTGATAGAGCCAAGTGGCTCCTGCAATCTGCCAGCCAGAAGATGGGCAGGTCAGTTTTACTTCCAGGGAAAAGGGCCATAGATTTGTTTGGGGGCCTGTGGCTGGGAGTGGCCATCTGGCTCCTGAAAATCCACGATATGCAAGATGGTTCCCAGATGAAAGGTGGCACCAGTGCCGAGTCGGACTGGTTGGACAGAGCCATGTAGCTCCTGCAATCTGCCAGCCAGAAGCGGGGTGGGTGAGTGTTGTTTGCAAGGGAAAACGGCCGTGCTATTTTTTCCGGGGCCTGTGGCCAGGAATGGCCGGCTGGTTCCTTAAAATCCACGCCGCGCAGGATGGTTCCCAGATGAAAGGTGGCACCAGTGCCCAGTCGGGATGTTTTGATAGAGCCAAGTGGCACCTGCAATCTGCCAGCCAGAAGGCGGGCCGCTGAGATTTTTTCCAGGGAAAATGGCCGTGGTATGTGTTTGGGGCCCTGTGGCTGAGAGTGGCCGGTTGGCTCCTGAAAATCCACGACACGCAGGATGGTTCCCAGATGAAATTTGGAACCAGTGCCGAGTCAGGCTGGTTTGATAGAGCCAAGTGGCTCCTGCATTCTGCCAGCCAGCAGCGGGGCGGGTAAGTTTTGTTTGCCAGGGAAAAGGGCCGTGGTTTGTTTTCGGGGCCCGTGGCTGGAAGTGTCCGGCTGGCTCCTGAAAATCCACGCCGCGCAGGATGGTTCCCAGATGAAAGGTGGCACCAGTGCCGAGTTGGGCTGGTTTGATAGAGCCATGTGGCTCCTGCAATCTGCCAGCCAGAAGATGGGCAGGTCAGTTTTACTTCCAGGGAAATGGGTCGCAGTTTTTGTTCTGGGGCCTGTGGCTGGGAGTGGCCGGCTGGCTCCTGAAAATCCACGATACGCAGGATGGTTCCCAGATGAAAGGTGGCACCAGTGCCGAGCCGGGCTAGTTTGATCGAGCCAAGTGGCTCCTGCAATCTGCCAGCCAGAAGATGGGCAGGTCAGTTTTACTTCCAGGAAAAAGGGCCGTAGATTGTGTTTGGGGGCCTGTGGCTGAGAATGGCCGGCTGGCTCCTTAAAATCCACGCCGCGCATGATGGTTCCCAGACCCAAGGTGGCACCAGTGCCGCGTTGGGCTGGTTTGATAGAGCCATGTGGCTCATGCAATCTGCCAGCCAGAAGCGGGGTGTGTGAGTTTTGTTTGCCAGGGAAAAGGGCCGTAGTTTGTTTTTGGGGACCTGTGGCTGGCTGTGGCCGGCTGGCTCCTGAAAATCCACGCTACGCAGGATGGTTCCCAGATGAAAGGTGGCACCAGTGCCAAGTCGTGCTGGTTTGATAGTACCGAGTGGATCCTGCAATCTGCCAGCCAGAAGGTGGGCAGGTCAGTTTTCCTTCCAGGGAAAAGGGCCGTAGTTTTTGTTTGGGGGCCTCTGGCTGAGAGTGGCTGCCTGGCTCCTGAAAATCCACGACCCGCAGGATGGTTCCCAGATGAAACGTGGCACCAGTGCCGAGTCGGGCCGGTTTGATAGAGCTAAGTGGCTCCTGCAATCTGCCAGCCAGTAGATGGACAGGTCAGTTTTACTTCCGGGGAAGAGGGCCGGTAGTTTGTGTTTGGGGGCCTGAGGCTGGGAGTGGCCGGCTGGCTCCTGAAAATCCACGATACTCAGGATGATTGCCAGACCCAAGTTGGCACCACTGCCAAGTCGGGCTGGTTTGATAGAGCCATGTGGCTCCTGCAATCTGCCAGCCAAAAGATGGGCAGGTCAGTTTTACTTCCAGGGAAAAGGGCCGTAGTTTGTGCTTGGGGGCCTGTGGCTGGGAGTGGCTGGCTGGCTCCTGAAAATCCACGATACGCAGGATGGTTCCCAGACCCAAGGGGGCACCAGTGCCAAATCGGGCTGGTTTGATAGAGCCAAGTGGCTCCTGCATTCTGCCAGCCAGAAGATGGACAGGTCAGTTTTACTTCCAGGGAAAAGGACCATAAATTTTTTTTGGGGTCTGTGGCTGGAAGTGGCCGGCTGGCTCCTGTAAATCCACGATACGCAGCATGGTTCCCAGATGAAAGGTGGCACCAGTGCCAAGTCGGGCTGGTTTGATAGAGCCAAGTGTCTCCTGCAATCTGCCAGCCAGAAGATGGGCAGGTCAGTTTTACTTCCAGGGAAATGGGTCGTAGATTTTGTTCGGGGGCCTGTGGCTGGGAGTGGCCGGCTGGCTCCTGAAAATCCACGATACGCAGGATGGTTCCCAGATGAAAGGTGGCACCACTGCCGAGCCGGGCTAGTTTGATCGAGCCAAGTGGCTCCTGCAATCTGCCAGCCAGAAGATGGGCAGGTCAGTTTTACTTCCAGGAAAAAGGGCCGTAGATTGTGTTTGGGAGCCTGTGGCTGAGAATGGCCGGCTGGCTCCTTAAAATCCACGCCGCGCATGATGGTTCCCAGACCCAAGGTGGCACCAGTGCCGCGTTGGGCTGGTTTGATAGAGCCATGTGGCTCCTGCAATCTGCCAGCCAGATGCGGGGTGTGTGAGTTTTGTTTGCCAGGGAAAAGGGATGTGGTTTCTGTTGGGGGCCTGTGGCTGGGAGTGGCCTGCAGGCTCCTGAAAATCCACGATACGTAGGATGGTTCCCAGACCCAAAGGGGCACCAGTGCCAAGTCGGGCTGGTTTGATAGAGGCAAGTGGCTCCTGCAATCTACCAGCCAGAAGATGGGCAGGTCAGTTTTACTTCCAGGGAAAAGGGCCATAGTTTGTGTTTGGGGGCCTGTGGCTGGGAGTGGCCGGCTGGCTCCTGAAAATCCACGATACGCAGCATGGTTCCCAGATGAAAGGTGGCACCAGTGCCAAATCGGGCTGGTTTGATAGTACCAAGTGTCTCCCGCAATCTGCCAGCCAGACGATGGGCAGGTCAGTTTTACTTCCAGGGAAAAGGGCCGTGGTATGTGTTTGGGGGCCTGTGGCTGGGAGTGGCCGGCTGGCTCCTGAAAATCCACGAGACGCAGGATGGTTTCCAGACCCAAGGGGCCCCAGTGCCAAATCAGGCTGGTTTGATAGTACCAAGTAGCTCCTGAATTCTGACAGCCAGAAGATGGACAGGTCTGTTTTACTTCCAGGGAAAAGGGCCGTATTTTGTGTTTGAGGGCCTGTGGCTGGGAGTGGCCGGCTGGCTCCTGAAAATTCCCAATACACAGGATGGTTCCCAGATGAAAGGTGGCACCCGTGCTTAGTCGGGCTGGTTTGATAGAACCAAGTGGCTCCTGCAATCTGCCATCCAGAAGCGGGGTGGGTGAGTTTTGTTTGCCAGGGAAAAGGGCCGTGGTTTGTTTTCAGGGGCCTGTGGCTGGGAATGGCCGGCTGGCACCTGAAAATCCACGCCGCGCAGGATGGTTCCCAGACCCAAGGTGGCACCAGTGCCGAGTCGGGCTGGTTTGATAGAGCCAAGTGGCTCCTGCAATCTGCCAGCCAGATGATGGGCAGGTCTATTTTACTTCCAGGGAAAAGGGCCGTAGTTTGTTTTTGGGGACCTGTGGCTGGCTGTGGCCGCCTGGCTCCTGAAAATCCACGATACGCAGGATGGTTCCCAGATGAAAGGTGGCACCAGTGCCAAGTCGGGCTGGTTTGATAGTACTGAGTGGCTCCTGCAATCTGCCAGCCAGAAGGCGGGCCGCTGAGATTTTCTTCCAGGGAAAATGGCCGTGGTATGTGTTTGGGGCCCTGTGGCTGAGAGTGGCTGGCTGGCTCCTGAAAATCCACGACACGCAGGATGGTTCCCAGATGAAAGGTGGCACCAGTGCCGAGTCGGGCTGGTTTGACAGAGCCAAGTGGCTCCTGCAATCTGCCAGCCAGAAGATGGACAGGTCAGTTTTACTTCCGGGGAAGAGGGCCGGTAGTTTGTGTTTGGGGGCCTGAGGCTGGGAGTGGCCGGCTGGCTCCTGAAAATGCACGATACTCAGGATGATTGCCAGACCCAAGTAGGCACCACTGCCAAGTCGGGCTGGTTTGATAGAGCCATGTGGCTCCTGCAATCTGCCAGCCAGAAGATTGGCAGGTCAGTTTTACTTCCAGGGAAAAGGGCCGTGGTATGTGTTTTGGGGCCTGTGGCTGGGAATGGCCGGCTGGCTCCTGAAAATCCACGATACGCAGGTTGGTTTTCAGATGAAAGGTGGCACCAGTGCTGAGTCGGGCTGGTTTGATAGCACCATGTGGCTCCTGCAATCTGCCAGCCAGAAGCTGGGCGGGTCAGTTTTGTTTGCCAAGGAAAAGGGCCGTGGTTTGTGTTGGGGGCCTGTGGCTGGGAGTGGCCGGCTGGCTCCTGAAAATCCACGATACGTAGGATGGTTTCCAGACCCAAGGGGCCCCAGTGCCAAATCGGGCTGGTTTGATAGAGCCAAGTGGCTCCTGCAATCTGCCAGCCAGAAGATGGGCAGGATACGCAGGATGGTTCCCAGATAAATGGTGGCACCAGTGCCAAGCCGGCTGGTTTGATAGGGCCAAGTGTCTCCTGCAATCTGCCAGCCAGGAGCGGGGTGGGTGTGTGGAGAGCTTTATTAATAGTTGGTTAGCTGAGAAAGGCCATGCTGACATATTGCCACTGGTCAAGCTGAGAAATCAGCAGTCAGCAGACTGAAAGGAGATGTCAGCAGCTTGCAATCAGTGGCCTTGCTGCAACATGGGGAAAGGGAGTAGAGATTAGTCCTGAATATCTCCTAAGAATATGTAGAAAGTATCAAAAGTAGGACCATAGGAATGTAAAAGTAGGTGTAACTGCTGATATGTAACTAACCAATCCTGAGCTCAACTTTTGCAATATGCATGAAGTTAATTACGAAATGTATTTAACCTGCTGTGCTGATCAATAAAATTGGGCCTGTGATGATCAACCTGATGTCCTGGTCTCCTTCCGTCGACATGGGTGAGTTTGTTTGCCAGGGAAAAGGGACGTAGTTTGTTTACGGGAGCCTGTGGCTCGGAATGGCCTGCTGGCTCCTGAAAATCCACGATACGCAGGATGGTTCCCAGATGAAAGGTGGCACCAGTGCCGAGTCGGGCTGGTTTGATAGAGCCATGTGGCTCCTGCAATCTGCCAGCCAGAAGCGGGGTGGATGAGTTTTGTTTGGCAGGGAAAAGGCCCACAGTTTGTGTTTGGGGGCCTCTGGCTGGGAGTGGCCTGCTGGCTCCTGAAAATCCACGATACGCAGGATGGTTCCCAGATGAAAGGTGGCACCACTTCCGAGTCGGGCTGGTTTGATAGAGCCAAGTGGCTCCTGCATTCTGCCAGCCAGATGATGGACAGGTCAGTTTTACTTCCAGGGAAAAGGACCATAGATTTTTTTGGGGTCTGTGGCCTGGAATGGCCGCCTGGCTCCTGAAAATCCACGATACGCAGGATGGTTCCCAGATGAAAGGTGGCACCACTTCCGAGTCGGGCTGGTTTGATAGAGCCAAGTGGCTCCTGCAATCTGCCAGCCAGATGATGGGCAGGTCTGTTTTACTTCCAGGGAAAAGGGCCGTAGTTTCTGTTTGGGGGCCTGTGGCTGAGAATGGCCGGCTGGCTCCTTAAAATCCACGCCGCGCATGATGGTTCCCAGACCCAAGGTGGCACCAGTGCCGAGTTGGGCTGGTTTGATAGAGCCATGTGGCTCCTGCAATCTGCCAGCCAGAAGCGGGGTGTGTGAGTTTTGTTTGCCAGGGAAAAGGGCCGTAGTTTGTGTTTGGGGGCCTGTGGCTGGTAGTGGCCGGGTGGCTCCTGAAAATCCACGATATATAGGATGGTTCCCAGACCCAAAAGGGCCCCAGTGCCAAGTCGGGCTGGTTTGATAAAGCCAAGTGGCTCCTGCAATCTGCCAGCCAGACGACGGGCAGGTCAGTTTTCCTTCCAGGGAAAAGGGCCGTAGTATGTGTTTGGGGGCCTGTGGCTGGGAGTGGCCGGCTGGCACCTGAAAATCCACGATACGCAGGATGGTTCCCAGATGAAAGGTGGCACCAGTGAAGAGTCGGGCTGGTTTGATAGAGCCAAGTGGCTCCTGCAAACCGCCAGCCAGAAGATGGGCAGGTCAGTTTTCCTTCCAGGGAAAAGGGCCGTAGATTTTGTTTGGGGGCCTGTGGCTGGGAGTGGCCGGCTGGCTCCTGAAAATCCACGATACGCAGGATGGTTCCCAGATGAAAGGTGGCACCACTTCCGAGTCGGGCTGGTTTGATAGAGCCAAGTGGCTCCTGCAATCTGCCAGCCAGAAGCTGGGCGGGTCATTTTTTTTGCCAGGGAAAAGGGCCGTGGTTTGTGTTGGGGGCCTGTGGCTGGGAGTGGCTGGCTGGCTCCTGAAAATCCACGATAAGCAGGATGGTTCCCAGATGAATCGTGGCACCAGTGCCAAGCCGGCTGGTTTGATAGGGCCAAGTGTCTCCCGCAATCTGCCAGCCAGGAGCGGGATGCGTGAGTTTTGTTTGCCAGGGAAAAGGGCCGTGGTTTGTTTTCGGGAGCCTGTGGCTCGGAATTGCCTGCTGGCTCCTGAAAATCCACGCCGCACAGGATGGTTTCCAGACCCAAGGTGGCACCAGTGCCGAGTCGGGCTGGTTTGATAGAGCCAAATGGCTCCTGCAATCTGCCAGCCAGACGATGGGCAGGTCAGTTTTCCTTCCAGGGAAAAGGGCCGTAGTTTGTGTTTGGGGGCCTGTGGCTGGGAGTGGCCGGCTGGCTCCTGAAAACCCATGCCACGCTGGATGGTTCCCAAATGAAAAAAATGGCACCAGTGCCAAGTCGGGCTGGTTTGATAGTACCGCGTGGCTCCTGCAATCTGACAGTCAGAAGATGGGCATGTCTGTTTTACTTCCAGGGAAAAGGGCCGTAGTTTGTGTTTGGGGCCCTGTGGCTGGGAAAGGCCAGCTGGCTCCTTAAAATCCACGCCGCGCATGATGGTTCCCAGACCCAAGGTGGCTCCAGTGCCGAGTTGGGCTGGTGTGATAGAGCCATGTGGCTCCTGCAATCTGTCTGCCAAAAGCGGGGTCGCTGAGTTTTGTTTGCCAGGGAAAAAGGCCGTGGTTTTTTATCCGGGGCCTTTGGCCTTGAATGGCCGGCTGGTTCCTTAAAATCCACGCCGCGCATGATGGTTCCCAGACCCAAGGTGGCACCAGTGCCGCGTTGGGCTGGTTTGATAGAGCCATGTGGCTCATGCAATCTGCCAGCCAGAAGCGGGGCGTGTGAGTTTTGTTTGCCAGGGAAAAGGGCCGTAGTTTCTTTTTGGGGACCTGTGGCTGGCTGTGGCCGGCTGGCTCCTGAAAATCCACGATACGCAGGATGGTTCCCAGATGAACGGTGGCACCAGTGCCAAGTCGTGCTGGTTTGATAGTACCGAGTGGATCCTGCAATCTGCCAGCCAGAAGGCGGGCAGGTCAGTTTTCCTTCCAGGGAAAAGGGCCGTAGATTTTGTTTGGGGGCCTCTGGCTGAGAGTGGCTGCCTGGCTCCTGAAAATCCACGACCCGCAGGATGGTTCCCAGATGAAACGTGGCACCAGTGCCGAGTCGGGCCGGTTTGATAGAGCTAAGTGGCTCCTGCAATCTGCCAGCCAGTAGATGGACAGGTCAGTTTTACTTCCGGGGAAGAGGGCCGGTAGTTTGTGTTTGGGGGCCTGAGGCTGGGAGTGGCCGGCTGGCTCCTGAAAATCCACGATACTCAGGATGATTGCTAGACCCAAGTTGGCACCACTGCCAAGTCGGGCTGGTTTGATAGAGCCATGTGGCTCCTGCAATCTGCCAGCCAAAAGATGGGCAGGTCAGTTTTACTTCCAGGGAAAAGGGCCGTAGTTTGTGCTTGGGGGCCTGTGGCTGGGAGTGGCTGGCTGGCTCCTGAAAATCCACGATACGCAGGATGGTTCCCAGACCCAAGGGGGCACCAGTGCCAAATCGGGCTGGTTTGATAGAGCCAAGTGGCTCCTGCATTCTGCCAGCCAGAAGATGGACAGGTCAGTTTTACTTCCAGGGAAAAGGACCATAAATTTTTTTTGGGGTCTGTGGCTGGAAGTGGCCGGCTGGCTCCTGTAAATCCACGATACGCAGGATGGTTCCCAGATGAAAGGTGGCACCACTGCCGAGCCGGGCTAGTTTGATCGAGCCAAGTGGCTCCTGCAATCTGCCAGCCAGAAGATGGGCAGGTCAGTTTACTTCCAGGAAAAAGGGCCGTAGATTGTGTTTGGGGGCCTGTGGCTGAGAATGGCCGGCTGGCTCCTTAAAATCCACGCCGCGCATGATGGTTCCCAGACCCAAGGTGGCACCAGTGCCGCGTTGGGCTGGTTTGATAGAGCCATGTGGCTCCTGCAATCTGCCAGCCAGATGCGGGGTGTGTGAGTTTTGTTTGCCAGGGAAAAGGGATGTGGTTTCTGTTGGGGGCCTGTGGCTGGGAGTGGCCTGCAGGCTCCTGAAAATCTACGATACGTAGGATGGTTCCCAGACCCAAAGGGGCACCAGTGCCAAGTCGGGCTGGTTTGATAGAGGCAAGTGGCTCCTGCAATCTACCAGCCAGAAGATGGGCAGGTCAGTTTTACTTCCAGGGAAAAGGGCCATAGTTTGTGTTTGGGGGCCTGTGGCTGGGAGTGGCCGGCTGGCTCCTGAAAATCCACGATACGCAGCATGGTTCCCAGATGAAAGGTGGCACCAGTGCCAAATCGGGCTGGTTTGATAGTACCAAGTGTCTCCCGCAATCTGCCAGCCAGACGATGGGCAGGTCAGTTTTACTTCCAGGGAAAAGGGCCGTGGTATGTGTTTGGGGGCCTGTGGCTGGGAGTGGCCGGCTGGCTCCTGAAAACCCATGCCACGCTGGGTGGTTTCCAGACCCAAGGGGCCCCAGTGCCAAATCAGGCTGGTTTGATAGTACCAAGTAGCTCCTGAATTCTGACAGCCAGAAGATGGACAGGTCAGTTTTACTTCCAGGGAAAAGGGCCGTAGTTTGTGTTTGAGGGCCTGTGGCTGGGAGTGGCCGGCTGGCTCCTGAAAATTCCCAATACACAGGATGGTTCCCAGATGAAAGGTGGCACCCGTGCTTAGTTGGGCTGGTTTGATAGAACCAAGTGGCTCCTGCAATCTGCCATCCAGAAGCGGGGTGGGTGAGTTTTGTTTGCCAGGGAAAAGGGCCGTGGTTTGTTTTCAGGGGCCTGTGGCTGGGAATGGCCGGCTGGCACCTGAAAATCCACGCCGCGCAGGATGGTTCCCAGACCCAAGGTGGCACCAGTGCCGAGTCGGGCTGGTTTGATAGAGCCAAGTGGCTCCTGCAATCTGCCAGCCAGATGATGGGCAGGTCTATTTTACTTCCAGGGAAAAGGGCCGTAGTTTGTTTTTGGAGACCTGTGGCTGGCTGTGGCCGCCTGGCTCCTGAAAATCCACGATACGCAGGATGGTTCCCAGATGAAAGGTGGCACCAGTGCCAAGTCGGGCTGGTTTGATAGTACTGAGTGGCTCCTGCAATCTGCCAGCCAGAAGGCGGGCCGCTGAGATTTTCTTCCAGGGAAAATGGCCGTGGTATGTGTTTGGGGCCCTGTGGCTGAGAGTGGCTGGCTGGCTCCTGAAAATCCACGACACGCAGGATGGTTCCCAGATGAAAGGTGGCACCAGTGCCGAGTCGGGCTGGTTTGACAGAGCCAAGTGGCTCCTGCAATCTGCCAGCCAGAAGATGGACAGGTCAGTTTTACTTCCGGGGAAGAGGGCCGGTAGTTTGTGTTTGGGGGCCTGAGGCTGGGAGTGGCCGGCTGGCTCCTGAAAATGCACGATACTCAGGATGATTGCCAGACCCAAGTAGGCACCACTGCCAAGTCGGGCTGGTTTGATAGAGCCATGTGGCTCCTGCAATCTGCCAGCCAGAAGATTGGCAGGTCAGTTTTACTTCCAGGGAAAAGGGCCGTGGTATATGTTTTGGGGCCTGTGGCTGGGAATGGCCGGCTGGCTCCTGAAAATCCACGATACGCAGGTTGGTTTTCAGATGAAAGGTGGCACCAGTGCTGAGTCGGGCTGGTTTGATAGCACCATGTGGCTCCTGCAATCTGCCAGCCAGAAGCTGGGCGGGTCAGTTTTGTTTGCCAAGGAAAAGGGCCGTGGTTTGTGTTGGGGGCCTGTGGCTGGGAGTGGCCGGCTGGCTCCTGAAAATCCACGATACGTAGGATGGTTTCCAGACCCAAGGGGCCCCAGTGCCAAATCGGGCTGGTTTGATAGAGCCAAGTGGCTCCTGCAATCTGCCAGCCAGAAGATGGGCAGGATACGCAGGATGGTTCCCAGATAAATGGTGGCACCAGTGCCAAGCCGGCTGGTTTGATAGGGCCAAGTGTCTCCTGCAATCTGCCAGCCAGGAGCGGGGTGGGTGTGTGGAGAGCTTTATTAATAGTTGGTTAGCTGAGAAAGGCCATGCTGACATATTGCCACTGGTCAAGCTGAGAAATCAGCAGTCAGCAGACTGAAAGGAGATGTCAGCAGCTTGCAATCAGTGGCCTTGCTGCAACATGGGGAAAGGGAGTAGAGATTAGTCCTGAATATCTCCTAAGAATATGTAGAAAGTATCAAAAGTAGGACCATAGGAATGTAAAAGTAGGTGTAACTGCTGATATGTAACTAACCAATCCTGAGCTCAACTTTTGCAATATGCATGAAGTTAATTACGAAATGTATTTAACCCGCTGTGCTGATCAATAAAATTGGGCCTGTGATGATCAACCTGATGTCCTGGTCTCCTTCCGTCGACATGGGTGAGTTTGTTTGCCAGGGAAAAGGGACGTCGTTTGTTTACGGGAGCCTGTGGCTCGGAATGGCCTGCTGGCTCCTGAAAATCCACGATACGCAGGATGGTTCCCAGATGAAAGGTGGCACCAGTGCCGAGTCGGGCTGGTTTGATAGAGCCATGTGGCTCCTGCAATCTGCCAGACAGAAGCGGGGTGGATGAGTTTTGTTTGGCAGGGAAAAGGCCCACAGTTTGTGTTTGGGGGCCTCTGGCTGGGAGTGGCCGGCTGGCTCCTGAAAATCCACGATACGCAGGATGGTTCCCAGATGAAAGGTGGCACCACTTCCGAGTCGGGCTGGTTTGATAGAGCCAAGTGGCTCCTGCATTCTGCCAGCCAGATGATGGACAGGTCAGTTTTACTTCCAGGGAAAAGGACCATAGATTTTTTTGGGGTCTGTGGCCTGGAATGGCCGCCTGGCTCCTGAAAATCCACGATACGCAGGATGGTTCCCAGATGAAAGGTGGCACCACTTCCGAGTCGGGCTGGTTTGATAGAGCCAAGTGGCTCCTGCAATCTGACAGCCAGATGATGGGCAGGTCTGTTTTACTTCCAGGGAAAAGGGCCGTAGTTTCTGTTTGGGGGCCTGTGGCTGGGAATGGCCGGCTGGCTCCTTAAAATCCACGCCGCGCATGATGGTTCCCAGACCCAAGGTGGCACCAGTGCCGAGTTGGGCTGGTTTGATAGAGCCATGTGGCTCCTGCAATCTGCCAGCCAGAAGCGGGGTGTGTGAGTTTTGTTTGCCAGGGAAAAGGGCCGTAGTTTGTGTTTGGGGGCCTGTGGCTGGGAGTGGCCGGCTGGCACCTGAAAATCCACGATATATAGGATGGTTCCCAGACCCAAAGGGGCCCCAGTGCCAAGTCGGGCTAGTTTGATAAAGCCAAGTGGCTCCTGCAAACCGCCAGCCAGAAGATGGGCAGGTCAGTTTTCCTTCCAGGGAAAAGGGCCGTAGATTTTGTTTGGGGGCCTGTGGCTGGGAGTGGCCGGCTGGCTCCTGAAACTCCACGATACGCAGGATGGTTCCCAGATGAAAGGTGGCACCAGTGCCGAGTCGGGCTGGTTTGATAGAGCCAAGTGGCTCCTGCAATCTGCCAGCCAGAAGCTGGGCGGGTCATTTTTTTTGCCAGGGAAAAGGGCCGTGGTTTGTGTTGGGGGCCTGTGGCTGGGAGTGGCTGGCTGGCTCCTGAAAATCCACGATAAGCAGGATGGTTCCCAGATGAATCGTGGCACCAGTGCCAAGCCGGCTGGTTTGATAGGGCCAAGTGTCTCCCGCAATCTGCCAGCCAGGAGCGGGATGCGTGAGTTTTGTTTGCCAGGGAAAAGGGCCGTGGTTTGTTTTCGGGAGCCTGTGGCTCGGAATTGCCTGCTGGCTCCTGAAAATCCACGCCGCACAGGATGGTTTCCAGACCCAAGGTGGCACCAGTGCCGAGTCGGGCTGGTTTGATAGAGCCAAGTGGCTCCTGTAATCTGCCAGCCAGAAGATGGGCGGGTGAGTTTTCCTTCCAGGTAAAAGGGCCGTGGTTTGTGTTGGGGGCCTGTGGCTGGGAGTGGCCGGCTGGCTCCTGAAAATCCATGATACGCAGGATGGTTCCCAAATGAAAAATGGCACCAGTGTCGAGTCTGGCTGGTTTGATAGAGCCAAGTGGCTCCTGCAATCTGCCAGCCAGAAGATGGGCAGGTCAGTTTTACGTCCAGGGAAAAGGGCCGGAAGTTTGTGTTTCGGGGCCTGTGGCTGGGAGTGGCCGGCTGGCTCCTGAAAATCCACGATACTCAGGATGGTTGCGAGACCCAAGTTGGCACCACTGCCAAGTCGGGCTGGTTTGATAGAGCCATGTGGCTCCTGCAATCTGCCAGCCAGAAGATGGGCAGGTCAGTTTTACTTCCAGGGAAAAAAGGCCATAGATTTGTTTGGGGGCCTGTGGCTGGGAGTGGCCATCTGGCTCCTGAAAATCCACGATATGCAAGATGGTTCCCAGATGAAAGGTGGCACCAGTGCCGAGTCGGACTGGTTGGACAGAGCCATGTAGCTCCTGCAATCTGCCAGCCAGAAGCGGGGTGGGTGAGTGTTGTTTGCAAGGGAAAACGGCCGTGCTATTTTTCCGGGGCCTGTGGCCAGGAATGGCCGGCTGGTTCCTTAAAATCCACGCCGCGCAGGATGGTTCCCAGATGAAAGGTGGCACCAGTGCCCAGTCGGGATGTTTTGATAGAGCCAAGTGGCACCTGCAATCTGCCAGCCAGAAGGCGGGCCGCTGAGATTTTTTCCAGGGAAAATGGCCGTGGTATGTGTTTGGGGCCCTGTGGCTGAGAGTGGCCGGTTGGCTCCTGAAAATCCACGACACGCAGGATGGTTCCCAGATGAAATTTGGAACCAGTGCCGAGTCAGGCTGGTTTGATAGACCCAAGTGGCTCCTGCATTCTGCCAGCCAGCAGCGGGGCGGGTAAGTTTTGTTTGCCAGGGAAAAGGGCCGTGGTTTGTTTTCGGGGCCCGTGGCTGGAAGTGTCCGGCTGGCTCCTGAAAATCCACGCCGCGCAGGATGGTTCCCAGATGAAAGGTGGCACCAGTGCCGAGTTGGGCTGGTTTGATAGAGCCATGTGGCTCCTGCAATCTGCCAGCCAGAAGATGGGCAGGTCAGTTTTACTTCCAGGGAAATGGGTCGCAGTTTTTGTTCTGGGGCCTGTGGCTGGGAGTGGCCGGCTGGCTCCTGAAAATCCACGATACGCAGGATGGTTCCCAGATGAAAGGTGGCACCACTGCCGAGCCGGGCTAGTTTGATCGAGCCAAGTGGCTCCTGCAATCTGCCAGCCAGAAGATGGGCAGGTCAGTTTTACTTCCAGGAAAAAGGGCCGTAGATTGTGTTTGGGGGCCTGTGGCTGAGAATGGCCGGCTGGCTCCTTAAAATCAACGCCGCGCATGATGGTTCCCAGACCCAAGGTGGCACCAGTGCCGCGTTGGGCTGGTTTGATAGAGCCATGTGGCTCATGCAATCTGCCAGCCAGAAGCGGGGTGTGTGAGTTTTGTTTGCCAGGGAAAAGGGCCGTAGTTTTTTTTTGGGACCTGTGGCTGGCTGTGGCCGGCTGGCTCCTGAAAATCCACGATACGCAGGATGGTTCCCAGATGAAAGGTGGCACCAGTGCCAAGTCGTGCTGGTTTGATAGTACCGAGTGGATCCTGCAATCTGCCAGCCAGAAGGCGGGCAGGTCAGTTTTCCTTCCACGGAAAAGGGCCGTAGTTTTTGTTTGGGGGCCTCTGGCTGAGAGTGGCTGGCTGGCTCCTGAAAATCCACGACCCGCAGGATGGTTCCCAGATGAAACGTGGCACCAGTGCCGAGTCGGGCCGGTTTGATAGAGCTAAGTGGCTCCTGCAATCTGCCAGCCAGTAGATGGACAGGTCAGGTTTACTTCCGGGGAAGAGGGCCGGTAGTTTGTGTTTGGGGGCCTGAGGCTGGGAGTGGCCGGCTGGCTCCTGAAAATCCACGATACTCAGGATGATTGCCAGACCCAAGTTGGCACCACTGCCAAGTCGGGCTGGTTTGATAGAGCCATGTGGCTCCTGCAATCTGCCAGCCAAAAGATGGGCAGGTCAGTTTTACTTCCAGGGAAAAGAGCCGTAGTTTGTGCTTGGGGCCTGCGGCTGGGAGTGGCTGGCTGGCTCCTGAAAATCCTCGATACGCAGGATGGTTCCCAGACCCAAGGGGGCACCAGTGCCAAATCGGGCTGGTTTGATAGAGCCAAGTGGCTCCTGCATTCTGCCAGCCAGAAGATGGACAGGTCAGTTTTACTTCCAGGGAAAAGGACCATAAATTTTTTTTGGGGTCTGTGGCTGGGAGTGGCCGGCTGGCTCCTGTAAATCCACGATACGCAGCATGGTTCCCAGATGAAAGGTGGCACCAGTGCCAAGTCGGGCTGGTTTGATAGAGCCAAGTGTCTCCTGCAATCTGCCAGCCAGAAGATGGGCAGGTCAGTTTTACTTCCAGGGAAATGGGTCGTAGTTTTTGTTCGGGGGCCTGTGGCTGGGAGTGGCCGGCTGGCTCCTGAAAATCCACGATACGCAGGATGGTTCCCAGATGAAAGGTGGCACCACTGCCGAGCCGGGCTAGTTTGATCGAGCCAAGTGGCTCCTGCAATCTGCCAGCCAGAAGATGGGCAGGTCAGTTTTACTTCCAGGAAAAAGGGCCGTAGATTGTGTTTGGGGGCCTGTGGCTGAGAATGGCCGGCTGGCTCCTTAAAATCCACGCCGCGCATGATGGTTCCCAGACCCAAGGTGGCACCAGTGCCGCGTTGGGCTGGTTTGATAGAGCCATGTGGCTCCTGCAATCTGCCAGCCAGAAGCGGGGTGTGTGAGTTTTGTTTGCCAGGGAAAAGGGATGTGGTTTCTGTTGGGGGCCTGTGGCTGGGAGTGGCCTGCAGGCTCCTGAAAATCCACGATACGTAGGATGGTTCCCAGACCCAAAGGGGCACCAGTGCCAAGTCGGGCTGGTTTGATAGAGGCAAGTGGCTCCTGCAATCTACCAGCCAGAAGATGGGCAGGTCAGTTTTACTTCCAGGGAAAAGGCCCATAGTTTGTGTTTGGGGGCCTGTGGCTGGGAGTGGCCGGCTGGCTCCTGAAAATCCACGATACGCAGCATGGTTCCCAGATGAAAGGTGGCACCAGTGCCAAATCGGGCTGGTTTGATAGTACCAAGTGTCTCCCGCAATCTGCCAGCCAGACGATGGGCAGGTCAGTTTTACTTCCAGGGAAAAGGGCCGTGGTATGTGTTTGGGGGCCTGTGGCTGGGAGTGGCCGGCTGGCTCCTGAAAATCCACGAGACGCAGGATGGTTTCCAGACCCAAGGGGCCCCAGTGCCAAATCAGGCTGGTTTGATAGTACCAAGTAGCTCCTGAATTCTGACAGCCAGAAGATGGACAGGTCTGTTTTACTTCCAGGGAAAAGGGCCGTAGTTTGTGTTTGAGGGCCTGTGGCTGGGAGTGGCCGGCTGGCTCCTGAAAATCCACGATATGCAGGATGGTTCCCAGATTAAAGGTGGCACCACTGCCAAGTCAGGCTGGTTTGATAGAGCCAAGTGGCTCCTGCAATCTGCCAGCCAGAAACGGGGCGGGTGAGTTTTGTTTGCCAAGGAAAAGGGCCGTGGTTTGTGTTGGGGGCCTGTGGCTGGGAATGCCTGGCTGGCTCCTGAAAATCCACGATACGCAGGATGGTTCCCAGATTAAAGGTGGCACCACTGCCAAGTCAGGCTGGTTTGATAGAGCCAAGTGGCTCCTGCAATCTGCCAGCCAGAAGCGGGGCAGCTGAGTTTTTTTTCAGGGAAAAGGGCCGTCGTTTGTGTTTGGGGTACTGTAGCTGGTAGGGGCTGCTGGCTCCTGAAAATCCACGAGACGCAGGATGGTTTCCACGCCCGTGCTGGCTCCAGTGCAATTTCGGCCTGATTTGACTGCGTCAAATATCCCCTGCGTTGCTCAGTTCAATAGTCTTGTGTCCTAATGTTCTCACAGAAGACTGTTAAAATTTGTCTATTTTTCTGGATTTGTTTTGTTCTTTTTTCTCTACCTTCTACTTCTCTCCACTCTCTGAGAACTTTGACCATTATGTAAGTTGGCCTAATGTAAAATTCTCGTAGTAAAGTAAGAGAAGCCGGTAAAGAAAGGCAAATTTGTTAATTGGAGGTGGAAAGAGGGAGGCCAACGAAAGAAAACAAAGGAACAATAATAATGAAATGCTCCCCTGTCTTCTGTGAAAAGTAGAGGCGCAGACAAGAAAGAGCAAGTGCAAAATTCTCACTAGAGAAACGCACTTTATCTGACTAAAGTAATTTCCGGTGCATTTCTTGCGTTTTTCTCATGCCAAACATATTAATCATTGAAGGTGTCCCTTTCCTCTTTCTGGAATACAGCTAGGAAGATGGCTGTGTCATTGCTGACAAGCTGCTATTCTCAGAGGTGTCCAGCTGAAAGTCCTAGATCAATGGATTTCCTCTGTCACTTTGATATGGCATGACTTACAGTTTCAGCAACTGAACTTGCCAGCCTTACAATTCTTTGCCCCTTGAATGGTCAGATAGGCTCCTTGGCAACTGGCATTTGTAAGGACACGAAACTATGCAGAATTTGTACCATGAGATGATGCCAAATGAGTCACGCCGGTAGATTAACTAGGACATGCAAGGCATGAGAGCACAAGAAGAGAGTACACAAGAAGACAGTACAATCTCCTTTTTTCTGAAACACTGTAGAGATCAAATTGAACACAAATCCTCCGGGGCTAGTTCTTGCAAAAGCCTAGGAGTTCTTTTTGTGTTCACACGCCTGGAATATTTAGCTTTGGATCACAGCAGAATGCAGATGACAAAACGAGGCCTTTAAGTCACATCCAGTATGAAGCAGCATGAAAGAAGAAAGCAGCTGAGAGTGCCAACCCTGCTAGGTAATCTCAGTATTGGTCTTGACATTAGCAGAAATTTGAAATGAGTCTCTGAAAATGACAAAGGAGGCTGAAGAAAAGGGAGCAATGACTCCTCTTGCATAGTGTTTCCTAACAGGGATCTTCAAAATGGAAAGATTGTATCATCCTTTCAACTGAAGGAAGGTATGAAAACAACAGGAAGGAAACGGCATCACATGCTAGAAAGACTAGGAAAGTACACTGGGCAGTGTACTTCTAGACAGAAAGGCCACTGATGGAAAACCAACTAAACTGGCACCAATGCAGCAGCATTGTACTAAAGCCAGAAATGTCCAGCGCTTCACTCTCTGCCGTTCCATTCAGATGCACACAGCAGCTCTGCAACAGTCCTACTGATCATCTCCTTGGTGAACTTGGAGTTGAGGGTCCGTGGTGAAGCAGAGTCCCCAGCAAGATGCAAAGGAGAGCTGCTTTCTTGCAACTTTGCCTTTATCAGTTCCATAGCTTTAAGCCATAACAAACACCATTCAACCAACCACCATACTCCAGGCTTTGAACACACGACCGTTCTAGAACTTGTTGATCTACCTCTAATTCAGCTGCCTCACCTTCCCACAGTCCTTTTCTACTTAGCCAATGGAATGGGCCTCAGCCCAAGGCCTTCCTTTTGTAAGCTTCTAGCTAGATGCAGCAGCAAGCCACTACTTTCTTCTGTGCCAAGACTTCAGGTAGACGATTTGCATCTGCCCTTCCAGTGAAACCTAACGGGGAGAGAAAAGCCTCTCACAGATGTTCAGTCATTCCATTAGCTACACAGGCCAAATCAAAAGAAAAGCCAGCTATGGGTTTGTGTACTTGCTCCTACACAACACCCGCTGCCCTCTGACAATCAACTAGCAGAGAACCAGCAAAACTGAGACTTGAGGCAAACAACCCTTTGAAGGGAATAATGATGTCAGCAATTAAGACAACACATTTCCAGGCCACCGAGATGCTTGAAATGTCAGCAAAGGCTGGAGACCAAAGGCTGAACTAATAGGGAAAGGGTAAAAGAATCCCAAGAAAAACATGACCGAAGGTTAAAACAATTCCAAGAAAAACATAGGCAACTGACCTGTTGAAGCCTTCAGGAAATCAGTGGCCGCTGATTTACATAGGCCATTCAAGTTAGTTGACCCGTGCACCTTCCACCCCTTTTTCACCTTTCGGCACCATAGGGTGAATTGTGAGCATGAAATCACAATTCCTTGGATTCTCTTCTTAACTTGACAAGAAAAAATCAGCAACTGAAGTACCTGTTACTGATGTGATACCCAGGAACACCGAGTTGACACATTTCATTTTGTTCAAACACAGCTAGCAAATCTAAGGGCACAAGGCTGGCTTCTTTTCATGACAATTTTTCTGTTTTACAACCTGCTCTGATCCTGGTGAAACTTTTTCATTAGCTTCTCTCTAAAAGCAAAAAGTCCAGTTCACTGTCCCATCCTACTGCTGCAAGTAAACCATTTGTATTGCCAAGACCAAAAACGGAATTGGAAGGTACAGAGACGCCCGGAGCTATGAGCAGATACGGGGCACATTTCGGTAGAAGCCGCCGTCTGCAGTGCACTGTGACCAGCACAATCGCCTTTGCGCGAAGAAGCCGCTTCTTCACCTCTGGAAGCCGGAGAGAGCGGCTACCTCTGAAAGCTGAAGAGTGAAGCAGCAAAACACTGGGATTGTGTGCACAGATGCACACTGATCCAAAACAGTACCTTACCACTCTCAAACTTTTCCAAACACATGAACATTCTGTTGGAAAGTTTTTTGGACAACTTTCTTTTTCTTCATGCAAAACACACTGCAGACTTCTCTGCAAAATGTAAAATCCGATGGGAGATGTTTTCTATGCTGGCACAGTTTTTCCTTGCCAGACATGGTGGAAAAGATTTTTGCAATGATGTAGACCACAAAAGACGCTAAAGACGAAGGTACGGAGCTCCCCGGAGCTATGCCCCGGTCCCGGGCACATTTCGGCAGATGCCGCCGCACTGGAGTGCGCTGTGACCGGTACAATCGCCTTTGCGCGAAGAAGCCGATTCTTCGCCTCCGGGAGCCGGAGAGAGCGGCTGCTTTCAAAAGGTGAAGAATGAAGCTGCACAACACTGGGATGGTGTGCGCAGCTTGCCAACTGATAAAAAACAGTACCTTACCACTCCTACCTTTTCCAAACACATGAACATTCGGTTGGAAGGTGTTTTGGAAAACTTTCTTCTTCTTCGTGCAAAACAGTCAGCAGAGCTCTCTGCAACATGTAAAACACCATGAGAGATGTTTTCTGTGCAGGCACAGTTTCTCCTTGCCAGACATAGTGGAAAAGCTTTTTGCAGTGATGTAGACCACAAAAGTCCCGAAAGAAGCAGGTACGGATGTCCCCGGAGCTAAGCGCCGGGCCCGGGCACATTTCGGAAGAAGCCGCCGCACTGGAGTGCACTGTGACCGGCACAATCGCCTTTGCGCGAAGAAGACGCTTCCTTGCCTCCGCGAGCCGGACAGAGCGGCTGCTTTCAAAAGGTGAAGAATGAAGCTGCACAACACGGGGATAGTGTGCGCATCATGCAAACTGATAGAAAACACAACCTTACCACTCTCCTACCTTTTCCAAACACATGAACATTCGATTGGAAGGTGTTTTGGAAAACTTTCTTTTTCTTCTTGCATAAACTTCTGCAAAGCTCTCTGCAACATGTAAAACACCATGAGAGATGTTTTCTGTGAGGCACAGTTTCTCATTACCAGACATAGTCGAAAAGCGTTTTGCAGTGATGTAGACCACAAAAGTCCCGAAAGACGAAGGTACGCAGCTCCCCGGAGCTATGGCCCGATCCCGGGCACATTTCGGCAGATGCCGCCGCACTGGAGTGCACTGTGACCGGCACAATGGCATTTGCGCGAAGAAGCCGATTCTTCGCCTCCGGGAGCCGGAGAGACCAGTAGCTTCGGAAAGGTGAGAATGAAGCTGCACAACACTGGGTTAGTGTGTGCAGCTTTCCAACTGATAAAAAACAGTACCTTACAACTTTCCTACCTTTTCCAAACACATGAATATCCTGTTGGAAGGTGTTTTGGACAACTTTCTTATTCTTGGTGCAAAACACTCAGCACAGCTCTCTGCAACATGTAAAACACCATCAGAGATGTTTTCTGTGCAGGCACAGTTTCTCATTACCAGACATAGTGGAAAAGCGTTTTGCAGTTATGTAGACCACAAAAGACGCTAAAGACGAAATATGGAGCCCACGGAGGTAAGCGCCGGTCACGGGCACATTTCGGAAGAAGCCGCCGCACTGGAGTGCACTGTGACCGGCACAATCGCCTTTGCGCGAAGAAGCCGATTCTTCTCCTCCGGCAGCCGGACAGAGCGGCTGCTTCGGAAAGGTGGAAATGAAGCTGCACAACACGGGGGTAGTGTGAGCAGTTTGCAAACTGATAAAAAACACTACCTTACCACTTTCCTACCTTTTCCAAACACATGAATATGTGATTGGAAGGTGTTTTGGACAACTTTATTTTTCTTCTTGCAAAACATTCTGCAGAGTTCTCTAAACCAGTAAAACACGATGGGAGATGTTTTCTGTGCTAGAACAGTTTCTCCATGCCAGACATATTGGAAAGGATCTTTGCAATGATATAGACCACAAAAGACGCTAAAGACGAATTATGGAGCTCCCCGGAGCTAAGCGCCGGTCCCGGGAACATTTCGGTAGAAGCTGCCGCACTGGAGTGCACTGTGACCGGCACAATCGCATTTGCGCGAAGAAGCCGATTCTTCGTCTCCGGGAGCCGGAGAGAGCGGCTGCTTTCAAAAGGTGAAGAATGAAGCTGCACAACACTGGGATAGTGTGCGCAGCTTGCAAACTGATAAAAAACAGTACCTTACCACTCCTACCTTTTCCAAACACATGAACATTCGGTTGGAAGGTGTTTTTTACCAACTTTATTTTCTTCGTGCAAAACACTCAGCAGAGCTCTCTGCAACATGTAAAACACCATGAGAGATGTTTTCTGTGCAGGCACAGTTTCTCATTACCAGACATAGTGGAAATGCTTTCAGTAGTGATGTAGACCACAAAAGACGCTAAAGTCGAAATACAGAGTTCCCCGGAGGTAAGCGCCGGGCCCGGGCACATTTCGAAAGAAGCCGCCGCACTGGAGTGCACTGTGACCGGCACAATCGCATTTGCGCGAAGAAGCCGATTCTTCGCCTCCGGGAGCCGGAGAGACCAGTAGCTTCGGAAAGGTGAGAATGAAGCTGCACAACACTGGGATAGTGTGCGCAGCTTGCCAACTGATAAAAATCGGTACCTTACCACTCCTACCTTTTCCAAACACATGAACATTCGATTGGAAGGTGTTTTGGAAAACTTTCTTTTTCTTCTTGCATAAACTTCTGCAAAGCTCTCTGCAACATGTAAAACACCACGAGAGATGTTTTCTGTGCTGGCACAGTTTCTCCTTGCCTAACATAGTGTAAAACCTTTCTGTAGGATGTAGACCACAAAAGTCCCGAAAGACGAAGTTACGCAGCTCCCCGGAGCTATGGCCCGATCCCGGGCACATTTCGGCAGATGCCGCCGCACTGGAGTGCACTGTGACCGGCACAATCGCCTTTGCGCGAAGAAGCCGATTCTTCGCCTCCGGGAGCCGGAGAGACCAGTAGCTTCGGAAAGGTGAGAATGAAGCTGCACAACACTGGGTTAGTGTGTGCAGCTTGCCAACTGATAGAAAACAGCACCTTACCACTTTCCTACCTTTTCCAAACATATGAATATTCGGTTGGAAGGTGTTTTTTACCAACTTTATTTTCTTCGTGCAAAACACTCAGCAGAGCTCTCTGCAACATGTAAAACATGATGGGAGATGTTTTCTGTGCAGGCACAGTTTCTACTTGCCAGTCATAGTGGAAATGCTTTTAGTACTGATGTAGAACACAAGAGACGCTAAAGTCGAAATACAGAGTTCCCCGGAGCTAAGCGCCGGGCCCGGGCACATTTCGGAAGAAGCCGCCGCACTGGAGTGCACTGTGACCGGCACAATCGCCTTTGCGCGAAGAAGCCGATTCTTCGCCTCCGGGAGCCGGAGAGAGCGGCTGCTTCGGAAAGGTGAAGAATGAAGCTGCACAACACTGGGATAGTGTGCGCAGCTTGCAAACTGATAAAAATCGGTACCTTACCACTCCTACCTTTTCCAAACACATGATCATTCGATTGGAAGGTGTTTTGGAAAACTTTATTTTTCTTCTTGCAAAACATTCTGCAGAGGTCTCTAAACCAGTAAAACATGATGGGAGATGTTTTCTGTGCTAGCACAGTTTCTCCATGCCAGACATAGTGGAAAAGCGTTTTGCAGTGATGTAGACCACAAAAGTCCCGAAAGAAGAAGGTACGGATGTCCCCGGAGCTAAGCGCCGGTCCCGGGCACATTTCGGAAGAAGCCGCCGCACTGGAGTGCACTGTGACCGGCACAATCGCCTTTGCGCGAAGAAGCCGCTTCCTTGCCTCCGCGAACCAGACAGAGCGGCTGCTTCGGAAAGGTGGGAATGAAGCTGCAACACACGGGGATAGTGTGCGCAGCTTGCAAACTGATAGAAAACAGTACCTTACCACTTTCCTACCTTTTCCAAACATATGAATATTCGGTTGGAAGGTGTTTTCAACAACTTTATTTTGTTCGTGCAAAACACTCAGCAGAGCTCTCTGCAACATGTAAAACATGATGCGAGATGTTTTCTGTGCAGGCACAGTTTCTACTTGCCAGACATAGTGGAAATGCTTTTAGTAGTGATGTAGAACACAAGAGACGCTAAAGTCGAAATAAAGAGTTCCCCGGAGCTAAGCGCCGGGCCCGGGCACATTTCGGAAGAAGCCGCCGCACTGGAGTGCACTGTGACCGGCACAATCGCCTTTGCGCGAAGAAGCCGATTCTTCGCCTCCGGGAGCCGGAGAGAGCGGCTGCTTTCAAAAGGTGAAGAATGAAGCTGCACAACACTGGGATAGTGTGCGCAGCTTGCAAACTGATAAAAATCAGTACCTTACCACTTTCCTACCTTTTGCAAACACATGAACATTCGATTGGAAGGTGTTTTGGAAAACTTTCTTTTTCTTCGTGCAAAACACTCAGCAGAGCTCTCTGCAACATGTAAAACACCATGAGAGATGTTTTCTGTGAGGCACAGTTTCTCATTACCAGACATAGTGGAAAAGCGTTTTGCAGTGATGTAGACCACAAAAGTCCCGAAAGAAGAAGGTACGGATGTCCCCGGAGCTAAGCGCCAGTCCCGGGCACATTTCGGAAGAAGCCGCCGCACTGGAGTGCACTGTGACCGGCACAATCGCCTTTGCGCAAAGAAGCCGCCTCTTTGTCTCCGGTGGCCGGAGTGAGCGGCTGCTTCGGAAAGGTGAGAATGAAGCTGCACAACACTGGGATAGTGTGCGCAGCTTGCAAACTGATAGAAAACAGTACCTTACAACTCTCCTTGCTTTTCCAAACACATGAACATTCGGTTGGAAGGTGTTTTGGACATCTTTCTTTTTCTTCCTGCAAAACACTCTGCAGACTTCTCTGCAACATGTACAACACCATGGGAGATGTTTTCAGCCCTGACCCAGATTCTCCTTGCCAGACATAGTGGAAAAACTTTTTGCGAGGTTGGAGAGGACAAGAAACGCTAAAGACGAAAGTATGGAGTTTTCCGTAGCTAAGAATGCATGAAAGCAAAAGACTGCCCTCTTCAAAAATGGCAATTAGGAGGACTCGGAAAAGTACAAATCAGCCAGCCTCTTTTTTATCCCCATGAAGTTGATGGGGCAGCTATTCCTGAATGCCTTGCCTGGCATATGAAGGAGGACAAAGCAATGTACTCGGCGTGGATTTTCCTGTGGAATTTCATGCTGAACAACTTTTTCAACACCTCTGATGAATCAACTTGACTGGTAGATGAAGGGAATATTGTCTGCGTGGCCTTCAGGGAGGTTTTTACATTTATCTACATGGCTGCACACATACATACTGGAAGCAATAATGCAAAAGGGAGGGAACCAGTGTCTTTTAAGTGATGCTGAGTGAAAAGACAAGAGGCAGTGGGCACACACTTAAATACAGGAGATTGCCTATGAACATCACCAAATGATGTTTTACTGTGAGGGTGACTGAACCGCGGCACAGACTGCCCAGAAAGCTTCTGAAGCCTGGATCTTAGAAGACATTAAAAGTACACCCAGATAGAATCCCGGGCAAGAGGCTCTAGGTATCCTGCTTTAACAGGGGGGTTGGGCCTGGTGAGCCCCACTGAGCCCTACCACTCTCATTCATTCTGTGTAGTGAATTCTCTTCGAGATGCATTTCAAGCACTGGCATGACAAAGTTCTGTGCAGACAGAGATCCAAATGGACATGGGATCCATGTTCCTTAAGCAGTGTTCAAGAAGAATGTAAAACTCTGGGACAAGTGTCTCTTCCCTAACTGAATCCCTTTCATGGGAAAATTCCCAGCTATAGAAAGATCTTCTGATACGCACGCTTAGGATTGACACTGGCTGAGGAAATTTCCCCCTATGTGTATCTAAGACCAGTTAGGATCATCACCCAAGACTTGTCAACATAGTCACAGAATGTCTATTGTAAAGAAGTGACAACTTCCATCAGAATGGCAAATATTGGTCCACAAAATGGATTAATGAATGGGAATTATTTACTTGGGTTAAAAAGAAAAATAAAGAGTTGGTCTTTATTTAATAATTTCGTTGCAATATTGATATGGGAAGAAAAAGACCTCAATCCTGGACTTTCTCAACTCTAAGAAAGATTTTAAAAATTTCTTCTAGAAATCTATTATTATGACGAGATTATTCAAACAATTTTAGTCGGTAAAAAAGTCCAGATTTGTATAGTTTTGTTTCCAGGGAAAAGGGCTGTGGTTTGTGTTTCCGGGCCTGGGGCTGGGAGTGGCCGGCTGGCTCCTGAAAATCCTCGATACGCAGGGTGGTTCCCAGATAAAAGGTGGCACCAGTGCCAAGTCGTGATGGTTTGATAATACAGAGTAGCTCCTGCAATCTGCCAGCAAGAAGCGGGGCGGCTGAATTTTGTTTCCAGGGAATGGGGTGGTGGTTTCTGTTTGGGGGCCTGTGGCAGGCAGTGGCAGGCCGGCTCCTTAAAATCCACGATACGCAAGATGCTTCCAAAAGAAAGGTGGCACCAGTGCCGAGTCGGGCTGGTTTGATAGAGCCAAGTGTCTCCTGCAATCTGCCAGCCAGAAGCGGGGTGGGTGAGTTTGGTTTGCCAGGGAAAAGGGCCGTGGTTTGTTTTCCGGGGCCTGTGGCCAAGAATGGCAGGCTGGCTACTTAAAATCCACGCCGCGCCGGATGGTTCCCAGACCCAAGGGGGCACCAGTGCCGAGTTGGGCTGGTTTGATAGAGCCAAGTGGCTCCTGCAATCTGCCAGCCAGAAGATGAGCAGGTCAGTTTTACTTCCAGGGAAAAGGGCCGTAGTCTGTGTTTGGGGGCCTGTGGCTGGGAGTGGCCGGCTGGCTCCTGAAAATCCACGATACGCAGGATGGTTCCCAGCTGAAAGGTGGCACCAGTGCCGAGTCGGGCTGGTTTGATAGAGCCAAGTGGCTCCTGTAATCTGCCAGCCAGAAGATGGGCGGGTGAGTTTTCCTTCCAGGTAAAAGGGCCGTGGTTTGTGTTGGGGGCCTGTGGCTGGGAGTGGCCGGCTGGCTCCTGAAAATCCATGATACGCAGGATGGTTCCCAAATGAAAAATGGCACCAGTGTCGAGTCTGGCTGGTTTGATAGAGCCAAGTGGCTCCTGCAATCTGCCAGCCAGAAGATGGGCAGGTCAGTTTTACTTCCAGGGAAAAGGGCCATAGATTTGTTTGGGGGCCTGTGGCTGGGAGTGGCCATCTGGCTCCTGAAAATCCACGATATGCAAGATGGTTCCCAGATGAAAGGTGGCACCAGTGCCGAGTCGGACTGGTTGGACAGAGCCATGTAGCTCCTGCAATCTGCCAGCCAGAAGCGGGGTGGGTGAGTGTTGTTTGCAAGGGAAAACGGCCGTGCTATTTTTTCCGGGGCCTGTGGCCAGGAATGGCCGGCTGGTTCCTTAAAATCCACGCCGCGCAGGATGGTTCCCAGATGAAAGGTGGCACCAGTGCCCAGTCGGGATGTTTTGATAGAGCCAAGTGGCACCTGCAATCTGCCAGCCAGAAGGCGGGCCGCTGAGATTTTTTCCAGGGAAAATGGCCGTGGTATGTGTTTGGGGCCCTGTGGCTGAGAGTGGCCGGTTGGCTCCTGAAAATCCACGACACGCAGGATGGTTCCCAGATGAAATTTGGAACCAGTGCCGAGTCAGGCTGGTTTGATAGACCCAAGTGGCTCCTGCATTCTGCCAGCCAGCAGCGGGGCGGGTAAGTTTTGTTTGCCAGGGAAAAGGGCCGTGGTTTGTTTTCGGGGCCCGTGGCTGGAAGTGTCCGGCTGGCTCCTGAAAATCCACGCCGCGCAGGATGGTTCCCAGATGAAAGGTGGCACCAGTGCCGAGTTGGGCTGGTTTGATAGAGCCATGTGGCTCCTGCAATCTGCCAGCCAGAAGATGGGCAGGTCAGTTTTACTTCCAGGGAAATGGGTCGCAGTTTTTGTTCTGGGGCCTGTGGCTGGGAGTGGCCGGCTGGCTCCTGAAAATCCACGATACGCAGGATGGTTCCCAGATGAAAGGTGGCACCAGTGCCGAGCCGGGCTAGTTTGATCGAGCCAAGTGGCTCCTGCAATCTGCCAGCCAGAAGATGGGCAGGTCAGTTTTACTTCCAGGAAAAAGGGCCGTAGATTGTGTTTGGGGGCCTGTGGCTGAGAATGGCCGGCTGGCTCCTTAAAATCCACGCCGCGCATGATGGTTCCCAGACCCAAGGTGGCACCAGTGCCGCGTTGGGCTGGTTTGATAGAGCCATGTGGCTCATGCAATCTGCCAGCCAGAAGCGGGGTGTGTGAGTTTTGTTTGCCAGGGAAAAGGGCCGTAGTTTGTTTTTGGGGACCTGTGGCTGGCTGTGGCCGGCTGGCTCCTGAAAATCCACGCTACGCAGGATGGTTCCCAGATGAAAGGTGGCACCAGTGCCAAGTCGTGCTGGTTTGATAGTACCGAGTGGATCCTGCAATCTGCCAGCCAGAAGGTGGGCAGGTCAGTTTTCCTTCCAGGGAAAAGGGCCGTAGTTTTTGTTTGGGGGCCTCTGGCTGAGAGTGGCTGCCTGGCTCCTGAAAATCCACGACCCGCAGGATGGTTCCCAGATGAAACGTGGCACCAGTGCCGAGTCGGGCCGGTTTGATAGAGCTAAGTGGCTCCTGCAATCTGCCAGCCAGTAGATGGACAGGTCAGTTTTACTTCCGGGGAAGAGGGCCGGTAGTTTGTGTTTGGGGGCCTGAGGCTGGGAGTGGCCGGCTGGCTCCTGAAAATCCACGATACTCAGGATGATTGCCAGACCCAAGTTGGCACCACTGCCAAGTCGGGCTGGTTTGATAGAGCCATGTGGCTCCTGCAATCTGCCAGCCAAAAGATGGGCAGGTCAGTTTTACTTCCAGGGAAAAGGGCCGTAGTTTGTGCTTGGGGGCCTGTGGCTGGGAGTGGCTGGCTGGCTCCTGAAAATCCACGATACGCAGGATGGTTCCCAGACCCAAGGGGGCACCAGTGCCAAATCGGGCTGGTTTGATAGAGCCAAGTGGCTCCTGCATTCTGCCAGCCAGAAGATGGACAGGTCAGTTTTACTTCCAGGGAAAAGGACCATAAATTTTTTTTGGGGTCTGTGGCTGGAAGTGGCCGGCTGGCTCCTGTAAATCCACGATACGCAGCATGGTTCCCAGATGAAAGGTGGCACCAGTGCCAAGTCGGGCTGGTTTGATAGAGCCAAGTGTCTCCTGCAATCTGCCAGCCAGAAGATGGGCAGGTCAGTTTTACTTCCAGGGAAATGGGTCGTAGATTTTGTTCGGGGGCCTGTGGCTGGGAGTGGCCGGCTGGCTCCTGAAAATCCACGATACGCAGGATGGTTCCCAGATGAAAGGTGGCACCACTGCCGAGCCGGGCTAGTTTGATCGAGCCAAGTGGCTCCTGCAATCTGCCAGCCAGAAGATGGGCAGGTCAGTTTTACTTCCAGGAAAAAGGGCCGTAGATTGTGTTTGGGAGCCTGTGGCTGAGAATGGCCGGCTGGCTCCTTAAAATCCACGCCGCGCATGATGGTTCCCAGACCCAAGGTGGCACCAGTGCCGCGTTGGGCTGGTTTGATAGAGCCATGTGGCTCCTGCAATCTGCCAGCCAGATGCGGGGTGTGTGAGTTTTGTTTGCCAGGGAAAAGGGATGTGGTTTCTGTTGGGGGCCTGTGGCTGGGAGTGGCCTGCAGGCTCCTGAAAATCCACGATACGTAGGATGGTTCCCAGACCCAAAGGGGCACCAGTGCCAAGTCGGGCTGGTTTGATAGAGGCAAGTGGCTCCTGCAATCTACCAGCCAGAAGATGGGCAGGTCAGTTTTACTTCCAGGGAAAAGGGCCATAGTTTGTGTTTGGGGGCCTGTGGCTGGGAGTGGCCGGCTGGCTCCTGAAAATCCACGATACGCAGCATGGTTCCCAGATGAAAGGTGGCACCAGTGCCAAATCGGGCTGGTTTGATAGTACCAAGTGTCTCCCGCAATCTGCCAGCCAGACGATGGGCAGGTCAGTTTTACTTCCAGGGAAAAGGGCCGTGGTATGTGTTTGGGGGCCTGTGGCTGGGAGTGGCCGGCTGGCTCCTGAAAATCCACGAGACGCAGGATGGTTTCCAGACCCAAGGGGCCCCAGTGCCAAATCAGGCTGGTTTGATAGTACCAAGTAGCTCCTGAATTCTGACAGCCAGAAGATGGACAGGTCTGTTTTACTTCCAGGGAAAAGGGCCGTATTTTGTGTTTGAGGGCCTGTGGCTGGGAGTGGCCGGCTGGCTCCTGAAAATTCCCAATACACAGGATGGTTCCCAGATGAAAGGTGGCACCCGTGCTTAGTCGGGCTGGTTTGATAGAACCAAGTGGCTCCTGCAATCTGCCATCCAGAAGCGGGGTGGGTGAGTTTTGTTTGCCAGGGAAAAGGGCCGTGGTTTGTTTTCAGGGGCCTGTGGCTGGGAATGGCCGGCTGGCACCTGAAAATCCACGCCGCGCAGGATGGTTCCCAGACCCAAGGTGGCACCAGTGCCGAGTCGGGCTGGTTTGATAGAGCCAAGTGGCTCCTGCAATCTGCCAGCCAGATGATGGGCAGGTCTATTTTACTTCCAGGGAAAAGGGCCGTAGTTTGTTTTTGGGGACCTGTGGCTGGCTGTGGCCGCCTGGCTCCTGAAAATCCACGATACGCAGGATGGTTCCCAGATGAAAGGTGGCACCAGTGCCAAGTCGGGCTGGTTTGATAGTACTGAGTGGCTCCTGCAATCTGCCAGCCAGAAGGCGGGCCGCTGAGATTTTCTTCCAGGGAAAATGGCCGTGGTATGTGTTTGGGGCCCTGTGGCTGAGAGTGGCTGGCTGGCTCCTGAAAATCCACGACACGCAGGATGGTTCCCAGATGAAAGGTGGCACCAGTGCCGAGTCGGGCTGGTTTGACAGAGCCAAGTGGCTCCTGCAATCTGCCAGCCAGAAGATGGACAGGTCAGTTTTACTTCCGGGGAAGAGGGCCGGTAGTTTGTGTTTGGGGGCCTGAGGCTGGGAGTGGCCGGCTGGCTCCTGAAAATGCACGATACTCAGGATGATTGCCAGACCCAAGTAGGCACCACTGCCAAGTCGGGCTGGTTTGATAGAGCCATGTGGCTCCTGCAATCTGCCAGCCAGAAGATTGGCAGGTCAGTTTTACTTCCAGGGAAAAGGGCCGTGGTATGTGTTTTGGGGCCTGTGGCTGGGAATGGCCGGCTGGCTCCTGAAAATCCACGATACGCAGGTTGGTTTTCAGATGAAAGGTGGCACCAGTGCTGAGTCGGGCTGGTTTGATAGCACCATGTGGCTCCTGCAATCTGCCAGCCAGAAGCTGGGCGGGTCAGTTTTGTTTGCCAAGGAAAAGGGCCGTGGTTTGTGTTGGGGGCCTGTGGCTGGGAGTGGCCGGCTGGCTCCTGAAAATCCACGATACGTAGGATGGTTTCCAGACCCAAGGGGCCCCAGTGCCAAATCGGGCTGGTTTGATAGAGCCAAGTGGCTCCTGCAATCTGCCAGCCAGAAGATGGGCAGGATACGCAGGATGGTTCCCAGATAAATGGTGGCACCAGTGCCAAGCCGGCTGGTTTGATAGGGCCAAGTGTCTCCTGCAATCTGCCAGCCAGGAGCGGGGTGGGTGTGTGGAGAGCTTTATTAATAGTTGGTTAGCTGAGAAAGGCCATGCTGACATATTGCCACTGGTCAAGCTGAGAAATCAGCAGTCAGCAGACTGAAAGGAGATGTCAGCAGCTTGCAATCAGTGGCCTTGCTGCAACATGGGGAAAGGGAGTAGAGATTAGTCCTGAATATCTCCTAAGAATATGTAGAAAGTATCAAAAGTAGGACCATAGGAATGTAAAAGTAGGTGTAACTGCTGATATGTAACTAACCAATCCTGAGCTCAACTTTTGCAATATGCATGAAGTTAATTACGAAATGTATTTAACCTGCTGTGCTGATCAATAAAATTGGGCCTGTGATGATCAACCTGATGTCCTGGTCTCCTTCCGTCGACATGGGTGAGTTTGTTTGCCAGGGAAAAGGGACGTAGTTTGTTTACGGGAGCCTGTGGCTCGGAATGGCCTGCTGGCTCCTGAAAATCCACGATACGCAGGATGGTTCCCAGATGAAAGGTGGCACCAGTGCCGAGTCGGGCTGGTTTGATAGAGCCATGTGGCTCCTGCAATCTGCCAGCCAGAAGCGGGGTGGATGAGTTTTGTTTGGCAGGGAAAAGGCCCACAGTTTGTGTTTGGGGGCCTCTGGCTGGGAGTGGCCTGCTGGCTCCTGAAAATCCACGATACGCAGGATGGTTCCCAGATGAAAGGTGGCACCACTTCCGAGTCGGGCTGGTTTGATAGAGCCAAGTGGCTCCTGCATTCTGCCAGCCAGATGATGGACAGGTCAGTTTTACTTCCAGGGAAAAGGACCATAGATTTTTTTGGGGTCTGTGGCCTGGAATGGCCGCCTGGCTCCTGAAAATCCACGATACGCAGGATGGTTCCCAGATGAAAGGTGGCACCACTTCCGAGTCGGGCTGGTTTGATAGAGCCAAGTGGCTCCTGCAATCTGCCAGCCAGATGATGGGCAGGTCTGTTTTACTTCCAGGGAAAAGGGCCGTAGTTTCTGTTTGGGGGCCTGTGGCTGAGAATGGCCGGCTGGCTCCTTAAAATCCACGCCGCGCATGATGGTTCCCAGACCCAAGGTGGCACCAGTGCCGAGTTGGGCTGGTTTGATAGAGCCATGTGGCTCCTGCAATCTGCCAGCCAGAAGCGGGGTGTGTGAGTTTTGTTTGCCAGGGAAAAGGGCCGTAGTTTGTGTTTGGGGGCCTGTGGCTGGTAGTGGCCGGGTGGCTCCTGAAAATCCACGATATATAGGATGGTTCCCAGACCCAAAAGGGCCCCAGTGCCAAGTCGGGCTGGTTTGATAAAGCCAAGTGGCTCCTGCAATCTGCCAGCCAGACGACGGGCAGGTCAGTTTTCCTTCCAGGGAAAAGGGCCGTAGTATGTGTTTGGGGGCCTGTGGCTGGGAGTGGCCGGCTGGCACCTGAAAATCCACGATACGCAGGATGGTTCCCAGATGAAAGGTGGCACCAGTGAAGAGTCGGGCTGGTTTGATAGAGCCAAGTGGCTCCTGCAAACCGCCAGCCAGAAGATGGGCAGGTCAGTTTTCCTTCCAGGGAAAAGGGCCGTAGATTTTGTTTGGGGGCCTGTGGCTGGGAGTGGCCGGCTGGCTCCTGAAAATCCACGATACGCAGGATGGTTCCCAGATGAAAGGTGGCACCACTTCCGAGTCGGGCTGGTTTGATAGAGCCAAGTGGCTCCTGCAATCTGCCAGCCAGAAGCTGGGCGGGTCATTTTTTTTGCCAGGGAAAAGGGCCGTGGTTTGTGTTGGGGGCCTGTGGCTGGGAGTGGCTGGCTGGCTCCTGAAAATCCACGATAAGCAGGATGGTTCCCAGATGAATCGTGGCACCAGTGCCAAGCCGGCTGGTTTGATAGGGCCAAGTGTCTCCCGCAATCTGCCAGCCAGGAGCGGGATGCGTGAGTTTTGTTTGCCAGGGAAAAGGGCCGTGGTTTGTTTTCGGGAGCCTGTGGCTCGGAATTGCCTGCTGGCTCCTGAAAATCCACGCCGCACAGGATGGTTTCCAGACCCAAGGTGGCACCAGTGCCGAGTCGGGCTGGTTTGATAGAGCCAAATGGCTCCTGCAATCTGCCAGCCAGACGATGGGCAGGTCAGTTTTCCTTCCAGGGAAAAGGGCCGTAGTTTGTGTTTGGGGGCCTGTGGCTGGGAGTGGCCGGCTGGCTCCTGAAAACCCATGCCACGCTGGATGGTTCCCAAATGAAAAAAATGGCACCAGTGCCAAGTCGGGCTGGTTTGATAGTACCGCGTGGCTCCTGCAATCTGACAGTCAGAAGATGGGCATGTCTGTTTTACTTCCAGGGAAAAGGGCCGTAGTTTGTGTTTGGGGCCCTGTGGCTGGGAAAGGCCAGCTGGCTCCTTAAAATCCACGCCGCGCATGATGGTTCCCAGACCCAAGGTGGCTCCAGTGCCGAGTTGGGCTGGTGTGATAGAGCCATGTGGCTCCTGCAATCTGTCTGCCAAAAGCGGGGTCGCTGAGTTTTGTTTGCCAGGGAAAAAGGCCGTGGTTTTTTATCCGGGGCCTTTGGCCTTGAATGGCCGGCTGGTTCCTTAAAATCCACGCCGCGCATGATGGTTCCCAGACCCAAGGTGGCACCAGTGCCGCGTTGGGCTGGTTTGATAGAGCCATGTGGCTCATGCAATCTGCCAGCCAGAAGCGGGGCGTGTGAGTTTTGTTTGCCAGGGAAAAGGGCCGTAGTTTCTTTTTGGGGACCTGTGGCTGGCTGTGGCCGGCTGGCTCCTGAAAATCCACGATACGCAGGATGGTTCCCAGATGAACGGTGGCACCAGTGCCAAGTCGTGCTGGTTTGATAGTACCGAGTGGATCCTGCAATCTGCCAGCCAGAAGGCGGGCAGGTCAGTTTTCCTTCCAGGGAAAAGGGCCGTAGATTTTGTTTGGGGGCCTCTGGCTGAGAGTGGCTGCCTGGCTCCTGAAAATCCACGACCCGCAGGATGGTTCCCAGATGAAACGTGGCACCAGTGCCGAGTCGGGCCGGTTTGATAGAGCTAAGTGGCTCCTGCAATCTGCCAGCCAGTAGATGGACAGGTCAGTTTTACTTCCGGGGAAGAGGGCCGGTAGTTTGTGTTTGGGGGCCTGAGGCTGGGAGTGGCCGGCTGGCTCCTGAAAATCCACGATACTCAGGATGATTGCTAGACCCAAGTTGGCACCACTGCCAAGTCGGGCTGGTTTGATAGAGCCATGTGGCTCCTGCAATCTGCCAGCCAAAAGATGGGCAGGTCAGTTTTACTTCCAGGGAAAAGGGCCGTAGTTTGTGCTTGGGGGCCTGTGGCTGGGAGTGGCTGGCTGGCTCCTGAAAATCCACGATACGCAGGATGGTTCCCAGACCCAAGGGGGCACCAGTGCCAAATCGGGCTGGTTTGATAGAGCCAAGTGGCTCCTGCATTCTGCCAGCCAGAAGATGGACAGGTCAGTTTTACTTCCAGGGAAAAGGACCATAAATTTTTTTTGGGGTCTGTGGCTGGAAGTGGCCGGCTGGCTCCTGTAAATCCACGATACGCAGGATGGTTCCCAGATGAAAGGTGGCACCACTGCCGAGCCGGGCTAGTTTGATCGAGCCAAGTGGCTCCTGCAATCTGCCAGCCAGAAGATGGGCAGGTCAGTTTACTTCCAGGAAAAAGGGCCGTAGATTGTGTTTGGGGGCCTGTGGCTGAGAATGGCCGGCTGGCTCCTTAAAATCCACGCCGCGCATGATGGTTCCCAGACCCAAGGTGGCACCAGTGCCGCGTTGGGCTGGTTTGATAGAGCCATGTGGCTCCTGCAATCTGCCAGCCAGATGCGGGGTGTGTGAGTTTTGTTTGCCAGGGAAAAGGGATGTGGTTTCTGTTGGGGGCCTGTGGCTGGGAGTGGCCTGCAGGCTCCTGAAAATCTACGATACGTAGGATGGTTCCCAGACCCAAAGGGGCACCAGTGCCAAGTCGGGCTGGTTTGATAGAGGCAAGTGGCTCCTGCAATCTACCAGCCAGAAGATGGGCAGGTCAGTTTTACTTCCAGGGAAAAGGGCCATAGTTTGTGTTTGGGGGCCTGTGGCTGGGAGTGGCCGGCTGGCTCCTGAAAATCCACGATACGCAGCATGGTTCCCAGATGAAAGGTGGCACCAGTGCCAAATCGGGCTGGTTTGATAGTACCAAGTGTCTCCCGCAATCTGCCAGCCAGACGATGGGCAGGTCAGTTTTACTTCCAGGGAAAAGGGCCGTGGTATGTGTTTGGGGGCCTGTGGCTGGGAGTGGCCGGCTGGCTCCTGAAAACCCATGCCACGCTGGGTGGTTTCCAGACCCAAGGGGCCCCAGTGCCAAATCAGGCTGGTTTGATAGTACCAAGTAGCTCCTGAATTCTGACAGCCAGAAGATGGACAGGTCAGTTTTACTTCCAGGGAAAAGGGCCGTAGTTTGTGTTTGAGGGCCTGTGGCTGGGAGTGGCCGGCTGGCTCCTGAAAATTCCCAATACACAGGATGGTTCCCAGATGAAAGGTGGCACCCGTGCTTAGTTGGGCTGGTTTGATAGAACCAAGTGGCTCCTGCAATCTGCCATCCAGAAGCGGGGTGGGTGAGTTTTGTTTGCCAGGGAAAAGGGCCGTGGTTTGTTTTCAGGGGCCTGTGGCTGGGAATGGCCGGCTGGCACCTGAAAATCCACGCCGCGCAGGATGGTTCCCAGACCCAAGGTGGCACCAGTGCCGAGTCGGGCTGGTTTGATAGAGCCAAGTGGCTCCTGCAATCTGCCAGCCAGATGATGGGCAGGTCTATTTTACTTCCAGGGAAAAGGGCCGTAGTTTGTTTTTGGAGACCTGTGGCTGGCTGTGGCCGCCTGGCTCCTGAAAATCCACGATACGCAGGATGGTTCCCAGATGAAAGGTGGCACCAGTGCCAAGTCGGGCTGGTTTGATAGTACTGAGTGGCTCCTGCAATCTGCCAGCCAGAAGGCGGGCCGCTGAGATTTTCTTCCAGGGAAAATGGCCGTGGTATGTGTTTGGGGCCCTGTGGCTGAGAGTGGCTGGCTGGCTCCTGAAAATCCACGACACGCAGGATGGTTCCCAGATGAAAGGTGGCACCAGTGCCGAGTCGGGCTGGTTTGACAGAGCCAAGTGGCTCCTGCAATCTGCCAGCCAGAAGATGGACAGGTCAGTTTTACTTCCGGGGAAGAGGGCCGGTAGTTTGTGTTTGGGGGCCTGAGGCTGGGAGTGGCCGGCTGGCTCCTGAAAATGCACGATACTCAGGATGATTGCCAGACCCAAGTAGGCACCACTGCCAAGTCGGGCTGGTTTGATAGAGCCATGTGGCTCCTGCAATCTGCCAGCCAGAAGATTGGCAGGTCAGTTTTACTTCCAGGGAAAAGGGCCGTGGTATATGTTTTGGGGCCTGTGGCTGGGAATGGCCGGCTGGCTCCTGAAAATCCACGATACGCAGGTTGGTTTTCAGATGAAAGGTGGCACCAGTGCTGAGTCGGGCTGGTTTGATAGCACCATGTGGCTCCTGCAATCTGCCAGCCAGAAGCTGGGCGGGTCAGTTTTGTTTGCCAAGGAAAAGGGCCGTGGTTTGTGTTGGGGGCCTGTGGCTGGGAGTGGCCGGCTGGCTCCTGAAAATCCACGATACGTAGGATGGTTTCCAGACCCAAGGGGCCCCAGTGCCAAATCGGGCTGGTTTGATAGAGCCAAGTGGCTCCTGCAATCTGCCAGCCAGAAGATGGGCAGGATACGCAGGATGGTTCCCAGATAAATGGTGGCACCAGTGCCAAGCCGGCTGGTTTGATAGGGCCAAGTGTCTCCTGCAATCTGCCAGCCAGGAGCGGGGTGGGTGTGTGGAGAGCTTTATTAATAGTTGGTTAGCTGAGAAAGGCCATGCTGACATATTGCCACTGGTCAAGCTGAGAAATCAGCAGTCAGCAGACTGAAAGGAGATGTCAGCAGCTTGCAATCAGTGGCCTTGCTGCAACATGGGGAAAGGGAGTAGAGATTAGTCCTGAATATCTCCTAAGAATATGTAGAAAGTATCAAAAGTAGGACCATAGGAATGTAAAAGTAGGTGTAACTGCTGATATGTAACTAACCAATCCTGAGCTCAACTTTTGCAATATGCATGAAGTTAATTACGAAATGTATTTAACCCGCTGTGCTGATCAATAAAATTGGGCCTGTGATGATCAACCTGATGTCCTGGTCTCCTTCCGTCGACATGGGTGAGTTTGTTTGCCAGGGAAAAGGGACGTCGTTTGTTTACGGGAGCCTGTGGCTCGGAATGGCCTGCTGGCTCCTGAAAATCCACGATACGCAGGATGGTTCCCAGATGAAAGGTGGCACCAGTGCCGAGTCGGGCTGGTTTGATAGAGCCATGTGGCTCCTGCAATCTGCCAGACAGAAGCGGGGTGGATGAGTTTTGTTTGGCAGGGAAAAGGCCCACAGTTTGTGTTTGGGGGCCTCTGGCTGGGAGTGGCCGGCTGGCTCCTGAAAATCCACGATACGCAGGATGGTTCCCAGATGAAAGGTGGCACCACTTCCGAGTCGGGCTGGTTTGATAGAGCCAAGTGGCTCCTGCATTCTGCCAGCCAGATGATGGACAGGTCAGTTTTACTTCCAGGGAAAAGGACCATAGATTTTTTTGGGGTCTGTGGCCTGGAATGGCCGCCTGGCTCCTGAAAATCCACGATACGCAGGATGGTTCCCAGATGAAAGGTGGCACCACTTCCGAGTCGGGCTGGTTTGATAGAGCCAAGTGGCTCCTGCAATCTGACAGCCAGATGATGGGCAGGTCTGTTTTACTTCCAGGGAAAAGGGCCGTAGTTTCTGTTTGGGGGCCTGTGGCTGGGAATGGCCGGCTGGCTCCTTAAAATCCACGCCGCGCATGATGGTTCCCAGACCCAAGGTGGCACCAGTGCCGAGTTGGGCTGGTTTGATAGAGCCATGTGGCTCCTGCAATCTGCCAGCCAGAAGCGGGGTGTGTGAGTTTTGTTTGCCAGGGAAAAGGGCCGTAGTTTGTGTTTGGGGGCCTGTGGCTGGGAGTGGCCGGCTGGCACCTGAAAATCCACGATATATAGGATGGTTCCCAGACCCAAAGGGGCCCCAGTGCCAAGTCGGGCTAGTTTGATAAAGCCAAGTGGCTCCTGCAAACCGCCAGCCAGAAGATGGGCAGGTCAGTTTTCCTTCCAGGGAAAAGGGCCGTAGATTTTGTTTGGGGGCCTGTGGCTGGGAGTGGCCGGCTGGCTCCTGAAACTCCACGATACGCAGGATGGTTCCCAGATGAAAGGTGGCACCAGTGCCGAGTCGGGCTGGTTTGATAGAGCCAAGTGGCTCCTGCAATCTGCCAGCCAGAAGCTGGGCGGGTCATTTTTTTTGCCAGGGAAAAGGGCCGTGGTTTGTGTTGGGGGCCTGTGGCTGGGAGTGGCTGGCTGGCTCCTGAAAATCCACGATAAGCAGGATGGTTCCCAGATGAATCGTGGCACCAGTGCCAAGCCGGCTGGTTTGATAGGGCCAAGTGTCTCCCGCAATCTGCCAGCCAGGAGCGGGATGCGTGAGTTTTGTTTGCCAGGGAAAAGGGCCGTGGTTTGTTTTCGGGAGCCTGTGGCTCGGAATTGCCTGCTGGCTCCTGAAAATCCACGCCGCACAGGATGGTTTCCAGACCCAAGGTGGCACCAGTGCCGAGTCGGGCTGGTTTGATAGAGCCAAATGGCTCCTGCAATCTGCCAGCCAGAAGACGGGCAGGTCAGTTTTCCTTCCAGGGAAAAGGGCCGTAGTTTGTGTTTGGGGGCCTGTGGCTGGGAGTGGCCGGCTGGCTCCTGAAAACCCATGCCACGCTGGATGGTTCCCAAATGAAAAAAATGGCACCAGTGCCAAGTCGGGCTGGTTTGATAGTACCGCGTGGCTCCTGCAATCTGACAGTCAGAAGATGGGCATGTCTGTTTTACTTCCAGGGAAAAGGGCCGTAGTTTGTGTTTGGGGCCCTGTGGCTGGGAAAGGCCAGCTGGCTCCTTAAAATCCACGCCGCGCATGATGGTTCCCAGACCCAAGGTGGCTCCAGTGCCGAGTTGGGCTGGTGTGATAGAGCCATGTGGCTCCTGCAATCTGTCTGCCAGAAGCGGGGTCGCTGAGTTTTGTTTGCCAGGGAAAAAGGCCGTGGTTTTTTATCCGGGGCCTTTGGCCTTGAATGGCCGGCTGGTTCCTTAAAATCCACGCCGCGCATGATGGTTCCCAGACCCAAGGTGGCACCAGTGCCGCGTTGGGCTGGTTTGATAGAGCCATGTGGCTCATGCAATCTGCCAGCCAGAAGCGGGGCGTGTGAGTTTTGTTTGCCAGGGAAAAGGGCCGTAGTTTCTTTTTGGGGACCTGTGGCTGGCTGTGGCCGGCTGGCTCCTGAAAATCCACGATACGCAGGATGGTTCCCAGATGAACGGTGGCACCAGTGCCAAGTCGTGCTGGTTTGATAGTACCGAGTGGATCCTGCAATCTGCCAGCCAGAAGGCGGGCAGGTCAGTTTTCCTTCCAGGGAAAAGGGCCGTAGATTTTGTTTGGGGGCCTCTGGCTGAGAGTGGCTGCCTGGCTCCTGAAAATCCACGACCCGCAGGATGGTTCCCAGATGAAACGTGGCACCAGTGCCGAGTCGGGCCGGTTTGATAGAGCTAAGTGGCTCCTGCAATCTGCCAGCCAGTAGATGGACAGGTCAGTTTTACTTCCGGGGAAGAGGGCCGGTAGTTTGTGTTTGGGGGCCTGAGGCTGGGAGTGGCCGGCTGGCTCCTGAAAATCCACGATACTCAGGATGATTGCTAGACCCAAGTTGGCACCACTGCCAAGTCGGGCTGGTTTGATAGAGCCATGTGGCTCCTGCAATCTGCCAGCCAAAAGATGGGCAGGTCAGTTTTACTTCCAGGGAAAAGGGCCGTAGTTTGTGCTTGGGGGCCTGTGGCTGGGAGTGGCTGGCTGGCTCCTGAAAATCCACGATACGCAGGATGGTTCCCAGACCCAAGGGGGCACCAGTGCCAAATCGGGCTGGTTTGATAGAGCCAAGTGGCTCCTGCATTCTGCCAGCCAGAAGATGGACAGGTCAGTTTTACTTCCAGGGAAAAGGACCATAAATTTTTTTTGGGGTCTGTGGCTGGAAGTGGCCGGCTGGCTCCTGTAAATCCACGATACGCAGGATGGTTCCCAGATGAAAGGTGGCACCACTGCCGAGCCGGGCTAGTTTGATCGAGCCAAGTGGCTCCTGCAATCTGCCAGCCAGAAGATGGGCAGGTCAGTTTACTTCCAGGAAAAAGGGCCGTAGATTGTGTTTGGGGGCCTGTGGCTGAGAATGGCCGGCTGGCTCCTTAAAATCCACGCCGCGCATGATGGTTCCCAGACCCAAGGTGGCACCAGTGCCGCGTTGGGCTGGTTTGATAGAGCCATGTGGCTCCTGCAATCTGCCAGCCAGATGCGGGGTGTGTGAGTTTTGTTTGCCAGGGAAAAGGGATGTGGTTTCTGTTGGGGGCCTGTGGCTGGGAGTGGCCTGCAGGCTCCTGAAAATCTACGATACGTAGGATGGTTCCCAGACCCAAAGGGGCACCAGTGCCAAGTCGGGCTGGTTTGATAGAGGCAAGTGGCTCCTGCAATCTACCAGCCAGAAGATGGGCAGGTCAGTTTTACTTCCAGGGAAAAGGGCCATAGTTTGTGTTTGGGGGCCTGTGGCTGGGAGTGGCCGGCTGGCTCCTGAAAATCCACGATACGCAGCATGGTTCCCAGATGAAAGGTGGCACCAGTGCCAAATCGGGCTGGTTTGATAGTACCAAGTGTCTCCCGCAATCTGCCAGCCAGACGATGGGCAGGTCAGTTTTACTTCCAGGGAAAAGGGCCGTGGTATGTGTTTGGGGGCCTGTGGCTGGGAGTGGCCGGCTGGCTCCTGAAAACCCATGCCACGCTGGGTGGTTTCCAGACCCAAGGGGCCCCAGTGCCAAATCAGGCTGGTTTGATAGTACCAAGTAGCTCCTGAATTCTGACAGCCAGAAGATGGACAGGTCAGTTTTACTTCCAGGGAAAAGGGCCGTAGTTTGTGTTTGAGGGCCTGTGGCTGGGAGTGGCCGGCTGGCTCCTGAAAATTCCCAATACACAGGATGGTTCCCAGATGAAAGGTGGCACCCGTGCTTAGTTGGGCTGGTTTGATAGAACCAAGTGGCTCCTGCAATCTGCCATCCAGAAGCGGGGTGGGTGAGTTTTGTTTGCCAGGGAAAAGGGCCGTGGTTTGTTTTCAGGGGCCTGTGGCTGGGAATGGCCGGCTGGCACCTGAAAATCCACGCCGCGCAGGATGGTTCCCAGACCCAAGGTGGCACCAGTGCCGAGTCGGGCTGGTTTGATAGAGCCAAGTGGCTCCTGCAATCTGCCAGCCAGATGATGGGCAGGTCTATTTTACTTCCAGGGAAAAGGGCCGTAGTTTGTTTTTGGGGACCTGTGGCTGGCTGTGGCCGCCTGGCTCCTGAAAATCCACGATACGCAGGATGGTTCCCAGATGAAAGGTGGCACCAGTGCCAAGTCGGGCTGGTTTGATAGTACTGAGTGGCTCCTGCAATCTGCCAGCCAGAAGGCGGGCCGCTGAGATTTTCTTCCAGGGAAAATGGCCGTGGTATGTGTTTGGGGCCCTGTGGCTGAGAGTGGCTGGCTGGCTCCTGAAAATCCACGACACGCAGGATGGTTCCCAGATGAAAGGTGGCACCAGTGCCGAGTCGGGCTGGTTTGACAGAGCCAAGTGGCTCCTGCAATCTGCCAGCCAGAAGATGGACAGGTCAGTTTTACTTCCGGGGAAGAGGGCCGGTAGTTTGTGTTTGGGGGCCTGAGGCTGGGAGTGGCCGGCTGGCTCCTGAAAATGCACGATACTCAGGATGATTGCCAGACCCAAGTAGGCACCACTGCCAAGTCGGGCTGGTTTGATAGAGCCATGTGGCTCCTGCAATCTGCCAGCCAGAAGATTGGCAGGTCAGTTTTACTTCCAGGGAAAAGGGCCGTGGTATATGTTTTGGGGCCTGTGGCTGGGAATGGCCGGCTGGCTCCTGAAAATCCACGATACGCAGGTTGGTTTTCAGATGAAAGGTGGCACCATTGCTGAGTCGGGCTGGTTTGATAGCACCATGTGGCTCCTGCAATCTGCCAGCCAGAAGCTGGGCGGGTCAGTTTTGTTTGCCAAGGAAAAGGGCCGTGGTTTGTGTTGGGGGCCTGTGGCTGGGAGTGGCCGGCTGGCTCCTGAAAATCCACGATACGTAGGATGGTTTCCAGACCCAAGGGGCCCCAGTGCCAAATCGGGCTGGTTTGATAGAGCCAAGTGGCTCCTGCAATCTGCCAGCCAGAAGATGGGCAGGATACGCAGGATGGTTCCCAGATAAATGGTGGCACCAGTGCCAAGCCGGCTGGTTTGATAGGGCCAAGTGTCTCCTGCAATCTGCCAGCCAGGAGCGGGGTGGGTGTGTGGAGAGCTTTATTAATAGTTGGTTAGCTGAGAAAGGCCATGCTGACATATTGCCACTGGTCAAGCTGAGAAATCAGCAGTCAGCAGACTGAAAGGAGATGTCAGCAGCTTGCAATCAGTGGCCTTGCTGCAACATGGGGAAAGGGAGTAGAGATTAGTCCTGAATATCTCCTAAGAATATGTAGAAAGTATCAAAAGTAGGACCATAGGAATGTAAAAGTAGGTGTAACTGCTGATATGTAACTAACCAATCCTGAGCTCAACTTTTGCAATATGCATGAAGTTAATTACGAAATGTATTTAACCCGCTGTGCTGATCAATAAAATTGGGCCTGTGATGATCAACCTGATGTCCTGGTCTCCTTCCGTCGACATGGGTGAGTTTGTTTGCCAGGGAAAAGGGACGTAGTTTGTTTACGGGAGCCTGTGGCTCGGAATGGCCTGCTGGCTCCTGAAAATCCACGATACGCAGGATGGTTCCCAGATGAAAGGTGGCACCAGTGCCGAGTCGGGCTGGTTTGATAGAGCCATGTGGCTCCTGCAATCTGCCAGACAGAAGCGGGGTGGATGAGTTTTGTTTGGCAGGGAAAAGGCCCACAGTTTGTGTTTGGGGGCCTCTGGCTGGGAGTGGCCTGCTGGCTCCTGAAAATCCACGATACGCAGGATGGTTCCCAGATGAAAGGTGGCACCACTTCCGAGTCGGGCTGGTTTGATAGAGCCAAGTGGCTCCTGCATTCTGCCAGCCAGATGATGGACAGGTCAGTTTTACTTCCAGGGAAAAGGACCATAGATTTTTTTGGGGTCTGTGGCCTGGAATGGCCGCCTGGCTCCTGAAAATCCACGATACGCAGGATGGTTCCCAGATGAAAGGTGGCACCACTTCCGAGTCGGGCTGGTTTGATAGAGCCAAGTGGCTCCTGCAATCTGACAGCCAGATGATGGGCAGGTCTGTTTTACTTCCAGGGAAAAGGGCCGTAGTTTCTGTTTGGGGGCCTGTGGCTGGGAATGGCCGGCTGGCTCCTTAAAATCCACGCCGCGCATGATGGTTCCCAGACCCAAGGTGGCACCAGTGCCGAGTTGGGCTGGTTTGATAGAGCCATGTGGCTCCTGCAATCTGCCAGCCAGAAGCGGGGTGTGTGAGTTTTGTTTGCCAGGGAAAAGGGCCGTAGTTTGTGTTTGGGGGCCTGTGGCTGGGAGTGGCCGGCTGGCACCTGAAAATCCACGATATATAGGATGGTTCCCAGACCCAAAGGGGCCCCAGTGCCAAGTCGGGCTAGTTTGATAAAGCCAAGTGGCTCCTGCAAACCGCCAGCCAGAAGATGGGCAGGTCAGTTTTCCTTCCAGGGAAAAGGGCCGTAGATTTTGTTTGGGGGCCTGTGGCTGGGAGTGGCCGGCTGGCTCCTGAAACTCCACGATACGCAGGATGGTTCCCAGATGAAAGGTGGCACCAGTGCCGAGTCGGGCTGGTTTGATAGAGCCAAGTGGCTCCTGCAATCTGCCAGCCAGAAGCTGGGCGGGTCATTTTTTTTGCCAGGGAAAAGGGCCGTGGTTTGTGTTGGGGGCCTGTGGCTGGGAGTGGCTGGCTGGCTCCTGAAAATCCACGATAAGCAGGATGGTTCCCAGATGAATCGTGGCACCAGTGCCAAGCCGGCTGGTTTGATAGGGCCAAGTGTCTCCCGCAATCTGCCAGCCAGGAGCGGGATGCGTGAGTTTTGTTTGCCAGGGAAAAGGGCCGTGGTTTGTTTTCGGGAGCCTGTGGCTCGGAATTGCCTGCTGGCTCCTGAAAATCCACGCCGCACAGGATGGTTTCCAGACCCAAGGTGGCACCAGTGCCGAGTCGGGCTGGTTTGATAGAGCCAAATGGCTCCTGCAATCTGCCAGCCAGAAGATGGGCAGGTCAGTTTTCCTTCCAGGGAAAAGGGCCGTAGTTTGTGTTTGGGGGCCTGTGGCTGGGAGTGGCCGGCTGGCTCCTGAAAACCCATGCCACGCTGGATGGTTCCCAAATGAAAAAAATGGCACCAGTGCCAAGTCGGGCTGGTTTGATAGTACCGCGTGGCTCCTGCAATCTGACAGTCAGAAGATGGGCATGTCTGTTTTACTTCCAGGGAAAAGGGCCGTAGTTTGTGTTTGGGGCCCTGTGGCTGGGAAAGGCCAGCTGGCTCCTTAAAATCCACGCCGCGCATGATGGTTCCCAGACCCAAGGTGGCTCCAGTGCCGAGTTGGGCTGGTGTGATAGAGCCATGTGGCTCCTGCAATCTGTCTGCCAGAAGCGGGGTCGCTGAGTTTTGTTTGCCAGGGAAAAAGGCCGTGGTTTTTTATCCGGGGCCTTTGGCCTTGAATGGCCGGCTGGTTCCTTAAAATCCACGCCGCGCATGATGGTTCCCAGACCCAAGGTGGCACCAGTGCCGCGTTGGGCTGGTTTGATAGAGCCATGTGGCTCATGCAATCTGCCAGCCAGAAGCGGGGCGTGTGAGTTTTGTTTGCCAGGGAAAAGGGCCGTAGTTTCTTTTTGGGGACCTGTGGCTGGCTGTGGCCGGCTGGCTCCTGAAAATCCACGATACGCAGGATGGTTCCCAGATGAACGGTGGCACCAGTGCCAAGTCGTGCTGGTTTGATAGTACCGAGTGGATCCTGCAATCTGCCAGCCAGAAGGCGGGCAGGTCAGTTTTCCTTCCAGGGAAAAGGGCCGTAGATTTTGTTTGGGGGCCTCTGGCTGAGAGTGGCTGCCTGGCTCCTGAAAATCCACGACCCGCAGGATGGTTCCCAGATGAAACGTGGCACCAGTGCCGAGTCGGGCCGGTTTGATAGAGCTAAGTGGCTCCTGCAATCTGCCAGCCAGTAGATGGACAGGTCAGTTTTACTTCCGGGGAAGAGGGCCGGTAGTTTGTGTTTGGGGGCCTGAGGCTGGGAGTGGCCGGCTGGCTCCTGAAAATCCACGATACTCAGGATGATTGCCAGACCCAAGTTGGCACCACTGCCAAGTCGGGCTGGTTTGATAGAGCCATGTGGCTCCTGCAATCTGCCAGCCAGAAGATGGGCAGGTCAGTTTTACTTCCAGGGAAAAGGGCCGTAGTTTGTGCTTGGGGGCCTGTGGCTGGGAGTGGCTGGCTGGCTCCTGAAAATCCACGATACGCAGGATGGTTCCCAGACCCAAGGGGGCACCAGTGCAAAATCGGGCTGGTTTGATAGAGCCAAGTGGCTCCTGCATTCTGCCAGCCAGAAGATGGACAGGTCAGTTTTACTTCCAGGGAAAAGGACCATAAATTTTTTTTGGGGTCTGTGGCTGGAAGTGGCCGGCTGGCTCCTGTAAATCCACGATACGCAGGATGGTTCCCAGATGAAAGGTGGCACCACTGCCGAGCCGGGCTAGTTTGATCGAGCCAAGTGGCTCCTGCAATCTGCCAGCCAGAAGATGGGCAGGTCAGTTTACTTCCAGGAAAAAGGGCCGTAGATTGTGTTTGGGGGCCTGTGGCTGAGAATGGCCGGCTGGCTCCTTAAAATCCACGCCGCGCATGATGGTTCCCAGACCCAAGGTGGCACCAGTGCCGCGTTGGGCTGGTTTGATAGAGCCATGTGGCTCCTGCAATCTGCCAGCCAGAAGCGGGGTGTGTGAGTTTTGTTTGCCAGGGAAAAGGGATGTGGTTTCTGTTGGGGGCCTGTGGCTGGGAGTGGCCTGCAGGCTCCTGAAAATCCACGATACGTAGGATGGTTCCCAGACCCAAAGGGGCACCAGTGCCAAGTCGGGCTGGTTTGATAGAGGCAAGTGGCTCCTGCAATCTACCAGCCAGAAGATGGGCAGGTCAGTTTTACTTCCAGGGAAAAGGGCCATAGTTTGTGTTTGGGGGCCTGTGGCTGGGAGTGGCCGGCTGGCTCCTGAAAATTCCCAATACACAGGATGGTTCCCAGATGAAAGGTGGCTCCCGTGCTTAGTCGGGCTGGTTTGATAGAACCAAGTGGCTCCTGCAATCTGCCATCCAGAAGCGGGGTGGGTGAGTTTTGTTTGCCAGGGAAAAGGGCCGTGGTTTGTTATCAGGGGCCTGTGGCTGGGAATGGCCGGCTGGCACCTGAAAATCCACGCCGCGCAGGATGGTTCCCAGACCCAAGGTGGCACCAGTGCCGAGTCGGGCTGGTTTGATAGAGCCAAGTGGCTCCTGCAATCTGCCAGCCAGATGATGGGCAGGTCTATTTTACTTCCAGGGAAAAGGGCCGTAGTTTGTTTTTGGGGACCTGTGGCTGGCTGTGGCCGCCTGGCTCCTGAAAATCCACGATACGCAGGATGGTTCCCAGATGAAAGGTGGCACCAGTGCCAAGTCGGGCTGGTTTGATAGTACTGAGTGGCTCCTGCAATCTGCCAGCCAGAAGGCGGGCCGCTGAGATTTTCTTCCAGGGAAAATGGCCGTGGTATGTGTTTGGGGCCCTGTGGCTGAGAGTGGCTGGCTGGCTCCTGAAAATCCACGACACGCAGGATGGTTCCCAGATGAAAGGTGGCACCAGTGCCGAGTCGGGCTGGTTTGACAGAGCCAAGTGGCTCCTGCAATCTGCCAGCCAGAAGATGGACAGGTCAGTTTTACTTCCGGGGAAGTGGGCCGGTAGTTTGTGTTTGGGGGCCTGAGGCTGGGAGTGGCCGGCTGGCTCCTGAAAGTGCACGATACTCAGGATGATTGCCAGACCCAAGTAGGCACCACTGCCAAGTCGGGCTGGTTTGATAGAGCCATGTGGCTCCTGCAATCTGCCAGCCAGAAGATTGGCAGGTCAGTTTTACTTCCAGGGAAAAGGGCCGTGGTATGTGTTTTGGGGCCTGTGGCTGGGAATGGCCGGCTGGCTCCTGAAAATCCACGATACGCAGGTTGGTTTTCAGATGAAAGGTGGCACCAGTGCTGAGTCGGGCTGGTTTGATAGCACCATGTGGCTCCTGCAATCTGCCAGCCAGAAGCTGGGCGGGTCAGTTTTGTTTGCCAGGGAAAAGGGCCGTGGTTTGTGTTGGGGGCCTGTGGCTGGGAGTGGCCGGCTGGCTCCTGAAATTCCACGATACGTAGGATGGTTTCCAGACCCAAGGGGCCCCAGTGCCAAATCGGGCTGGTTTGATAGAGCCAAGTGGCTCCTGCAATCTGCCAGCCAGAAGATGGGCAGGATACGCAGGATGGTTCCCAGATAAATGGTGGCACCAGTGCCAAGCCGGCTGGTTTGATAGGGCCAAGTGTCTCCTGCAATCTGCCAGCCAGGAGCGGGGTGGGTGTGTGGAGAGCTTTATTAATAGTTGGTTAGCTGAGAAAGGCCATGCTGACATATTGCCACTGGTCAAGCTGAGAAATCAGCAGTCAGCAGACTGAAAGGAGATGTCAGCAGCTTGCAATCAGTGGCCTTGCTGCAACATGGGGAAAGGGAGTAGAGATTAGTCCTGAATATCTCCTAAGAATATGTAGAAAGTATCAAAAGTAGGACCATAGGAATGTAAAAGTAGGTGTAACTGCTGATATGTAACTAACCAATCCTGAGCTCAACTTTTGCAATATGCATGAAGTTAATTACGAAATGTATTTAACCCGCTGTGCTGATCAATAAAATTGGGCCTGTGATGATCAACCTGATGTCCTGGTCTCCTTCCGTCGACATGGGTGAGTTTGTTTGCCAGGGAAAAGGGACGTAGTTTGTTTACGGGAGCCTGTGGCTCGGAATGGCCTGCTGGCTCCTGAAAATCCACGATACGCAGGATGGTTCCCAGATGAAAGGTGGCACCAGTGCCGAGTCGGGCTGGTTTGATAGAGCCATGTGGCTCCTGCAATCTGCCAGACAGAAGCGGGGTGGATGAGTTTTGTTTGGCAGGGAAAAGGCCCACAGTTTGTGTTTGGGGGCCTCTGGCTGGGAGTGGCCTGCTGGCTCCTGAAAATCCACGATACGCAGGATGATTCCCAGACCAAAGGGGCACCAGTGCCGAGTCGGGCTGGTTTGATAGAGCCAAGTGGCTCCTGCAATCTGCCAGCCAGAAGATGGGCAGGTCAGTTTTCCTTCCAGGGAAAAGGGCCGTAGTTTTTGTTTGGGGGCCTGTGGCTGGGAGTGGCCGGCTGGCTCCTGAAAATCCACGATACGCAGGATGGTTTCCAGACCCAAGGGGCCCCAGTGCCAAATCGGGCTGGTTTGATAGTACGAAGTAGCTCCTGAATTCTGCCAGCCAGAAGATGGGCAGGTCAGTTTTACTTCCAGGGAAAAGGGCCGTAGTTTGTGTTTGAGGGCCTGTGGCTGGAAATGGCCGGCTGGCTCCTGAAAATCCACGCCGCGACAGATGGTTCCCAGACACAAGGTGGCACCAGTGCCGAGTTGGGCTGGTTTGATAGAGCCAAGTTGCTCCTACAATCTGCCAGCCTGAAGATGGGCAGGTCAATTTTACTTCCAGGGAAAAGGGCCGTAGTTTGTGTTGGGGGCCTGTGGCTGGGAATGGCCGGCTGGCTCCTGAAAATCCCCAATACAAAGGATGGTTCCCAGATGAAAGGTGGCACCAGTGCTGAGTCGGGCTGGTTTGATAGAGCCAAGTGGCTCCTGCAATCTGCTATCCATAAGCGGGGTGGGTGAGTTTTGTTTGCCAGGGAAAAGGGCCGTGGTTTGTTTTCAGGGGCCTGTGGCTGGGAGTGGCTGGCTGGCACCTGAAAATCCACGCCGCGCAGGATGGTTCCCAGACCCAAGGTGGCACCAGTGCCGAGCCGGCTGGTTTGATAGAGCCAAGTGGCTCCTGCAATCTGCCAACCAGATGATGGGCAGGTCAGTTTTACTTCCAGGGAAAAGGGCCGTAGTTTGTTTTTGGGGACCTGTGGTTGGCTTTGGCCGGCTGGCTCCTGAAAATCCACGATACGCAGGATGGTTCCCAGATGAAAGGTGGCACCAGTGCCAAGTCGGGCTGGTTTGGTAGTACCGAGTGGATCCTGCAATCTGCCAGCCAGAAGGCGGGCAGGTCAGTTTTCCTTCCACGGAAAAGGGCCGTAGATTTGTTTGGGGGCCTGTGGTTGATAGTGGCTGGCTGGCTCCTGAAAATCCACGACACGCAGGATGGTTCCCAGATGAAAGGTGGCACCAGTGCCGAGTCGGGCTGGTTTGATAGAGCGAAGTGGCTCCTGCAATCTGCCAGCCAGTAGATGGACAGGCCAGTTTTACTTCCGGGGAAGAGGGCCGGTAGTTTGTGTTTGGGGGCCTGAGGCTGGGAGTGGCCGCCTGGCTCCTGAAAAGGCACGATACTCAGGATGATTGCCAGATCCAAGTTGGCACCACTGCCAAGTCGGGCTGGTTTGATAGAGCCATGTGGCTCCTGCAATCTGCCAGCCAGAAGATGGGCAGGTCAGTTTTACTTCCAGGGAAAAGGGCCGTAGTTTGTGCTTGGGGGCCTCTGGCTGGGAGTGGCCGGCTGGCTCCTGAAAATCCACGATACGCAGGATGGTTCCCAGATGAAAGGTGGCACCACTTCCGAGTCGGGCTGGTTTGATAGAGCCAAGTGGCTCCTGCATTCTGCCAGCCAGATGATGGACAGGTCAGTTTTACTTCCAGGGAAAAGGACCATAGATTTTTTTGGGGTCTGTGGCCTGGAATGGCCGCCTGGCTCCTGAAAATCCACGATACGCAGGATGGTTCCCAGATGAAAGGTGGCACCACTTCCGAGTCGGGCTGGTTTGATAGAGCCAAGTGGCTCCTGCAATCTGCCAGCCAGATGATGGGCAGGTCTGTTTTACTTCCAGGGAAAAGGGCCGTAGTTTCTGTTTGGGGGCCTGTGGCTGAGAATGGCCGGCTGGCTCCTTAAAATCCACGCCGCGCATGATGGTTCCCAGACCCAAGGTGGCACCAGTGCCGAGTTGGGCTGGTTTGATAGAGCCATGTGGCTCCTGCAATCTGCCAGCCAGAAGCGGGGTGTGTGAGTTTTGTTTGCCAGGGAAAAGGGCCGTAGTTTGTGTTTGGGGGCCTGTGGCTGGTAGTGGCCGGGTGGCTCCTGAAAATCCACGATATATAGGATGGTTCCCAGACCCAAAGGGGCCCCAGTGCCAAGTCGGGCTGGTTTGATAAAGCCAAGTGGCTCCTGCAACCTGCCAGCCAGACGACGGGCAGGTCAGTTTTCCTTCCAGGGAAAAGGGCCGTAGTATGTGTTTGGGGGCCTGTGGCTGGGAGTGGCCGGCTGGCACCTGAAAATCCACGATACGCAGGATGGTTCCCAGATGAAAGGTGGCACCAGTGAAGAGTCGGGCTGGTTTGATAGAGCCAAGTGGCTCCTGCAAACCGCCAGCCAGAAGATGGGCAGGTCAGTTTTCCTTCCAGGGAAAAGGGCCGTAGATTTTGTTTGGGGGCCTCTGGCTGAGAGTGGCTGCCTGGCTCCTGAAAATCCACGACCCGCAGGATAGTTCCCAGATGAAACGTGGCACCAGTGCCGAGTCGGGCCGGTTTGATAGAGCTAAGTGGCTCCTGCAATCTGCCAGCCAGTAGATGGACAGGTCAGTTTTACTTCCGGGGAAGAGGGCCGGTAGTTTGTGTTTGGGGGCCTGAGGCTGGGAGTGGCCGGCTGGCTCCTGAAAATCCACGATACTCAGGATGATTGCCAGACCCAAGTTGGCACCACTGCCAAGTCGGGCTGGTTTGATAGAGCCATGTGGCTCCTGCAATCTGCCAGCCAGAAGATGGGCAGGTCAGTTTTACTTCCAGGGAAAAGGGCCGTAGTTTGTGCTTGGGGGCCTGTGGCTGGGAGTGGCTGGCTGGCTCCTGAAAATCCACGATACGCAGGATGGTTCCCAGACCCAAGGGGGCACCAGTGCAAAATCGGGCTGGTTTGATAGAGCCAAGTGGCTCCTGCATTCTGCCAGCCAGAAGATGGACAGGTCAGTTTTACTTCCAGGGAAAAGGACCATAAATTTTTTTTGGGGTCTGTGGCTGGAAGTGGCCGGCTGGCTCCTGTAAATCCACGATACGCAGGATGGTTCCCAGATGAAAGGTGGCACCACTGCCGAGCCAGGCTAGTTTGATCGAGCCAAGTGGCTCCTGCAATCTGCCAGCCAGAAGATGGGCAGGTCAGTTTACTTCCAGGAAAAAGGGCCGTAGATTGTGTTTGGGGGCCTGTGGCTGAGAATGGCCGGCTGGCTCCTTAAAATCCACGCCGCGCATGATGGTTCCCAGACCCAAGGTGGCACCAGTGCCGCGTTGGGCTGGTTTGATAGAGCCATGTGGCTCCTGCAATCTGCCAGCCAGAAGCGGGGTGTGTGAGTTTTGTTTGCCAGGGAAAAGGGATGTGGTTTCTGTTGGGGGCCTGTGGCTGGGAGTGCCCTGCAGGCTCCTGAAAATCCACGATACGTAGGATGGTTCCCAGACCCAAAGGGGCACCAGTGCCAAGTCGGGCTGGTTTGATAGAGGCAAGTGGCTCCTGCAATCTACCAGCCAGAAGATGGGCAGGTCAGTTTTACTTCCAGGGAAAAGGGCCATAGTTTGTGTTTGGGGGCCTGTGGCTGGGAGTGGCCGGCTGGCTCCTGAAAATTCCCAATACACAGGATGGTTCCCAGATGAAAGGTGGCACCCGTGCTTAGTCGGGCTGGTTTGATAGAACCAAGTGGCTCCTGCAATCTGCCATCCAGAAGCGGGGTGGGTGAGTTTTGTTTGCCAGGGAAAAGGGCCGTGGTTTGTTTTCAGGGGCCTGTGGCTGGGAATGGCCGGCTGGCACCTGAAAATGCACGCCGCGCAGGATGGTTCCCAGACCCAAGGTGGCACCAGTGCCGAGTCGGGCTGGTTTGATAGAGCCAAGTGGCTCCTGCAATCTGCCAGCCATATGATGGGCAGGTCTATTTTACTTCCAGGGAAAAGGGCCGTAGTTAGTTTTTGGGGACCTGTGGCTGGCTGTGGCCGCCTGGCTCCTGAAATTCCACGATACGCAGGATGGTTCCCAGATGAAAGGTGGCACCAGTGCCAAGTCGGGCTGGTTTGATAGTACTGAGTGGCTCCTGCAATCTGCCAGCCAGAAGGCGGGCCGCTGAGATTTTCTTCCAGGGAAAATGGCCGTGGTATGTGTTTGGGGCCCTGTGGCTGAGAGTGGCTGGCTGGCTCCTGAAAATCCACGACACGCAGGATGGTTCCCAGATGAAAGGTGGCACCAGTGCCGAGTCGGGCTGGTTTGACAGAGCCAAGTGGCTCCTGCAATCTGCCAGCCAGAAGATGGACAGGTCAGTTTTACTTCCGGGGAAGTGGGCCGGTAGTTTGTGTTTGGGGGCCTGAGGCTGGGAGTGGCCGGCTGGCTCCTGAAAATGCACGATACTCAGGATGATTGCCAGACCCAAGTAGGCACCACTGCCAAGTCGGGCTGGTTTGATAGAGCCATGTGGCTCCTGCAATCTGCCAGCCAGAAGATTGGCAGGTCAGTTTTACTTCCAGGGAAAAGGGCCGTGGTATGTGTTTTGGGGCCTGTGGCTGGGAATGGCCGCCTGGCTCCTGAAAATCCACGATACGCAGGTTGGTTTTCAGATGAAAGGTGGCACCAGTTCTGAGTCGGGCTGGTTTGATAGCACCATGTGGCTCCTGCAATCTGCCAGCCAGAAGCTGGGCGGGTCAGTTTTGTTTGCCAGGGAAAAGGGCCGTGGTTTGTGTTGGGGGCCTGTGGCTGGGAGTGGCCGGCTGGCTCCTGAAAATCCACGATACGTAGGATGGTTTCCAGACCCAAGGGGCCCCAGTGCCAAATCGGGCTGGTTTGATAGAGCCAAGTGGCTCCTGCAATCTGCCAGCCAGAAGATGGGCAGGATACGCAGGATGGTTCCCCGATAAATGGTGGCACCAGTGCCAAGCCGGCTGGTTTGATAGGGCCAAGTGTCTCCTGCAATCTGCCAGCCAGGAGCGGGGTGGGTGTGTGGAGAGCTTTATTAATAGTTGGTTAGCTGAGAAAGGCCATGCTGACATATTGCCACTGGTCAAGCTGAGAAATCAGCAGTCAGCAGACTGAAAGGAGATGTCAGCAGCTTGCAATCAGTGGCCTTGCTGCAACATGGGGAAAGGGAGTAGAGATTAGTCCTGAATATCTCCTAAGAATATGTAGAAAGTATCAAAAGTAGGACCATAGGAATGTAAAAGTAGGTGTAACTGCTGATATGTAACTAACCAATCCTGAGCTCAACTTTTGCAATATGCATGAAGTTAATTACGAAATGTATTTAACCCGCTGTGCTGATCAATAAAATTGGGCCTGTGATGATCAACCTGATGTCCTGGTCTCCTTCCGTCGACATGGGTGAGTTTGTTTGCCAGGGAAAAGGGACGTAGTTTGTTTACGGGAGCCTGTGGCTCGGAATGGCCTGCTGGCTCCTGAAAATCCACGATACGCAGGATGGTTCCCAGATGAAAGGTGGCACCAGTGCCGAGTCGGGCTGGTTTGATAGAGCCATGTGGCTCCTGCAATCTGCCAGACAGAAGCGGGGTGGATGAGTTTTGTTTGGCAGGGAAAAGGCCCACAGTTTGTGTTTGGGGGCCTCTGGCTGGGAGTGGCCTGCTGGCTCCTGAAAATCCACGATACGCAGGATGATTCCCAGACCAAAGGGGCACCAGTGCCGAGTCGGGCTGGTTTGATAGAGCCAAGTGGCTCCTGCAATCTGCCAGCCAGAAGATGGGCAGGTCAGTTTTCCTTCCAGGGAAAAGGGCCGTAGTTTTTGTTTGGGGGCCTGTGGCTGGGAGTGGCCGGCTGGCTCCTGAAAATCCACGATACGCAGGATGGTTTCCAGACCCAAGGGGCCCCAGTGCCAAATCGGGCTGGTTTGATAGTACCAAGTAGCTCCTGAATTCTGCCAGCCAGAAGATGGGCAGGTCAGTTTTACTTCCAGGGAAAAGGGCCGTAGTTTGTGTTTGAGGGCCTGTGGCTGGAAATGGCCGGCTGGCTCCTGAAAATCCACGCCGCGACAGATGGTTCCCAGACACAAGGTGGCACCAGTGCCGAGTTGGGCTGGTTTGATAGAGCCAAGTTGCTCCTACAATCTGCCAGCCTGAAGATGGGCAGGTCAATTTTACTTCCAGGGAAAAGGGCCGTAGTTTGTGTTGGGGGCCTGTGGCTGGGAATGGCCGGCTGGCTCCTGAAAATCCCCAATACACAGGATGGTTCCCAGATGAAAGGTGGCACCAGTGCTGAGTCGGGCTGGTTTGATAGAGCCAAGTGGCTCCTGCAATCTGCTATCCATAAGCGGGGTGGGTGAGTTTTGTTTGCCAGGGAAAAGGGCCGTGGTTTGTTTTCAGGGGCCTGTGGCTGGGACAGGCCGGCTGGCACCTGAAAATCCACGCCGCGCAGGATGGTTCCCAGACCCAAGGTGGCACCAGTGCCGAGCCGGCTGGTTTGATAGAGCCAAGTGGCTCCTGCAATCTGCCAACCAGATGATGGGCAGGTCAGTTTTACTTCCAGGGAAAAGGGCCGTAGTTTGTTTTTGGGGACCTGTGGTTGGCTTTGGCCGGCTGGCTCCTGAAAATCCACGATACGCAGGATGGTTCCCAGATGAAAGGTGGCACCAGTGCCAAGTCGGGCTGGTTTGGTAGTACCGAGTGGATCCTGCAATCTGCCAGCCAGAAGGCGGGCAGGTCAGTTTTCCTTCCACGGAAAAGGGCCGTAGATTTGTTTGGGGGCCTGTGGTTGATAGTGGCTGGCTGGCTCCTGAAAATCCACGACACGCAGGATGGTTCCCAGATGAAAGGTGGCACCAGTGCCGAGTCGGGCTGGTTTGATAGAGCCAAGTGGCTCCTGCAATCTGCCAGCCAGTAGATGGACAGGCCAGTTTTACTTCCGGGGAAGAGGGCCGGTAGTTTGTGTTTGGGGGCCTGAGGCTGGGAGTGGCCGCCTGGCTCCTGAAAAGGCACGATACTCAGGATGATTGCCAGATCCAAGTTGGCACCACTGCCAAGTCGGGCTGGTTTGATAGAGCCATGTGGCTCCTGCAATCTGCCAGCCAGAAGATGGGCAGGTCAGTTTTACTTCCAGGGAAAAGGGCCGTAGTTTGTGCTTGGGGGCCTGTGGCTGGGAGTGGCCGGCTGGCTCCTGAAAATCCACGATACGCAGGATGGTTCCCAGATGAAAGGTGGCACCACTTCCGAGTCGGGCTGGTTTGATAGAGCCAAGTGGCTCCTGCATTCTGCCAGCCAGATGATGGACAGGTCAGTTTTACTTCCAGGGAAAAGGACCATAGATTTTTTTGGGGTCTGTGGCCTGGAATGGCCGCCTGGCTCCTGAAAATCCACGATACGCAGGATGGTTCCCAGATGAAAGGTGGCACCACTTCCGAGTCGGGCTGGTTTGATAGAGCCAAGTGGCTCCTGCAATCTGCCAGCCAGATGATGGGCAGGTCTGTTTTACTTCCAGGGAAAAGGGCCGTAGTTTCTGTTTGGGGGCCTGTGGCTGAGAATGGCCGGCTGGCTCCTTAAAATCCACGCCGCGCATGATGGTTCCCAGACCCAAGGTGGCACCAGTGCCGAGTTGGGCTGGTTTGATAGAGCCATGTGGCTCCTGCAATCTGCCAGCCAGAAGCGGGGTGTGTGAGTTTTGTTTGCCAGGGAAAAGGGCCGTAGTTTGTGTTTGGGGGCCTGTGGCTGGTAGTGGCCGGGTGGCTCCTGAAAATCCACGATATATAGGATGGTTCCCAGACCCAAAGGGGCCCCAGTGCCAAGTCGGGCTGGTTTGATAAAGCCAAGTGGCTCCTGCAACCTGCCAGCCAGACGACGGGCAGGTCAGTTTTCCTTCCAGGGAAAAGGGCCGTAGTATGTGTTTGGGGGCCTGTGGCTGGGAGTGGCCGGCTGGCACCTGAAAATCCACGATACGCAGGATGGTTCCCAGATGAAAGGTGGCACCAGTGAAGAGTCGGGCTGGTTTGATAGAGCCAAGTGGCTCCTGCAAACCGCCAGCCAGAAGATGGGCAGGTCAGTTTTCCTTCCAGGGAAAAGGGCCGTAGATTTTGTTTGGGGGCCTGTGGCTGGGAGTGGCCGGCTGGCTCCTGAAACTCCACGATACGCAGGATGGTTCCCAGATGAAAGGTGGCACCAGTGCCGAGTCGGGCTGGTTTGATAGAGCCAAGTGGCTCCTGCAATCTGCCAGCCAGAAGCGGGGCGGGTCATTTTTTTTGCCAGGGAAAAGGGCCGTGGTTTGTGTTGGGGGCCTGTGGCTGGGAGTGGCTGGCTGGCTCCTGAAAATCCACGATAAGCAGGATGGTTCCCAGATGAATGGTGGCACCAGTGCCAAGCCGGCTGGTTTGATAGGGCCAAGTGTCTCCGGCAATCTGCCAGCCAGGAGCGGGGTGCGTGAGTTTTGTTTGCCAGGGAAAAGGGCCGTGGTTTGTTTTCGGGAGCCTGTGGCTCGGAATTGCCTGCTGGCTCCTGAAAATCCACGCCGCACAGGATGGTTTCCAGACCCAAGGTGGCACCAGTGCCGAGTCGGGCTGGTTTGATAGAGCCAAATGGCACCTGCAATCTGCCAGCCAGAAGATGGGCAGGTCAGTTTTCCTTCCAGGGAAAAGGGCCGTAGTTTGTGTTTGGGGGCCTGTGGCTGGGAGTGGCCGGCTGGCTCCTGAAAACCCATGCCACGCTGGATGGTTCCCAAATGAAAAAAATGGCACCAGTGCCAAGTCGGGCTGGTTTGATAGTACCGCGTGGCTCCTGCAATCTGACAGTCAGAAGATGGGCATGTCTGTTTTACTTCCAGGGAAAAGGGCCGTAGTTTGTGTTTGGGGCCCTGTGGCTGGGAAAGGCCAGCTGGCTCCTTAAAATCCACGCCGCGCATGATGGTTCCCGGACCCAAGGTGGCTCCAGTGCCGAGTTGGGCTGGTGTGATAGAGCCATGTGGCTCCTGCAATCTGTCTGCCAGAAGCGGGGTCGCTGAGTTTTGTTTGCCAGGGAAAAAGGCCGTGGTTTTTTATCCGGGGCCTGTGGCCTTGAATGGCCGGCTGGTTCCTTAAAATCCACGCCGTGCAGGATGGTTCCCAGATGAAAGGTGGCACCAGTGCCGAGTCGGGCTGTTTTGATAGAGCCAAGTGGCTCCTGCAATCTGCCAGCCAGATGATGGGCAAGTCTATTTTACTTCCAGGGAAAAGGGCCGTAGATTGTTTTTGGGGACCTGTGGCTGGCTGTGGCCGGCTGGCTCCTGAAAATCCACGATACGCAGGATGGTTCCCAGATGAAAGGTGGCACCAGTGCCAAGTCGGGCTGGTTTGATAGAGCCAAGTGTCTCCTGCAATCTGCCAGCCAGAAGATGGGCAGGTCAGTTTTACTTCCAGGGAAATGGGTCGTAGTTTTTGTTCGGGGGCCTGTGGCTGAGAATGGCCGGCTGGCTCCTTAAAATCCACGCCGCGCATGATGGTTCCCAGACCCAAGGTGGCACCAATGCCGCGTTGGGCTGGTTTGATAGAGCCATGTGGCTCCTGCAATCTGCCAGCCAGATGCGGGGTGTGTGAGTTTTGTTTGCCCGGGAAAAGGGATGTGGTTTCTGTTGGGGGCCTGTGGCTGGGAGTGGCCTGCAGGCTCCTGAAAATCCACGATACGTAGGATGGTTCCCAGACCCAAAGGGGCACCAGTGCCAAGTCGGGCTGGTTTGATAGAGGCAAGTGGCTCCTGCAATCTACCAGCCAGAAGATGGGCAGGTCAGTTTTACTTCCAGGGAAAAGGGCCATAGTTTGTGTTTGGGGGCCTGTGGCTGGGAGTGGCCGGCTGGCTCCTGAAAATCCACGATACGCAGCATGGTTCCCAGATGAAAGGTGGCACCAGTGCCAAATCGGGCTGGTTTGATAGTACCAAGTGTCTCCCGCAATCTGCCAGCCAGACGATGGGCAGGTCAGTTTTACTTCCAGGGAAAAGGGCCGTGGTATGTGTTTGGGGGCCTGTGGCTGGGAGTGGCCGGCTGGCTCCTGAAAATCCACGATACGCAGGATGGTTTCCAGACCCAAGGGGCCCCAGTGCCAAATCAGGCTGGTTTGATAGTACCAAGTAGCTCCTGAATTCTGACAGCCAGAAGATGGACAGGTCTGTTTTACTTCCAGGGAAAAGGGCCGTAGTTTGTGTTTGAGGGCCTGTGGCTGGGAGTGGCCGGCTGGCTCCTGAAAATTCCCAATACACAGGATGGTTCCCAGATGAAAGGTGGCACCCGTGCTTAGTCGGGCTGGTTTGATAGAACCAAGTGGCTCCTGCAATCTGCCATCCAGAAGCGGGGTGGGTGAGTTTTGTTTGCCAGGGAAAAGGGCCGTGGTTTGTTTTCAGGGGCCTGTGGCTGGGAATGGCCGGCTGGCACCTGAAAATGCACGCCGCGCAGGATGGTTCCCAGACCCAAGGTGGCACCAGTGCCGAGTCGGGCTGGTTTGATAGAGCCAAGTGGCTCCTGCAATCTGCCAGCCATATGATGGGCAGGTCTATTTTACTTCCAGGGAAAAGGGCCGTAGTTTGTTTTTGGGGACCTGTGGCTGGCTGTGGCCGCCTGGCTCCTGAAAATCCACTATACGCAGGATGGTTCCCAGATGAAAGGTGGCACCAGTGCCAAGTCGGGCTGGTTTGATAGTACTGAGTGGCTCCTGCAATCTGCCAGCCAGAAGGCGGGCCGCTGAGATTTTCTTCCAGGGAAAATGGCCGTGGTATGTGTTTGGGGCCCTGTGGCTGAGAGTGGCTGGCTGGCTCCTGAAAATCCACGACACGCAGGATGGTTCCCAGATGAAAGGTGGCACCAGTGCCGAGTCGGGCTGGTTTGACAGAGCCAAGTGGCTCCTGCAATCTGCCAGCCAGAAGATGGACAGGTCAGTTTTACTTCCGGGGAAGTGGGCCGGTAGTTTGTGTTTGGGGGCCTGAGGCTGGGAGTGGCCGGCTGGCTCCTGAAAATGCACGATACTCAGGATGATTGCCAGACCCAAGTAGGCACCAGTGCCGAGTCGGGCTGGTTTGATAGAGCCATGTGGCTCCTGCAATCTGCCAGCCAGAAGATTGGCAGGTCAGTTTTACTTCCAGGGAAAAGGGCCGTGTTATGTGTTTTGGGGCCTGTGGCTGGGAATGGCCGCCTGGCTCCTGAAAATCCACGATACGCAGGTTGGTTTTCAGATGAAAGGTGGCACCAGTTCTGAGTCGGGCTGGTTTGATAGCACCATGTGGCTCCTGCAATCTGCCAGCCAGAAGCTGGGCGGGTCAGTTTTGTTTGCCAGGGAAAAGGGCCGTGGTTTGTGTTGGGGGCCTGTGGCTGGGAGTGGCCGGCTGGCTCCTGAAAATCCACGATACGTAGGATGGTTTCCAGACCCAAGGGGCCCCAGTGCCAAATCGGGCTGGTTTGATAGAGCCAAGTGGCTCCTGCAATCTGCCAGCCAGAAGATGGGCAGGATACGCAGGATGGTTCCCCGATAAATGGTGGCACCAGTGCCAAGCCGGCTGGTTTGATAGGGCCAAGTGTCTCCTGCAATCTGCCAGCCAGGAGCGGGGTGGGTGTGTGGAGAGCTTTATTAATAGTTGGTTAGCTGAGAAAGGCCATGCTGACATATTGCCACTGGTCAAGCTGAGAAATCAGCAGTCAGCAGACTGAAAGGAGATGTCAGCAGCTTGCAATCAGTGGCCTTGCTGCAACATGGGGAAAGGGAGTAGAGATTAGTCCTGAATATCTCCTAAGAATATGTAGAAAGTATCAAAAGTAGGACCATAGGAATGTAAAAGTAGGTGTAACTGCTGATATGTAACTAACCAATCCTGAGCTCAACTTTTGCAATATGCATGAAGTTAATTACGAAATGTATTTAACCCGCTGTGCTGATCAATAAAATTGGGCCTGTGATGATCAACCTGATGTCCTGGTCTCCTTCCGTCGACATGGGTGAGTTTGTTTGCCAGGGAAAAGGGACGTAGTTTGTTTACGGGAGCCTGTGGCTCGGAATGGCCTGCTGGCTCCTGAAAATCCACGATACGCAGGATGGTTCCCAGATGAAAGGTGGCACCAGTGCCGAGTCGGGCTGGTTTGATAGAGCCATGTGGCTCCTGCAATCTGCCAGACAGAAGCGGGGTGGATGAGTTTTGTTAGGCAGGGAAAAGGCCCACAGTTTGTGTTTGGGGGCCTCTGGCTGGGAGTGGCCTGCTGGCTCCTGAAAATCCACAATACGCAGGATGATTCCCAGACCAAAGGGGCACCAGTGCCGAGTCGGGCTGGTTTGATAGAGCCAAGTGGCTCCTGCAATCTGCCAGCCAGAAGATGGGCAGGTCAGTTTTCCTTCCAGGGAAAAGGGCCGTAGTTTTTGTTTGGGGGCCTGTGGCTGGGAGTGGCCGGCTGGCTCCTGAAAATCCACGATACGCAGGATGGTTTCCAGACCCAAGGGGCCCCAGTGCCAAATCAGGCTGGTTTGATAGTACCAAGTAGCTCCTGAATTCTGACAGCCAGAAGATGGACAGGTCTGTTTTACTTGCAGGGAAAAGGGCCGTAGTTTGTGTTTGAGGGCCTGTGGCTGGAAATGGCCGGCTGGCTCCTGAAAATCCCCAATACACAGGATGGTTCCCAGATGAAAGGTGGCACCAGTGCTGAGTCGGGCTGGTTTGATAGAGCCAAGTGGCTCCTGCAATCTGCTATCCATAAGCGGGGTGGGTGAGTTTTGTTTGCCAGGGAAAAGGGCCGTGGTTTGTTTTCAGGGGCCTGTGGCTGGGAGTGGCCGGCTGGCACCCGAAAATCCACGCCGCGCAGGATGGTTCCCAGACCGAAGGTGGCACCAGTGCCGAGCCGGCTGGTTTGATAGAGCCAAGTGGCTCCTGCAATCTGCCAACCAGATGATGGGCAGGTCAGTTTTACTTCCAGGGAAAAGGGCCGTAGTTTGTTTTTGGGGACCTGTGGTTGGCTTTGGCCGGCTGGCTCCTGAAAATCCACGATACGCAGGATGGTTCCCAGATGAAAGGTGGCACCAGTGCCAAGTCGGGCTGGTTTGGTAGTACCGAGTGGATCCTGCAATCTGCCAGCCAGAAGGCGGGCAGGTCAGTTTTCCTTCCACGGAAAAGGGCCGTAGATTTGTTTGGGGGCCTGTGGTTGATAGTGGCTGGCTGGCTCCTGAAAATCCACGACACGCAGGATGGTTCCCAGATGAAAGGTGGCACCAGTGCCGAGTCGGGCTGGTTTGATAGAGCGAAGTGGCTCCTGCAATCTGCCAGCCAGTAGATGGACAGGCCAGTTTTACTTCCGGGGAAGAGGGCCGGTAGTTTGTGTTTGGGGGCCTGAGGCTGGGAGTGGCCGCCTGGCTCCTGAAAAGGCACGATACTCAGGATGATTGCCAGATCCAAGTTGGCACCACTGCCAAGTCGGGCTGGTTTGATAGAGCCAAGTGGCTCCTGCATTCTGCCAGCCAGATGATGGACAGGTCAGTTTTACTTCCAGGGAAAAGGACCATAGATTTTTTTGGGGTCTGTGGCCTGGTATGGCCGCCTGGCTCCTGAAAATCCACGATACGCAGGATGGTTCCCAGATGAAAGGTGGCACCACTTCCGAGTCGGGCTGGTTTGATAGAGCCAAGTGGCTCCTGCAATCTGCCAGCCAGATGATGGGCAGGTCTGTTTTACTTCCAGGGAAAAGGGCCGTAGTTTCTGTTTGGGGGCCTGTGGCTGAGAATGGCCGGCTGGCTCCTTAAAATCCACGCCGCGCATGATGGTTCCCAGACCCAAGGTGGCACCAGTGCCGAGTTGGGCTGGTTTGATAGAGCCATGTGGCTCCTGCAATCTGCCAGCCAGAAGCGGGGTGTGTGAGTTTTGTTTGCCAGGGAAAAGGGCCGTAGTTTGTGTTTGGGGGCCTGTGGCTGGTAGTGGCCGGGTGGCTCCTGAAAATCCACGATATATAGGATGGTTCCCAGACCCAAAGGGGCCCCAGTGCCAAGTCGGGCTGGTTTGATAAAGCCAAGTGGCTCCTGCAACCTGCCAGCCAGACGACGGGCAGGTCAGTTTTCCTTCCAGGGAAAAGGGCCGTAGTATGTGTTTGGGGGCCTGTGGCTGGGAGTGGCCGGCTGGCACCTGAAAATCCACGATACGCAGGATGGTTCCCAGATGAAAGGTGGCACCAGTGAAGAGTCGGGCTGGTTTGATAGAGCCAAGTGGCTCCTGCAAACCGCCAGCCAGAAGATGGGCAGGTCAGTTTTCCTTCCAGGGAAAAGGGCCGTAGATTTTGTTTGGGGGCCTGTGGCTGGGAGTGGCCGGCTGGCTCCTGAAACTCCACGATACGCAGGATGGTTCCCAGATGAAAGGTGGCACCAGTGCCGAGTCGGGCTGGTTTGATAGAGCCAAGTGGCTCCTGCAATCTGCCAGCCAGAAGCGGGGCGGGTCATTTTTTTTGCCAGGGAAAAGGGCCGTGGTTTGTGTTGGGGGCCTGTGGCTGGGAGTGGCTGGCTGGCTCCTGAAAATCCACGATAAGCAGGATGGTTCCCAGATGAATGGTGGCACCAGTGCCAAGCCGGCTGGTTTGATAGGGCCAAGTGTCTCCGGCAATCTGCCAGCCAGGAGCGGGGTGCGTGAGTTTTGTTTGCCAGGGAAAAGGGCCGTGGTTTGTTTTCGGGAGCCTGTGGCTCGGAATTGCCTGCTGGCTCCTGAAAATCCACGCCGCACAGGATGGTTTCCAGACCCAAGGTGGCACCAGTGCCGAGTCGGGCTGGTTTGATAGAGCCAAATGGCTCCTGCAATCTGCCAGCCAGAAGATGGGCAGGTCAGTTTTCCTTCCAGGGAAAAGGGCCGTAGTTTGTGTTTGGGGGCCTGTGGCTGGGAGTGGCCGGCTGGCTCCTGAAAACCCATGCCACGCTGGATGGTTCCCAAATGAAAAAAATGGCACCAGTGCCAAGTCGGGCTGGTTTGATAGTACCGCGTGGCTCCTGCAATCTGACAGTCAGAAGATGGGCATGTCTGTTTTACTTCCAGGGAAAAGGGCCGTAGTTTGTGTTTGGGGCCCTGTGGCTGGGAAAGGCCAGCTGGCTCCTTAAAATCCACGCCGCGCATGATGGTTCCCAGACCCAAGGTGGCTCCAGTGCCGAGTTGGGCTGGTGTGATAGAGCCATGTGGCTCCTGCAATCTGTCTGCCAGAAGCGGGGTCGCTGAGTTTTGTTTGCCAGGGAAAAAGGCCGTGGTTTTTTATCCGGGGCCTTTGGCCTTGAATGGCCGGCTGGTTCCTTAAAATCCACGCCGTGCAGGATGGTTCCCAGATGAAAGGTGGCACCAGTGCCGAGTCGGGCTCTTTTGATAGAGCCAAGTGGCTCCTGCAATCTGCGAGCCAGATGATGGGCAAGTCTATTTTACTTCCAGGGAAAAGGGCCGTAGTTTGTTTTTGGGGACCTGTGGCTGGCTGTGGCCGGCTGGCTCCTGAAAATCCACGATACGCAGGATGGTTCCCAGATGAAAGGTGGCACCAGTGCCGAGTCGGGCTGGTTTGATAGAGCTAAGTGGCTCCTGCAATCTGCCAGCCAGTAGATGGACAGGTCAGTTTTACTTCCGGGGAAGAGGGCCGGTAGTTTGTGTTTGGGGGCCTGAGGCTGGGAGTGGCCGGCTGGCTCCTGAAAATGCACGATACTCAGGATGATTGCCAGACCCAAGTTGGCACCACTGCCAAGTCGGGCTGGTTTGATAGAGCCATGTGGCTCCTGCAATCTGCCAGCCAGTAGATGGACAGGTCAGTTTTACTTCCAGGGAAAAGGGCCGTAGTTTTTGTTTGGGGGCCTGTGGCTGGGAGTGGCCGGCTGGCTCCTGAAAATCCCCGATACACAGGATGGTTCCCAGATGAAAGGTAGCACCAGTGCCGAGTTGGGCTGGTTTGATAGAGCCATGTGTCTCCTGCAATATGCCAGCCAGAAGCGGGGCGGGTGAGTTTTTTTTTCCTGAGTTAAGGGCCCTGGTATATGTTTGGGGGCCTGTGGATGAGAATGGCCGCCTGGCTCCTGAAAATGCACTATACGCAGGATGATTCCCAGACCTAAGGTGGCACACTGCCAAGTCGGACAGGTATGATAGTACAAAGTGTCTTCTGCAATCTACCATTCAGAAGCCAGGCAGCTGAGTTTTGTTTGCCAGGGAAATGGGCTGTGGTTTGTTTTCGGGGGACTGTGGCTGGGAGTGGCCGGATGGCTCCTTAAAATCCACGCCGCGACAGATGGTTCCCAGACCCAAGGGGGCACCAGTGCCGAGTTGGGCTGGTTTGATAGAGCCAAGTGTCTCCTGCAATCTGCCACCCAGAAACGGGGCGGCTGAGTTTTGTTTGCCAGGGAAAAGTGCCGTGGTTTGTGTTGGGGGCCTGTGGGTTGGAGGCCGGCAGGATCGTGAAAATCCACCATACGCAGGATGGTTCCCAGATGAAAGGTGGCACCAGTGCCAAGTCAGGCTGGTTTGATAGAGCCAAGTGGCTCCTGCAATCTGCCAGCCAGAAATGGGGCAGGTGAGTTTTGTTTGCCAAGGAAAAGAGCCGTGGTTTGTGTTGGGGGCCTGTGGCTGGGAATGGCCGGCTGGCTCCTGAAAATCCACGATATGCAGGATGGTTCCCAGATTAAAGGTGGCACCACTGCCAAGTCAGGCTGGTTTGATAGAGCCAAGTGGCTCCTGCAATCTGCCAGCCAGAAACGGGGCGGGTGAGTTTTGTTTGCCAAGGAAAAGGGCCGTGGTTTGTGTTGGGGGCCTGTGGCTGGGAATGGCCGGCTGGCTCCTGAAAATCCACGATATGCAGGATGGTTCCCAGATTAAAGGTGGCACCACTGCCAAGTCAGGCTGGTTTGATAGAGCCAAGTGGCTCCTGCAATCTGCCAGCCAGAAGCGGGGCAGCTGAGTTTTTTTTCAGGGAAAAGGGCCGTCGTTTGTGTTTGGGGTACTGTAGCTGGTAGGGGCTGCTGGCTCCTGAAAATCCACGAGACGCAGGATGGTTTCCACGCCCGTGCTGGCTCCAGTGCAATGTCGGCCTGATTTGACTGCGTCAAATATCCCCTGCGTTGCTCACTTCAAAGAAATCTTGTGTCCTAATGTTCTCACAGAAGACTGTTAAAATTTGTCTATTTTTCTGGATTTGTTTTGTTCTTTTTTCTCTACCTTCTACTTCTCTCCACTCTCTGAGAACTTTGACCATTATGTAAGTTGGCCTAATGTAAAATTCTCGTAGTAAAGTAAGAGAAGCCGGTAAAGAAAGGCAAATTTGTTAATTGGAGGTGGAAAGAGGTAGGCCAACGAAAGAAAACAAAGGAACAATAATAATGAAATGCTCCCCTGTCTTCTGTGAAAAGTAGAGGCGCAGACAAGAAAGAGCAAGTGCAAAATTCTCACTAGAGAAACGCACTTTATCTGACTAAAGTAATTTCCGGTGCATTTCTTGCGTTTTTCTCATGCCAAACATATTAATCATTGAAGGTGTCCCTTTCCTCTTTCTGGAATACAGCTAGGAAGATGGCTGTGTCATTGCTGACAAGCTGCTATTCTCAGAGGTGTCCAGCTGAAAGTCCTAGATCAATGGATTTCCTCTGTCACTTTGATATGGCATGACTTACAGTTTCAGCAACTGAACTTGCCAGCCTTACAATTCTTTGCCCCTTGAATGGTCAGATAGGCTCCTTGGCAACTGGCATTTGTAAGGACACGAAACTATGCAGAATTTGTACCATGAGATGATGCCAAATGAGTCACGCCGGTAGATTAACTAGGACATGCAAGGCATGAGAGCACAAGAAGAGAGTACACAAGAAGACAGTACAATCTCCTTTTTTCTGAAACACTGTAGAGATCAAATTGAACACAAATCCTCCTGGGCTACTTCTTGCAAAAGCCTAGGAGTTCTTTTTGTGTTCACACGCCTGGAATATTTAGCTTTGGATCACAGCAGAATGCAGATGACAAAACGAGGCCTTTAAGTCACATCCAGTATGAAGCAGCATGAAAGAAGAAAGCAGCTGAGAGTGCCAACCCTGCTAGGTAATCTCAGTATTGGTCTTGACATTAGCAGAAATTTGAAATGAGTCTCTGAAAATGACAAAGGAGGCTGAAGAAAAGGGAGCGATGACTCCTCTTGCATAGTGTTTCCTAACAGGGATCTTCAAAATGGAAAGATTGTATCATCCTTTCAACTGAAGGAAGGTATGAAAACAACAGGAAGGAAACGGCATCACATGCTAGAAAGACTAGGAAAGAAGTACACTGGGCAGTGTACTTCTAGACAGAAAGGCCACTGATGGAAAACCAACTAAACTGGCACCAATGCAGCAGCATTGTACTAAAGCCAGAAATGTCCAGCGCTTCACTCTCTGCCGTTCCATTCAGATGCACACAGCAGCTCTGCAACAGTCCTACTGATCATCTCCTTGGTGAACTTGGAGTTGAGGGTCCGTGGTGAAGCAGAGTCCCCAGCAAGATGCAAAGGAGAGCTGCTTTCTTGCAACTTTGCCTTTATCAGTTCCATAGCTTTAAGCCATAACAAACACCATTCAACCAACCACCATACACCAGGCTTTGAACACACGACCGTTCTAGAACTTGTTGATCTACCTCTAATTCAGCTGCCTCACCTTCCCACAGTCCTTTTCTACTTAGCCAATGGAATGGGCCTCAGCCCAAGGCCTTCCTTTTGTAAGCTTCTAGCTAGATGCAGCAGCAAGCCACTACTTTCTTCTGTGCCAAGACTTCAGGTAGACGATTTGCATCTGCCCTTCCAGTGAAACCTAACGGGGAGAGAAAAGCCTCTCACAGATGTTCAGTCATTCCATTAGCTACACAGGCCAAATCAAAAGAAAAGCCAGCTATGGGTTTGTGTACTTGCTCCTACACAACACCCGCTGCCCTCTGACAATCAACTAGCAGAGAACCAGCAAAACTGAGACTTGAGGCAAACAACCCTTTGAAGGGAATAATGATGTCAGCAATTAAGACAACACATTTCCAGGCCACCGAGATGCTTGAAATGTCAGCAAAGGCTGGAGACCAAAGGCTGAACTAATAGGGAAAGGGTAAAAGAATCCCAAGAAAAACATGACCGAAGGTTAAAACAATTCCAAGAAAAACATAGGCAACTGACCTGTTGAAGCCTTCAGGAAATCAGTGGCCGCTGATTTACATAGGCCATTCAAGTTAGTTGACCCGTGCACCTTCGACCCCTTTTTCACCTTTCGGCACCATAGGGTGAATTGTGAGCATGAAATCACAATTCCTTGGATTCTCTTCTTAACTTGACAAGAAAAAATCAGCAACTGAAGTACCTGTTACTGATGTGATACCCAGGAACACCGAGTTGACACATTTCATTTTGTTCAAACACAGCTAGCAAATCTAAGGGCACAAGGCTGGCTTCTTTTCATGACAATTTTTCTGTTTTACAACCTGCTCTGATCCTGGTGAAACTTTTTCATTAGCTTCTCTCTAAAAGCAAAAAGTCCAGTTCACTGTCCCATCCTACTGCTGCAAGTAAACCATTTGTATTGCCAAGACCAAAAACGGAATTGGAAGGTACAGAGACGCCCGGAGCTATGAGCAGATACGGGGCACATTTCGGTAGAAGCCGCCGTCTGCAGTGCACTGTGACCAGCACAATCGCCTTTGCGCGAAGAAGCCGCTTCTTCGCCTCTGGAAGCCGGAGAGAGCGGCTACCTCTGAAAGATGAAGAATGAAGCAGCACAACACTGGGATTGTGTGCACAGATGCACACTGATCCAAAACAGTACCTTACCACTCTCAAACTTTTCCAAACACATGAACATTCTGTTGGAAAGTTTTTTGGACAACTTTCTTTTTCTTCATGCAAAACACACTGCAGACTTCTCTGCAAAATGTAAAATCCGATGGGAGATGATTTCTATGCTGGCACAGTTTTTCCTTGCCAGACATGATGGAAAAGATTTTTGCAATGATGTAGACCACAAAAGACGCTAAAGACGAAGGTACGGAGCTCCCCGGAGCTATGCCCCGGTCCCGGGCACATTTCGGCAGATGCCGCCGCACTGGAGTGCGCTGTGACCGGTACAATCGCCTTTGCGCGAAGAAGCCGATTCTTCGCCTCCGGGAGCCGGAGAGAGCGGCTGCTTTCAAAAGGTGAAGAATGAAGCTGCACAACACTGGGATAGTGTGCGCAGCTTGCCAACTGATAAAAAACAGTACCTTACCACTCCTACCTTTTCCAAACACATGAACATTCGGTTGGAAGGTGTTTTGGAAAACTTTCTTCTTCTTCGTGCAAAACAGTCAGCAGAGCTCTCTGCAACATGTAAAACACCATGAGAGATGTTTTCTGTGCAGGCACAGTTTCTCCTTGCCAGACATAGTGGAAAAGCTTTTTGCAGTGATGTAGACCACAAAAGTCCCGAAAGAAGCAGGTACGGATGTCCCCGGAGCTAAGCGCGGGTCCCGGGCACATTTCGGAAGAAGCCGCCGCACTGGAGTGCACTGTGACCGGCACAATGGCATTTGCGCGAAGAAGCCGATTCTTCGCCTCCGGGCCCGGAGAGACCAGTAGCTTCGGAAAGGTGAGAATGAAGCTGCACAACACTGGGTTAGTGTGTGCAGCTTTGCAACTGATAAAAAACAGTACCTTACAACTTTCCTACCTTTTCCAAACACATGAATATCCTGTTGGAAGGTGTTTTGGACAACTTTCTTATTCTTGGTGCAAAACACTCAGCACAGCTCTCTGCAACATGTAAAACACCATCAGAGATGTTTTCTGTGCAGGCACAGTTTCTCATTACCAGACATAGTGGAAAAGCGTTTTGCAGTGATGTAGACCATAAAAGTACCGAAACAAGAAGGTACGGATGTTCCCGGAGCTAAGCGCCGGTCCCGGGCACATTTCGGTAGAAGCCGCCGCACTGGAGTGCACTGTGACCGGCACAATCGCCTTTGCGCAAAGAAGCCGCCTCTTCGTCTCCGGGGGCCGCAGTGAGCGGCTGCTTCGGAAAGGTGGGAATGAAGCTGCACAACACTGGGATAGTGTGCGCAGCTTGCAAACTGATAGAAAACAGTACCTTACCACTCTCCTACCTTTTCCAAACGTATGAATATTGGGTTGGAAGGTGTTTCCAACAACTTTATTTTCTTTGTGCAAAACACTCAGCAGACCTCTCTGCAACATGTACAACACCATGAGAGTTGTTTTCTGTGCTGGCACAGTTTCTCCATGCCAGACATAGTGGAAAGGATTTTTCCAATGATGTAGACCACAAAAGACGCTAAAGACGAAATATGGAGCTCCCCGGAGCTAAGCGCAGGTCCCGGGCACATTTCGGCCGAAGCCGCCGCACTGGAGTGCACTGTGACCGGCACAATCGCCTTTGCGCGAAGAAGACGCTTCCTTGCCTCCGCGAGCCGGACAGAGCGGCTGCTTTCAAAAGGTGAAGAATGAAGCTACACAACACGGGGATAGTGTGCGCAGCTTGCAAACTGATAGAAAACAGTACCTTACCACTTTCCTAACCTTTCCAAACATATGAATATTCGGTTAGAAGGTGTTTTCAACAACTTCATTTTCTTCGTGCAAAACACTCAGCAGAGCTCTGTGCAACATGTAAAACACGATGGGAGATGTTTTCTGTGCACGCACAGTTTCTCATTACCAGACATAGTGGAAAAGCGTTTTGCAGTTATGTAGACCACAAAAGACGCTAAAGACGAAATATGGAGCCCCCGGAGGTAAGCGCCGGTCACGGGCACATTTCGGAAGAAGCCGCCGCACTGGAGTGCACTGTGACCGGCACAATCGCCTTTGCGCGAAGAAGCCGATTCTTCTCCTCCGGCAGCCGGACAGAGCGGCTGCTTCGGAAAGGTGGAAATGAAGCTGCACAACACGGGGGTAGTGTGAGCAGTTTGCAAACTGATAGAAAACACTACCTTACCACTTTCCTACCTTTTCCAAACACATGAATATGTGATTGGAAGGTGTTTTGGACAACTTTATTTTTCTTCTTGCAAAACATTCTGCAGAGTTCTCTAAACCAGTAAAACACGATGGGAGATGTTTTCTGTGCTAGAACAGTTTCTCCATGCCAGACATATTGGAAAGGATCTTTGCAATGATATAGACCACAAAAGACGCTAAAGACGAATTATGGAGCTCCCCGGAGCTAAGCGCCGGTCCCGGGCACATTTCGGTAGAAGCTGCCGCACTGGAGTGCACTGTGACCGGCACAATCGCATTTGCGCGAAGAAGCCGATTCTTCGTCTCCGGGAGCCGGAGAGAGCGGCTGCTTTCAAAAGGTGAAGAATGAAGCTACACAACACTGGGATAGTGTGCGCAGCTTGCAAACTGATAGAAAACAGCACCTTACCACTTTCCTACCTTTTCCAAACACATGAACATTCGATTGGAAGGTGTTTTGGAAAACTTTCTTTTTCTTCTTGCATAAACTTCTGCAGAGCTCTCTGCAACATGCAAAACACGATGGGAGATGTTTTCTGTGCAGGCACAGATTCTCCTTGCCTAACATAGTGGAAAACCTTTCTGTATGATGTACACCATAAAAGTCCCGAAAGAAGAAGGTACGCAGCTCCCCGGAGCTACGCGCCGGTCCCGGGCACATTTCGGAAGAAGCCGCCGCACTGGAGTGCACTGTGACCGGCACAATGGCATTTGCGCGAAGAAGCCGATTCTTCGCCTCCGGGAGCCGGAGAGAGCGGCTGCTTTCAAAAGGTGAAGAATGAAGCTGCACAACACTGGGATAGTGTGTGCAGCTTGCCAACTGATAAAAAACAGTACCTTACCACTTTCCTACCTTTTCCAAACATATGAATATTCGGTTAGAAGGTGTTTTCAACAACTTTATTTTCTTCGTGCAAAACACTCAGCAGAGCTCTCTGCAACATGTAAAACATGATGGGAGATGTTTTCTGTGCAGGCACAGTTTCTACTTGCCAGATATAGTGGAAATGCTTTTAGTAGTGATGTAGAACACAAGAGACGCTAAAGTCGAAATAAAGAGTTCCCCGGAGCTAAGCGCCGGGCCCGGGCACATTTCGGAAGAAGCCGCCGCACTGGAGTGCACTGTGACCGGCACAATCGCCTTTGCGCGAAGAAGGCGATTCTTCGCCTCCGGGAGCCGGAGAGAGCGGCTGCTTCGGAAAGGTGAAGAATGAAGCTGCACAACACTGGGATAGTGTGTGCAGCTTGCAAACTGATAAAAAACAGTACCTTACCACTCTCCTACCTTTTCCAAACACATGAACATTCGGTTGGAAGGTGTTTTGGAAAACTTTCTTCTTCTTCGTGCAAAACACTCAGCAGAGCTCTCTGCAACATGTAAAACACCATGAGAGATGTTTTCTGTGCAGGCACAGTTTCTCATTACCAGACATAGTGGAAATGCTTTCAGTAGTGATGTAGAACACAAGAGACGCTAAAGTCGAAATACAGAGTTCCCCGGAGGTAAGCGCCGGGCCCGGGCTCATTTCGGAAGAAGCCGCCGCACTGGAGTGCACAGTGACCGGCACAATCGCCTTTGCACGAAGAAGCCGATTCTTCGCCTCCGGGAGCCGGAGAGAGCGGCTGCTTTCAATAGGTGAAGAATGAAGCTGCACAACACTGGGATAGTGTGTGCAGCTTTCCAACTGATAAAAAACAGTATTTTACAACTTCTACCTTTTCCAAACACATGAAGATTCGATTGGAAGGTGTTTTGGAAAACTTTTTTATCTTCTTGCATAAACTTCTGCAGAGCTCTCTGCAACATGCAAAACACGATGGGAGATGTTTTCTGTGCTGGCACAGATTCTCCTTGCCTAACATAGTGGAAAACCTTTCTGTATGATGTACACCATAAAAGTCCCGAAAGAAGAAGGTACGCAGCTCCCCGGAGCTAAGCGCCGGTCCCGGGCACATTTCGGTAGAAGCCGCCGCACTGGAGTGCACTGTGACCGGCACAATCGCCTTTGCGCGAAGAAGACGCTTCCTTGCCTCGGCGAGCCGGACAGAGCGGCTGCTTTCAAAAGGTGAAGAATGAAGCTGCACAACACTGGGATAGTGTGCGCAGCTTGCAAACTGATAGAAAACACAACCTTACCACTCTCCTACCTTTTCCAAACACATGAACATTCGATTGGAAGGTGTTTTGGAAAACTTTCTTTTTCTTCTTGCATAAACTTCTGCAAAGCTCTCTGCAACATGTAAAACACCACGGGAGATGTTTTCTGTGCTGGCACAGTTTCTCCTTGCCTAACATAGTGTAAAACCTTTCTGTAGGATGTAGACCACAAAAGTCCCGAAAGACGAAGGTACGCAGCTCCCCGGAGCTATGGCCCGATCCCGGGCACATTTCGGCAGATGCCGCCGCACTGGAGTGCACTGTGACCGGCACAATCGCCTTTGCGCGAAGAAGCCGATTCTTCGCCTCCGGGCCCGGAGAGACCAGTAGCTTCGGAAAGGTGAGAATGAAGCTGCACAACACTGGGTTAGTGTGTGCAGCTTTGCAACTGATAAAAAACAGTACCTTACAACTTTCCTACCTTTTCCAAACACATGAATATCCTGTTGGAAGGTGTTTTGGACAACTTTCTTATTCTTGGTGCAAAACACTCAGCACAGCTCTCTGCAACATGTAAAACACCATCAGAGATGATTTCTGTGCAGGCACAGTTTCTCATTACCAGACATAGTGGAAAAGCGTTTTGCAGTGATGTAGACCATAAAAGTACCGAAACAAGAAGGTACGGATGTCCCCGGAGCTAAGCGCCGGTCCCGGGCACATTTCGGTAGAAGCCGCCGCACTGGAGTGCACTGTGACCGGCACAATCGCCTTTGCGCAAAGAAGCCGCCTCTTCGTCTCCGGGGGCCGCAGTGAGCGGCTGCTTCGGAAAGGTGGGAATGAAGCTGCACAACACTGGGATAGTGTGCGCAGCTTGCAAACTGATAGAAAACAGTACCTTACCACTCTCCTACATTTCCAAACGTATGAATATTGGGTTGGAAGGTGTTTTCAACAACTTCATTTTCTTCGTGCAAAACACTCAGCAGAGCTCTGTGCAACATGTAAAACACGATGGGAGATGTTTTCTGTGCACGCACAGTTTCTCATTACCAGACATAGTGGAAAAGCGTTTTGCAGTTATGTAGACCACAAAAGACGCTAAAGACGAAATATGGAGCCCCCGGAGGTAAGCGCCGGTCACGGGCACATTTCGGAAGAAGCCGCCGCACTGGAGTGCACTGTGACCGGCACAATCGCCTTTGCGCGAAGAAGCCGATTCTTCTCCTCCGGCAGCCGGACAGAGCGGCTGCTTCGGAAAGGTGGAAATGAAGCTGCACAACACGGGGGTAGTGTGAGCAGTTTGCAAACTGATAGAAAACACTACCTTACCACTTTCCTACCTTTTCCAAACACATGAATATGTGATTGGAAGGTGTTTTGGACAACTTTATTTTTCTTCTTGCAAAACATTCTGCAGAGTTCTCTAAACCAGTAAAACACGATGGGAGATGTTTTCTGTGCTAGAACAGTTTCTCCATGCCAGACATATTGGAAAGGATCTTTGCAATGATATAGACCACAAAAGACGCTAAAGACGAATTATGGAGCTCCCCGGAGCTAAGCGCCGGTCCCGGGCACATTTCGGTAGAAGCTGCCGCACTGGAGTGCACTGTGACCGGCACAATCGCATTTGCGCGAAGAAGCCGATTCTTCGTCTCCGGGAGCCGGAGAGAGCGGCTGCTTTCAAAAGGTGAAGAATGAAGCTACACAACACTGGGATAGTGTGCGCAGCTTGCAAACTGATAGAAAACAGCACCTTACCACTTTCCTACCTTTTCCAAACACATGAACATTCGATTGGAAGGTGTTTTGGAAAACTTTCTTTTTCTTCTTGCATAAACTTCTGCAGAGCTCTCTGCAACATGCAAAACACGATGGGAGATGTTTTCTGTGCAGGCACAGATTCTCCTTGCCTAACATAGTGGAAAACCTTTCTGTATGATGTACACCATAAAAGTCCCGAAAGAAGAAGGTACGCAGCTCCCCGGAGCTACGCGCCGGTCCCGGGCACATTTCGGAAGAAGCCGCCGCACTGGAGTGCACTGTGACCGGCACAATGGCATTTGCGCGAAGAAGCCGATTCTTCGCCTCCGGGAGCCGGAGAGAGCGGCTGCTTTCAAAAGGTGAAGAATGAAGCTGCACAACACTGGGATAGTGTGTGCAGCTTGCCAACTGATAAAAAACAGTACCTTACCACTTTCCTACCTTTTCCAAACATATGAATATTCGGTTAGAAGGTGTTTTCAACAACTTTATTTTCTTCGTGCAAAACACTCAGCAGAGCTCTCTGCAACATGTAAAACATGATGGGAGATGTTTTCTGTGCAGGCACAGTTTCTACTTGCCAGATATAGTGGAAATGCTTTTAGTAGTGATGTAGAACACAAGAGACGCTAAAGTCGAAATAAAGAGTTCCCCGGAGCTAAGCGCCGGTCCCGGGCGCATTTCGGAAGAAGCCGCCGCACTGGAGTGCACTGTGACCGGCACAATCGCCTTTGCGCGAAGAAGGCGATTCTTCGCCTCCGGGAGCCGGAGAGAGCGGCTGCTTCGGAAAGGTGAAGAATGAAGCTGCACAACACTGGGATAGTGTGTGCAGCTTGCAAACTGATAAAAAACAGTACCTTACCACTCTCCTACCTTTTCCAAACACATGAACATTCGGTTGGAAGGTGTTTTGGAAAACTTTCTTCTTCTTCGTGCAAAACACTCAGCAGAGCTCTCTGCAACATGTAAAACACCATGAGAGATGTTTTCTGTGCAGGCACAGTTTCTCATTACCAGACATAGTGGAAATGCTTTCAGTAGTGATGTAGAACACAAGAGACGCTAAAGTCGAAATACAGAGTTCCCCGGAGGTAAGCGCCGGGCCCGGGCTCATTTCGGAAGAAGCCGCCGCACTGGAGTGCACAGTGACCGGCACAATCGCCTTTGCACGAAGAAGCCGATTCTTCGCCTCCGGGAGCCGGAGAGAGCGGCTGCTTTCAATAGGTGAAGAATGAAGCTGCACAACACTGGGATAGTGTGTGCAGCTTTCCAACTGATAAAAAACAGTATTTTACAACTTCTACCTTTTCCAAACACATGAAGATTCGATTGGAAGGTGTTTTGGAAAACTTTTTTATCTTCTTGCATAAACTTCTGCAGAGCTCTCTGCAACATGCAAAACACGATGGGAGATGTTTTCTGTGCTGGCACAGATTCTCCTTGCCTAACATAGTGGAAAACCTTTCTGTATGATGTACACCATAAAAGTCCCGAAAGAAGAAGGTACGCAGCTCCCCGGAGCTAAGCGCCGGTCCCGGGCACATTTCGGTAGAAGCCGCCGCACTGGAGTGCACTGTGACCGGCACAATCGCCTTTGCGCGAAGAAGACGCTTCCTTGCCTCGGCGAGCCGGACAGAGCGGCTGCTTTCAAAAGGTGAAGAATGAAGCTGCACAACACTGGGATAGTGTGCGCAGCTTGCAAACTGATAGAAAACACAACCTTACCACTCTCCTACCTTTTCCAAACACATGAACATTCGATTGGAAGGTGTTTTGGAAAACTTTCTTTTTCTTCTTGCATAAACTTCTGCAAAGCTCTCTGCAACATGTAAAACACCACGGGAGATGTTTTCTGTGCTGGCACAGTTTCTCCTTGCCTAACATAGTGGAAAACCTTTCTGTAGGATGTAGACCACAAAAGTCCCGAAAGACGAAGGTACGCAGCTCCCCGGAGCTATGGCCCGATCCCGGGCACATTTCGGCAGATGCCGCCGCACTGGAGTGCACTGTGACCGGCACAATCGCCTTTGCGCGAAGAAGCCGATTCTTCGCCTCCGGGCCCGGAGAGACCAGTAGCTTCGGAAAGGTGAGAATGAAGCTGCACAACACTGGGTTAGTGTGTGCAGCTTTGCAACTGATAAAAAACAGTACCTTACAACTTTCCTACCTTTTCCAAACACATGAATATCCTGTTGGAAGGTGTTTTGGACAACTTTCTTATTCTTGGTGCAAAACACTCAGCACAGCTCTCTGCAACATGTAAAACACCATCAGAGATGTTTTCTGTGCAGGCACAGTTTCTCATTACCAGACATAGTGGAAAAGCGTTTTGCAGTGATGTAGACCATAAAAGTACCGAAACAAGAAGGTACGGATGTCCCCGGAGCTAAGCGCCGGTCCCGGGCACATTTCGGTAGAAGCCGCCGCACTGGAGTGCACTGTGACCGGCACAATCGCCTTTGCGCAAAGAAGCCGCCTCTTCGTCTCCGGGGGCCGCAGTGAGCGGCTGCTTCGGAAAGGTGGGAATGAAGCTGCACAACACTGGGATAGTGTGCGCAGCTTGCAAACTGATAGAAAACAGTACCTTACCACTCTCCTACATTTCCAAACGTATGAATATTGGGTTGGAAGGTGTTTCCAACAACTTTATTTTCTTTGTGCAAAACACTCAGCAGACCTCTCTGCAACATGTACAACACCATGAGAGTTGTTTTCTGTGCTGGCACAGTTTCTCCATGCCAGACATAGTGGAAAGGATTTTTCCAATGATGTAGACCACAAAAGACGCTAAAGACGAAATATGGAGCTCCCCGGAGCTAAGCGCAGGTCCCGGGCACATTTCGGCCGAAGCCGCCGCACTGGAGTGCACTGTGACCGGCACCATCGCCTTTGCGCGAAGAAGACGCTTCCTTGCCTCCGCGAGCCGGACAGAGCGGCTGCTTTCAAAAGGTGAAGAATGAAGCTACACAACACGGGGATAGTGTGCGCAGCTTGCAAACTGATAGAAAACAGTACCTTACCACTTTCCTAACCTTTCCAAACATATGAATATTCGGTTGGAAGGTGTTTTCAACAATTTCATTTTCTTCGTGCAAAACACTCAGCAGAGCTCTGTGCAACATGTAAAACACGATGGGAGATGTTTTCTGTGCACGCACAGTTTCTCATTACCAGACATAGTGGAAAAGCGTTTTGAGGTGATGTAGATCACAAAAGACGCTAAAGACGAAATATGGAGCCCACGGAGGTAAGCGCCGGTCACGGGCACATTTCGGAAGAAGCCGCCGCACTGGAGTGCACTGTGACCGGCACAATCGCCTTTGCGCGAAGAAGCCGATTCTTCTCCTCCGGCAGCCGGACAGAGCGGCTGCTTCGGAAAGGTGGAAATGAAGCTGCACAACACGGGGGTAGTGTGAGCAGTTTGCAAACTGATAGAAAACACTACCTTACCACTTTCCTACCTTTTCCAAACACATGAATATGTGATTGGAAGGTGTTTTGGACAACTTTATTTTTCTTCTTGCAAAACATTCTGCAGAGTTCTCTAAACCAGTAAAACACGATGGGAGATGTTTTCTGTGCTAGAACAGTTTCTCCATGCCAGACATATTGGAAAGGATCTTTGCAATGATATAGACCACAAAAGACGCTAAAGACGAATTATGGAGCTCCCCGGAGCTAAGCGCCGGTCCCGGGCACATTTCGGTAGAAGCTGCCGCACTGGAGTGCACTGTGACCGGCACAATCGCATTTGCGCGAAGAAGCCGATTCTTCGTCTCCGGGAGCCGGAGAGAGCGGCTGCTTTCAAAAGGTGAAGAATGAAGCTACACAACACTGGGATAGTGTGCGCAGCTTGCAAACTGATAGAAAACAGCACCTTACCACTTTCCTACCTTTTCCAAACACATGAACATTCGATTGGAAGGTGTTTTGGAAAACTTTCTTTTTCTTCTTGCATAAACTTCTGCAGAGCTCTCTGCAACATGCAAAACACGATGGGAGATGTTTTCTGTGCAGGCACAGATTCTCCTTGCCTAACATAGTGGAAAACCTTTCTGTATGATGTACACCATAAAAGTCCCGAAAGAAGAAGGTACGCAGCTCCCCGGAGCTACGCGCCGGTCCCGGGCACATTTCGGAAGAAGCCGCCGCACTGGAGTGCACTGTGACCGGCACAATGGCATTTGCGCGAAGAAGCCGATTCTTCGCCTCCGGGAGCCGGAGAGAGCGGCTGCTTCGGAAAGGTGAAGAATGAAGCTGCACAACACTGGGATAGTGTGCGCAGCTTGCAAACTGATAAAAAACAGTACCTTACCACTCTCCTACCTTTTCCAAACACATGAACATTCGGTTGGAAGGTGTTTTGGAAAACTTTCTTCTTCTTCGTGCAAAACACTCAGCAGAGCTCTCTGCAACATGTAAAACACCATGAGAGATGTTTTCTGTGCAGGCACAGTTTCTCATTACCAGACATAGTGGAAATGCTTTCAGTAGTGATGTAGAACACAAGAGACGCTAAAGTCGAAATACAGAGTTCCCCGGAGGTAAGCGCCGGGCCCGGGCTCATTTCGGAAGAAGCCGCCGCACTGGAGTGCACTGTGACCGGCACAATCGCCTTTGCACGAAGAAGCCGATTCTTCGCCTCCGGGAGCCGGAGAGAGCGGCTGCTTTCAATAGGTGAAGAATGAAGCTGCACAACACTGGGATAGTGTGTGCAGCTTTCCAACTGATAAAAAACAGTATTTTACAACTTCTACCTTTTCCAAACACATGAAGATTCGATTGGAAGGTGTTTTGGAAAACTTTTTTATCTTCTTGCATAAACTTCTGCAGAGCTCTCTGCAACATGCAAAACACGATGGGAGATGTTTTCTGTGCTGGCACAGATTCTCCTTGCCTAACATAGTGGAAAACCTTTCTGTATGATGTACACCATAAAAGTCCCGAAAGAAGAAGGTACGCAGCTCCCCGGAGCTAAGCGCCGGTCCCGGGCACATTTCGGTAGAAGCCGCCGCACTGGAGTGCACTGTGACCGGCACAATCGCCTTTGCGCGAAGAAGACGCTTCCTTGCCTCGGCGAGCCGGACAGAGCGGCTGCTTTCAAAAGGTGAAGAATGAAGCTGCACAACACGGGGATAGTGTGCGCATCATGCAAACTGATAGAAAACACAACCTTACCACTCTCCTACCTTTTCCAAACACATGAACATTCGATTGGAAGGTGTTTTGGAAAACTTTCTTTTTCTTCTTGCATAAACTTCTGCAAAGCTCTCTGCAACATGTAAAACACCACGAGAGATGTTTTCTGTGCTGGCACAGTTTCTCCTTGCCTAACATAGTGTAAAACCTTTCTGTAGGATGTAGACCACAAAAGTCCCGAAAGACGAAGTTACGCAGCTCCCCGGAGCTATGGCCCGATCCCGGGCACATTTCGGCAGATGCCGCCGCACTGGAGTGCACTGTGACCGGCACAATCGCCTTTGCGCGAAGAAGCCGATTCTTCGCCTCCGGGAGCCGGAGAGACCAGTAGCTTCGGAAAGGTGAGAATGAAGCTGCACAACACTGGGATAGTGTGTGCAGCTTGCCAACTGATAGAAAACAGCACCTTACCACTTTCCTACCTTTTCCAAACATATGAATATTCGGTTGGAAGGTGTTTTTTACCAACTTTATTTTTTTCGTGCAAAACACTCAGCAGAGCTCTCTGCAACATGTAAAACATGATGCGAGATGTTTTCTGTGCAGGCACAGTTTCTACTTGCCAGACATAGTGGAAATGCTTTTAGTAGTGATGTAGAACACAAGAGACGCTAAAGTCGAAATACAGAGTTCCCCGGAGGTAAGCGCCGGGCCCGGGCACATTTCGGAAGAAGCCGCCGCACTGGAGTGCACTGTGACCGGCACAATCGCCTTTGCACGAAGAAGCCGATTCTTCGCCTCCGGGAGCCGGAGAGAGCGGCTGCTTTCAAAAGGTGAAGAATGAAGCTGCACAACACTGGGATAGTGTGTGCAGCTTGCAAACTGATAAAAAACAGTACCTTACCACTCTCCTACCTTTTCCAAACACATGAACATTCGGTTGGAAGGTGTTTTGGAAAACTTTCTTCTTCTTCGTGCAAAACACTCAGCAGAGCTCTCTGCAACATGTAAAACACCATGAGAGATGTTTTCTGTGCAGGCACAGTTTCTCATTACCAGACATAGTGGAAATGCTTTCAGTAGTGATGTAGAACACAAGAGACGCTAAAGTCGAAATACAGAGTTCCCCGGAGGTAAGCGCCGGGCCCGGGCTCATTTCGGAAGAAGCCGCCGCACTGGAGTGCACAGTGACCGGCACAATCGCCTTTGCACGAAGAAGCCGATTCTTCGCCTCCGGGAGCCGGAGAGAGCGGCTGCTTTCAATAGGTGAAGAATGAAGCTGCACAACACTGGGATAGTGTGTGCAGCTTTCCAACTGATAAAAAACAGTATTTTACAACTTCTACCTTTTCCAAACACATGAAGATTCGATTGGAAGGTGTTTTGGAAAACTTTTTTATCTTCTTGCATAAACTTCTGCAGAGCTCTCTGCAACATGCAAAACACGATGGGAGATGTTTTCTGTGCTGGCACAGATTCTCCTTGCCTAACATAGTGGAAAACCTTTCTGTATGATGTACACCATAAAAGTCCCGAAAGAAGAAGGTACGCAGCTCCCCGGAGCTAAGCGCCGGTCCCGGGCACATTTCGGTAGAAGCCGCCGCACTGGAGTGCACTGTGACCGGCACAATCGCCTTTGCGCGAAGAAGACGCTTCCTTGCCTCGGCGAGCCGGACAGAGCGGCTGCTTTCAAAAGGTGAAGAATGAAGCTGCACAACACTGGGATAGTGTGCGCAGCTTGCAAACTGATAGAAAACACAACCTTACCACTCTCCTACCTTTTCCAAACACATGAACATTCGATTGGAAGGTGTTTTGGAAAACTTTCTTTTTCTTCTTGCATAAACTTCTGCAAAGCTCTCTGCAACATGTAAAACACCACGGGAGATGTTTTCTGTGCTGGCACAGTTTCTCCTTGCCTAACATAGTGGAAAACCTTTCTGTAGGATGTAGACCACAAAAGTCCCGAAAGACGAAGGTACGCAGCTCCCCGGAGCTATGGCCCGATCCCGGGCACATTTCGGCAGATGCCGCCGCACTGGAGTGCACTGTGACCGGCACAATCGCCTTTGCGCGAAGAAGCCGATTCTTCGCCTCCGGGCCCGGAGAGACCAGTAGCTTCGGAAAGGTGAGAATGAAGCTGCACAACACTGGGTTAGTGTGTGCAGCTTTGCAACTGATAAAAAACAGTACCTTACAACTTTCCTACCTTTTCCAAACACATGAATATCCTGTTGGAAGGTGTTTTGGACAACTTTCTTATTCTTGGTGCAAAACACTCAGCACAGCTCTCTGCAACATGTAAAACACCATCAGAGATGTTTTCTGTGCAGGCACAGTTTCTCATTACCAGACATAGTGGAAAAGCGTTTTGCAGTGATGTAGACCATAAAAGTACCGAAACAAGAAGGTACGGATGTCCCCGGAGCTAAGCGCCGGTCCCGGGCACATTTCGGTAGAAGCCGCCGCACTGGAGTGCACTGTGACCGGCACAATCGCCTTTGCGCAAAGAAGCCGCCTCTTCGTCTCCGGGGGCCGCAGTGAGCGGCTGCTTCGGAAAGGTGGGAATGAAGCTGCACAACACTGGGATAGTGTGCGCAGCTTGCAAACTGATAGAAAACAGTACCTTACCACTCTCCTACCTTTTCCAAACGTATGAATATTGGGTTGGAAGGTGTTTCCAACAACTTTATTTTCTTTGTGCAAAACACTCAGCAGACCTCTCTGCAACATGTACAACACCATGAGAGTTGTTTTCTGTGCTGGCACAGTTTCTCCATGCCAGACATAGTGGAAAGGATTTTTCCAATGATGTAGACCACAAAAGACGCTAAAGACGAAATATGGAGCTCCCCGGAGCTAAGCGCAGGTCCCGGGCACATTTCGGCCGAAGCCGCCGCACTGGAGTGCACTGTGACCGGCACCATCGCCTTTGCGCGAAGAAGACGCTTCCTTGCCTCCGCGAGCCGGACAGAGCGGCTGCTTTCAAAAGGTGAAGAATGAAGCTACACAACACGGGGATAGTGTGCGCAGCTTGCAAACTGATAGAAAACAGTACCTTACCACTTTCCTAACCTTTCCAAACATATGAATATTCGGTTGGAAGGTGTTTTCAACAATTTCATTTTCTTCGTGCAAAACACTCAGCAGAGCTCTGTGCAACATGTAAAACACGATGGGAGATGTTTTCTGTGCACGCACAGTTTCTCATTACCAGACATAGTGGAAAAGCGTTTTGAGGTGATGTAGATCACAAAAGACGCTAAAGACGAAATATGGAGCCCACGGAGGTAAGCGCCGGTCACGGGCACATTTCGGAAGAAGCCGCCGCACTGGAGTGCACTGTGACCGGCACAATCGCCTTTGCGCGAAGAAGCCGATTCTTCTCCTCCGGCAGCCGGACAGAGCGGCTGCTTCGGAAAGGTGGAAATGAAGCTGCACAACACGGGGGTAGTGTGAGCAGTTTGCAAACTGATAGAAAACACTACCTTACCACTTTCCTACCTTTTCCAAACACATGAATATGTGATTGGAAGGTGTTTTGGACAACTTTATTTTTCTTCTTGCAAAACATTCTGCAGAGTTCTCTAAACCAGTAAAACACGATGGGAGATGTTTTCTGTGCTAGAACAGTTTCTCCATGCCAGACATATTGGAAAGGATCTTTGCAATGATATAGACCACAAAAGACGCTAAAGACGAATTATGGAGCTCCCCGGAGCTAAGCGCCGGTCCCGGGCACATTTCGGTAGAAGCTGCCGCACTGGAGTGCACTGTGACCGGCACAATCGCATTTGCGCGAAGAAGCCGATTCTTCGTCTCCGGGAGCCGGAGAGAGCGGCTGCTTTCAAAAGGTGAAGAATGAAGCTACACAACACTGGGATAGTGTGCGCAGCTTGCAAACTGATAGAAAACAGCACCTTACCACTTTCCTACCTTTTCCAAACACATGAACATTCGATTGGAAGGTGTTTTGGAAAACTTTCTTTTTCTTCTTGCATAAACTTCTGCAGAGCTCTCTGCAACATGCAAAACACGATGGGAGATGTTTTCTGTGCAGGCACAGATTCTCCTTGCCTAACATAGTGGAAAACCTTTCTGTATGATGTACACCATAAAAGTCCCGAAAGAAGAAGGTACGCAGCTCCCCGGAGCTACGCGCCGGTCCCGGGCACATTTCGGAAGAAGCCGCCGCACTGGAGTGCACTGTGACCGGCACAATGGCATTTGCGCGAAGAAGCCGATTCTTCGCCTCCGGGAGCCGGAGAGAGCGGCTGCTTCGGAAAGGTGAAGAATGAAGCTGCACAACACTGGGATAGTGTGCGCAGCTTGCAAACTGATAAAAAACAGTACCTTACCACTCTCCTACCTTTTCCAAACACATGAACATTCGGTTGGAAGGTGTTTTGGAAAACTTTCTTCTTCTTCGTGCAAAACACTCAGCAGAGCTCTCTGCAACATGTAAAACACCATGAGAGATGTTTTCTGTGCAGGCACAGTTTCTCATTACCAGACATAGTGGAAATGCTTTCAGTAGTGATGTAGAACACAAGAGACGCTAAAGTCGAAATACAGAGTTCCCCGGAGGTAAGCGCCGGGCCCGGGCTCATTTCGGAAGAAGCCGCCGCACTGGAGTGCACTGTGACCGGCACAATCGCCTTTGCACGAAGAAGCCGATTCTTCGCCTCCGGGAGCCGGAGAGAGCGGCTGCTTTCAATAGGTGAAGAATGAAGCTGCACAACACTGGGATAGTGTGTGCAGCTTTCCAACTGATAAAAAACAGTATTTTACAACTTCTACCTTTTCCAAACACATGAAGATTCGATTGGAAGGTGTTTTGGAAAACTTTTTTATCTTCTTGCATAAACTTCTGCAGAGCTCTCTGCAACATGCAAAACACGATGGGAGATGTTTTCTGTGCTGGCACAGATTCTCCTTGCCTAACATAGTGGAAAACCTTTCTGTATGATGTACACCATAAAAGTCCCGAAAGAAGAAGGTACGCAGCTCCCCGGAGCTAAGCGCCGGTCCCGGGCACATTTCGGTAGAAGCCGCCGCACTGGAGTGCACTGTGACCGGCACAATCGCCTTTGCGCGAAGAAGACGCTTCCTTGCCTCGGCGAGCCGGACAGAGCGGCTGCTTTCAAAAGGTGAAGAATGAAGCTGCACAACACGGGGATAGTGTGCGCATCATGCAAACTGATAGAAAACACAACCTTACCACTCTCCTACCTTTTCCAAACACATGAACATTCGATTGGAAGGTGTTTTGGAAAACTTTCTTTTTCTTCTTGCATAAACTTCTGCAAAGCTCTCTGCAACATGTAAAACACCACGAGAGATGTTTTCTGTGCTGGCACAGTTTCTCCTTGCCTAACATAGTGTAAAACCTTTCTGTAGGATGTAGACCACAAAAGTCCCGAAAGACGAAGTTACGCAGCTCCCCGGAGCTATGGCCCGATCCCGGGCACATTTCGGCAGATGCCGCCGCACTGGAGTGCACTGTGACCGGCACAATCGCCTTTGCGCGAAGAAGCCGATTCTTCGCCTCCGGGAGCCGGAGAGACCAGTAGCTTCGGAAAGGTGAGAATGAAGCTGCACAACACTGGGATAGTGTGTGCAGCTTGCCAACTGATAGAAAACAGCACCTTACCACTTTCCTACCTTTTCCAAACATATGAATATTCGGTTGGAAGGTGTTTTTTACCAACTTTATTTTTTTCGTGCAAAACACTCAGCAGAGCTCTCTGCAACATGTAAAACATGATGCGAGATGTTTTCTGTGCAGGCACAGTTTCTACTTGCCAGACATAGTGGAAATGCTTTTAGTAGTGATGTAGAACACAAGAGACGCTAAAGTCGAAATACAGAGTTCCCCGGAGGTAAGCGCCGGGCCCGGGCACATTTCGGAAGAAGCCGCCGCACTGGAGTGCACTGTGACCGGCACAATCGCCTTTGCACGAAGAAGCCGATTCTTCGCCTCCGGGAGCCGGAGAGAGCGGCTGCTTTCAAAAGGTGAAGAATGAAGCTGCACAACACTGGGATAGTGTGTGCAGCTTGCAAACTGATAAAAAACAGTACCTTACCACTCTCCTACCTTTTCCAAACACATGAACATTCGGTTGGAAGGTGTTTTGGAAAACTTTCTTCTTCTTCGTGCAAAACACTCAGCAGAGCTCTCTGCAACATGTAAAACACCATGAGAGATGTTTTCTGTGCAGGCACAGTTTCTCATTACCAGACATAGTGGAAATGCTTTCAGTAGTGATGTAGAACACAAGAGACGCTAAAGTCGAAATACAGAGTTCCCCGGAGGTAAGCGCCGGGCCCGGGCTCATTTCGGAAGAAGCCGCCGCACTGGAGTGCACAGTGACCGGCACAATCGCCTTTGCACGAAGAAGCCGATTCTTCGCCTCCGGGAGCCGGAGAGAGCGGCTGCTTTCAATAGGTGAAGAATGAAGCTGCACAACACTGGGATAGTGTGTGCAGCTTTCCAACTGATAAAAAACAGTATTTTACAACTTCTACCTTTTCCAAACACATGAAGATTCGATTGGAAGGTGTTTTGGAAAACTTTTTTATCTTCTTGCATAAACTTCTGCAGAGCTCTCTGCAACATGCAAAACACGATGGGAGATGTTTTCTGTGCTGGCACAGATTCTCCTTGCCTAACATAGTGGAAAACCTTTCTGTATGATGTACACCATAAAAGTCCCGAAAGAAGAAGGTACGCAGCTCCCCGGAGCTAAGCGCCGGTCCCGGGCACATTTCGGTAGAAGCCGCCGCACTGGAGTGCACTGTGACCGGCACAATCGCCTTTGCGCGAAGAAGACGCTTCCTTGCCTCGGCGAGCCGGACAGAGCGGCTGCTTTCAAAAGGTGAAGAATGAAGCTGCACAACACTGGGATAGTGTGCGCAGCTTGCAAACTGATAGAAAACACAACCTTACCACTCTCCTACCTTTTCCAAACACATGAACATTCGATTGGAAGGTGTTTTGGAAAACTTTCTTTTTCTTCTTGCATAAACTTCTGCAAAGCTCTCTGCAACATGTAAAACACCACGGGAGATGTTTTCTGTGCTGGCACAGTTTCTCCTTGCCTAACATAGTGGAAAACCTTTCTGTAGGATGTAGACCACAAAAGTCCCGAAAGACGAAGGTACGCAGCTCCCCGGAGCTATGGCCCGATCCCGGGCACATTTCGGCAGATGCCGCCGCACTGGAGTGCACTGTGACCGGCACAATCGCCTTTGCGCGAAGAAGCCGATTCTTCGCCTCCGGGCCCGGAGAGACCAGTAGCTTCGGAAAGGTGAGAATGAAGCTGCACAACACTGGGTTAGTGTGTGCAGCTTTGCAACTGATAAAAAACAGTACCTTACAACTTTCCTACCTTTTCCAAACACATGAATATCCTGTTGGAAGGTGTTTTGGACAACTTTCTTATTCTTGGTGCAAAACACTCAGCACAGCTCTCTGCAACATGTAAAACACCATCAGAGATGTTTTCTGTGCAGGCACAGTTTCTCATTACCAGACATAGTGGAAAAGCGTTTTGCAGTGATGTAGACCATAAAAGTACCGAAACAAGAAGGTACGGATGTCCCCGGAGCTAAGCGCCGGTCCCGGGCACATTTCGGTAGAAGCCGCCGCACTGGAGTGCACTGTGACCGGCACAATCGCCTTTGCGCAAAGAAGCCGCCTCTTCGTCTCCGGGGGCCGCAGTGAGCGGCTGCTTCGGAAAGGTGGGAATGAAGCTGCACAACACTGGGATAGTGTGCGCAGCTTGCAAACTGATAGAAAACAGTACCTTACCACTCTCCTACCTTTTCCAAACGTATGAATATTGGGTTGGAAGGTGTTTCCAACAACTTTATTTTCTTTGTGCAAAACACTCAGCAGAGCTCTCTGCAACATGTACAACACCATGAGAGTTGTTTTCTGTGCTGGCACAGTTTCTCCATGCCAGACATAGTGGAAAGGATTTTTCCAATGATGTAGACCACAAAAGACGCTAAAGACGAAATATGGAGCTCCCCGGAGCTAAGCGCAGGTCCCGGGCACATTTCGGCCGAAGCCGCCGCACTGGAGTGCACTGTGACCGGCACCATCGCCTTTGCGCGAAGAAGACGCTTCCTTGCCTCCGCGAGCCGGACAGAGCGGCTGCTTTCAAAAGGTGAAGAATGAAGCTACACAACACGGGGATAGTGTGCGCAGCTTGCAAACTGATAGAAAACAGTACCTTACCACTTTCCTAACCTTTCCAAACATATGAATATTCGGTTGGAAGGTGTTTTCAACAATTTCATTTTCTTCGTGCAAAACACTCAGCAGAGCTCTGTGCAACATGTAAAACACGATGGGAGATGTTTTCTGTGCACGCACAGTTTCTCATTACCAGACATAGTGGAAAAGCGTTTTGAGGTGATGTAGATCACAAAAGACGCTAAAGACGAAATATGGAGCCCACGGAGGTAAGCGCCGGTCACGGGCACATTTCGGAAGAAGCCGCCGCACTGGAGTGCACTGTGACCGGCACAATCGCCTTTGCGCGAAGAAGCCGATTCTTCTCCTCCGGCAGCCGGACAGAGCGGCTGCTTCGGAAAGGTGGAAATGAAGCTGCACAACACGGGGGTAGTGTGAGCAGTTTGCAAACTGATAGAAAACACTACCTTACCACTTTCCTACCTTTTCCAAACACATGAATATGTGATTGGAAGGTGTTTTGGACAACTTTATTTTTCTTCTTGCAAAACATTCTGCAGAGTTCTCTAAACCAGTAAAACACGATGGGAGATGTTTTCTGTGCTAGAACAGTTTCTCCATGCCAGACATATTGGAAAGGATCTTTGCAATGATATAGACCACAAAAGACGCTAAAGACGAATTATGGAGCTCCCCGGAGCTAAGCGCCGGTCCCGGGCACATTTCGGTAGAAGCTGCCGCACTGGAGTGCACTGTGACCGGCACAATCGCATTTGCGCGAAGAAGCCGATTCTTCGTCTCCGGGAGCCGGAGAGAGCGGCTGCTTTCAAAAGGTGAAGAATGAAGCTACACAACACTGGGATAGTGTGCGCAGCTTGCAAACTGATAGAAAACAGCACCTTACCACTTTCCTACCTTTTCCAAACACATGAACATTCGATTGGAAGGTGTTTTGGAAAACTTTCTTTTTCTTCTTGCATAAACTTCTGCAGAGCTCTCTGCAACATGCAAAACACGATGGGAGATGTTTTCTGTGCAGGCACAGATTCTCCTTGCCTAACATAGTGGAAAACCTTTCTGTATGATGTAGACCACAAAAGACCTGAAAGACCTAGGTACGCAGCTCCCCGGAGCTATGGCCCGATCCCGGGCACATTTCGGAAGAAGCCGCCGCACTGGAGTGCACTGTGACCGGCACAATGGCATTTGCGCGAAGAAGCCGATTCTTCGCCTCCGGGAGCCGGAGAGAGCGGCTGCTTCGGAAAGGTGAAGAATGAAGCTGCACAACACTGGGATAGTGTGCGCAGCTTGCAAACTGATAAAAAACAGTACCTTACCACTCTCCTACCTTTTCCAAACACATGAACATTCGGTTGGAAGGTGTTTTGGAAAACTTTCTTCTTCTTCGTGCAAAACACTCAGCAGAGCTCTCTGCAACATGTAAAACACCATGAGAGATGTTTTCTGTGCAGGCACAGTTTCTCATTACCAGACATAGTGGAAATGCTTTCAGTAGTGATGTAGAACACAAGAGACGCTAAAGTCGAAATACAGAGTTCCCCGGAGGTAAGCGCCGGGCCCGGGCTCATTTCGGAAGAAGCCGCCGCACTGGAGTGCACAGTGACCGGCACAATCGCCTTTGCACGAAGAAGCCGATTCTTCGCCTCCGGGAGCCGGAGAGAGCGGCTGCTTTCAATAGGTGAAGAATGAAGCTGCACAACACTGGGATAGTGTGTGCAGCTTTCCAACTGATAAAAAACAGTATTTTACAACTTCTACCTTTTCCAAACACATGAAGATTCGATTGGAAGGTGTTTTGGAAAACTTTTTTATCTTCTTGCATAAACTTCTGCAGAGCTCTCTGCAACATGCAAAACACGATGGGAGATGTTTTCTGTGCTGGCACAGATTCTCCTTGCCTAACATAGTGGAAAACCTTTCTGTATGATGTACACCATAAAAGTCCCGAAAGAAGAAGGTACGCAGCTCCCCGGAGCTAAGCGCCGGTCCCGGGCACATTTCGGTAGAAGCCGCCGCACTGGAGTGCACTGTGACCGGCACAATCGCCTTTGCGCGAAGAAGACGCTTCCTTGCCTCGGCGAGCCGGAGAGAGCGGCTGCTTTCAAAAGGTGAAGAATGAAGCTGCACAACACGGGGATAGTGTGCGCATCATGCAAACTGATAGAAAACACAACCTTACCACTCTCCTACCTTTTCCAAACACATGAACATTCGATTGGAAGGTGTTTTGGAAAACTTTCTTTTTCTTCTTGCATAAACTTCTGCAAAGCTCTCTGCAACATGTAAAACACCACGAGAGATGTTTTCTGTGCTGGCACAGTTTCTCCTTGCCTAACATAGTGTAAAACCTTTCTGTAGGATGTAGACCACAAAAGTCCCGAAAGACGAAGTTACGCAGCTCCCCGGAGCTATGGCCCGATCCCGGGCACATTTCGGCAGATGCCGCCGCACTGGAGTGCACTGTGACCGGCACAATCGCCTTTGCGCGAAGAAGCCGATTCTTCGCCTCCGGGAGCCGGAGAGACCAGTAGCTTCGGAAAGGTGAGAATGAAGCTGCACAACACTGGGATAGTGTGTGCAGCTTGCCAACTGATAGAAAACAGCACCTTACCACTTTCCTACCTTTTCCAAACATATGAATATTCGGTTGGAAGGTGTTTTTTACCAACTTTATTTTTTTCGTGCAAAACACTCAGCAGAGCTCTCTGCAACATGTAAAACATGATGCGAGATGTTTTCTGTGCAGGCACAGTTTCTACTTGCCAGACATAGTGGAAATGCTTTTAGTAGTGATGTAGAACACAAGAGACGCTAAAGTCGAAATACAGAGTTCCCCGGAGGTAAGCGCCGGGCCCGGGCACATTTCGGAAGAAGCCGCCGCACTGGAGTGCACTGTGACCGGCACAATCGCCTTTGCACGAAGAAGCCGATTCTTCGCCTCCGGGAGCCGGAGAGAGCGGCTGCTTTCAAAAGGTGAAGAATGAAGCTGCACAACACTGGGATAGTGTGCGCAGCTTGCAAACTGATAAAAATCGGTACCTTACCACTCCTACCTTTTCCAAACACATGATCATTCGATTGGAAGGTGTTTTGGAAAACTTTATTTTTCTTCTTGCAAAACATTCTGCAGAGGTCTCTAAACCAGTAAAACATGATGGGAGATGTTTTCTGTGCTAGCACAGTTTCTCCATGCCAGACATAGTGGAAAAGCGTTTTGCAGTGATGTAGACCACAAAATTCCCGAAAGAAGAAGGTACGGATGTCCCCGGAGCTAAGCGCCGGTCCCGGGCACATTTCGGAAGAAGCCGCCGCACTGGAGTGCACTGTGACCGGCACAATCGCCTTTGCGCGAAGAAGCCGCTTCCTTGCCTCCGCGAACCAGACAGAGCGGCTGCTTCGGAAAGGTGGGAATGAAGCTGCAACACACGGGGATAGTGTGCGCAGCTTGCAAACTGATAGAAAACAGTACCTTACCACTTTCCTACCTTTTCCAAACATATGAATATTCGGTTGGAAGGTGTTTTCAACAACTTTATTTTGTTCGTGCAAAACACTCAGCAGAGCTCTCTGCAACATGTAAAACATGATGCGAGATGTTTTCTGTGCAGGCACAGCATCTACTTGCCAGACATAGTGGAAATGCTTTTAGTAGTGATGTAGAACACAAGAGACGCTAAAGTCGAAATAAAGAGTTCCCCGGAGCTAAGCGCCGGGCCCGGGCACATTTCGGAAGAAGCCGCCGCACTGGAGTGCACGGTGACCGGCACAATCGCCTTTGCGCGAAGAAGCCGATTCTTCGCCTCCGGGAGCCGGAGAGAGCGGCTGCTTTCAAAAGGTGAAGAATGAAGCTGCACAACACTGGGATAGTGTGCGCAGCTTGCAAACTGATAAAAATCAGTACCTTACCACTTTCCTACCTTTTGCAAACACATGAACATTCGATTGGAAGGTGTTTTGGAAAACTTTCTTTTTCTTCGTGCAAAACACTCAGCAGAGCTCTCTGCAACATGTAAAACACCATGAGAGATGTTTTCTGTGAGGCACAGTTTCTCATTACCAGACATAGTGGAAAAGCGTTTTGCAGTGATGTAGACCACAAAAGTCCCGAAAGAAGAAGGTACGGATGTCCCCGGAGCTAAGCGCCGGTCCCGGGCACATTTCGGAAGAAGCCGCCGCACTGGAGTGCACTGTGACCGGCACAATCGCCTTTGCGCAAAGAAGCCGCCTCTTTGTCTCCGGTGGCCGGAGTGAGCGGCTGCTTCGGAAAGGTGAGAATGAAGCTGCACAACACTGGGATAGTGTGCGCAGCTTGCAAACTGATAGAAAACAGTACCTTACAACTCTCCTTGCTTTTCCAAACACATGAACATTCGGTTGGAAGGTGTTTTGGACATCTTTCTTTTTCTTCCTGCAAAACACTCTGCAGACTTCTCTGCAACATGTACAACACCATGGGAGATGTTTTCAGCCCTGACCCAGATTCTCCTTGCCAGACATAGTGGAAAAACTTTTTGCGAGGTTGGAGAGGACAAGAAACGCTAAAGACGAAAGTATGGAGTTTTCCGTAGCTAAGAATGCATGAAAGCAAAAGACTGCCCTCTTCAAAAATGGCAATTAGGAGGCCTCGGAAAAGTACAAATCAGCCAGCCTCTTTTTTATCCCCATGAAGTTGATGGGGCAGCTATTCCTGAAAGCCTTGCCTGGCATATGAAGGAGGACAAAGCAATGTACTCGGCGTGGATTTTCCTGGGGAATTTCATGCTGAACAACTTTTTCAACACCTCTGATGAATCAACTTGACTGGTAGATGAAGGCAATATTGTCTGCGTGGCCTTCAGGGAGGTTTTTACATTTATCTACATGGCTGCACACATACATACTGGAAGCAATAATGCAAAAGGGAGGGAACCAGTGTCTTTTAAGTGATGCTGAGTGAAAAGACAAGAGGCAGTGGGCACACACTGAAATACAGGAGATTGCCTATGAACATCACCAAATGATGTTTTACTGTGAGGGTGACTGAACCGCGGCACAGACTGCCCAGAAAGCTTCTGAAGCCTGGATCTTAGAAGACATTAAAAGTACACCCAGATAGAATCCCGGGCAAGAGGCTCTAGGTATCCTGCTTTAACAGGGGGGTTGGGCCTGGTGAGCCCCACTGAGCCCTACCACTCTCATTCATTCTGTGTAGTGAATTCTCTTCGAGATGCATTTCAAGCACTGGCATGACAAAGTTCTGTGCAGACAGAGATCCAAATGGACATGGGATCCATGTTCCTTAAGCAGTGTTCAAGAAGAATGTAAAACTCTGGGACAAGTGTCTCTTCCCTAACTGAATCCCTTTCATGGGAAAATTCCCAGCTATAGAAAGATCTTCTGATACGCACGCTTAGGATTGACACTGGCTGAGGAAATTTCCCCCTATGTGTATCTAAGACCAGTTAGGATCATCACCCAAGACTTGTCAACATAGTCACAGAATGTCTATTGTAAAGAAGTGACAACTTCCATCAGAATGGCAAATATTGGTCCACAAAATGGATTAATGAATGGGAATTATTTACTTGGGTTAAAAAGAAAAATAAAGAGTTGGTCTTTATTTAATAATTTCGTTGCAATATTGATATGGGAAGAAAAAGACCTCAATCCTGGACTTTCTCAACTCTAAGAAAGATTTTAAAAATTTCTTCTAGAAATCTATTATTATGACGAGATTATTCAAACAATTTTAGTCGGTAAAAAAGTCCAGATTTGTATAGTTTTGTTTCCAGGGAAAAGGGCTGTGGTTTGTGTTTCCGGGCCTGGGGCTGGGAGTGGCCGGCTGGCTCCTGAAAATCCTCGATACGCAGGGTGGTTCCCAGATAAAAGGTGGCACCAGTGCCAAGTCGTGATGGTTTGATAATACAGAGTAGCTCCTGCAATCTGCCAGCAAGAAGCGGGGCGGCTGAATTTTGTTTCCAGGGAATGGGGTGGTGGTTTCTGTTTGGGGGCCTGTGGCAGGCAGTGGCAAGCCGGCTCCTTAAAATCCACGATACGCAAGATGCTTCCAAAAGAAAGGTGGCACAAGTGCCGAGTCGGGCTGGTTTGATAGAGCCAAGTGTCTCCTGCAATCTGCCAGCCAGAAGCGGGGTGGGTGAGTTTGGTTTGCCAGGGAAAAGGGCCGTGGTTTGTTTTCCGGGGCCTGTGGCCAAGAATGGCAGGCTGGCTACTTAAAATCCACGCCGCGCCGGATGGTTCCCAGACCCAAGGGGGCACCAGTGCCGAGTTGGGCTGGTTTGATAGAGCCAAGTGGCTCCTGCAATCTGCCAGCCAGAAGATGGGCAGGTCAGTTTTACTTCCAGGGAAAAGGGCCGTAGTCTGTGTTTGGGGGCCTGTGGCTGGGAGTGGCCGGCTGGCTCCTGAAAATCCACGATACGCAGGATGGTTCCCAGCTGAAAGGTGGCACCAGTGCCGAGTCGGGCTGGTTTGATAGAGCCAAGTGGCTCCTGTAATCTGCCAGCCAGAAGATGGGCGGGTGAGTTTTCCTTCCAGGTAAAAGGGCCGTGGTTTGTGTTGGGGGCCTGTGGCTGGGAGTGGCCGGCTGGCTCCTGAAAATCCATGATACGCAGGATGGTTCCCAAATGAAAAATGGCACCAGTGTCGAGTCTGGCTGGTTTGATAGAGCCAAGTGGCTCCTGCAATCTGCCAGCCAGAAGATGGGCAGGTCAGTTTTACGTCCAGGGAAAAGGGCCGGAAGTTTGTGTTTCGGGGCCTGTGGCTGGGAGTGGCCGGCTGGCTCCTGAAAATCCACGATACTCAGGATGGTTGCGAGACCCAAGTTGGCACCACTGCCAAGTCGGGCTGGTTTGATAGAGCCATGTGGCTCCTGCAATCTGCCAGCCAGAAGATGGGCAGGTCAGTTTTACTTCCAGGGAAAAAAGGCCATAGATTTGTTTGGGGGCCTGTGGCTGGGAGTGGCCATCTGGCTCCTGAAAATCCACGATATGCAAGATGGTTCCCAGATGAAAGGTGGCACCAGTGCCGAGTCGGACTGGTTGGACAGAGCCATGTAGCTCCTGCAATCTGCCAGCCAGAAGCGGGGTGGGTGAGTGTTGTTTGCAAGGGAAAACGGCCGTGCTATTTTTCCGGGGCCTGTGGCCAGGAATGGCCGGCTGGTTCCTTAAAATCCACGCCGCGCAGGATGGTTCCCAGATGAAAGGTGGCACCAGTGCCCAGTCGGGATGTTTTGATAGAGCCAAGTGGCACCTGCAATCTGCCAGCCAGAAGGCGGGCCGCTGAGATTTTTTCCAGGGAAAATGGCCGTGGTATGTGTTTGGGGCCCTGTGGCTGAGAGTGGCCGGTTGGCTCCTGAAAATCCACGACACGCAGGATGGTTCCCAGATGAAATTTGGAACCAGTGCCGAGTCAGGCTGGTTTGATAGACCCAAATGGCTCCTGCATTCTGCCAGCCAGCAGCGGGGCGGGTAAGTTTTGTTTGCCAGGGAAAAGGGCCGTGGTTTGTTTTCGGGGCCCGTGGCTGGAAGTGTCCGGCTGGCTCCTGAAAATCCACGCCGCGCAGGATGGTTCCCAGATGAAAGGTGGCACCAGTGCCGAGTTGGGCTGGTTTGATAGAGCCATGTGGCTCCTGCAATCTGCCAGCCAGAAGATGGGCAGGTCAGTTTTACTTCCAGGGAAATGGGTCGCAGTTTTTGTTCTGGGGCCTGTGGCTGGGAGTGGCCGGCTGGCTCCTGAAAATCCACGATACGCAGGATGGTTCCCAGATGAAAGGTGGCACCACTGCCGAGCCGGGCTAGTTTGATCGAGCCAAGTGGCTCCTGCAATCTGCCAGCCAGAAGATGGGCAGGTCAGTTTTACTTCCAGGAAAAAGGGCCGTAGATTGTGTTTGGGGGCCTGTGGCTGAGAATGGCCGGCTGGCTCCTTAAAATCAACGCCGCGCATGATGGTTCCCAGACCCAAGGTGGCACCAGTGCCGCGTTGGGCTGGTTTGATAGAGCCATGTGGCTCATGCAATCTGCCAGCCAGAAGCGGGGTGTGTGAGTTTTGTTTGCCAGGGAAAAGGGCCGTAGTTTGTTTTTTGGGACCTGTGGCTGGCTGTGGCCGGCTGGCTCCTGAAAATCCACGATACGCAGGATGGTTCCCAGATGAAAGGTGGCACCAGTGCCAAGTCGTGCTGGTTTGATAGTACCGAGTGGATCCTGCAATCTGCCAGCCAGAAGGCGGGCAGGTCAGTTTTCCTTCCACGGAAAAGGGCCATAGTTTTTGTTTGGGGGCCTCTGGCTGAGAGTGGCTGGCTGGCTCCTGAAAATCCACGACCCGCAGGATGGTTCCCAGATGAAACGTGGCACCAGTGCCGAGTCGGGCCGGTTTGATAGAGCTAAGTGGCTCCTGCAATCTGCCAGCCAGTAGATGGACAGGTCAGGTTTACTTCCGGGGAAGAGGGCCGGTAGTTTGTGTTTGGGGGCCTGAGGCTGGGAGTGGCCGGCTGGCTCCTGAAAATCCACGATACTCAGGATGATTGCCAGACCCAAGTTGGCACCACTGCCAAGTCGGGCTGGTTTGATAGAGCCATGTGGCTCCTGCAATCTGCCAGCCAAAAGATGGGCAGGTCAGTTTTACTTCCAGGGAAAAGGGCCATAGATTTGTTTGGGGGCCTGTGGCTGGTAGTGGCCATCTGGCTCCTGAAAATCCACGATATGCAAGATGGTTCCCAGATGAAAGGTGGCACCAGTGCCGAGTCGGGCTGGTTGGATAGAGCCATGTAGCTCCTGCAATCTGCCAGCCAGAAGCGAGGTGGGTGAGTGTTGTTTGCAAGGGAAAACGGCCGTGCTATATTTTCCGGGGCCTGTGGCCAGGAATGGCCGGCTGGCTCCTTAAAATCCACGCCGCGCATGATGGTTCCGAGATGAAAGGTGGCACCACTGCCGAGTTGGGCTGGTTTGATAGAGCCATGTGGCTCCTGCAATCTGCCAGCCAGAAGATGGGCAGGTCAGTTTTACTTCCAGGGAAAAGGGCCGTAGTTTGTGTTTGGGGGCCTGTGGCTGGGAGTGGCCGGCTGGCTCCTGAAAATCCACGATACGCAAGATGCCTCCCAAATGAAAAATGGCACCAGTGCCAAGTCGGGATGGTGTAAGAGCCAAGTGGCTCCTGCAATCTGCCAGCCAGAAGATGGGCAGGTCTGTTTTACTTCCAGGGAAAAGGGCCGTAGTTTGTGTTTGGGGGCCTGTGGCTGGGAATGGCCGGCTTGCTCCTTAAAATCCACGCCGCGCATGATGGTTCCCAGACCCAAGGTGGCACCAGTGCCGAGTTGTGCTGGTGTGATAGAGCCAAGTGTCTCCTGCAATCTGCCAGCCAGAAGATGGGCAGGTCAGTTTTACTTCCAGGGAAAAGGGCCGTGGTGTGTTTGGGGGCCTGTGGCCAAGAATGGCTGGCTGGCTCCTTAAAATCCACGCCGCGCCGGATGGTTCCCAGACCCAAGGGGGCACCAGTGCCGAGTCAGGCTGGTTTTATAGAGCCAAGTGGCTCCTGCAATCTGCCAGCCAGAAGATGGGCAGGTCAGTTTTACTTCCAGGGAAAAGGGCCAGTAGTTTGTGTTTGGGGGCCTGTGGCTGGGAGTGGCCAGCTGGCGGCTTAAAATCCACGCCGCACAGGATGGCTCCCAGACCCAAGTTGGAACCACTGCCAAGTCGGGCTGGATTGATTGAGCCAAGTGGCTTCTGCAATCTGCCAGCCAGAAGATGGGCAGGTCAGTTTTACTTCCAGGGAAAAGGGCCGTAGTTTGTGTTTGGGGGCCTGTGGCTGGGAGTGGCCGGCTGGCACCTGAAAATCGACGATATGCAGGATGGTTCCCAAATGAAAAATTGCACCAGTGCCAAGCTGGGCTGGTTTGATAGTACCAAGTGGCTCCTGCAATCTGCCAGCCAGAAGATGGGCAGGTCTGTTTTACTTCCAGGGAAAGGGCCATAGATTTTTTTGGGGGCCTGTGGCTGGGAGTGGCCGTCTGGCTACTGAAAATCCACGATACGCAGGATGGTTCCCATATGAAAGTTGGCACCAGTGCCGAGTCGGGCTGGTTTGATAGTACCAAGTGTGTCCTGCAATCTGCCAGCCAGAAGCGGGGTGGGTGAGGTTTTTTTTCCAGGGCAAAGGGCCGTGGTTTGTTTTTGGGGGCCTGTGGCCTGTAATGTCCGGCTGGCTCCTTGAAATCCACACCGCGCAGTATGATTCCCTGACACAAGGGCGCACCATTGCCGAGTCGGGTTGGATTGATAGAGCCATGTGGCTCCTGCAATCTGCCAGCCAGAAGATGGGCAGGTCAGTTTTACTTCCAGGGAAAAGGGCAGTGGATTGTGTTTGGGGGCCTGAGGCTGGGAGTGGCCGGCTGGCTCCTGAAAATCCACGATACGCAGGATGGCTCCCAAATGAAAAATTGCACCAGTGCCAAGTCGGGCTGGTTTGATAGTACCAAGTGGCTCTTGCAATCTGCCAGCCAGAAGATGGACAGGTCAGTTTTACGTCCAGGGAAAAGGGCCGGAAGTTTGTGTTTGATGGCCTGAGGCTGGGAGTGGCCGGCTGGCTCCTGAAAATGCACGATACTCAGGATGATTGCCAGACCCAAGTTGGCAGCACAGCCAAGTCGGGCTGGTTTGATAGAGCCATGTGGCTCCTGCAATCTGCCAGCCAGAAGATGGGCAGGTCAGTTTTACTTCCAGGGAAAAGGGCCGTAGTTTTTATTTGGGGGCCTGTGGCTGGGAGTGGCCGGCTGGCTCCTGAAAATCGACGATACGCAAGATGGCTCCCAAATGAAAAATTGCATCAGTGCCAAGTCGGGCTGGTATGATAGTACCAAGTGGCTCCTGCAATCTGCCAGCCAGAAGATGGGCAGGTCAGTTTTACTTCCAGAGAAAAGGGCCATAGATTTGTTTGGGGGCCTGTGGCTGGGAGTGGCCATCTGGCTCCTGAAAATCCACGATACGCAAGATGGTTCCCAGATGAAAGGTGGCACCAGTGCCGAGTCGGGCTGGTGTGATAGAGCCATGTAGCTCCTGCAATCTGCCAGCCAGAAGCGGGGTGGGTGAGTGTTGTTTGCAAGGGAAAAGGGGCGTGGTTTGTTTTCGGGGCCTGTGGCTGGGAGTGGCCGGCTGGCTCCTGAAAATCCACGCCGCGCAGGATGGTTCCCAGACTCAAGGGGGCACCAGTGCCGAGTCGGGCTGGTTTGATAGAGCCAAGTGGCTCCTGCAATCTGCCAGCCAGAAGATGGGCAGGTCAGTTTTACTTCCAGGGAAAAGGGCCGTGGTATATATTTGGGGGCCTGAGGCTTTGAGTGGCCGGCTGGCTTCTGAAAATCCACGATACGCAGGATGGTTCCCAGATGAAAGGTGGCACACGTGCCGAGTGGGGCTGGTTTGATAGAGCCAAGTGGCTCCTGCAATCTGCCAGCCAGAAGATGGGAAGGTCAGTTTTACTTCCTGGGAAAAGGGCTGTAGTGTGTGTTTGGGCGCTTGTCGCTGGGTGTGGCCGGCTGGCTCCTGAAAATCCACGATACGCAGGATGGTTCCCAGATGAATGGTGTCACCAGTGCCAAGCCGGCTGGTTTGATAGGTCCAAGTGTCTCCTGCAATCTGCCAGCCAGAAGCGGGGTGGGTGAGTTTTGTTTGCCAGGGAAAAGGGCCGTGATTTGTTTTCGGGGACCAGTGGCTGGGAATGGCCGGCTGGTTCCTTAAAATCCATGCCGCGCAAGATGGTTCCCAGACCCAAGGGGGCACCAGTGCCGTGTTGGACTGGTTTGATAGAGCCAAGTTGCTCCTGCAATCTGCCAGCCAGAAGATGGGCAGGTCAGTTTTACTTCCAGGGAAAAGGGCCGTGGTGTGTTTGGGGGCCTGTGTCCAAGAATGGCTGGCTGGCTCCTTAAAATCCACGCCGCGCCGGATGGTTCCCAGACCCAAGCGGGCACCAGTGCCGAGTCAGGCTGGTTTTATAGAGCCAAGTGGCTCCTGCAATCTGCCAGCCAGAAGATGGGCAGGTCAGTTTTACTTCCAGGGAAAAGGGCCAGTAGTTTGTGTTTGGGGGCCTGTGGCTGGGAGTGGCCGGCTGGCACCTGAAAATCGACGATATGCAGGATGGTTCCCAAATGAAAAATTGCACCAGTGCCAAGCTGGGCTGGTTTGATAGAGCCAACTGGCTCCTGCAATCTGCCAGCCAGAAGATGGGCAGGTCTGTTTTACTTCCAGGGAAAGGGCCATAGATTTTTTTGGGGGCCTGTGGCTGGGAGTGGCCGTCTGGCTACTGAAAATCCACGATACGCAGGATGGTTCCCATATGAAAGTTGGCACCAGTGCCGAGTCGGGCTGGTTTGATAGTACCAAGTGTGTCCTGCAATCTACCAGCCAGAAGCGGGGTGGGTGAGGTTTTTTTGCCAGGGTGAAGGGCCGTGGTTTGTTTTTGTGGGCCTGTGGCCTGTAATGTCCGGCTGGCTCCTTAAAATCCACACCGCGCAGGATGATTCCCTGACACAAGGGCGCACAATTGCCGAGTCGGGTTGGATTGATAGAGCCATGTGGCTCCTGCAATCTGCCAGCCAGAAGATGGGCAGGTCAGTTTTACTTCCAGGGAAAAGGGCCGTAGATTGTGTTTGGGGGCCTGAGGCTGGGAGTGGCCGGCTGTCTCCTGAAAATGTACGATATTCAGGATGATTGCCAGCCCAAAGTTGGCACCACTGCCAAGTCGGACTGGTTTGATAGAGCCATGTGGCTCCAGCAATCTGCCAGCCAGAAGATGGGCAGGTCAGTTTTACTTCCAGGGAAAAGGGCCGTAGTTTGTGTTTGGGGGCCTGTGGCTGGGAGTGGCCGGGTGGCTCCTGAAAATCCACGATACGCAAAATGACTCCCAAATGAAAAATGGCACCAGTGCCAAGTCGGGTTGGTTTGATAGTACCAAGTGGCTCCTGCAATCTGCCAGCCAGAAAGTGGGCAGGTCAGTTTTACTTCCAGGAAAAAGGGCCGTGGTATATGTGTGGGGGCCTGTGGCTGGGAGTGGCCGGCTGGCTCCTGAAAATCCACGATACGCAGGATGGCTCCCAAATGAAAAACTGCACCAGTGCCTAGTCGGGCTGGTTTGATAGTACCAAGTGGCTCCTGCAATCTGCCAGCCAGAAGATGGGCAGGTCAGTTTTACTTCCAGGGAAAAGGGCCGTAGTTTGTGTTTGGGGGCCTGTGGCTGGGAGTGGCCGGGTGGCTCCTGAAAATCCACGATACGCAAGATGCCTCCCAAATGAAAAATGGCACCAGTGCCAAGTCGGGCTGGTTTGATAGTACCAAGTGGCTCCTGCAATCTGCCAGCCAGAAAGTGGGCAGGTCAGTTTTACTTCCAGGGAAAAGTGCCATAGTTTCTGTTTGGGGGCCTGTGGCTGGCAGTAGCCGGCTGGCTCCTGAAAATCCACGATACGCAGGATGGTTCCCAGATGAAAGGTGGCCCCAGTTCCGAGCCGGGCTGGTTTGATAGAGCCATGTGGCTCCTGCAATCTGCCAGCCAGAAGCGGGGTGGGTGAGTTTTGTTTGCCAGGGATAAAGGCCGTAGTTTTTTTTCCGGGCCTGTGGCCTGGAATGGCCGCCTGGTTCCTTAAAATCCAAGCCGCGCAGGATGGTTCCCAGATGAAAGGTGGCACCAGTGCCCAGTCGGGCTGTTTTGATAGAGGCAAGTGGCTCCTGCAATCTGCCAGCCAGAAGGCGGGCCGCTGAGATTTTCTTCCAGGGAAAAGGCCGTGGTATGTGTTTGGGGCCCTGTGGCTGGGAGTGGCCGGCTGGCTCCTGAAAATCCACGACACGCATAATGGTTCCCAGATGAAAGGTGGCACCAGTGCCGAGTCGGTCTGGTTTGATAGAGCCAAGTGGCTCCTGCAATCTGCCAGCCAGAAGATGGGCAGGTCAGTTTTACGTCCAGGGAAAAGGGCCGGAAGTTTGTGTTTGGGGGCCTGAGGCTGGGAGTGGCCGGCTGGCTCCTGAAAATCCACGATACTCAGGATGATTGCCAGACCCAAGTTGGCAGCACAGCCAAGTCGGGCTGGTTTGATAGAGCCATGTGGCTCCTGCAATCTGCCAGCCAGAAAGTGGGCAGGTCAGTTTTACTTCCAGGGAAAAGGGCCGTGGTATATGTTTGGGGGCCTGAGGCTTGGAGCGGCCGGCTGGATCCTGAAAATCCATGATACGCAGGATGGTTCCCAGATGAAACGTGGCACCAGTGCCGAGTCGGGCTCGTTTGATAGAGCCAAGTGGCTCCTGCAATCTGCCAGCCAGAAGCGGGGCGGGTCAGGTTTGTTTGCCAGGGAAAAGGGCCGTGGTGTGTTAGGGGGCCTGTGGCCAAGAATGGCTGGCTGGCTCCTTAAAATCCACACCGCACCGGATGGTTCCCAGACCCAAGGGGGCAACAGTGCCGAGTCAGGCTGGTTTGATAGAGCCAAGTGGCTCCTGCAATCTGCCAGCCAGAAGATGGGCAGGTCAGTTTTACTTCCAGGGAAAAGGGCCAGTAGTTTGTGTTTGGGGGCCTGTGGCTGGGAGTGGCCGGCTGGCGGCTTAAAATCCACGCCGCGCAGGATGGCTCCCAGACCCAAGTTGGAACCACTGCCAAGTCGGGCTGGATTGATAGAGCCAAGTGGCTCCTGCAATCTGCCAGCCAGAAGATGGGCAGGTCAGTTTTACTTCCAGGGAAAAGGGCTGTAGTGTGTGTTTGGGGGCCTGTGGCTGGGAGTGGCCGGCTGGCTCCTGAAAATCGACGTTACGCAGGATGGTTCCCAAATGAAAAATTGCACTAGTGCCAAGCTGGGCTGGTTTGATAGTACCAAGTGGCTCCTGCAATCCGCCAGCCAGAAGATGGGCAGGTCTGTTTTACTTCCAGGGAAAGGGCCATAGATTTTTGGGGGCCTGTGGCTGGGAGTGGCCGGCTGGCTCCTGAAAATCGACGTTACGCAGGATGGTTCCCAAATGAAAAATTGCACCAGTGCCAAGCTGGGCTGGTTTGATATTACCAAGTGTCTCCTGCAATCCGCCAGCCAGAAGATGGGCAGGTCTGTTTTACTTACAGGGAAAGGGCCATAGATTTTTTGGGGGCCTGTGGCTGGGAGTGGCCGGCTGGCTCCTGAAAATCCACGATACGCAGGATGGTTCCCATATGAAAGTTGGCACCAGTGCCGAGTCGGGCTGGTTTGATAGTACCAAGTGTCTCCTGCAATCTGCCAGCCAGAAGCGGGGTGGGTGAGGTTTTTTTTCCAGGGCAAAGGGCCGTGGTTTGTTTTTGGGGGCCTGTGGCCTGTAATGTCCGGCTGGCTCCTTGAAATCCACACCGCGCAGTATGATTCCCTGACACAAGGGCGCACCATTGCCGAGTCGGGTTGGATTGATAGAGCCATGTGGCTCCTGCAATCTGCCAGCCAGAAGATGCGCAGGTCAGTTTTACTTCCAGGGAAAAGGGCAGTGGATTGTGTTTGGGGGCCTGAGGCTGGGAGTGGCCGGCTGGCTCCTGAAAATCCACGATACGCAGGATGGCTCCCAAATGAAAAATTGCACCAGTGCCAAGTCGGGCTGGTTTGATAGTACCAAGTGTCTCCTGCAATCTGCCAGCCAGAAGATGGGCAGGTCAGTTTTACGTCCAGGGAAAAGGGCCGGAAGTTTGTGTTTGGGGGCCTGAGGCTGGGAGTGGCCGGCTGGCTCCTGAAAATGCACGATACTCAGGATGATTGCCAGACCCAAGTTGGCAGCACAGCCAAGTCGGGCTGGTTTGATAGAGCCATGTGGCTCCTGCAATCTGCCAGCCAGAAGATGGGCAGGTCAGTTTTACTTCCAGGGAAAAGGGCCGTAGTTTTTATTTGGGGGCCTGTGGCTGGGAGTGGCCGGCTGGCTCCTGAAAATCGACGATACGCAAGATGGCTCCCAAATGAAAAATTGCATCAGTGCCAAGTCGGGCTGGTATGATAGTACCAAGTGGCTCCTGCAATCTGCCAGCCAGAAGATGGGCAGGTCAGTTTTACTTCCAGAGAAAAGGGCCATAGATTTGTTTGGGGGCCTGTGGCTGGGAGTGGCCATCTGGCTCCTGAAAATCCACGATACGCAAGATGGTTCCCAGATGAAAGGTGGCACCAGTGCCGAGTCGGGCTGGTGTGATAGAGCCATGTAGCTCCTGCAATCTGCCAGCCAGAAGCGGGGTGGGTGAGTGTTGTTTGCAAGGGAAAAGGGGCGTGGTTTGTTTTCGGGGCCTGTGGCTGGGAGTGGCCGGCTGGCTCCTGAAAATCCACGATACGCAGGATGGTTCCCAGATGAAAGGTGGCACCAGTGCCGAGTGGGGCTGGTTTGATAGAGCCAAGTGGCTCCTGCAATCTGCCAGCCAGAAGATGGGAAGGTCAGTTTTACTTCCTGGGAAAAGGGCTGTAGTGTGTGTTTGGGCGCTTGTCGCTGGGTGTGGCCGGCTGGCTCCTGAAAATCCACGATACGCAGGATGGTTCCCAGATGAATGGTGTCACCAGTGCCAAGCCGGCTGGTTTGATAGGTCCAAGTGTCTCCTGCAATCTGCCAGCCAGAAGCGGGGTGGGTGAGTTTTGTTTGCCAGGGAAAAGGGCCGTGATTTGTTTTCGGGGACCAGTGGCTGGGAATGGCCGGCTGGTTCCTTAAAATCCATGCCGCGCAAGATGGTTCCCAGACCCAAGGTGGCACCAGTGCCGAGTCGGGCTGGTGTGATAGAGCCAAGTGGCTCCTGCAATCTGCCAGTCAGAAGGGGGCTGGGTGAGTTTTGTTTGCCAGGCAAAAAGGCCGAGGATGTTTTTCCGGGGCCTGTGGCCTGGAATGGCCGGCTGGTTCCTTAAAAACCACGCCGCGTTGGATGGTTCCCAGATGAAAGGTGGCACCAGTGCCGAGTCAGGCTGTTTTGATAGAGCCAAGTGGCTCCTGCAATCTGCCAGCCAGAAGATGGGCAGGTCTATTTTACTTCCAGGGAAAGGGGACGTAGGTTGTGTTTGGGGACCTGTGGCTGGCAGTGGCCGGCTGGCTCCTGAAAATCCACGATACGCAGGATGGTTCCCAGATGAAAGGTGGCACCAGTGCCAAGTCGGGCTGGTTTGATAGAGCCAAGTGGCTCCTGCAATCTGCCAGCCAGAAGATGGTCAGATCAGTTTTACTTCCAGGGAAAAGGGCCGTAGATTTTGTTTGGGGGCCTGGGACTGGGAGTGGCCGGCTGGGTCCTGAAAATCTACGATACGCAGGATGGCTCCCAAATGAAAAATTGCATCAGTGCCAAGTCGGGCTGGTTTGATAGTACCGCGTGGCTCCTGCAATCTGCCAGCCAAAAGATGGGCAGGTCAGTTTTACTTCCAGAGAAAAGGGCCATAGATTTGTTTGGTGTCCTGTGGCTGGGAGTGGTCATCTGGCTCCTTAAAATCCACGATACGCAGGATGGTTCCCAGATGAAAGGTGGCACCAGTGCCGAGTCGGGCTGGTTGGATAGAGCCATGTGGCTCCTGCAATCTGCCAGCCAGAAGCGGGGTGGGTGAGTTTTGTTTGCAAGGGAAAATGGCCGTGGTATTTTTTCCGGGGCCTGTGGCCTGGAATGGCCGGCTGGTTCCTTAAAATCCACGCCGCGCAGGATGGTTCCCAGATGAAAGCTGGCACCAGTGCCGTGTCGGGCTGTTTTGATAGAGCCAAGTGGCTCCTGCAATCTGCCAGCCAGAAGATGGGCAGGTCAGTTTTACTTCCTGGGAAAATGGCTGTAATGTGTGTTTGGGCGCCTGTCGCTGGGTGTGGCCGGTTGGCTCCTGAAAATCCACGATACGCAGGATGGTTCCCAGATGAAAGGTGGCACCAGTGCCAAGTCGGACTGGTTTGATAGTACGGAGAGGCTCCTGCAATCTGCCAGCCAGAAGGCGGGCCGCTAAGATTTTCTTCCAGGGAAAATGGCCGTGGTATGTGTTTGCGGCCCTGTGGCTGAGAGTGGCCGGCTGGCACCTGAAAATCCACGATACGCAGGATGGTTCCCAGATGAAAGGTGGCACCAGTGCCGAGTCGGGCTGGTTTGATAGAGCCAAGTGGCTCCAGCAATCTGCCAGCCAGAAGATGGACAGGTCAGTTCTACTTCCGGGGAAGAGGGCCGGTAGTTTGTGTTTAGGGGCCTGTGGCTGGGAGTGGCCGGCTGGCTCCTGAAAATCCACGATACGCAGGGTGGTTCCCAGACCCAAGGGGGCACCAGTGCCAAATCGGGCTGGTTTGATAGAGCCAAGTGGGTCCTGCATTCTGCCAGCCAGAAGATGGACAGGTCAGTTTTACTTCCAGGGAAAAGGACCATAGCTTTTTTTTGGGGGCCTGTGGCTGGGAATGGCCGGCTGGCTCCTGAAAATACATGACACGCAGGATGGTTCCCAGATGAAAGGTGGCACCAGTGCCGAGTCGGGCTGGTTTGACAGAGCCAAGTGGCTCCTGCAATCTGCCAGCCAGAAGATGGGCTGGTCAGTTTTACTTCCAGCGAAATGGGCCGTAGTTTTTGTTCGGGGGCCTGTGGCTGGGAGTGGCCGGCTGGGTCCTGAAAATCCACGATACGCAGGATGGTTCCCAGATGAAAGGTGGCACCAGTGCCGAGTCGGGCTAGTTTTATACAGGCAAGTGGCTCCTGCAATCTGACAGCCAGAAGATGGGCAGGTCTGTTTTACTTCGAGGGAAAAGCGCCGTAGTTTGTGTTTGGGGGCCTGTGGCTGAGAATGGCCGGCTGGCTCCTTAAAATCCACGCCGCGCATGATGGTTCCCAGACCCAAGGTGGCACAAGTGCCGAGTCGGGCCGGTTTGATAGAGCCAAGTGGCTCCTGCAATCTGCCAGCCAGAAGATGGGCAGGTCAGTTTTCCTTCCAGGGAAAAGGGCCGTAGTTTTTGTTTGGGGTCATGTGGCTGGGAGTGGCCTACTGGCTCCTGAAAATCCACGCCCCGCAGGAAGGTTCCCAGACCCAAGGGGGCACCAGTGCCGACTCAAGCTGGTTTGATAGAGCCATGTGGCTCCTGCAATCTGCCAGCCAGAAGATGGACAGGTCAGTTTTACTTCCAGGGAAAAGGGCCGTAGTTTTTGTTTGGGGTCCTGTGGCTGGGAGTGGCCTACTGGCTCCTGAAAATCCACGATACGCAGGATGGTTCCCAGATGAAAGGTGGCACCAGTGCCGAGTCGGGCTGGTGTGATAGAGCCAAGTGGCTCCTGCAATCTGACAGCCAGAAGATGGGTGGGTGAGTTTTGTTTGCCAGGGTAAAGGGCCGTGGTTTGTTTTCGGGGGCCTGTGGCGGGGAATGGCCGGCTGGCTCCTGAAAATCCACGCCGCGCAGGATGGTTCCCAGATGAAAGGTGGCACCAGTGCCAAGTCGGACTGGTTTGATAGCACCGCCTGGCTCCTGCAATCTGGCAGCCAGGAGATGGGCATGTCTGTTTTACTTCCAGGGAAAAGGGCCGTAGTTTGTTTTTGGGGCCCTGTGGCTGGGAGTGGCCGGCTGGCTCCTGAAAATCCACGATACGCAGGATGGTTCCCAGATGAATGGTGGCACCAGTGCCAAGCCGGCTGGTTTGATAGGGCCAAGTGTCTCCTGCAATCTGCCTGCCAGGAGCGGGGTGCGTGAGTTTTGTTTGCCAGGGAAAAGGGCCGTTTTTTGTTTTCGGGTGCCTGTGGCTCGGATTTGCCTGCTGGCTCCTGAAAATCCACGATACGCAGGATGGTTCCCAGATGAAAGGTGGTACCAGTGCCGAGTCGGGCTGGTTTGATAGAGCCATGTGGCTCCTGCAATCTGCCAGCCAGAAGCGGGCTGGGTCACTATTGTTTGGCAGGGAAAAAGCCCACAGTTTGTGTTTGGGGGCCTGTGGCTGGGAGTGGCTGGCTGGCTCCTGAAAATCCACGATACGCAGGATGATTCCCAGACCAAAGGGGCACCAGTGCCGAGTCGGGCTGGTTTGATAGAGCCAAGTGGCTCCTGCAATCTGCCAGCCAGAAGATGGGCAGGTCAGTTTTACTTCCAGGGAAAAGGGCCGTAGTTTTTGTTTGGGGTCCTGTGGCTGGGAGTGGCCTACTGGCTCCTGAAAATCCACGATACGCAGGATGGTTCCCAGATGAAAGGTGGCACCAGTGCCGAGTTGGGCTGGTTTGACAGAGCCAAGTGGCTCCTGCAATCTGCCAGCCAGAAGATGGGCTGGTCAGTTTTACTTCCAGCGAAATGGGCCGTAGTTTTTGTTCGGGGGCCTGTGGCTGGGAGTGGCCGGCTGGGTCCTGAAAATCCACGATACTCAGGATGATTGCCAGACCCAAGTTGGCAGCACAGCCAAGTCGGGCTGGTTTGATAGAGCCATGTGGCTCCTGCAATCTGCCAGCCAGAAGATGGGCAGGTCAGTTTTACTTCCAGGGAAAAGGGCCGTAGTTTTTATTTGGGGGCCTGTGGCTGGGAGTGGCCGGCTGGCTCCTGAAAATCGACGATACGCAAGATGGCTCCCAAATGAAAAATTGCATCAGTGCCAAGTCGGGCTGGTATGATAGTACCAAGTGGCTCCTGCAATCTGCCAGCCAGAAGATGGGCAGGTCAGTTTTACTTCCAGAGAAAAGGGCCATAGATTTGTTTGGGGGCCTGTGGCTGGGAGTGGCCATCTGGCTCCTGAAAATCCACGATACGCAAGATGGTTCCCAGATGAAAGGTGGCACCAGTGCCGAGTCGGGCTGGTGTGATAGAGCCATGTAGCTCCTGCAATCTGCCAGCCAGAAGCGGGGTGGGTGAGTGTTGTTTGCAAGGGAAAAGGGGCGTGGTTTGTTTTCGGGGCCTGTGGCTGGGAGTGGCCGGCTGGCTCCTGAAAATCCACGATACGCAGGATGGTTTCCAGATGAAAGGTGGCACCAGTGCCGAGTGGGGCTGGTTTGATAGAGCCAAGTGGCTCCTGCAATCTGCCAGCCAGAAGATGGGAAGGTCAGTTTTACTTCCTGGGAAAAGGGCTGTAGTGTGTGTTTGGGCGCTTGTCGCTGGGTGTGGCCGGCTGGCTCCTGAAAATCCACGATACGCAGGATGGTTCCCAGATGAATGGTGTCACCAGTGCCAAGCCGGCTGGTTTGATAGGTCCAAGTGTCTCCTGCAATCTGCCAGCCAGAAGCGGGGTGGGTGAGTTTTGTTTGCCAGGGAAAAGGGCCGTGATTTGTTTTCGGGGACCAGTGGCTGGGAATGGCCGGCTGGTTCCTTAAAATCCATGCCGCGCAAGATGGTTCCCAGACCCAAGGTGGCACCAGTGCCGAGTCGGGCTGGTGTGATAGAGCCAAGTGGCTCCTGCAATCTGCCAGTCAGAAGGGGGCTGGGTGAGTTTTGTTTGCCAGGCAAAAAGGCCGAGGATGTTTTTCCGGGGCCTGTGGCCTGGAATGGCCGGCTGGTTCCTTAAAAACCACGCCGCGTTGGATGGTTCCCAGATGAAAGGTGGCACCAGTGCCGAGTCAGGCTGTTTTGATAGAGCCAAGTGGCTCCTGCAATCTGCCAGCCAGAAGATGGGCAGGTCTATTTTACTTCCAGGGAAAGGGGACGTAGGTTGTGTTTGGGGACCTGTGGCTGGCAGTGGCCGGCTGGCTCCTGAAAATCCACGATACGCAGGATGGTTCCCAGATGAAAGGTGGCACCAGTGCCAAGTCGGGCTGGTTTGATAGAGCCAAGTGGCTCCTGCAATCTGCCAGCCAGAAGATGGTCAGATCAGTTTTACTTCCAGGGAAAAGGGCCGTAGATTTTGTTTGGGGGCCTGGGACTGGGAGTGGCCGGCTGGGTCCTGAAAATCTACGATACGCAGGATGGCTCCCAAATGAAAAATTGCATCAGTGCCAAGTCGGGCTGGTTTGATAGTACCGCGTGGCTCCTGCAATCTGCCAGCCAAAAGATGGGCAGGTCAGTTTTACTTCCAGAGAAAAGGGCCATAGATTTGTTTGGTGTCCTGTGGCTGGGAGTGGTCATCTGGCTCCTTAAAATCCACGATACGCAGGATGGTTCCCAGATGAAAGGTGGCACCAGTGCCGAGTCGGGCTGGTTGGATAGAGCCATGTGGCTCCTGCAATCTGCCAGCCAGAAGCGGGGTGGGTGAGTTTTGTTTGCAAGGGAAAATGGCCGTGGTATTTTTTCCGGGGCCTGTGGCCTGGAATGGCCGGCTGGTTCCTTAAAATCCACGCCGCGCAGGATGGTTCCCAGATGAAAGCTGGCACCAGTGCCGTGTCGGGCTGTTTTGATAGAGCCAAGTGGCTCCTGCAATCTGCCAGCCAGAAGATGGGCAGGTCAGTTTTACTTCCTGGGAAAATGGCTGTAATGTGTGTTTGGGCGCCTGTCGCTGGGTGTGGCCGGTTGGCTCCTGAAAATCCACGATACGCAGGATGGTTCCCAGATGAAAGGTGGCACCAGTGCCAAGTCGGACTGGTTTGATAGTACGGAGAGGCTCCTGCAATCTGCCAGCCAGAAGGCGGGCCGCTAAGATTTTCTTCCAGGGAAAATGGCCGTGGTATGTGTTTGCGGCCCTGTGGCTGAGAGTGGCCGGCTGGCACCTGAAAATCCACGATACGCAGGATGGTTCCCAGATGAAAGGTGGCACCAGTGCCGAGTCGGGCTGGTTTGATAGAGCCAAGTGGCTCCAGCAATCTGCCAGCCAGAAGATGGACAGGTCAGTTCTACTTCCGGGGAAGAGGGCCGGTAGTTTGTGTTTAGGGGCCTGTGGCTGGGAGTGGCCGGCTGGCTCCTGAAAATCCACGATACGCAGGGTGGTTCCCAGACCCAAGGGGGCACCAGTGCCAAATCGGGCTGGTTTGATAGAGCCAAGTGGGTCCTGCATTCTGCCAGCCAGAAGATGGACAGGTCAGTTTTACTTCCAGGGAAAAGGACCATAGCTTTTTTTTGGGGGCCTGTGGCTGGGAATGGCCGGCTGGCTCCTGAAAATACATGACACGCAGGATGGTTCCCAGATGAAAGGTGGCACCAGTGCCGAGTCGGGCTGGTTTGACAGAGCCAAGTGGCTCCTGCAATCTGCCAGCCAGAAGATGGGCTGGTCAGTTTTACTTCCAGCGAAATGGGCCGTAGTTTTTGTTCGGGGGCCTGTGGCTGGGAGTGGCCGGCTGGGTCCTGAAAATCCACGATACGCAGGATGGTTCCCAGATGAAAGGTGGCACCAGTGCCGAGTCGGGCTAGTTTTATACAGGCAAGTGGCTCCTGCAATCTGACAGCCAGAAGATGGGCAGGTCTGTTTTACTTCGAGGGAAAAGCGCCGTAGTTTGTGTTTGGGGGCCTGTGGCTGAGAATGGCCGGCTGGCTCCTTAAAATCCACGCCGCGCATGATGGTTCCCAGACCCAAGGTGGCACAAGTGCCGAGTCGGGCCGGTTTGATAGAGCCAAGTGGCTCCTGCAATCTGCCAGCCAGAAGATGGGCAGGTCAGTTTTCCTTCCAGGGAAAAGGGCCGTAGTTTTTGTTTGGGGTCATGTGGCTGGGAGTGGCCTACTGGCTCCTGAAAATCCACGCCCCGCAGGAAGGTTCCCAGACCCAAGGGGGCACCAGTGCCGACTCAAGCTGGTTTGATAGAGCCATGTGGCTCCTGCAATCTGCCAGCCAGAAGATGGACAGGTCAGTTTTACTTCCAGGGAAAAGGGCCGTAGTTTTTGTTTGGGGTCCTGTGGCTGGGAGTGGCCTACTGGCTCCTGAAAATCCACGATACGCAGGATGGTTCCCAGATGAAAGGTGGCACCAGTGCCGAGTCGGGCTGGTGTGATAGAGCCAAGTGGCTCCTGCAATCTGACAGCCAGAAGATGGGTGGGTGAGTTTTGTTTGCCAGGGTAAAGGGCCGTGGTTTGTTTTCGGGGGCCTGTGGCGGGGAATGGCCGGCTGGCTCCTGAAAATCCACGCCGCGCAGGATGGTTCCCAGATGAAAGGTGGCACCAGTGCCAAGTCGGACTGGTTTGATAGCACCGCCTGGCTCCTGCAATCTGGCAGCCAGGAGATGGGCATGTCTGTTTTACTTCCAGGGAAAAGGGCCGTAGTTTGTTTTTGGGGCCCTGTGGCTGGGAGTGGCCGGCTGGCTCCTGAAAATCCACGATACGCAGGATGGTTCCCAGATGAATGGTGGCACCAGTGCCAAGCCGGCTGGTTTGATAGGGCCAAGTGTCTCCTGCAATCTGCCTGCCAGGAGCGGGGTGCGTGAGTTTTGTTTGCCAGGGAAAAGGGCCGTTTTTTGTTTTCGGGTGCCTGTGGCTCGGATTTGCCTGCTGGCTCCTGAAAATCCACGATACGCAGGATGGTTCCCAGATGAAAGGTGGTACCAGTGCCGAGTCGGGCTGGTTTGATAGAGCCATGTGGCTCCTGCAATCTGCCAGCCAGAAGCGGGCTGGGTCACTATTGTTTGGCAGGGAAAAAGCCCACAGTTTGTGTTTGGGGGCCTGTGGCTGGGAGTGGCTGGCTGGCTCCTGAAAATCCACGATACGCAGGATGATTCCCAGACCAAAGGGGCACCAGTGCCGAGTCGGGCTGGTTTGATAGAGCCAAGTGGCTCCTGCAATCTGCCAGCCAGAAGATGGGCAGGTCAGTTTTACTTCCAGGGAAAAGGGCCGTAGTTTTTGTTTGGGGTCCTGTGGCTGGGAGTGGCCTACTGGCTCCTGAAAATCCACGATACGCAGGATGGTTCCCAGATGAAAGGACGCACCACTGCCGAGTCGGGCTGGTTTGATAGAGCCAAGTGGCTCCTGCAATCTGCCAGCCAGAAGCGGGGTGGGTCAGTTTTGTTTGGCAGGGAAAAGGCCCACAGTTTGTGTTTGGGGGCCTCTGGCTGGGAGTGGCCTGCTGGCTCCTAAAAATCCACGATACGCAGTATGATTCCCAGACTAAAGGGGCACCAGTGCCGAGTTGGGCCGGTTTGATAGAGCCAAGTGGCTCCGGCAATCTGCCAGCCAGAAGATGGGCAGGTCAGTTTTCCTTCCAGGGAAAAAGGCCGTAGTTTTTGTTTGGGGTCCTCTGGCTGGGAGTGGCCTACTGGCTCCTGAAAATCCACGCCGCGCAGGAAGGTTCCCAGACCCAAGGGGGCACCAGTGCCGAGTCGGGCTGGTTTGGCAGAGCCAAGTGGCTCCTGCAATCTGCCAGCCAGAAGATGGGCAGGTCAGTTTTACTTCCAGGGAAAAGGGCCGTAGGTTGTGTTTGGGGGCCTGTGGCTGGGAGTGGCCGGCTGGCTCCTGAAAATCCCCAATACACAGGATGGTTCCCAGATGAAAGGTGGCACCAGTGCTGAGTCGGGCTGGTTTGATAGAGACAACTGGCGCCTGCAATCTGCCATGCATAATCGGGGTGGTTGAGTTTTGTTTGCCAGGGAAAAGGGCCGTGATTTGTTTTCAGGGGCCTGTGGCTGGGAATGGCCGGCTGGCTCCTGAAAATCCACGCCGCGCAGGATGGTTCCCAGACCCAAGGTGGCACCAGTGCCGAGTCGGGCTGGTTTGATAGAGCCAAGTGGCTCCTGCAATCTGCCAGCCAGAAGATGGGCATGTCTGTTTTACTTCCAGGGAAAAGGGCCGCAGTTTGTGTTTGGGGCCCTGTGGCTGGGAATGGCCGGCTGGCTCCTTAAAATCCACGCCGCGCATGATGGTTCCCAGACCCAAGGTGGCACTAGTGCCGAGTTGGGCTGGTGTGATAGAGCCATGTGGCTCCTGCAATCTGCCAGCCAGAAGATGGGCAGGTAAGTTTTACTTCCAGGGAAAAGGGCCGTAGTTTGTGTTTGGGGGCCTGTGGCTGGGAGTGGCCGGCAGGCACCTGAAAATCCATGCCGCGCTGGATGGTTCCCAAATGAAAAAAATTGCACCAGTGCCAATTCGGGCTGCTTTGGTAGTACCGCGTGGCTCCTGCAATCTGCCAGCCAGAAGGCGGGCCGCTAAGATTTTCTTCCAGGGAAAATGCCCTTGGTATGTGTTTGGGGCCCTGTGGCTGAGAGTGGCTGGCTGGCTCCTGAAAATCCACGACACGCAGGATGGTTTCCAGATGAAAGGTGGCACCAGTGCCGAGTCGGGCTGGTTTGATAGAGCTAAGTGGCTCCTGCAATCTGCCAGCCAGAAGATGGACAGGTCCGTTTTACTTTCGTTGAAGAGGGCCGTAGTTTGTGTTTGGGGGCCTGTGGCTGGGAGTGGCCGGCTGGCTCCTGAAAATCCACGATACGCAGGATGATTCCCAGACCAAAGGGGCACCAGTGCCGAGTTGGGCTGGTTTGATAGAGTCAAGTGGCTCCTGCAATCTGCCAGCCAGAAGATGGGCAGGTCAGTTTTACTTCCAGGGAAAAGGACCATAGCTTTTTTTTGGGGGCCTGTGGCTGGGAATGGCCTGCTGGCTCCTGAAAATTCACTATACGCAGGATGGTTACCAGATGAAAGGTGGCACCAGTGCTGAGTCGGGCTGGTTTGATAGAGCCAAGTGGCTCCTGCAATCTGCTAGCCAGAAGCGGGGTGGGTGAGTTTTGTTTGCCAGAGAAAAGGGCCGTGGTTTGTTTTCAGGGCCTGTGGCTGGGAGTGGCCGGCTGGCTACTGAAAATCCACGATACGCAGGATGGTTCCCAAATGAAAAATGGTACCAGTGCCAAGTCGGGCTGGTTTGATAGTACCAAGTAGCTCCTGCAATCTGACAACCAGAAGATGGGCAGGTCAGTTTTACTTCCAGGGAAAAGGGCCGTAGTTTGTGTTTGGGGGCCTGTGGCTGGGAGTGGCCGGCTGGCTCCTGAAAATCCACGATACGCAGGGTGGTTCCCAGATGAAAGGTGGAACCAGTGCTGAGTCGGGCTGGTTTGATAGAGCCAAGTGGCTCCTGCAATCTGCCATCCATAAGCGGGTTGGGTGAGTTTTGTTTGCCAGGGAAAAGGGCCGTGATTTGTTTTCGGGGGTCTGTGGCTGGGAGTGGCCGGCTGGCTCCTGAAAATCCACGCCGCGCAGGATGGTTCCCAGACACAAGGTGGCACCAGTGCTGAGTCGGGCTGGTTTGATAGAGCCATGTGTCTCCTGCAATCTGCCAGCCAGAAGATGGGCAGGTCAGTTTTACTTCCAGGGAAAAGGGCCGTAGTTTGTGTTTGGGGCCCTGTGGCTGGGATTGGCCGGCTGGCTCCTTAAAATCCACGCCGCGCTTGATGGTTCCCAGACCCAAGGTGGCACCAGTGCCGAGTTGGGCTGGTGTGATAGAGCCATGTGGCTCCTGCAATCTGTCAGCCAGAAGCGGGGTCGCTGAGTTTTGTTTGCCAGGGAAAAAGGCCGTGGTGAATTTTCCGGGGCCTGTGGCCTTGAATGGCCGGCTGGTTCCTTAAAATCCACGCCGCGCAGGATGGTTCCCAGATGAAAGGTGGCACCAGTGCCGAGTCGGGCTGTTTTGATAGAGCCAAGTGTCTCCTGCAATCTGCCCGCCAGATGATGGGCAGGTCTATTTTACTTCCAGGGAAAAGGGCCTTAGATTTTTTTGGGGAGCTGTGGCTGGGAGGGGCCGGCTGGCTCCTGAAAATCCACGATACGCAGGATGGTTCCCAGATGAATGGTGTCACCAGTGCCAAGCCGGCTGGTTTGATAGGTCCAAGTGTCTCCTGCAATCTGCCAGCCAGAAGCGGGGTGGGTGAGTTTTGTTTGCCAGGGAAAAGGGCCGTGATTTGTTTTCGGGGACCAGTGGCTGGGAATGGCCGGCTGGTTCCTTAATATCCATGCCGCGCAAGATGGTTCCCAGACCCAAGGTGGCACCAGTGCCGAGTCGGGCTGGTGTGATAGAGCCAAGTGGCTCCTGCAATCTGCCAGTCAGAAGGGGGCTGGGTGAGTTTTGTTTGCCAGGCAAAAAGGCCGAGGATTTTTTTCCGGGGCCTGTGGCCTGGAATGGCCGGCTGGTTCCTTAAAAACCACGCCGCGTTGGATGGTTCCCAGATGAAAGTTGGCACCAGTGCCGAGTCGGGCTGTTTTGATAGAGCCAAGTGGCTCCTGCAATCTGCCAGCCAGAAGATGGGCAGGTCTGTTTTACTTCCAGGGAAAGGGGCCGTAGTATTTGTTTGGGGGCCTGTGGCTGGGAGTGGATGGCTGGGTCCTGAAAGTCCCCGCCGCGCAGGATGGTTCCCAGACCCAAGGGGGCACCAGTGCCGTGTTGGGCTGGTTTGATAGAGCCAAGTGGCTCCTGCAATCTGCCAGCCAGAAGATGGTCAGATCAGTTTTACTTCCAGGGAAAAGGGCCGTAGATTTTGTTTGGGGGCCTGGGACTGGGAGTGGCCGGTTGGCTCCTGAAAATCCACGATACGCAGGATGGCTCCCAAATGAAAAATTGCATCAGTGCCAAGTCAGGCTGGTTTGATAGTACCAAGTGGCTTCTGCAATCTGCCAGCCAAAAGATGGGCAGGTCAGTTTTACTTCCAGAGAAAAGGGCCATAGATTTGTTTGGTGTCCTGTGGCTGGGAGTGGCCATCTGGCTCCTGAAAATCCACGATACGCAAGATGGTTCCCAGATGAAAGGTGGCACCAGTGCCGAGTCGGGCTGGTTGGATAGAGCCATGTGGCTCCTGCAATCTGCCAGCCAGAAGCGGCGTGGGTGAGTTTTGTTTGCAAGGGAAAATGGCCGTGGTATTTTTTCCGGGGCCTGTGGCCTGGAATGGCCGGCTGGCTCCTTAAAATCCACGCCGCGCAGGATGGTTCCCAGATGAAAGCTGGCACCAGTGCCGTGTCGGGCTGTTTTGATAGAGCCAAGTGGCTCCTGCAATCTGCCAGCCAGAAGATGGGCAGGTCAGTTTTACTTCCTGGGAAAATGGCTGTAGTGTGTGTTTGGGCGCCTGTCGCTGGGTGTGGCCGGTTGGCTCCTGAAAATCCACGATACGCAGGATGGTTCCCAGATGAAAGGTGGCACCAGTGCCAAGTCGGACTGGTTTGATAGTACGGAGTGGCTCCTGCAATCTGCCAGCCAGAAGGCGGGCCGCTAAGATTTTCTTCCAGGGAAAATGGCCGTGGTATGTGTTTGCGGCCCTGTGGCTGAGAGTGGCTGGCTGGCTCCTGAAAATCCACAACAGGCAGGATGGTTCCCAGATGAAAGGTGGCACCAGTGCCGAGTCGGGCTGGTTTGATACAGCCAAGTGGCTCCTGCAATCTGCCAGCCAGAAGATGGGCAGGTCAGTTTTAATTCCAGGGAAAAGGGCCATAGTTTGTGTTTGGGGGCCTGTGGCTGGGAGTGGCCGGCTGGCACCTGAAAATCCACGATACGCAGGATGGTTCCCAGATGAAAGGTGGCACCAGTGCCGAGTCGGGCTGGTTTGATAGAGCCAAGTGGCTCCTGCAATCTGCCAGCCAGAAGATGGACAGGTCAGTTCTACTTCCGGGGAAGAGGGCCGGTAGTTTGTGTTTAGGGGCCTGTGGCTGGGAGTGGCCGGCTGGCTCCTGAAAATCCACGATACGCAGGGTGGTTCCCAGACCCAAGGGGGCACCAGTGCCAAATCGGGCTGGTTTGATAGAGCCAAGTGGGTCCTGCATTCTGCCAGCCAGAAGATGGACAGGTCAGTTTTACTTCCAGGGAAAAGGACCATAGCTTTTTTTTGGGGGCCTGTGGCTGGGAATGGCCGGCTGGCTCCTGAAAATCCACGATACGCAGGATGGTTCCCAGATGAAAGGTGGCACCAGTGCCGAGTTGGGCTGGTTTGACAGAGCCAAGTGGCTCCTGCAATCTGCCAGCCAGAAGATGGGCTGGTCAGTTTTACTTCCAGCGAAATGGGCCGTAGTTTTTGTTCGGGGGCCTGTGGCTGGGAGTGGCCGGCTGGGTCCTGAAAATCCACGATACATAGGATGGTTCCCAGACCCAAAGGGGTACCACTGCCGAGTCAAGCTGGTTTGATAGAGCCATGTGGCTCCTGCAATCTGCCAGCCAGAAGATGGGCAGGTCAGTTTTACTTCCAGGGAAAAGGGCCGTAGTTTTTGTTTGGGCGCCTGTGGCTGGGAGTGGCCGGCTGGCTCCTTAAAATCCACGCCGCGCATGATGGTTCCCAGACCCAAGGTGGCACCAGTGCCGAGTTGGCCTGGTTTGATAGAGCCATGTGTCTTCTGCAATCTGCCAGCCAGAAGCGGGGTGTGTGAGTTTTGTTTCCAGGGAAAAGGGCCCTAGTTTTTGTTTGGGGGCCTGTGGCTTGGAGTGGCTGGGTGGCTCCTGAAAATTCACGATACGCAGGATGATTCCTAGACCAAAGAGGTACCACTGCCGAGTCAAGCTGGTTTGATAGAGCCATGTGGCTCCTGCAATCTGCCAGCCAGGAGCTGGGCGGGTCAGTTTTGTTTGCCAGGGAAAAGTGATGTGGTTTCTGTTGGGGGCCTGTGGCTGGGAGTGGCCGGCTGGCTCCTGAAAATCCACGATACATAGGATGGTTCCCAGACCCAAAGGGGTACCACTGCCGAGTCAAGCTGGTTTGATAGAGCCATGTGGCTCCTGCAATCTGCCAGCCAGAAGATGGGCAGGTCAGTTTTACTTCCAGGGAAAAGGGCCGTAGTTTTTGTTTGGGCGCCTGTGGCTGGGAGTGGCCGGCTGGCTCCTGAAAATCCATGATACGCAGGATGGTTCCCAGATGAAAGGTGGCACCAGTGCCGAGTCGGGCTGGTTTGAAAGAGCCATGTGGCTCCTGCAATCTGCCAGCCAGAAGCGGGGTGGGTGAGTTTTGTTTGGCAGGGAAAAGGCCCACAGTTTGTGTTTGGGGGCCTCTGGCTGGGAGTGGCCTGCTGGCTCCTGAAAATGCACGATACGCAGGATGATTCCCAGACCAAATGGGCACCAGTGCCGAGTCGGGCTGGTTTGATAGAGCCAAGTGGCTCCTGCAATCTGCCAGCCAGAAGATGGGCAGGTTAGTTTTACTTCCAGGGAAAAGGGCCGCAGTTTGTTTTTGGGGCCCTGTGGCTGGGAATGGCAGGCTGGCTCCTTAAAATCCACGCCGCGCTTGATGGTTCCCAGACCCAAGGTGGCACCAGTGCCGAGTTGGGATGGTGTGATAGAGCCATGTGTCTCCTGCAATCTGTCAGCCAGAAGCGGGGTCGCTGAGTTTTGTTTGCCAGGGAAAAAGGCCGTGGTTATTTTTCCGGGGCCTGTGGCCTTGAATGGCCGGCTGGCTCCTTAAAATCCACGCCGCACAGGATGGTTCCCAGATGAAAAATTGCACCAGTGCCGAGTCGGGCTGTTTTGATAGAGCCAAGTGTCTCCTGCAATCTGCCCGCCAGATGATGGGCAGGTCTATTTTACTTCCAGGGAAAAGGGCCTTAGTTTTTTTTGGGGAGCTGTGGCTGGGAGGGGCCGGCTGGCTCCTGAAAATCCACGATACGCAGGATGGTTCCCAGATGAAAGGTGGCACCAGTGCCAAGTCGGACTGGTTTGATAGTACGGAGTGGCTCCTGCAATCTGCCAGCCAGAAGGCCGTCCGCTAAGATTTTCTTCCAGGGAAAATGGCCGTGGTATGTGTTTGCGGCCCTGTGGCTGAGAGTGGCTGGCTGGCTCCTGAAAATCCACGACACGCAGGATGGTTCCCAGATGAAAGGTGGCACCAGTGCCGAGTCGGGCTGGTTTGATAGAGCTAAGTGGCTCCTGCAATCTGCCAGCCAGAAGATGGACAGGTCAGTTTTACTTCCGGGGAAGGGGGCCGGTAGTTTGTGTTTAGGGGCCTGTGGCTGGGAGTGGCCGGCTGGCTCCTGAAAATCCACGATAAGCAGGATGATTCCCAAATGAAAAATGGCACCAGTGCCAAGTCGGGCTGGTTTGATAGTACCAAGTAGCTCCTGCAATCTGAAAGCCAGAAGATGGGCAGGTCAGTCTTACTTCCAGGGAAAAGGGCCGTAGTTTGTGTTGGGGGCCTTTGGCTGGGAGTGGCCGGCTGGCTCCTGAAAATCCCCAATACACAGGATGGTTCCCAGATGAAAGGTGGCACCCGTGCTGAGTCGGGCTGGTTTGATAGAGCCAGCTGTCTCCTGCAATCAGCCATCCATTAGCGGGGTGGGTGAGTTTTGTTTCCCAGGGAAAAGGGCCGTGATTTGTTTTCGGGGGCCTGTGGCTGGGAATGGCCAGCTGGCTCCTGAAAATCCACGCCGCGCAGGATGGTTCCCAGACCCAAGGTGGCACCAGTGCCGAGTTGGGCTGGTTTGATAGAGCCAAGTGGCTCCTGCAATCTGCCAGGCAGAAGATGGGCAGGTCAGTTTTACTTCCAGGGAAAAGGGCCGTAGTTTGTGTTTGGGGGCCTGTGGCTGGGAGTGGCCGGCTGGCTACTGAAAATCCATGCCGCGGTGGACTGGTCCCAAATGAAAAAAATGGCACCAGTGCCAAGTCGGACTGGTATGATAACACCGCGTGGCTCCTGCAACCTGACAGCCAGAAGATGGGCATGTCTCTTTTACTTCCCGGGAAAAGGGCCGTAGTTTGTTTTTGGGGCCGTGTGGCTGGGAGTGGCCGGCTGGCTCCTGAAAATCCACGATACGCAGGATGGTTCCCAGATGAATGGTGGCACCAGTGCCATGCCGGTTGGTTTGATAGGGCCAAGTGTCTCCTGAAATCTGCCTGCCAGGAGCGGGGTGCGTGAGTTTTGTTTGCCAGGGAAAAGGGCCGTTTTTTGTTTTCGGGAGCCTGTGGCTCGGATTTGCCTGCTGGCTCCTGAAAATCCACGATACGCAGGATGGTTCCCAGATGAAAGGTGGCACCAGTGCCGTGTCGGGCTGTTTTGATAGAGCCAAGTGTCTCCTGCAATCTGCCAGCCAGATGATGGGCAGGTCTATTTTACTTCCAGGGAAAAGGGCCTTAGATTTTTTTGCGGAGCTGTGGCTGGGAGGGGCCGGCTGGCTCCTGAAAATCCACGATACGCAGGATGGTTCCCAGATGAAAGGTGGCACAAGTGCCAAGTCGGACTGGTTTGATAGTACGGAGTGGCTCCTGCAATCTGCCAGCCAGAAGGCGGGCCGCTAAGATTTTCTTCCAGGGAAAATGGCCGTGGTATGTGTTTGCGGCCCTGTGGCTGAGAGTGGCTGGCTGGTTCCTTAAAAACCACGCCGCGTTGGATGGTTCCCAGATGAAAGGTGGCACCAGTGCCGAGTCAGGCTGTTTTGATAGAGCTAAGTGGCTCCTGCAATCTGCCAGCCAGAAGATGGACAGGTCAGTTTTACTTCCGGGGAAGAGGGCCGGTAGTTTGTGTTTAGGGGCCTGTGGCTGGGAGTGGCCGGCTGGCACCTGAAAATCCACGATACGCAGGATGGTTCCCAGATGAAAGGTGGCACCACTGCCGAGTCGGGCTGGTTTGATAGAGCCAAGTGGCTCCTGCAATCTGACAGCCAGAAGATGGGCAGGTCTGTTTTACTTCGAGGGAAAAGGGCAGTAGTTTGTGTTTGGGGGCCTGTGGCTGAGAATGGCCGGCTGGCTCCTTAAAATCCACGCCGCGCATGATGGTTCCCAGACCCAAGGTGGCACCAGTGCCGAGTTGGCCTGGTTTGATAGAGCCATGTGTCTTCTGCAATCTGCCAGCCAGAAGCGGGGTGTGTGAGTTTTGTTTCCAGGGAAAAGGGCCGTAGTTTTTGTTTGGGCGCCTGTGGCTGGGAGTGGCCGGCTGGCTCCTGAAAATCCATGATACGCAGGATGGTTCCCAGATGAAAGGTGGCACCAGTGCCGAGTCGGGCTGGTTTGATAGAGCCATGTGGCTCCTGCAATCTGCCAGCCAGAAGTGGGGTGGGTGAGTTTTGTTTGGCAGGGAAAAGGCCCACAGTTTGTGTTTGGGGGCCTCTGGCTGGGAGTGGCCTGCTGGCTCCTGAAAATGCACGATACGCAGGATGATTCCCAGACCAAATGGGCACCAGTGCCGAGTCGGGCTGGTTTGATAGAGCCAAGTGGCTCCTGCAATCTGCCAGCCAGAAGATGGGCAGGTCAGTTTTCCTTCCAGGGAAAAGGGCCGCAGTTTGTGTTTGGGGCCCTGTGGCTGGGAATGGCAGGCTGGCTCCTTAAAATCCACGCCGCGCTTGATGGTTCCCAGACCCAAGGTGGCACCAGTGCCGAGGTGGGCTGGTGTGATAGAGCCATGTGGCTCCTGCAATCTGTCAGCCAGAAGCGGGGTCGCTGAGTTTTCTTTGCCAGGGAAAAAGGCCGTGGTTATTTTTCCGGGGCCTGTGGGCTTGAATGGCCGGCTGGTTCCTTAAAATCCACGTCGCACAGGATGGTTCCCAGATGAAAAATTGCACCAGTGCCGAGTCGGGCTGTTTTGATAGAGCCAAGTGTCTCCTGCAATCTGCCCGCCAGATGATGGGCAGGTCTATTTTACTTCCAGGGAAAAGGGCCTTAGTTTTTTTTGGGGAGCTGTGGCTGGGAGGGGCCAGCTGGCTCCTGAAAATCCACGATACGTAGGATGGTTCCCAGATGAAAGGTGGCACCAGTGCCAAGTCGGACTGGTTTGATAGTACGGAGTGGCTCCTGCAATCTGCCAGCCAGAAGGCGGGCCGCTAAGATTTTCTTCCAGGGAAAATGGCCGTGGTATGTGTTTGCGGCCCTGTGGCTGAGAGTGGCTGGCTGGCTCCTGAAAATCCACGACACGCAGGATGGTTCCCAGATGAAAGGTGGCACCAGTGCCGAGTCGGGCTGGTTTGATAGAGCTAAGTGGCTCCTGCAATCTGCCAGCCAGAAGATGGACAGGTCAGTTTTACTTCCGGGGAAGGGGGCCGGTAGTTTGTGTTTAGGGGCCTGTGGCTGGGAGTGGCCGGCTGGCTCCTGAAAATCCACGATAGGCAGGATGATTCCCTTATGAAAAATGGCACCAGTGCCAAGTCGGGCTGGTTTGATAGTACCAAGTAGCTCCTGTAATCTGACAGCCAGAAGATGGGCAGGTCAGTCTTACTTCCAGGGAAAAGGGCCGTAGTTTGTGTTGGGGGCCTTTGGCTGGGAGTGGCCGGCTGGCTCCTGAAAATCCCCAATACACAGGATGGTTCCCAGATGAAAGGTGGCACCCGTGCTGAGTCGGGCTGGTTTGATAGAGACAGCTGGCTCCTGCAATCAGCCATCCATAAGCGGGGTGGGTGAGTTTTGTTTCCCAGGGAAAAGGGCCGTGATTTGTTTTCGGGGGCCTGTGGCTGGGAATGGCCAGCTGGCTCCTGAAAATCCACGCCGCGCAGGATGGTTCCCAGACCCAAGGTGGCACCAGTGCCGAGTTGGGCTGGTTTGATAGAGCCAAGTGGCTCCTGCAATCTGCCAGGCAGAAGATGGGCAGGTCAGTTTTACTTCCAGGGAAAAGGGCCGTAGTTTGTGTTTGGGGGCCTGTGGCTGGGAGTGGCCGGCTGGCTACTGAAAATCCATGCCGCGCTGGATTGGTCCCAAATGAAAAAAATGGCACCAGTGCCAAGTCAGACTGGTATGATAGCACCGCGTGGCTCCTGCAACCTGACAGCCAGAAGTTGGGCATGTCTGTTTTACTTCCCGGGAAAAGGGCCGTAGTTTGTTTTTGGGGCCGTGTGGCTGGGAGTGGCCGGCTGGCTCCTGAAAATCCACGATACGCAGGATGATTCCCAGACCAAAGGGGCACCAGTGCCGAGTCGGTCTGGTTTGATAGAGCCAAGTGGCTCCTGAAATCTGCCAGCCAGAAGATGGGCAGGTCTATTTTACTTCCAGAGAAAACGGCCGCAGTTTGTGTTTGGGGGCCTGTGTCGGGGAATAGCCGGCTGGCTCCTGAAAATGCACGCCGCGCATGATGGTTCCCAGACCCAAGGTGGCACTGGTGCCGAGTCGGGCTGGTTTGATAGAGCCAAGTGGCTCCTGCAATCTGCCAGCCAGAAGCGGGGTGGGTGAGTTTTGTTTGCCCGAGGAAAGGGCCGTGGTTTGTTTTCAGGGCCTGTGGCTGGGAGTGGCCGGCTGGCTCCTGAAAATCGACGATACGCAGGATGGTTCCCAAATGAAAAATGGCACCAGTGCCAAGTCGGGCTGGTTTGATAGTACCAAGTAGCTCCTGCAATCTGACAGCCAGAAGATGGGCAGGTCAGTCTTACTTCCAGAGAATAGGGCCGTAGTTTGTGTTGGGGGCCTTTGGCTGGGAGTGGACGGCTGGCTCCTGAAAATCCCCAATACACAGGATGGTTCCCAGATGAAAGGTGGCACCAGTGCCAAGTCGGGCTGGTGTGATAGAGCCATGTGGCTCCTGCAATCTGTCAGCCAGAAGCGGGGTCGCTGAGTTTTGTTTGCCAGGGAAAAAGGCCGTGGTTATTTTTCCGGGGCCTGTGGCCTTGAATGGCCGGCTGGCTCCTTAAAACACACGCCGCGCAGGATGGTTCCCAGATGAAAGGTGGCACCAGTGCCGAGTCGGGCTGTTTTGATAGAGCCAAGTGGCTCCTGCAATCTGCCAGCCAGATGATGGGCAGGTCAGTTTTACTTCCAGGGAAAAGGGCCGTAGTTTGTTTTTGGGGACCTGTGGCTGGCTGTGGCCGGCTGGCTCCTTAAAATCCACGATACGCAGGATGGTTCCCAGATGAAAGGTGGCACCAGTGCCAAGTCGGGCTGGTTTGATAGTAGCGAGTGGCTCCTGCAATCTGCCAGCCAGAAGATGGGCAGGTCAGTTTTACTTTCGGGGAAGAGGGCCGGTAGTTTGTGTTTGGGGGCCTGAGGCTGGGAGTGGTTGGCTGGCTCCTGAAAATGCACGATACTCAGGATGATTGCCAGACCCAAGTTGGCACCAGTGCCAAGCCGGCTGGTTTGATAGAGCCATGTGGCTCCTGCAATCTGCCAGCCAGAAGATGGGCAGGTCAGTTTTACTTCCAGGGAAAAGGGCCGTAGTTTGTGTTTGGGGGCCTGTGGCTGGGAGTGGCCGGCTGGCTCCTGAAAATCCACGATACGCAGGATGGTTCCCAGATGAAAGGTGGCACCAGTGCCAAGTCGGGCTGGTTTGATAGAGCCATGTGGCTCCTGCAATCTGCCAGGCAGAAGCGGGGTGGGTGAGTTTTGTTTGGCAGGAAAAAGGCCCACCGTTTGTGTTTGGGGGCCTCTGGCTGGGAGTGGCCTGCTGGCTCCTGAAAATCCACGATACATAGGATGATTCCCAGACCCAAAGGGGTACCAGTGCCAAGTCGGGCTGGTTTGATAGAGGCAAGTGGCTCCTGCAATCTGCCAGCCAGAAGACGGGCAAGTCAGTTTTACTTCCAGGGAAAAGGGCCGTAGTTTGTGTTGGGGGCCTTTGGCTGGGAGTGGCCGGCTGGCTCCTGAAAATCCCCAATACACAGGATGGTTCCCAGATGAAAGGTGGCACCAGTGCTGAGTCGGTCTGGTTTGATAGAGCCAACTGGCTCTAGCAATCTGCCGTCCATAAGCGGGGTGGGTGAGTTTTGTTTCCCAGGGAAAAGGGCCGTGATTTGTTTTCGGGGGACTGTGGCTGGGAATGGCCGGCTGGCTCCTGAAAATCCACGCCGCGCAGGATGGTTCCCAGACCCAAGGTGGCACCAGTGCCGAGTTGGGCTGATTTGATAGAGCCAAGTGGCTCCTGCAATCTGCCAGCCAGAAGAAGGGCAGGTCAGTTTTACTTCCAGGGAAATGGGCCGTAGTTTGTGTTTGGGGGCCTGTGGCTGGGAGTGGCCGGCTGGCTCCTGAAAATACACGATACGCAGGATGGTTCCCGAGTGAATGGTGGCACCAGTGCCAAGCCGGCTGGTTTGATAGGGCCAAGTGTCTCCTGCAATCTGCCAGCCAGGAGCGGGGTGCGTGAGTTTTGTTTGCCAGGGAAAATGGCCGTGGTTTGTTTTCGGGAGCCTGTGGCTCGGAATGGCCTGCTGGCTCCTGAAAATCCACGATACGCAGGATGGTTCCCAGATGAAAGGTGGCACCAGTGCCGAGTCGGGCTGGTTTGATAGAGCCATGTGGCTCCTGCAATCTGCCAGCAAGAAGCGGGGTGGGTGAGTTTTGTTTGGCAGGGAAAAGGCCCACAGTTTGTGTTTGGGGGCCTCTGGCTGGGAGTGGCCTGCTGGCTCCTGAAAATCCAAGATACGCAGGATGATTCCCAGACCAAAGGGGCACCAGTGTCGAGTCGGGCTGGTTTGATAGAGCCAAGTGGCTCCTGCAATCTGCCAGCCAGAAGATGGGCAGGTCAGTTTTCCTTCCAGGGAAAAGGGCCGTAGTTTTTGTTTGGGGTCCTGTGGCTGGGAGTGGCCTGCTGGCTCCTGAAAATCCACGATACGCAGGATGGTTTCCAGACCCAAGGGGCCCCAGTGCCAAATCGGGCTGGTTTGGCAGAGCCAAGTGGCTCCTGCAATCTGACAGCCAGAAGATGGGCAGGTCAGTTTTACTTCCAGGGAAAAGGGCCGTAGTTTGTGTTGGAGGCCTGTGGCTGGGAGTGGCCGGCTGGCTCCTGAAAATCCATGCCGCGCTGGATGGTTCCCAAATGAAAAAAATGGCGCCAGTGCCAAGTCGGGCTGGTTTGATAGTACCGCGTGGCTCCTGCAATCTGCCAGCCAGAAGATGGGCATGTCTGTTTTACTTCCAGGGAAAAGGGCCGCAGTTTTTGTTTGGGGCCCTGTGGCTGGGAATGGCCGCCTGGCTCCTTAAAATCCACGCCGCGCATGATGGTTCCCAGACCCAAGGTGGCACCAGTGCCGAGTTGGGCTGGTGTGATAGAGCCATGTGGCTCCTGCAATCTGTCAGCCAGAAGCGGGGTCGCTGAGTTTTGTTTGCCAGGGAAAAAGGCCGTGGTTGTCTTTCCGGGGCCTGTGGCCTTGAATGGCCGTCTGGTTCCTTAAAATCCACGCCGCAATGGATGGTTCCCAGATGAAAGGTGGCACCAGTGCCGAGTCGGGCTGTTTTGATAGAGCCAAGTGGCTCCTGCAATCTGCCAGCCAGATGATGGGCAGGTCTATTTTACTTCCAGGGAAAAGGGCTGTAGTTTGTTTTTGGGGACCTGTGGCTGGCTGTGGCCGGCTGGCTCCTTAAAATCCACGATACGCAGGATGGTTCCCAGATGAAAGGTGGCACCAGTGCCAAGTCGGGCTGGTTTGATAGTAGCGAGTGGCTCCTGCAATCTGCCAGCCAGAAGATGGACAGGTCAGTTTTACTTCCGGGGAAGAGGGCCGGTAGTTTGTGTTTGGGGGCCTGAGGCTGGGAGTGGCCGGCTGGCTCCTGAAAATGCACGATACTCAGGATGATTGCCAGACCCAAGTTGGCACCACTGCCAAGTTGGGCTGGTTTGATAGAGCCATGTGGCTCCTGCAATCTGCCAGCCAGAAGATGGGCAGGTCCGTTTTACTTCCAGGGAAAAGGGCCGTAGTTTGTGTTTGGGGGCCTGTGGCTTGGAATGGCCGGCTGGCTCCTGAAAATCCACGCCGCGCATGATGGTTCCCAGACCCAAGGTGGCACCAGTGCCGAGTTGGGCTGGTTTGATAGAGCAAAGTTGCTCCTGCAATCTGCTAGCCAGAAGATGGGCAGGTCAATTTTACTTCCAGGGAAAAGGGCCGTAGTTTGTGTTGGGGGCCTGTGGCTGGGAATGGCCGGCTGGCTCCTTAAAATCCACGCCGCGCCGGATGTTTCCCAGACCCAAGGTGGCACCAGGTCTGAGTTGGGCTGGTTTGATAGAGCCATGTGGCTCCTGCAATTTGCCAGCCAGAAGATGGGCAGGTCAGTTTTACTTCCAGGGAAAAGGGCCGTAGTTTGTGTTTGGGGGCCTGTGGCTGGGAGTGGCCGGCTGGCTCCTGAAAATCCCCAATACACAGGATGGTTCCCAGATGAAAGGTGGTACCAGTGCTGAGTCGGGCTGGTTTGATAGAGCCAAGTGGCTCCTGCAATCTGCCAGCCAGGAGCGGGGCTGGTCAGTTTTGTTTGCCAGGGAAAAGGGATGTGGTTTCTGTTGGGGGCCTTTGTGCTGGGAGTGGCCGGCTGGCTCCTGAAAATCCACGATACATAGGATGGTTCCCAGACCCAAAGGGGTACCAGTGCCAAGTCGGGCTGGTTTGATAGTGGCAAGTGGCTCCTGCAATCTGCCAGCCAGAAGATGGGCAAGTCAGTTTTACTTCCAGGGAAAAGGGCCGTAGTTTTTGTTTGGGCGCCTGTGGTTGGGAGTGGCCGGCTGGCTCCTGAAAATCCACGATACGGAGGATGGTTCCCAGATGAATGGTGGCACAAGTGCCCAGCCGGCTGGTTTGATAGGGCCAAGTGTCTCCTTCAATCTGCCAGCCAGGAGCGGGGTGGGTGAGTTTTGTTGGGCAGGGAAAAGGCCCACAGTTTGTGTTTGGGGGCCTGTGGCTGGGAGTGGCCTGCTGGCTCCTGAAAATCCACGCCGCGCATGATGGTTCCCAGACCCAAGGTGGCACCAGTGCCGAGTTGGGCTGGTGTGATAGAGCCATGTGGCTCCTGCAATCTGTCAGCCAGAAGCGGGGTCGCTGAGTTTTGTTTGCCAGGGAAAAAGGCCGTGGTTTTTTTTCCGGGGCCTGTGGCCTTGAATGGCCGGCTGGTTCCTTAAAATTCACGCCGCGCAGGATGGTTCCCAGATGAAAGGTGGCACCAGTGCCGAGTCGGGCTGTTTTGATAGAGCCAAGTGGCTCCTGCAATCTGCCAGCCAGATGATGGGCAGGTCTTCTTTACTTCCAGGGAAAAGGGCCGTAGTTTGTTTTTGGGGACCTGTGGCTGGCTGTGGCCGGCTGGCTCCTTAAAATCCACGATACGCAGGATGGTTCCCAGATGAAAGGTTGCACCAGTGCGAAGTCGGGCTGTTTTGATAGTAGCGAGTGGCTCCTGCAATCTGCCAGCCAGAAGATGGACAGGTCAGTTTTACTTCCGGGGAAGAGGGCCGGTAGTTTGTGTTTGGGGGCCTGAGGCTGGGAGTGGCTGGCTGGCTCCTGAAAATGCACGATACTCAGGATGATTGCCAGACCCAAGTTGGCACCACTGCCAAGTTGGGCTGGTTTGATAGAGCCATGTGGCTCCTGCAATCTGCCAGCCAGAAGATGAGCAGGTCCGTTTTACTTCCAGGGAAAAGGGCCGTAGTTTGTGTTTGGGGGCCTGTGGCTGGGAGTGGCCGGCTGGCTCCTGAAAATCCACGATACGCAGGATGGTTCCCAGATGAAAGGTGGCACCAGTGCCGAGTCGGTCTGGTTTGATAGAGCCATGTGGCTCCTGCAATCTGCCAGGCAGAAGCGGGGTGGGTGAGTTTTGTTTGGCAGGGAAAAGGCCCACCGTTTCTGTTTGGGGGCCTGTGGCTGGGAGTGGCCTGCTGGCTCCTGAAAATCCACGATACGCAGCATGATTCCCAGACCAAAGGGGCAACAGTGCCGAGTCGGGCTGGTTTGATAGAGCCAAGTGACTCCTGCAATCTGCCAGCCAGAAGATGGGCAGGTCAGTTTTCCTTCCAGGGAAAAGGGCCGTAGGTTGTGTTTGGGGGCCTGTGGCTGGGAGTGGCCGGCTGGCTCCTGAAAATCCACGATACGCAGGATGGTTCCCAAATGAAAAATGGCACCAGTGCCAAATCGGGCTGGTTTGATAGTACCAAGTAGCTCCTGCAATCTGACAGCCAGAAGATGGGCAGGTCTGTTTTACTTCCAGGGAAAAGGGCCGTAGTTTGTGTTTGGGGGCCTGTGGCTGGGAGTGGCCGGCTGGCTCCTGAAAATCCCCAATACACAGGATGGTTCCCAGATGAAAGGTGGCACCAGTGCTGAGTCGGGCTGGTTTGATAGAGCCAAGTGGCTCCTGCAATCTGCCAGCCAGGAGCGGGGCGGGTCAGTTTTGTTTGCCAGGGAAAAGGGATGTGGTTTCTGTTGGGGGCCTTTGTGCTGGGAGTGGCCGGCTGGCTCCTGAAAATCCACGATACATAGGATGGTTCCCAGACCCAAAGGGGTACCAGTGCCAAGTCGGGCTGGTTTGATAGTGGCAAGTGGCTCCTGCAATCTGCCAGCCAGAAGATGGGCAAGTCAGTTTTACTTCCAGGGAAAAGGGCCGTAGTTTTTGTTTGGGCGCCTGTGGTTGGGAGTGGCCGGCTGGCTCCTGAAAATCCACGATACGCAGGATGGTTCCCAGATGAATGGTGGCACCAGTGCCAAGCCGGCTGGTTTGATAGGGCCAAGTGTCTCCTGCAATCTGCCAGCCAGGAGCGGGGTGGGTGAGTTTTGTTTGGCAGGGAAAAGGCCCACAGTTTGTGTTTGGGGGCCTCTGGCTGGGAGTGGCCTGCTGGCTCCTGAAAATCCACGATACGCAGGATGGTTTCCAGACCCAAGGGGCCCCAGTGCCAAATCGGGCTGGTTTGATAGAGCCAAGTGTCTCCTGCAATCTGCCAGCCAGAAGATGGACAGGTCAGTTTTACTTCCAGGGAAAAGGGCCGTAGTTTGTGTTTGGGGGCCTGTGGCTGGGAGTGGACGGCTGGCTCCTGAAAATCCATGCAGCGCTGGATGGTTCCCAAATGAAAAAAATGGCACCAGTGCCAAGTCGGGCTGGTTTGATAGTACCGCGTGGCTCCTGCAATCTCCAGCCAGAAGATGGGCATGTCTGTTTTACTTCCACGGAAAAGGGCCGCAGTTTGTGTTTGGGGCCCTGTGCCTGGGAATGGCCCCCTGGCTCCTTAAAATCCACGCCGCGCATGATGTTTCCCAGACCCAAGGTGGCACCAGTGCTGAGTTGGGCTGGTGTGATAGAGCCATGTGGCTCCTGCAATCTGTCAGCCAGAAGCGGGGTCGCTGAGTTTTGTTTGCCAGTTAAAAAGGCCGTGGTTTTTTTTCCGGGGCCTGTGGCCTTGAATGGCCGGCTGGTTCCTTAAAATCCACGCCGCACAGGATGGTTCCCAGATGAAAGGTGGCACCAGTGCCGAGCCGGGCTGTTTTGATAGAGCCAAGGGGCTCCTGCAATCTGCCAGCCAGATGATGGGCAGGTCTATTTTACTTCCAGGGAAAAGGGCCGTAGTTTGTTTTTGGGGACCTGTGGCTGGCTGTGGCCGGCTGGCTCCTTAAAATCCACGATACGCAGGATGGTTCCCAGATGAAAGGTGGCACCAGTGCCAAGTCGGGCTGGTTTGATAGTAGCGAGTGGCTCCTGCAATCTGCCAGCCAGAAGGTGGGCCGCTAAGATTTTCTTCCAGGGAAAATGGCCGTGGTATGTGTTTGGGGCCCTGGGGCTGAGAGTGGCTGGCTGGCTCCTGAAAATCCACGACACGCAGAATGGTTCCCAGATGAAAGGTGGCACCAGTGCTGAGTCGGGCTGGTTTGACAGAGCCATGTGTCTCCTGCAATCTGCCAGCCAGATGCGGGGTGGGTGAGTTTTGTTTGGCAGGGGAAAGGCCCACAGTTTGTGTTTGGGGGCCTCTGGCTGGGAGTGGCCTTCTGGCTCCTGAAAATCCACGATACGCAGGATGATTCCCAGACCAAAGGGGCACCAGTGCCGAGCCGGGCTGGTTTGATAGAGCCAAATGGCTCCTGCAATCTGCCAGCCAGAAGATGGGCAGGTCAGTTTTCCTTCCAGGGAAAAGGGCCGTAGTTTTTGTTTGGGGTCCTGTAGCTGGGAATGGCCTACTGGCTCCTGAAAATCCACAATACGTAGGATGGTTTCCAGACCCAAGGGGCCCCAGTCTAAAATCGGGCTGGTTTGATAGAGCCAAGTGGCTCCTGCAATCTGACAGCCAGCGGATGGGCAGGTCTGTTTTACTTCCAGGGAAAAGGGCCGTAGTTTGTGTTTGGGGGCCTGTGTCGGGGAATAGACGGCTGGCTCCTGAAAATCCACGCCGCGCATGATGGTTCCCAGACCCAAGGTGGCACCGGTGCCGAGTTGGGCTGGTTTGATAGAGCCAAGTGGCTCCTGCAATCTGCCAGCCAGAAGCGGGGTGGGTGAGTTTTGTTTGCCGGGGAAAAGCGCCGTGGTTTTCTTTCAGGGCCTGTGGCTGGGAGTGGCCGGCTGGCTCCTGAAAATCCACGATACGCAGGATGGTTCCCAAATGAAAAATGGCACCAGTGCCGAGTCGGGCTGGTTTGATAGTACCAAGTAGCTCCTGCAATCTGACAGCCAGAAGATGGGCAGGTCAATTTTACTTCCAGGGAAAAGGGCCGTAGTTTGTGTTGGGGGCCTGTGGCTGGGAAGGTCCGGCTGGCTCCTCAAAATCCCCAATACACAGGATGGTTCCCAGATGAAAGGTGGCACCAGTGCTGAGTCGGGCTGGTTTGATAGAGCCAACTGGCTCCTGCAATCTGCCATCCATAAGCGGGGTGGGTGAGTTTTGTTTGCCAGGGAAAAGGGCCGTGATTTTTTTTCGGGGGCCTGTGGCCGGGAATGGCCGGCTGGCTCCTGAAAATCCACGCCGCGCAGGATGGTTCCCAGACCCAAGGTGGCACCAGTGCCGAGTCGGGCTGGTTTGATAGAGCCAAGTGGCTCCTGGAATCTGCCAGCCAGAAGATGGGCAGGTCAGTTTTACTTCCAGGGAAAAGGGCCGTAGATTGTGTTTGGGGGCCTGTGGCTGGGAGTGGCCGGCTGGCTCCTGAGAATCCATGCCGCGCTGGATGGTCCCCAAATGAAAAAAATGGCACTAGTGCCAAGTCGGGCTGGTTTGATAGTACCGCGTGGCTCCTGCAATCTGCCAGCCAGAAGATGGGCCGCTAAGATTTTCTTCCAGGGAAAATGGCCGTGGTATGTGTTTGGGGCCCTGTGGCTCAGAGTGGCTGGCTGGTTCCTGTAAATCCACGACACGCAGGATGGTTCCCAGATGAAAGGTGGCACCAGTGCTGAGTCGGGCGGGTTTGATAGAGCTAAGTGGCTCCTGCAATCTGCCAGCCAGAAGATGGACAGGTCAGTTTTACTTCCAGGGAAGAGGGCCGGTAGTTTGTGTTTGGGGGCCTGAGGCTAGGAGGGGCCGGCTGGCTCCTGAAAATGCACGATACTCAGGATGATTGCCAGACCCAAGTTGGCACCACTGCCAAGTTGGGCTGGTTTGATAGAGCCATGTGGCTCCTGCAATCTGCCAGCCAGAAGATGGGCAGGTCAGTTTTACTTCCAGGGAAAAGGGCCGTAGTTTGTGTTTGGGGGCCTGTGGCTGGGAGTGGCCGGCTGGCTCCTGAAAATCCACGATACGCAGGATGGTTCCCAGATGAAAGGTGGCACCAGTGCCGAGTCGGGCTGGTTTGATAGAGCCAAGTGGCTCCTGCAATCTGCCAGCCAGAAGATGGGCAGGTCAGTTTTCCTTCCAGGGAAAGGGGCCGTAGTTTGTGTTTGGGGGCCTGTGGCTGGGAATGGCCGGCTGGCACCTGAAAATCCACGATACGCAGGATGGTTCCCAGATGAAAGGTGGCACCACTGCCGAGTCGGGCTGGTTTGATAGAGCCAAGTGGCTCCTGCAATCTGACAGCCAGAAGATGGGCAGGTCAGTTTTACTTCCAGGGAAAAGGGCCGTAGTTTTTGTTTGGGGGCCTGTGGCTGAGAATGGCTGGCTGGCTCCTAAAAATCCACGCCGCGCATGATGGTTCCCAGACCCAAGGTGGCACCAGTACCGAGTTGGGCTGGTTTGATAGAGCCATGTGGCTTCTGCAATCTGCCGGCCAGAAGCGGGGTGTGTCAGTTTTTTTTCCAGGGAAAAGGGCCCTAGTTTGTGTTTGGAGGCCTGTGGCATGGAGTGGCTGGGTTGCTCCTGAAAATCCACGATACGCAGGATGATTCCAGACCAAAGGGGCACCAGTGCCGAGTCGGGATGGTTTGATAGAGCCAAGTGTCTCCTGCAATCTGCCAGCCAGGAGGGGGCGGGTCAGTTTTGTTTGCCAGGGAAAAGGGCCGTGGTTTCTGTTGGGGGCCTGCGGCCGGGAGTGTCCGGCTGGCTCCTGAAAATCCACGATACATAGGATGGTTCCCAGTCCCAAAGGGGTACCAGTGCCAAGTCGGGCTGGTTTGATAGAGCCAAGTGGCTCCTGCAATCTGCCAGCCAGAAGATGGGCAGGTCAGTTTTACTTCCAGGGAAAAGGGCCGTAGTTTTTGTTTGGGCGCCTGTAGCTGGGAGTGGCCGGCTGGCTCCTGAAAATCCACGATACGCAGGATGGTTCCCAGATGATTGGTGGCACCAGTGCCAAGCCGGCTGGTTTGATAGGGCCAAGTGTCTCCTGCAATCTGCCAGCCAGGAGCGGGGTGCCTGAGTTTTGTTTGCCAGGGAAAAGGGCCGTGGTTTGTTTTCGGGAGCCTGTGGCTCGGAATGGCCTGCCGGCTCCTGAAAATCCACGATACGCAGGATGGTTCCGAGATGAAAGGTGGCACCAGTGCCGAGTCGGGCTGGTTTGATAGAGCCATGTGGCTCCTGCAATCTGCCAGCCAGAAGCGGGGTGGGTGAGTTTTGTTTGGCAGGGAAAAGGCCCACAGTTTGTGTTTGGGGGCCTCTGGATTGGAGTTGCCTGCTGGCTCCTGAAAATCCACGATACGCATGATGATTCCCAGACCAAAGGGGCACCAGTGTCAAATCGGGCTGGTTTGATAGAGCCAAGTGGCTCCTGCAATCTGACAGCCAGAGGATGGGCAGGTCTGTTTTACTTCCAGGGAAAAGGGCCACAGTTTGTGTTTGGGGGCCTGTGTCGGGGAATAGCCGGCTGGCTCCTGAAAATCCACGCCGCGCATGATGGTTCCCAGACCCAAGGCGGCACCAGTGCCGAGTTGGGCTGGTTTGATAGAGCCAAGTGGCTCCTGCAATCTGCCAGCCAGAAGCGGGGTGGGTGAGTTTTGTTTGCCCGGGAAAAGGGCCGTGGTTTGTTTTCAGGGCCTGTGGCTGGGAGTGGCCGGCTGGCTCCTGAAAATCCACGCCGCGCAGGATTGTTCCCAGACCCAAGGTGGCACCAGTGCCGAGTCGGGCTGGTTTGATAGAGCCAAGTGGCTCCTGCAATCTGACAGCCAGAAGATGGGCAGGTCTGTTTTACTTCCAGGGAAAAGGGCCGTAGTTTGTGTTTGGGGGCCTGTGGCTGGGAATGGCCTGCTGGCTCCTGAAAATCCACGCCGCGCATGATGGATCCCAGACTCAAGGGGGCACCAGTGCCGAGTTGGGCTGGTTTGATAGAGCCAAGTTGCTCCTGCAATCTGCTAGCCAGAAGATGGGCAGGTCAATTTTACTTCCAGGGAAAAGGGCCGTAGTTTGTGTTGGGGGCCTGTGGCTGGGAATGGCCGGCTGGCTCCTTAAAATCCACGCCGCGCATGATGGTTCCCAGACCCAATGTGGCACCAGTGCCGAGTTGGGCTGGTTTGATAGAGCCAAGTTGCTCCTGCAGTCTGCTAGCCAGAAGATGGGCAGGTCAATTTTACTTCCAGGGAAAAGGGCCGTAGTTTTTGTTCGTGGGCCTGTGGCTGGGAATGGCCGGCTGGATCCTGAAAATCCACGATACGCAGGATGGTTCCCAGATGAAAGGTGGCACCAGTGCCGAGTCGGGCTGGTTTGATAGAGCTAAGTGGCTCCTGCAATCTGCCAGCCAGAAGATGGAAAGGTCAGTTTTCCTTCCAGGGAAATGGGCCGGTAGTTTGTGTTTGGGGGCCTGTGGCTGGGAGTGGCCGGCTGGCTCCTGAAAATGCACGATACTCAGGATGATTGCAAGACCCATGTAGGCACCACTGCCAAGTCGGGCTGGTTTGATAGAGCCATGTGGCTCCTGCTATCTGGCAGCCAGAAGATGGGCAGGTCAGTTTTACTTCCAGGGAAAAGGGCCGTAGTTTGTGTTTGGGGGCCTGTGGCTGGGAGTGGCCGGCTGGCTCCTGAAAATCCAAGATACGCAGGATGGTTCCCAGATGAAAGGTGGCACCAGTGCCGAGTCGGGCTGTTTTGATAGAGCCAAGTGGCTCCTGCAATCTGCCAGCCAGATGATGGGCAGGTCTTCTTTACTTCCAGGGAAAAGGGCCGTAGTTTGTTTTTGGGGACCTGTGGCTGGCTGTGGCCGGCTGGCTCCTTAAAATCCACGATACGCAGGATGGTTCCCAGATGAAAGGTTGCACCAGTGCGAAGTCGGGCTGTTTTGATAGTAGCGAGTGGCTCCTGCAATCTGCCAGCCAGAAGATGGACAGGTCAGTTTTACTTCCGGGGAAGAGGGCCGGTAGTTTGTGTTTGGGGGCCTGAGGCTGGGAGTGGCTGGCTGGCTCCTGAAAATGCACGATACTCAGGATGATTGCCAGACCCAAGTTGGCACCACTGCCAAGTTGGGCTGGTTTGATAGAGCCATGTGGCTCCTGCAATCTGCCAGCCAGAAGATGAGCAGGTCCGTTTTACTTCCAGGGAAAAGGGCCGTAGTTTGTGTTTGGGGGCCTGTGGCTGGGAGTGGCCGGCTGGCTCCTGAAAATCCACGATACGCAGGATGGTTCCCAGATGAAAGGTGGCACCAGTGCCGAGTCGGTCTGGTTTGATAGAGCCATGTGGCTCCTGCAATCTGCCAGGCAGAAGCGGGGTGGGTGAGTTTTGTTTGGCAGGGAAAAGGCCCACCGTTTCTGTTTGGGGGCCTGTGGCTGGGAGTGGCCTGCTGGCTCCTGAAAATCCACGATACGCAGCATGATTCCCAGACCAAAGGGGCAACAGTGCCGAGTCGGGCTGGTTTGATAGAGCCAAGTGACTCCTGCAATCTGCCAGCCAGAAGATGGGCAGGTCAGTTTTCCTTCCAGGGAAAAGGGCCGTAGGTTGTGTTTGGGGGCCTGTGGCTGGGAGTGGCCGGCTGGCTCCTGAAAATCCACGATACGCAGGATGGTTCCCAAATGAAAAATGGCACCAGTGCCAAATCGGGCTGGTTTGATAGTACCAAGTAGCTCCTGCAATCTGACAGCCAGAAGATGGGCAGGTCTGTTTTACTTCCAGGGAAAAGGGCCGTAGTTTGTGTTTGGGGGCCTGTGGCTGGGAGTGGCCGGCTGGCTCCTGAAAATCCCCAATACACAGGATGGTTCCCAGATGAAAGGTGGCACCAGTGCTGAGTCGGGCTGGTTTGATAGAGCCAAGTGGCTCCTGCAATCTGCCAGCCAGGAGCGGGGCGGGTCAGTTTTGTTTGCCAGGGAAAAGGGATGTGGTTTCTGTTGGGGGCCTTTGTGCTGGGAGTGGCCGGCTGGCTCCTGAAAATCCACGATACATAGGATGGTTCCCAGACCCAAAGGGGTACCAGTGCCAAGTCGGGCTGGTTTGATAGTGGCAAGTGGCTCCTGCAATCTGCCAGCCAGAAGATGGGCAAGTCAGTTTTACTTCCAGGGAAAAGGGCCGTAGTTTTTGTTTGGGCGCCTGTGGTTGGGAGTGGCCGGCTGGCTCCTGAAAATCCACGATACGCAGGATGGTTCCCAGATGAATGGTGGCACCAGTGCCAAGCCGGCTGGTTTGATAGGGCCAAGTGTCTCCTGCAATCTGCCAGCCAGGAGCGGGGTGGGTGAGTTTTGTTTGGCAGGGAAAAGGCCCACAGTTTGTGTTTGGGGGCCTCTGGCTGGGAGTGGCCTGCTGGCTCCTGAAAATCCACGATACGCAGGATGGTTTCCAGACCCAAGGGGCCCCAGTGCCAAATCGGGCTGGTTTGATAGAGCCAAGTGTCTCCTGCAATCTGCCAGCCAGAAGATGGACAGGTCAGTTTTACTTCCAGGGAAAAGGGCCGTAGTTTGTGTTTTGGGGCCTGTGGCTGGGAGTGGCCGGCTGGTTCATGAAAATCCCCAATACACAGGATGGTTCCCAGATGAAAGGTGGCACCAGTGCCGAATCGGGCTGGTTTGATAGAGCCAAGTGGCTCCTGCAATCTGCCATCCATAAGCGGGGTGGGTGAGTTTTGTTTGCCAGGGAAAAGGGCCGTGATTTGTTTTCAGGGGCCTGTGGCTGGGAATGGCTGGCTGGCTCCTGAAAATCCACGTCGCGCAGGATGGTTCCCAGATGAAAGGTGGCACCAGTGCTGAGTCGGGCTGGTTTGATAGAGCCATGTGGCTCCTGCAATCTGCCAGCCAGAAGATGGGCAGGTCAGTTTTACTTCCAGGGAAAAGGGCCGTAGTTTGTGTTTGGGGGCCTGTGGCTGGGAGTGGACGGCTGGCTCCTGAAAATCCATGCAGCGCTGGATGGTTCCCAAATGAAAAAAATGGCACCAGTGCCAAGTCGGGCTGGTTTGATAGTACCGCGTGGCTCCTGCAATCTCCAGCCAGAAGATGGGCATGTCTGTTTTACTTCCACGGAAAAGGGCCGCAGTTTGTGTTTGGGGCCCTGTGCCTGGGAATGGCCCCCTGGCTCCTTAAAATCCACGCCGCGCATGATGTTTCCCAGACCCAAGGTGGCACCAGTGCTGAGTTGGGCTGGTGTGATAGAGCCATGTGGCTCCTGCAATCTGTCAGCCAGAAGCGGGGTCGCTGAGTTTTGTTTGCCAGTTAAAAAGGCCGTGGTTTTTTTTCCGGGGCCTGTGGCCTTGAATGGCCGGCTGGTTCCTTAAAATCCACGCCGCACAGGATGGTTCCCAGATGAAAGGTGGCACCAGTGCCGAGCCGGGCTGTTTTGATAGAGCCAAGGGGCTCCTGCAATCTGCCAGCCAGATGATGGGCAGGTCTATTTTACTTCCAGGGAAAAGGGCCGTAGTTTGTTTTTGGGGACCTGTGGCTGGCTGTGGCCGGCTGGCTCCTTAAAATCCACGATACGCAGGATGGTTCCCAGATGAAAGGTGGCACCAGTGCCAAGTCGGGCTGGTTTGATAGTAGCGAGTGGCTCCTGCAATCTGCCAGCCAGAAGGTGGGCCGCTAAGATTTTCTTCCAGGGAAAATGGCCGTGGTATGTGTTTGGGGCCCTGGGGCTGAGAGTGGCTGGCTGGCTCCTGAAAATCCACGACACGCAGAATGGTTCCCAGATGAAAGGTGGCACCAGTGCTGAGTCGGGCTGGTTTGACAGAGCCATGTGTCTCCTGCAATCTGCCAGCCAGATGCGGGGTGGGTGAGTTTTGTTTGGCAGGGGAAAGGCCCACAGTTTGTGTTTGGGGGCCTCTGGCTGGGAGTGGCCTTCTGGCTCCTGAAAATCCACGATACGCAGGATGATTCCCAGACCAAAGGGGCACCAGTGCCGAGCCGGGCTGGTTTGATAGAGCCAAATGGCTCCTGCAATCTGCCAGCCAGAAGATGGGCAGGTCAGTTTTCCTTCCAGGGAAAAGGGCCGTAGTTTTTGTTTGGGGTCCTGTAGCTGGGAATGGCCTACTGGCTCCTGAAAATCCACAATACGTAGGATGGTTTCCAGACCCAAGGGGCCCCAGTCTAAAATCGGGCTGGTTTGATAGAGCCAAGTGGCTCCTGCAATCTGACAGCCAGCGGATGGGCAGGTCTGTTTTACTTCCAGGGAAAAGGGCCGTAGTTTGTGTTTGGGGGCCTGTGTCGGGGAATAGACGGCTGGCTCCTGAAAATCCACGCCGCGCATGATGGTTCCCAGACCCAAGGTGGCACCGGTGCCGAGTTGGGCTGGTTTGATAGAGCCAAGTGGCTCCTGCAATCTGCCAGCCAGAAGCGGGGTGGGTGAGTTTTGTTTGCCGGGGAAAAGCGCCGTGGTTTTCTTTCAGGGCCTGTGGCTGGGAGTGGCCGGCTGGCTCCTGAAAATCCACGATACGCAGGATGGTTCCCAAATGAAAAATGGCACCAGTGCCGAGTCGGGCTGGTTTGATAGTACCAAGTAGCTCCTGCAATCTGACAGCCAGAAGATGGGCAGGTCAATTTTACTTCCAGGGAAAAGGGCCGTAGTTTGTGTTGGGGGCCTGTGGCTGGGAAGGTCCGGCTGGCTCCTCAAAATCCCCAATACACAGGATGGTTCCCAGATGAAAGGTGGCACCAGTGCTGAGTCGGGCTGGTTTGATAGAGCCAACTGGCTCCTGCAATCTGCCATCCATAAGCGGGGTGGGTGAGTTTTGTTTGCCAGGGAAAAGGGCCGTGATTTTTTTTCGGGGGCCTGTGGCCGGGAATGGCCGGCTGGCTCCTGAAAATCCACGCCGCGCAGGATGGTTCCCAGACCCAAGGTGGCACCAGTGCCGAGTCGGGCTGGTTTGATAGAGCCAAGTGGCTCCTGGAATCTGCCAGCCAGAAGATGGGCAGGTCAGTTTTACTTCCAGGGAAAAGGGCCGTAGATTGTGTTTGGGGGCCTGTGGCTGGGAGTGGCCGGCTGGCTCCTGAGAATCCATGCCGCGCTGGATGGTCCCCAAATGAAAAAAATGGCACTAGTGCCAAGTCGGGCTGGTTTGATAGTACCGCGTGGCTCCTGCAATCTGCCAGCCAGAAGATGGGCCGCTAAGATTTTCTTCCAGGGAAAATGGCCGTGGTATGTGTTTGGGGCCCTGTGGCTCAGAGTGGCTGGCTGGTTCCTGTAAATCCACGACACGCAGGATGGTTCCCAGATGAAAGGTGGCACCAGTGCTGAGTCGGGCGGGTTTGATAGAGCTAAGTGGCTCCTGCAATCTGCCAGCCAGAAGATGGACAGGTCAGTTTTACTTCCAGGGAAGAGGGCCGGTAGTTTGTGTTTGGGGGCCTGAGGCTAGGAGGGGCCGGCTGGCTCCTGAAAATGCACGATACTCAGGATGATTGCCAGACCCAAGTTGGCACCACTGCCAAGTTGGGCTGGTTTGATAGAGCCATGTGGCTCCTGCAATCTGCCAGCCAGAAGATGGGCAGGTCAGTTTTACTTCCAGGGAAAAGGGCCGTAGTTTGTGTTTGGGGGCCTGTGGCTGGGAGTGGCCGGCTGGCTCCTGAAAATCCACGATACGCAGGATGGTTCCCAGATGAAAGGTGGCACCAGTGCCGAGTCGGGCTGGTTTGATAGAGCCAAGTGGCTCCTGCAATCTGCCAGCCAGAAGATGGGCAGGTCAGTTTTCCTTCCAGGGAAAGGGGCCGTAGTTTGTGTTTGGGGGCCTGTGGCTGGGAATGGCCGGCTGGCACCTGAAAATCCACGATACGCAGGATGGTTCCCAGATGAAAGGTGGCACCACTGCCGAGTCGGGCTGGTTTGATAGAGCCAAGTGGCTCCTGCAATCTGACAGCCAGAAGATGGGCAGGTCAGTTTTACTTCCAGGGAAAAGGGCCGTAGTTTTTGTTTGGGGGCCTGTGGCTGAGAATGGCTGGCTGGCTCCTAAAAATCCACGCCGCGCATGATGGTTCCCAGACCCAAGGTGGCACCAGTACCGAGTTGGGCTGGTTTGATAGAGCCATGTGGCTTCTGCAATCTGCCGGCCAGAAGCGGGGTGTGTCAGTTTTTTTTCCAGGGAAAAGGGCCCTAGTTTGTGTTTGGAGGCCTGTGGCATGGAGTGGCTGGGTTGCTCCTGAAAATCCACGATACGCAGGATGATTCCAGACCAAAGGGGCACCAGTGCCGAGTCGGGATGGTTTGATAGAGCCAAGTGTCTCCTGCAATCTGCCAGCCAGGAGGGGGCGGGTCAGTTTTGTTTGCCAGGGAAAAGGGCCGTGGTTTCTGTTGGGGGCCTGCGGCCGGGAGTGTCCGGCTGGCTCCTGAAAATCCACGATACATAGGATGGTTCCCAGTCCCAAAGGGGTACCAGTGCCAAGTCGGGCTGGTTTGATAGAGCCAAGTGGCTCCTGCAATCTGCCAGCCAGAAGATGGGCAGGTCAGTTTTACTTCCAGGGAAAAGGGCCGTAGTTTTTGTTTGGGCGCCTGTAGCTGGGAGTGGCCGGCTGGCTCCTGAAAATCCACGATACGCAGGATGGTTCCCAGATGATTGGTGGCACCAGTGCCAAGCCGGCTGGTTTGATAGGGCCAAGTGTCTCCTGCAATCTGCCAGCCAGGAGCGGGGTGCCTGAGTTTTGTTTGCCAGGGAAAAGGGCCGTGGTTTGTTTTCGGGAGCCTGTGGCTCGGAATGGCCTGCCGGCTCCTGAAAATCCACGATACGCAGGATGGTTCCGAGATGAAAGGTGGCACCAGTGCCGAGTCGGGCTGGTTTGATAGAGCCATGTGGCTCCTGCAATCTGCCAGCCAGAAGCGGGGTGGGTGAGTTTTGTTTGGCAGGGAAAAGGCCCACAGTTTGTGTTTGGGGGCCTCTGGATTGGAGTTGCCTGCTGGCTCCTGAAAATCCACGATACGCATGATGATTCCCAGACCAAAGGGGCACCAGTGTCAAATCGGGCTGGTTTGATAGAGCCAAGTGGCTCCTGCAATCTGACAGCCAGAGGATGGGCAGGTCTGTTTTACTTCCAGGGAAAAGGGCCACAGTTTGTGTTTGGGGGCCTGTGTCGGGGAATAGCCGGCTGGCTCCTGAAAATCCACGCCGCGCATGATGGTTCCCAGACCCAAGGCGGCACCAGTGCCGAGTTGGGCTGGTTTGATAGAGCCAAGTGGCTCCTGCAATCTGCCAGCCAGAAGCGGGGTGGGTGAGTTTTGTTTGCCCGGGAAAAGGGCCGTGGTTTGTTTTCAGGGCCTGTGGCTGGGAGTGGCCGGCTGGCTCCTGAAAATCCACGCCGCGCAGGATTGTTCCCAGACCCAAGGTGGCACCAGTGCCGAGTCGGGCTGGTTTGATAGAGCCAAGTGGCTCCTGCAATCTGACAGCCAGAAGATGGGCAGGTCTGTTTTACTTCCAGGGAAAAGGGCCGTAGTTTGTGTTTGGGGGCCTGTGGCTGGGAATGGCCTGCTGGCTCCTGAAAATCCACGCCGCGCATGATGGTTCCCAGACTCAAGGGGGCACCAGTGCCGAGTTGGGCTGGTTTGATAGAGCCAAGTTGCTCCTGCAATCTGCTAGCCAGAAGATGGGCAGGTCAATTTTACTTCCAGGGAAAAGGGCCGTAGTTTGTGTTGGGGGCCTGTGGCTGGGAATGGCCGGCTGGCTCCTTAAAATCCACGCCGCGCATGATGGTTCCCAGACCCAATGTGGCACCAGTGCCGAGTTGGGCTGGTTTGATAGAGCCAAGTTGCTCCTGCAGTCTGCTAGCCAGAAGATGGGCAGGTCAATTTTACTTCCAGGGAAAAGGGCCGTAGTTTTTGTTCGTGGGCCTGTGGCTGGGAATGGCCGGCTGGATCCTGAAAATCCACGATACGCAGGATGGTTCCCAGATGAAAGGTGGCACCAGTGCCGAGTCGGGCTGGTTTGATAGAGCTAAGTGGCTCCTGCAATCTGCCAGCCAGAAGATGGAAAGGTCAGTTTTCCTTCCAGGGAAATGGGCCGGTAGTTTGTGTTTGGGGGCCTGTGGCTGGGAGTGGCCGGCTGGCTCCTGAAAATGCACGATACTCAGGATGATTGCAAGACCCATGTAGGCACCACTGTCAAGTCGGGCTGGTTTGATAGAGCCATGTGGCTCCTGCTATCTGGCAGCCAGAAGATGGGCAGGTCAGTTTTACTTCCAGGGAAAAGGGCCGTAGTTTGTGTTTGGGGGCCTGTGGCTGGGAGTGGCCGGCTGGCTCCTGAAAATCCAAGATACGCAGGATGGTTCCCAGATGAAAGGTGGCACCAGTGCCGAGTCGGGCTGGTTTGATAGAGCCAAGTGGCTCCTGCAATCTGCCAGCCAGAAGATGGGCAGGTCAGTTTTCCTTCCAGGGAAAGGGGCCGTAGTTTGTGTTTGGGGGCCTGTGGCTGGGAATGGCCGGCTGGCACCTGAAAATCCACGATACGCAGGATGGTTCCCAGATGAAAGGTGGCACCACTGCCGAGTCGGGCTGGTTTGATAGAGCCAAGTGGCTCCTGCAATCTGACAGCCAGAAGATGGGCAGGTCAGTTTTACTTCCAGGGAAAAGGGCCGTAGTTTTTGTTTGGGGGCCTGTGGCTGAGAATGGCTGGCTGGCTCCTAAAAATCCACGCCGCGCATGATGGTTCCCAGACCCAAGGTGGCACCAGTACCGAGTTGGGCTGGTTTGATAGAGCCATGTGGCTTCTGCAATCTGCCGGCCAGAAGCGGGGTGTGTCAGTTTTTTTTCCAGGGAAAAGGGCCCTAGTTTGTGTTTGGAGGCCTGTGGCATGGAGTGGCTGGGTTGCTCCTGAAAATCCACGATACGCAGGATGATTCCAGACCAAAGGGGCACCAGTGCCGAGTCGGGATGGTTTGATAGAGCCAAGTGTCTCCTGCAATCTGCCAGCCAGGAGGGGGCGGGTCAGTTTTGTTTGCCAGGGAAAAGGGCCGTGGTTTCTGTTGGGGGCCTGTGGCCGGGAGTGTCCGGCTGGCTCCTGAAAATCCACGATACATAGGATGGTTCCCAGACCCAAAGGGGTACCAGTGCCAAGTCGGGCTGGTTTGATAGAGCCAAGTGGCTCCTGCAATCTGCCAGCCAGAAGATGGGCAGGTCAGTTTTACTTCCAGGGAAAAGGGCCGTAGTTTTTGTTTGGGCGCCTGTAGCTGGGAGTGGCCGGCTGGCTCCTGAAAATCCACGATACGCAGGATGGTTCCCAGATGATTGGTGGCACCAGTGCCAAGCCGGCTGGTTTGATAGGGCCAAGTGTCTCCTGCAATCTGCCAGCCAGGAGCGGGGTGCCTGAGTTTTGTTTGCCAGGGAAAAGGGCCGTGGTTTGTTTTCGAGAGCCTGTGGCTCGGAATGGCCTGCCGGCTCCTGAAAATCCACGATACGCAGGATGGTTCCGAGATGAAAGGTGGCACCAGTGCCGAGTCGGGCTGGTTTGATAGAGCCATGTGGCTCCTGCAATCTGCCAGCCAGAAGCGGGGTGGGTGAGTTTTGTTTGGCAGGGAAAAGGCCCACAGTTTGTGTTTGGGGGCCTCTGGATTGGAGTTGCCTGCTGGCTCCTGAAAATCCACGATACGCATGATGATTCCCAGACCAAAGGGGCACCAGTGTCAAATCGGGCTGGTTTGATAGAGCCAAGTGGCTCCTGCAATCTGACAGCCAGAGGATGGGCAGGTCTGTTTTACTTCCAGGGAAAAGGGCCACAGTTTGTGTTTGGGGGCCTGTGTCGGGGAATAGCCGGCTGGCTCCTGAAAATCCACGCCGCGCATGATGGTTCCCAGACCCAAGGCGGCACCAGTGCCGAGTTGGGCTGGTTTGATAGAGCCAAGTGGCTCCTGCAATCTGCCAGCCAGAAGCGGGGTGGGTGAGTTTTGTTTGCCCGGGAAAAGGGCCGTGGTTTGTTTTCAGGGCCTGTGGCTGGGAGTGGCCGGCTGGCTCCTGAAAATCCACGCCGCGCAGGATTGTTCCCAGACCCAAGGTGGCACCAGTGCCGAGTCGGGCTGGTTTGATAGAGCCAAGTGGCTCCTGCAATCTGACAGCCAGAAGATGGGCAGGTCTGTTTTACTTCCAGGGAAAAGGGCCGTAGTTTGTGTTTGGGGGCCTGTGGCTGGGAATGGCCTGCTGGCTCCTGAAAATCCACGCCGCGCATGATGGTTCCCAGACCCAAGGCGGCACCAGTGCCGAGTTGGGCTGGTTTGATAGAGCCAAGTTGCTCCTGCAATCTGCTAGCCAGAAGATGGGCAGGTCAATTTTACTTCCAGGGAAAAGGGCCGTAGTTTGTGTTGGGGGCCTGTGGCTGGGAATGGCCGGCTGGCTCCTTAAAATCCACGCCGCGCATGATGGTTCCCAGACCCAATGTGGCACCAGTGCCGAGTTGGGCTGGTTTGATAGAGCCAAGTTGCTCCTGCAGTCTGCTAGCCAGAAGATGGGCAGGTCAATTTTACTTCCAGGGAAAAGGGCCGTAGTTTTTGTTCGTGGGCCTGTGGCTGGGAATGGCCGGCTGGATCCTGAAAATCCACGATACGCAGGATGGTTCCCAGATGAAAGGTGGCACCAGTGCCGAGTCGGGCTGGTTTGATAGAGCTAAGTGGCTCCTGCAATCTGCCAGCCAGAAGATGGAAAGGTCAGTTTTCCTTCCAGGGAAATGGGCCGGTAGTTTGTGTTTGGGGGCCTGTGGCTGGGAGTGGCCGGCTGGCTCCTGAAAATGCACGATACTCAGGATGATTGCAAGACCCATGTAGGCACCACTGCCAAGTCGGGCTGGTTTGATAGAGCCATGTGGCTCCTGCTATCTGGCAGCCAGAAGATGGGCAGGTCAGTTTTACTTCCAGGGAAAAGGGCCGTAGTTTGTGTTTGGGGGCCTGTGGCTGGGAGTGGCCGGCTGGCTCCTGAAAATCCACGATACGCAGGGTGGTTCCCAGACCCAAGGGGGCACCAGTGCCAAATCGGGCTGGTTTGATAGAGCCAAGTGGCTCCTGCATTCTGCCAGCCAGAAGATGGACAGGTCAGTTTTACTTCCAGGGAAAAGGACCATAGCTTTTTTTTGGGGGCCAGTGGCTGGGAATGGCCTGCTGGCTCCTGAAAATCCACGATACGCAGGATGGTTCCCAGATGAAAGGTGGCACCAGTGCCGAGTCGGGCTGGTTTGACAGAGCCATGTGTCTCCTGCAATCTGCCAGCCAGAAGCGGGGTGGGTGAGTTTTGTTTGGCAGGGGAAAGGCCCACAGTTTGTGTTTGGGGGCCTGTGGCTGGGAGTGGCCGGCTGGCTCCTGAAAATGCACGATACTCAGGATGATTGCAAGACCCAAGTAGGCACCACTGCCAAGTCGGGCTGGTTTGATAGAGCCAAGTGGCTCCTGCAATCTGCCAGCCAGAAGATGGGCAGGTCAGTTTTCCTTCCAGGGAAAAGGGCCGTAGATTTTGTTTGGGGTCCTGTGGCTGGGAATGGCCTACTGGCTCCTGAAAATGCACAATACGTAGGATGGTTTCCAGACCCAAGGGGCCCCAGTCTCAAATCGGGCTGGTTTGATAGAGCCAAGTGGCTCCTGCAATCTGACAGCCAGAGGATGGGCAGGTCTGTTTTACTTCCAGGGAAAAGGGCCGTAGTTTGTGTTTGGGGGCCTGTGACGGGGAATAGCCGGCTGGCTCCTGAAAATCCACGCCGCGCATGATGGTTCCCAGACCCAAGGTGGCACCGGTGCCGAGTTGGGCTGGTTTGATAGAGCCAAGTGGCTCCTGCAATCTGCCAGCCAGAAGCGGGGTGGGTGAGTTTTGTTTGCCCGGGAAAAGGGCCGTGGTTTTTTTTCAGGGCCTGTGGCTGGGAGTGGCCGGCTGGCTCCTGAAAATCCACGATACGCAGGATGGTTCCCAAATGAAAAATGGCACCAGTGCCAAGTCGGGCTGGTTTGATAGTACCAAGTAGCTCCTGTTATCTTACAGCCAAAAGATGGGCAGGTCAATTTTACTTTCAGGGAAAAGGGCCGTAGTTTGTGTTTTGGGGCCTGAGGCTGGGAGTGGCCGGCTGGCTCATGAAAATCCCCAATACACAGGATGGTTCCCAGATGAAAGGTGGCACCAGTGCTGAGTCGGGCTGGTTTGATAGAGCCAACTGGCTCCTGCAATCTGCCATCCATAAGCGGGGTGGGTGAGTTTTGTTTGCCAGGGAAAAGGGCCGTGATTTTTTTTCGGGGGCCTGTGGCCGGGAATGGCCGGCTAGCTCCTGAAAATCCACGCCGCGCAGGATGGTTCCCAGACCCAAGGTGGCACCAGTGCCGAGTCGGGCTGGTTTGATAGAGCCAAGTGGCTCCTGGAATCTGCCAGCCAGAAGATGGGCAGGCCAGTTTTACTTCCAGGGAAAAGGACCGTAGATTGTGTTTGGGGGCCTGTGCCTGGGAATGGCCGGCTGGCTGCTGAAAATCCATTCCGCGCTGGATTGTCCCCAAATGAATAAAATGGCACTAGTGCCAAGGCGGGCTGGTTTGATAGTACCGCGTGGCTCCTGCAATCTGCCAGCCAGAAGATGGGCCGCTAAGATTTTCTTCCAGGGAAAATGGCCGTGGTATGTGTTTGGGGCCCTGTGGCTCAGAGTGGCTGGCTGGCTCCTGTAAATCCACGACACGCAGGATGGTTCCCAGATGAAAGGTGGCACCAGTGCTGAGTCGGGCGGGTTTGATAGAGCTAAGTGGCTCCTGCAATCTGCCAGCCAGAAGATGGACAGGTCAGTTTTACTTCCAGGGAAGAGGGCCGGTAGTTTGTGTTTGGGGGCCTGAGGCTGGGAGTGGCCGGCTGGCTCCTGAAAATCCACGATACTCAGGATGATTGCCAGACCCAAGTTGGCACCACTGCCAAGTCGGGCTGGTTTGATAGAGCCATGTGGCTCCTGCAATCTGCCAGCCAGAAGATGGGCAGGTCAGTTTTACTTCCAGGGAAAAGGGCCGTAGTTTGTGTTTGGGGGCCTGTTGCTGGGAGTGGCCGGCTGGCTCCTGAAAATCCACGATACGCAGGTTGGTTCCCAGACCCAAGGGGGTAGCAGTGCCAAATAGGGCTGGTTTGATAGAGCCAAGTGGTTCCTGCATTCTGCCAGCCAGAAGATGGACAGGTCAGTTTTACTTCCAGGGAAAAGGACCATAGCTTTTTTTCAGGGGCCTGTGGCTGGGAATGGCCGGCTGGCTCCAGAAAATCCACGACACGCAGGAGAGATCCCAGATGAAAGGTGGCACCAGTGCCGAGTTGGGCTGGTTTGATAGAGCCATGTGGCTACTGCAATCTGCCAGCCAGAAGCGGGGTGTGTGAGTTTTGTTTGCAGGGAAAAGGGCCGTAGTTTTTGTTTGGGGGCCTGTGGCAGGGCGTGGCCGGCTGGCTCCTGAAAATCCACGACACGCAGGATGGTTCCCAGATGAAAGGTGGCACCAGTGCCGAGTCGGGCTGGTTTGATAGAGACAAGTGGCTCCTGCAATCTGACAGCCAGAAGATGGGCAGGTCAGTTTTCCTTCCAGGGAAAAGGGCCGTAGTTTTTGTTTGGGGGCCTGTGGCTGGGAATGGCCGGCTGGCTCCTGAAAATCCACGATAAGCGGGATGGTTCCCAGATGAAAACTGGCACCAGTGCCGAGTTGGGCTGGTTTGATAGAGCCAAGTGTCTCCTGCAATCTGCCAGCCAGGAGCGGGGCGGGTCAGTTTTGTTTGCCAGGGAATAGGGATGTGGTTTCTGTTGGGGGCCTGTGGCTGGGAGTGGCCGGCTGGCTCCTGAAAATCCACGATACGTAGGATGGTTCCTAGACGCAAAGGGGTACCAGTGCCAAGTCGGGCTGGTTTGATAGAGGCAAGTGGCTACTGCAATCTGCCAGCCAGAAGATGGGCAGGTCAGTTTTACTTCCAGGGAAAAGGGCCATAGTTTGTGTTTGGGGGCCTGTTGCTGGGAGTGGCCAGCTGGCTCCTGAAAATCCACGATACGCAGGATGGTTCCCAGATGAAAGGTGGCACCAGTGCTGAGTCGGGCTGGTTTGATAGAGGCAAGTGGCTCCTGCAATCTGCCATCCAGAAGCGGGGTGGGTGAGTTTTGTTTGCCAGGGAAAAGGGCCGTGATTTGTTTTCGGGGGCCTGTGGCTGGTAGTGGCCGGCTGGCTCCTGAAAATCCATGCCAAGCTGGATGGTTCCCAAATGGAAAAAATGGCACCAGTGCCAAGTCGGGCTGGTTTGATAGTACCGCGTGGCTCCTGCAAACTGCCAGCCAGAAGATGGGCAGGTCAGTTTTACTTCCAGGGAAAAGGGCCGCAGTTTGTGTTTGGGGCCCTGTGGCTGGCAATGGCCGGCTGGCTCCTTAAAATCCACGCCGCGCATGATGGTTCCCAGACCCAAGGTGGCACCAGTGCCGAGTTGGGCTGGTGTGATAGAGCCATGTGGCTCCTGCAATCTGTCACCAGCAGCCGGGTCGCTGAGTTTTGTTTGCCAGGGAAAAAGGCCGTGGTTTTTTTTCCGGGGCCTGTGGCCTTGAATGGCCGGCTGGTTCCTTAAAATCCACGCCGCGCAGGATGGTTCCCAGATGAAAGGTGGCACCAGTGCCGAATCAGGCTGGTTTGATAGAGCCAAGTGGCTTCTGCAATCTGCCAGCCAGATGATGGGCAGGTCTATTTTACTTCCAGGGAAAAGGGCCGTAGTTTGTTTTTGGGGACCTGTGGCTGGCTGTGGCCGGCTGGCTCCTGAAAATCCACGATACGCAGGATGGTTCCCAGATGAAAGGTGGCACCAGTGCCGAGTCGGGCTGGTTTGATAGAGCTAAGTGGCTCCTGCAATCTGCCAGCCAGAAGATGGACAGGTCAGTTTTACTTCCGGGGAAAAGGGCCGGTAGTTTGTGTTTGGGGCCTGAGGCTGGGAGTGGCTGGCTGGCTCCTGAAAATGCACGATACTCAGGATGATAGCCAGACCCAAGTTGGCACCACTGCCAAGTCGGGCTGGTTTGATAGAGCCATGTGGCTCCTGCTATCTGACAGCCAGAAGATGGGCAGGTCTGTTTTACTTCCAGGGAAAAAGGCCGTAGTTCGTGTTTGGGGGCCTGTAGCTGAGAATGGCCGGCTGCCTCCTGAAAATCCACGCCGCGCATGATGGTTCCCAGACCCAAGGTGGCACCAGTGCCGAGTTGGGCTGGTTTGATAGAGCCATGTGGCTCCTGCAATCTGCCAGCCAGAAGCGGGGTGTGTGAGTTTTGTTTGCAGGGAAAAGGGCCGTAGTTTGTGTTTGGGGGCCTGTGGCTTGGAGTGGCTGGGTGGCTCCTGAAAATCCACGATATGCAGGATGAATCCCAGACCAAAGGGGCACCAGTGCCGAGTCGGGATGGTTTGATAGAGCCAAGTGTCTCCTGCAATCTGCCAGCCAGGAGCGGGGCGGGTCAGTTTTGTTTGCCAGGGAAAAGGGATGTGGTTTCTGTTGGGGGCCTCTGGCTGGGAGTGGCCGGCTGGCTCCTGAAACTCCACGATACGTAGGATGGTTCCCAGACCCAAAAGGGGTACCAGTGCCAAGTCGGGCTGGTTTGATAGAGGCAAGTGGCTCCTGCAATCTGCCAGCCAGAGGATGGGCAGGTCTGTTTTACTTCCAGGGAAAAGGGCCACAGTTTGTGTTTGGGGGCCTGTGTCGGGGAATAGCCGGCTGGCTCCTGAAAATCCACGCCGCGCATGATGGTTCCCAGACCCAAGGCGGCACCAGTGCCGAGTTGGGCTGGTTTGATAGAGCCAAGTGGCTCCTGCAATCTGCCAGCCAGAAGCGGGGTGGGTGAGTTTTGTTTGCCCGGGAAAAGGGCCGTGGTTTGTTTTCAGGGCCTGTGGCTGGGAGTGGCCGGCTGGCTCCTGAAAATCCACGCCGCGCAGGATTGTTCCCAGACCCAAGGTGGCACCAGTGCCGAGTCGGGCTGGTTTGATAGAGCCAAGTGGCTCCTGCAATCTGACAGCCAGAAGATGGGCAGGTCTGTTTTACTTCCAGGGAAAAGGGCCGTAGTTTGTGTTTCGGGGCCTGTGGCTGGGAATGGCCGGCTGGCTCCTGAAAATCCACGCCGCGCATGATGGTTCCCAGACTCAAGGGGGCACCAGTGCCGAGTTGGGCTGGTTTGATAGAGCCAAGTTGCTCCTGCAATCTGCTAGCCAGAAGGTGGGCAGGTCAATTTTACTTCCAGGGAAATGGGCCGTAGTTTTTGTTGGGGGCCTGTGGCTGGGAATGGCCGGCTGGCTGCTGAAAATCCATTCCGCGCTGGATTGTCCCCAAATGAATAAAATGGCACTAGTGCCAAGGCGGGCTGGTTTGATAGTACCGCGTGGCTCCTGCAATCTGCCAGCCAGAAGATGGGCCGCTAAGATTTTCTTCCAGGGAAAATGGCCGTGGTATGTGTTTGGGGCCCTGTGGCTCAGAGTGGCTGGCTGGCTCCTGTAAATCCACGACACGCAGGATGGTTCCCAGATGAAAGGTGGCACCAGTGCTGAGTCGGGCGGGTTTGATAGAGCTAAGTGGCTCCTGCAATCTGCCAGCCAGAAGATGGACAGGTCAGTTTTACTTCCAGGGAAGAGGGCCGGTAGTTTGTGTTTGGGGGCCTGAGGCTGGGAGTGGCCGGCTGGCTCCTGAAAATCCACGATACTCAGGATGATTGCCAGACCCAAGTTGGCACCACTGCCAAGTCGGGCTGGTTTGATAGAGCCATGTGGCTCCTGCAATCTGCCAGCCAGAAGATGGGCAGGTCAGTTTTACTTCCAGGGAAAAGGGCCGTAGTTTGTGTTTGGGGGCCTGTTGCTGGGAGTGGCCGGCTGGCTCCTGAAAATCCACGATACGCAGGTTGGTTCCCAGACCCAAGGGGGTAGCAGTGCCAAATAGGGCTGGTTTGATAGAGCCAAGTGGTTCCTGCATTCTGCCAGCCAGAAGATGGACAGGTCAGTTTTACTTCCAGGGAAAAGGACCATAGCTTTTTTTCAGGGGCCTGTGGCTGGGAATGGCCGGCTGGCTCCAGAAAATCCACGACACGCAGGAGAGATCCCAGATGAAAGGTGGCACCAGTGCCGAGTTGGGCTGGTTTGATAGAGCCATGTGGCTACTGCAATCTGCCAGCCAGAAGCGGGGTGTGTGAGTTTTGTTTGCAGGGAAAAGGGCCGTAGTTTTTGTTTGGGGGCCTGTGGCAGGGCGTGGCCGGCTGGCTCCTGAAAATCCACGACACGCAGGATGGTTCCCAGATGAAAGGTGGCAGCAGTGCCGAGTCGGGCTGGTTTGATAGAGACAAGTGGCTCCTGCAATCTGACAGCCAGAAGATGGGCAGGTCAGTTTTCCTTCCAGGGAAAAGGGCCGTAGTTTTTGTTTGGGGGCCTGTGGCTGGGAATGGCCGGCTGGCTCCTGAAAATCCACGATAAGCGGGATGGTTCCCAGATGAAAACTGGCACCAGTGCCGAGTTGGGCTGGTTTGATAGAGCCAAGTGTCTCCTGCAATCTGCCAGCCAGGAGCGGGGCGGGTCAGTTTTGTTTGCCAGGGAATAGGGATGTGGTTTCTGTTGGGGGCCTGTGGCTGGGAGTGGCCGGCTGGCTCCTGAAAATCCACGATACGTAGGATGGTTCCTAGACGCAAAGGGGTACCAGTGCCAAGTCGGGCTGGTTTGATAGAGGCAAGTGGCTACTGCAATCTGCCAGCCAGAAGATGGGCAGGTCAGTTTTACTTCCAGGGAAAAGGGCCATAGTTTGTGTTTGGGGGCCTGTTGCTGGGAGTGGCCAGCTGGCTCCTGAAAATCCACGATACGCAGGATGGTTCCCAGATGAAAGGTGGCACCAGTGCTGAGTCGGGCTGGTTTGATAGAGGCAAGTGGCTCCTGCAATCTGCCATCCAGAAGCGGGGTGGGTGAGTTTTGTTTGCCAGGGAAAAGGGCCGTGATTTGTTTTCGGGGGCCTGTGGCTGGGAGTGGCCGGCTGGCTCCTGAAAATCCATGCCAAGCTGGATGGTTCCCAAATGGAAAAAATGGCACCAGTGCCAAGTCGGGCTGGTTTGATAGTACCGCGTGGCTCCTGCAAACTGCCAGCCAGAAGATGGGCAGGTCAGTTTTACTTCCAGGGAAAAGGGCCGCAGTTTGTGTTTGGGGCCCTGTGGCTGGGAATGGCCGGCTGGCTCCTTAAAATCCACGCCGCGCATGATGGTTCCCAGACCCAAGGTGGCACCAGTGCCGAGTTGGGCTGGTGTGATAGAGCCATGTGGCTCCTGCAATCTGTCACCAGCAGCCGGGTCGCTGAGTTTTGTTTGCCAGGGAAAAAGGCCGTGGTTTTTTTTCCGGGGCCTGTGGCCTTGAATGGCCGGCTGGTTCCTTAAAATCCACGCCGCGCAGGATGGTTCCCAGATGAAAGGTGGCACCAGTGCCGAATCAGGCTGGTTTGATAGAGCCAAGTGGCTTCTGCAATCTGCCAGCCAGATGATGGGCAGGTCTATTTTACTTCCAGGGAAAAGGGCCGTAGTTTGTTTTTGGGGACCTGTGGCTGGCTGTGGCCGGCTGGCTCCTGAAAATCCACGATACGCAGGATGGTTCCCAGATGAAAGGTGGCACCAGTGCCGAGTCGGGCTGGTTTGATAGAGCTAAGTGGCTCCTGCAATCTGCCAGCCAGAAGATGGACAGGTCAGTTTTACTTCCGGGGAAAAGGGCCGGTAGTTTGTGTTTGGGGCCTGAGGCTGGGAGTGGCTGGCTGGCTCCTGAAAATGCACGATACTCAGGATGATAGCCAGACCCAAGTTGGCACCACTGCCAAGTCGGGCTGGTTTGATAGAGCCATGTGGCTCCTGCTATCTGACAGCCAGAAGATGGGCAGGTCTGTTTTACTTCCAGGGAAAAAGGCCGTAGTTCGTGTTTGGGGGCCTGTAGCTGAGAATGGCCGGCTGGCTCCTGAAAATCCACGCCGCGCATGATGGTTCCCAGACCCAAGGTGGCACCAGTGCCGAGTTGGGCTGGTTTGATAGAGCCATGTGGCTCCTGCAATCTGCCAGCCAGAAGCGGGGTGTGTGAGTTTTGTTTGCAGGGAAAAGGGCCGTAGTTTGTGTTTGGGGGCCTGTGGCTTGGAGTGGCTGGGTGGCTCCTGAAAATCCACGATATGCAGGATGAATCCCAGACCAAAGGGGCACCAGTGCCGAGTCGGGATGGTTTGATAGAGCCAAGTGTCTCCTGCAATCTGCCAGCCAGGAGCGGGGCGGGTCAGTTTTGTTTGCCAGGGAAAAGGGATGTGGTTTCTGTTGGGGGCCTCTGGCTGGGAGTGGCCGGCTGGCTCCTGAAACTCCACGATACGTAGGATGGTTCCCAGACCCAAAAGGGGTACCAGTGCCAAGTCGGGCTGGTTTGATAGAGGCAAGTGGCTCCTGCAATCTGCCAGCCAGAGGATGGGCAGGTCTGTTTTACTTCCAGGGAAAAGGGCCACAGTTTGTGTTTGGGGGCCTGTGTCGGGGAATAGCCGGCTGGCTCCTGAAAATCCACGCCGCGCATGATGGTTCCCAGACCCAAGGCGGCACCAGTGCCGAGTTGGGCTGGTTTGATAGAGCCAAGTGGCTCCTGCAATCTGCCAGCCAGAAGCGGGGTGGGTGAGTTTTGTTTGCCCGGGAAAAGGGCCGTGGTTTGTTTTCAGGGCCTGTGGCTGGGAGTGGCCGGCTGGCTCCTGAAAATCCACGCCGCGCAGGATTGTTCCCAGACCCAAGGTGGCACCAGTGCCGAGTCGGGCTGGTTTGATAGAGCCAAGTGGCTCCTGCAATCTGACAGCCAGAAGATGGGCAGGTCTGTTTTACTTCCAGGGAAAAGGGCCGTAGTTTTTGTTTGGGGGCCTGTGGCAGGGCGTGGCCGGCTGGCTCCTGAAAATCCACGCCGCGCATGATGGTTCCCAGACTCAAGGGGGCACCAGTGCCGAGTTGGGCTGGTTTGATAGAGCCAAGTTGCTCCTGCAATCTGCTAGCCAGAAGGTGGGCAGGTCAATTTTACTTCCAGGGAAATGGGCCGTAGTTTTTGTTGGGGGCCTGTGGCTGGGAATGGCCGGCTGGCTCCTTAAAATCCACGACGCGCATGATGGTTCCCAGACCCAATGTGGCACCAGTGCCGAGTTGGGCTGGTTTGATAGAGCCAAGTTGCTCCTGCAGTCTGCTAGCCAGAAGATGGGCAGGTCAATTTTACTTCCAGGGAAAAGGGCCGTAGTTTTTGTTCGTGGGCCTGTGGCTGGGAATGGCCGGCTGGATCCTGAAAATCCACGATACGCAGGATGGTTCCCAGATGAAAGGTGGCACCAGTGCCGAGTCGGGCTGGTTTGATAGAGCTAAGTGGCTCCTGCAATCTGCCAGCCAGAAGATGGAAAGGTCAGTTTTCCTTCCAGGGAAATGGGCCGGTAGTTTGTGTTTGGGGGCCTGTGGCTGGGAGTGGCCGGCTGGCTCCTGAAAATGCACGATACTCAGGATGATTGCAAGACCCATGTAGGCACCACTGCCAAGTCGGGCTGGTTTGATAGAGCCATGTGGCTCCTGCTATCTGGCAGCCAGAAGATGGGCAGGTCAGTTTTACTTCCAGGGAAAAGGGCCGTAGTTTGTGTTTGGGGGCCTGTGGCTGGGAGTGGCCGGCTGGCTCCTGAAAATCCACGATACGCAGGGTGGTTCCCAGACCCAAGGGGGCACCAGTGCCAAATCGGGCTGGTTTGATAGAGCCAAGTGGCTCCTGCATTCTGCCAGCCAGAAGATGGACAGGTCAGTTTTACTTCCAGGGAAAAGGACCATAGCTTTTTTTCAGGGGCCAGTGGCTGGGAATGGCCTGCTGGCTCCTGAAAATCCACGATACGCAGGATGGTTCCCAGATGAAAGGTGGCACCAGTGCCGAGTCGGGCTGGTTTGACAGAGCCATGTGTCTCCTGCAATCTGCCAGCCAGAAGCGGGGTGGGTGAGTTTTGTTTGGCAGGGGAAAGGCCCACAGTTTGTGTTTGGGGGCCTGTGGCTGGGAGTGGCCGGCTGGCTCCTGAAAATGCACGATACTCAGGATGATTGCAAGACCCAAGTAGGCACCACTGCCAAGGCGGGCTGGTTTGATAGAGCCAAGTGGCTCCTGCAATCTGCCAGCCAGAAGATGGGCAGGTCAGTTTTCCTTCCAGGGAAAAGGGCCGTAGATTTTGTTTGGGGTCCTGTGGCTGGGAATGGCCTACTGGCTCCTGAAAATGCACAATACGTAGGATGGTTTCCAGACCCAAGGGGCCCCAGTCTCAAATCGGGCTGGTTTGATAGAGCCAAGTGGCTCCTGCAATCTGACAGCCAGAGGATGGGCAGGTCTGTTTTACTTCCAGGGAAAAGGGCCGTAGTTTGTGTTTGGGGGCCTGTGACGGGGAATAGCCGGCTGGCTCCTGAAAATCCACGCCGCGCATGATGGTTCCCAGACCCAAGGTGGCACCGGTGCCGAGTTGGGCTGGTTTGATAGAGCCAAGTGGCTCCTGCAATCTGCCAGCCAGAAGCGGGGTGGGTGAGTTTTGTTTGCCCGGGAAAAGGGCCGTGGTTTTTTTTCAGGGCCTGTGGCTGGGAGTGGCCGGCTGGCTCCTGAAAATCCACGATACGCAGGATGGTTCCCAAATGAAAAATGGCACCAGTGCCAAGTCGGGCTGGTTTGATAGTACCAAGTAGCTCCTGTTATCTTACAGCCAAAAGATGGGCAGGTCAATTTTACTTCCAGGGAAAAGGGCCGTAGTTTGTGTTTTGGGGCCTGTGGCTGGGAGTGGCCGGCTGGCTCATGAAAATCCCCAATACACAGGATGGTTCCCAGATGAAAGGTGGCACCAGTGCTGAGTCGGGCTGGTTTGATAGAGCCAACTGGCTCCTGCAATCTGCCATCCATAAGCGGGGTGGGTGAGTTTTGTTTGCCAGGGAAAAGGGCCGTGATTTTTTTTCGGGGGCCTGTGGCCGGGAATGGCCGGCTGGCTCCTGAAAATCCACGCCGCGCAGGATGGTTCCCAGACCCAAGGTGGCACCAGTGCAAAATCGGGCTGGTTTGATAGAGCCAAGTGGCTCCTGGAATCTGCCAGCCAGAAGATGGGCAGGCCAGTTTTACTTCCAGGGAAAAGGACCGTAGATTGTGTTTGGGGGCCTGTGGCTGGGAGTGGCCGGCTGGCTCCTGAAAATCCATTCCGCGCTGGATGGTCCCCAAATGAATAAAATGGCACTAGTGCCAAGTCGGGCTGGTTTGATAGTACCGCGTGGCTCCTGCAATCTGCCAGCCAGAAGATGGGCCGCTAAGATTTTCTTCCAGGGAAAATGGCCGTGGTATGTGTTTGGGGCCCTGTGGCTCAGAGTGGCTGGCTGGCTCCTGTAAATGCACGACACGCAGGATGGTTCCCAGATGAAAGGTGGCACCAGTGCTGAGTCGGGCGGGTTTGATAGAGCTAAGTGGCTCCTGCAATCTGCCAGCCAGAAGATGGACAGGTCAGTTTTACTTCCAGGGAAGAGGGCCGGTAGTTTGTGTTTGGGGGCCTGAGGCTGGGAGTGGCCGGCTGGCTCCTGAAAATCCACGATACTCAGGATGATTGCCAGACCCAAGTTGGCACCACTGCCAAGTCGGGCTGGTTTGATAGAGCCATGTGGCTCCTGCAATCTGCCAGCCAGAAGATGGGCAGGTCAGTTTTACTTCCAGGGAAAAGGGCCGTAGTTTGTGTTTGGGGGCCTGTGGCTGGGAGTGGCCGGCTGGCTCCTGAAAATCCACGATACGCAGGTTGGTTCCCAGACCCAAGGGGGTAGCAGTGCCAAATAGGGCTGGTTTGATAGAGCCAAGTGGCTCCTGCATTCTGCCAGCCAGAAGATGGACAGGTCAGTTTTACTTCCAGGGAAAAGGACCATAGCTTTTTTTCAGGGGCCTGTGGCTGGGAATGGCCAGCTGGCTCCAGAAAATCCACGACACGCAGGAGAGTTCCCAGATGAAAGGTGGCACCAGTGCCGAGTTGGGCTGGTTTGATAGAGCCATGTGGCTCCTGCAATCTGCCAGCCAGAAGCGGGGTGTGTGAGTTTTGTTTGCAGGGAAAAGGGCCGTAGTTTTTGTTTGGGGGCCTGTGGCAGGGCGTGGCCGGCTGGCTCCTGAAAATCCACGACACGCAGGATGGTTCCCAGATGAAAGGTGGCACCAGTGCCGAGTCGGGCTGGTTTGATAGAGCCAAGTGGCTCCTGCAATCTGACAGCCAGAAGATGGGCAGGTCAGTTTTCCTTCCAGGGAAAAGGGCCGTAGTTTTTGTTTGGGGGCCTGTGGCTGGGAATGGCCTACTGGCTCCTGAAAATCCACGATAAGCGGGATGGTTCCCAGATGAAAACTGGCACCAGTGCCGAGTTGGGCTGGTTTGATAGAGCCAAGTGTCTCCTGCAATCTGCCAGCCAGGAGCGGGGCGGGTCAGTTTTGTTTGCCAGGGAATAGGGATGTGGTTTCTGTTGGGGGCCTGTGGCTGGGAGTGGCCGGCTGGCTCCTGAAAATCCATGCCACGCTGGATGGTTCCCAAATGAAAAAAATGGCACCAGTGCCAAGTCGGGCTGGTTTGATAGTACCGCGTGGCTCCTGCAAACTGCCAGCCAGAAGATGGGCAGGTCAGTTTTACTTCCAGGGAAAAGGGCCGCAGTTTGTGTTTGGGGCCCTGTGGCTGGGAATGGCCGGCTGGCTCCTTAAAATCCACGCCGCGCATGATGGTTCCCAGACCCAAGGTGGCACCAGTGCCGAGTTGGGCTGGTGTGATAGAGCCATGTGGCTCCTGCAATCTGTCACCAGCAGCCGGGTCGCTGAGTTTTGTGTGCCAGGGAAAAAGGCCGTGGTTTTTTTTCCGGGGCCTGTGGCCTTGAATGGCCGGCTGGTTCCTTAAAATCCACGCCGCGCAGGATGGTTCCCAGATGAAAGGTGGCACCAGTGCCGAATCAGGCTGGTTTGATAGAGCCAAGTGGCTTCTGCAATCTGCCAGCCAGATGATGGGCAGGTCTATTTTACTTCCAGAGAAAAGGGCCGTAGTTTGTTTTTGGGGACCTGTGGCTGGCTGTGGCCGGCTGGCTCCTGAAAATCCACGATACGCAGGATGGTTCCCAGATGAAAGGTGGCACCAGTGCCAAGTCGGGCTGGTTTGATAGTACCGAGTGGCTCCTGCAATCTGCCAGCCAGAAGGCGGGCCGCTAAGATTTTCTTCCAGGGAAAATGGCCGTGGTATGTGTTTGGGGCCCTGTGGCTCAGAGTGGCTGGCTGGCTCCTGACAATCCACGACACGCAGGATGGTTCCCAGATGAAAGGTGGCACCAGTGCCGAGTCGGGCTGGTTTGATAGAGCTAAGTGGCTCCTGCAATCTGCCAGCCAGAAGATGGACAGGTCAGTTTTACTTCCGGGGAAAAGGGCCGGTAGTTTGTGTTTGGGGCCTGAGGCTGGGAGTGGCTGGCTGGCTCCTGAAAATGCACGATACTCAGAATGATAGCCAGACCCAAGTTGGCACCACTGCCAAGTCGGGCTGGTTTGATAGAGCCATGTGGCTCCTGCTATCTGACAGCCAGAAGATGGGCAGGTCTGTTTTACTTCCAGGGAAAAAGGCCGTAGTTCGTGTTTGGGGGCCTGTAGCCGAGAATGGCCGGCTGGCTCCTGAAAATCCACGCCGCGCATGATGGTTCCCAGACCCAAGGTGGCACCAGTGCCGAGTTGGGCTGGTTTGATAGAGCCATGTGGCTCCTGCAATCTGCCAGCCAGAAGCGGGGTGTGTGAGTTTTGTTTGCAGGGAAAAGGGCCGTAGTTTGTGTTTGGGGGCCTGTGGCTTGGAGTGGCTGGGTGGCTCCTGAAAATCCACGATATGCAGGATGAATCCCAGACCAAAGGGGCACCAGTGCCGAGTCGGGATGGTTTGATAGAGCCAAGTGTCTCCTGCAATCTGCCAGCCAGGAGCGGGGCGGGTCAATTTTGTTTGCCAGGGAAAAGGGATGTGGTTTCTGTTGGGGGCCTCTGGCTGGGAGTGGCCGGCTGGCTCCTGAAACTCCACGATACGTAGGATGGTTCCCAGACCCAAAAGGGGTACCAGTGCCAAGTCGGGCTGGTTTGATAGAGGCAAGTGGCTCCTGCAATCTGCCAGCCAGAGGATGGGCAGGTCTGTTTTACTTCCAGGGAAAAGGGCCACAGTTTGTGTTTGGGGGCCTGTGTCGGGGAATAGCCGGCTGGCTCCTGAAAATCCACGCCACGCATGATGGTTCCCAGACCCAAGGCGGCACCAGTGCCGAGTTGGGCTGGTTTGATAGAGCCAAGTGGCTCCTGCAATCTGCCAGCCAGAAGCGGGGTGGGTGAGTTTTGTTTGCCCGGGAAAAGGGCCGTGGTTTGTTTTCAGGGCCTGTGGCTGGGAGTGGCCGGCTGGCTCCTGAAAATTCACGCCGCGCAGGATTGTTCCCAGACCCAAGGTGGCACCAGTGCCGAGTCGGGCTGCTTTGAGAGAGCCAAGTGGCTCCTGGAATCTGACAGCCAGAAGATGGGCAGGTCTGTTTTACTTCCAGGGAAAAGGGCCGTAGTTTGTGTTTTGGGGCCTGTGGCAGGGCGTGGCCGGGTGGCTCCTGAAAATCCACGACACGCAGGATGGTTACCAGATGAAAGGTGGCACCAGTGCCGAGTCGGGCTGGTTTGATAGAGCCAAGTGGCTCCTGCAATCTGCCAGCCAGAAGATGGGCAGGTCAGTTTTCCTTCCAGGGAAAGGGGCCGTAGTTGTGTTTGGGGGCCTGTGGCTGGTAGTGGCCGGCTGGCTCCTGAAAATCCACGATAAGCGGGATGGTTTCCAGATGAAAAGTGGCACCAGTGCCAAGTCGGGCTGGTTTGATAGAGCCATGTGGCTCCTGCAATCTGCCAGCCAGAAGCGTGGCGGGTCAGTTTTCTTTGCCAGGGAAAAGGGCCGTGGTTTGTGTTGGGGGTCTGTGGCTGGGAGTGGCCGGCTGGCTCCTGAAAATCCACGATACGCAGGATGGTTTCCAGACCCAAGGGGCCCCAGTGCCAAATCGGGCTGGTTTGATAGAGCCATGTGGCTCCTGCAATCTGCAAGCCAGAAGGTGGGCAGGTCAGTTTTACTTCCAGGGAAATGGGCCGTGGTATGTGTTTGGGGGCCTGTGGCTGGGAGTGGCCGGGTGGCTCCTGAAAATCGACGTTACGCAGGATGGTTCCCAAATGAAAAATGGCACCAGTGCCGAGTCGGGCTGGTTTGATAGAGCCATGTGGCTCCTGCAATCTGCCAGCCAGAAGATGGGCAGGTCAGTTTTACTTACAGGGAAAAGGGCCGTAGTTTGTGTTGGGGGCCTGTGGCTGAGAATGGCCGGCTGGCTCCTTAAAATCCACCCACGCATTATTGTTCCCAGACCCAAGGTGACACCAGTGCCGAGTTGGGCTGGTTTGATAGAGCCATGTGGCTCCTGCAATCTGCCAGCCAGAAGCAGGGTGTGTGAGTTTTGTTTGCAGGGAAAAGGGCCGTAGTTTGTGTTTGGGGGCCTGTGGCTTGGAGTGGCTGGGTGGCTCCTGAAAATCCACGATATGCAGGATGAATCCCAGACCAAAGGGGCACCAGTGCCGAGTCGGGATGGTTTGATAGAGCCAAGTGTCTCCTGCAATCTGCCAGCCAGGAGCGGGGCGGGTCAGTTTTGTTTGCCAGGGAAAAGGGATGTGGTTTCTGTTGGGGGCCTCTGGCTGGGAGTGGCCGGCTGGCTCCTGAAACTCCACGATACGTAGGATGGTTCCCAGACCCAAAAGGGGTACCAGTGCCAAGTCGGGCTGGTTTGATAGAGGCAAGTGGCTCCTGCAATCTGCCAGCCAGAAGATGGTCAGGTCAGTTTTACTTCCAAGGAAAAGGGCCATAGTTTGTGTTTGGGGGCCTGTGGCTGGGAGGGGCCTGCTGGCTCCTGAAAATCCACGATACGCAGGATGGTTCCCAGATGAAAGGTGGCACCTGTGCTGAGTCAGGCTGGTTTGATAGTACCAAGTGTCTCCCGTAATCTGCCAGCCAGACGATGGGCAGGTCAGTTTTACTTCCAGGGAAAAGGGCCGTGGTATGTGTTTGGGGGCCTGTGGCTGGGAGTGGCCGGCTGGCACCTGAAAATCCACGATACGCGGGATGGTTCCCATATGAAAGGTGGCACAAGTGCCGAGTCGGGCTGGTTTTCGGGAGCCAAGTGGCTCCTGCAATCTGCCCGCCAGAAGATGGGCAGGTCAGTTTTACTTCCAGGGAAAAGGGCCGTAGTTTGTGTTTTGGGGCCTGTGGCAGGGCGTGGCCGGCTGGCTCCTGAAAATCCACGACACGCAGGATGGTTACCAGATGAAAGGTGGCACCAGTGCCGAGTCGGGCTGGTTTGATAGAGCCATGTGGCTCCTGCAATCTGCCAGCCAGAAGATGGGCAGGTCCGTTTTACTTCCAGGGAAAAGGGCCGTAGTTTGTGTTGGGGGCCTGTGGCTGAGAATGGCCGTCTGGCTCCTTAAAATCCACCCCACGCATGATTGTTCCCAGACCCAAGGTGACACCAGTGCCGAGTTGGGCTGGTTTGATAGAGCCATGTGGCTCCTGCAATCTGCCAGCCAGAAGCGGGGTGGGTGAGTTTTGTTTGCCAGGGAAAAGGCCCATAGTTTGTGTTTGGGGGCCTGTGGCTGGGAGTGGCCGGCTGGCTCCTGAAAATCTACGATACGCAGGATGGTTCCCAGACCGAAGTGGGCACCAGTGCCAAATCGGGCTGGTATGATAGAGCCAAGTGGCTCCTGCAATCTGCCAGCCAGGAGATGGTCAGGTCAGTTTTACTTCCAGGGAAAAGGTCCGCGGTAGGAGTTTGGGGGCCTGTGGCTGGGAGTGGCCGGCTGGCTCCTGAAAATCCACGATACGCAGGATGGTTCCCAGATGAAAGGTGGCACCAGTGCTGAGTCAGGCTGGTTTGATGGAGCCATGTGTGTCCCGCAATCTGCCAGCCAGACGATGGGCAGGCCAATTTTACTTCCAGGGAAAAGGGCCGTAGTTTGTGTTTTGGGGCCTGTGGCAGGGCGTGGCCGGCTGGCTCCTGAAAATCCACGACACGCAGGATGGTTACCAGATGAAAGGTGGCACCAGTGCCGAGTCGGGCTGGTTTGATAGAGCCAAGTGGCTCCTGCAATCTGCCAGCCAGACGATGGGCAGGTCAGTTTTCCTTCCAGGGAAAGGGGCCGTAGTTTTTGTTTGGGGGCCTGTGGCTGGGAGTGGCCGGCTGGCTCCTGAAAATCCACGATAAGCGGGATGGTTTCCAGATGAAAAGTGGCACCAGTGCCAAGTCGGGCTGGTTTGATAGAGCCATGTGGCTCCTGCAATCTGCCAGCCAGAAGCGTGGCGGGTCAGTTTTCTTTGCCAGGGAAAAGGGCCGTGGTTTGTGTTGGGGGTCTGTGGCTGGGAGTGGCCGGCTGGCTCCTGAAAATCCACGATAAGCGGGATGGTTTCCAGATGAAAAGTGGCACCAGTGCCGAGTCGGGCTGGTTTGATAGAGCCATGTGGCTCCTGCAATCTGCCAGCCAGAAGATGGGCAGGTCAGTTTTACTTACAGGGAAAAGGGCCGTAGTTTGTGTTGGGGTCCTGTGGCTGAGAATGGCCGTCTGGCTCCTTAAAATCCACCCCACGCATGATTGTTCCCAGACCCAAGGTGACACCAGTGCCGAGTTGGGCTGGTTTGATAGAGCCATGTGGCTCCTGCAATCTGCCAGCCAGAAGCGGGGTGGGTGAGTTTGTTTGCCAGGGAAAAGGCCCATAGTTTGTGTTGGGGGCCTGTGGCTGGGAGTGGCCGGCTGGCTCCTGAAAATCTACGATACGCAGAATGGTTCCCAGACCGAAGTGGGCACCAGTGCCAAATCGGGCTGGTATGATAGAGCCAAGTGGCTCCTGCAATCTGCCAGCCAGGAGATGGGCAGGTCAGTTTTACTTCCAGGGAAAAGGTCCGCGGTAGGAGTTTGGGGGCCTGTGGCTGGGAGTGGCCGGCTGGCTCCTGAAAATCCACGACACGCAGGATGGTTCCCAGATGAAAGGTGGCACCAGTGCCGAGTCGGGCTGGTTTCATAGAGCCAAGTGGCTCCTGCAATCTGACAGCCAGAAGATGGGCAGGTCAGTTTTCCTTCCAGGGAAAAGGGCCGTAGTTTTTGGGTTGGGGCCTGTGGCTGGGAATGGCCGGCTGGCTCCTGAAAATCCACGATAAGCGGGATGGTTCCCAGATGAAAACTGGCACCAGTGCCGAGTCGGGCTGGTTTGATAGAGCCAAGTGTCTCCTGCAATCTGCCAGCCAGGAGCGGGGCGGGTCAGTTTTGTTTGCCAGGGAAAAGGGATGTGGTTTCTGTTGGGGGCCTGTGGCTGGGAGTTGCCGGCTGGCTCCTGAAAATCCACGATACGTAGGATGGTTCCTAGACCCAAAGGGGTACCAGTGCCAAGTCGGGCTGGTTTGATAGAGGCAAGTGGCTCCTGCAATCTGCCAGCCAGAAGATGGGCAGGTCAGTTTTACTTCCAGGGAAAAGGGCCATAGTTTGTGTTTGGGGGCCTGTGGCTGGGAGTGGCCGGCTGGCTCCTGAAAATCCACGATACGCAGGATGGTTCCCAGATGAAAGGTGGCACCAGTGCTGAGTCGGGCTGGTTTGATAGAGCCAAGTGGCTCCTGCAATCTGCCATCCATAAGCGGGGTGGGTGAGTTTTGTTTGCCAGGGAAAAGGGCCGTGATTTGTTTTCGGGGGCCTGTGGCTGGGAATGGCCCGCTGGCTCCTGAAAATCCATGCCGCGCTGGATGGTTCCCAAATGAAAAAAATGGCACCAGTGCCAAGTCGGGCTGGTTTGATAGTACCGCGTGGCTCCTGCAATCTGCCAGCCAGAAGATGGACAGGTCAGTTTTACTTCCAGGGAAAAGGGCCGCAGTTTGTGTTTGGGGCCCTGTGGCTGGGAATGGCCGGCTGGCTCCTTAAAATCCACGCCGCGCATGATGGTTCCCAGACCCAAGGTGGTACCAGTGCCGAGTTGGGCTGGTGTGATAGAGCCATGTGGCTCCTGCAATCTGTCACCAGCAGCCGGGTCGCTCAGTTTTGTTTGCCAGGGAAAAAGGCCGTGGTTTTTTTTCCGGGGCCTGTGGCCTTGAATGGCCGGCTGGTTCCTTAAAATCCACGCCGCGCAGGATGGTTCCCAGATGAAAGGTGGCACCAGTGCCGAATCAGGCTGGTTTGATAGAGCCAAGTGGCTTCTGCAATCTGCCAGCCAGATGATGGGCAGGTCTATTTTACTTCCAGGGAAAAGGGCCGTAGTTTGTTTTTGGGGACCTGTGGCTGGCAGTGGCCGGCTGGCTCCTGAAAATCCACGATACGCAGGATGGTTCCCAGATGAAAGGTGGCACCAGTGCCAAGTCGGGCTGGTTTGATAGTACCGAGTGGCTCCTGCAATCTGCCAGCCAGAAGGCGGGCCGCTAAGATTTTCTTCCAGGGAAAATGGCCGTGGTATGTGTTTGGGGCCCTGTGGCTGAGAGTGGCTGGCTGGCTCCTGACAATCCACGACACGCAGGATGGTTCCCAGATGAAAGGTGGCACCAGTGCCGAGTCGGGCTGGTTTGATAGAGCTAAGTGGCTCCTGCAATCTGCCAGCCAGAAGATGGACAGGTCAGTTTTACTTCCGGGGAAGAGGGCCGGTAGTTTGTGTTTGGGGCCTGAGGCTGGGAGTGGCTGGCTGGCTCCTGAAAATGCACGATACTCAGGATGATTGCCAGACCCAAGTTGGCACCACTGCCAAGTCGGGCTGGTTTGATAGAGCCATGTGGCTCCTGCTATCTGACAGCCAGAAGATGGGCAGGTCTGTTTTACTTCCAGGGAAAAAGGCCGTAGTTCGTGTTTGGGGGCCTGTAGCTGAGAATGGCCGGCTGGCTCCTTAAAATCCACGCCGCGCATGATGGTTCCCAGACCCAAGGTGGCACCAGTGCCGAGTTGGGCTGGTTTGATAGAGCCATGTGGCTCCTGCAATCTGCCAGCCAGAAGCGGGGTGTGTGAGTTTTGTTTGCAGGGAAAAGGGCCGTAGTTTGTGTTTTGGGGCCTGTGGCAGGGCGTGGCCGGCTGGCTCCTGAAAATCCACGACACGCAGGATGGTTACCAGATGAAAGGTGGCACCAGTGCCGAGTCGGGCTGGTTTGATAGAGCCAAGTGGCTCCTGCAATCTGCCAGCCAGACGATGGGCAGGTCAGTTTTCCTTCCAGGGAAAGGGGCCGTAGTTTTTGTTTGGGGGCCTGTGGCTGGGAGTGGCCGGCTGGCTCCTGAAAATCCACGATAAGCGGGATGGTTTCCAGATGAAAAGTGGCACCAGTGCCAAGTCGGGCTGGTTTGATAGAGCCATGTGGCTCCTGCAATCTGCCAGCCAGAAGCGTGGCGGGTCAGTTTTCTTTGCCAGGGAAAAGGGCCGTGGTTTGTGTTGGGGGTCTGTGGCTGGGAGTGGCCGGCTGGCTCCTGAAAATCCACGATAAGCGGGATGGTTTCCAGATGAAAAGTGGCACCAGTGCCGAGTCGGGCTGGTTTGATAGAGCCATGTGGCTCCTGCAATCTGCCAGCCAGAAGATGGGCAGGTCAGTTTTACTTACAGGGAAAAGGGCCGTAGTTTGTGTTGGGGTCCTGTGGCTGAGAATGGCCGTCTGGCTCCTTAAAATCCACCCCACGCATGATTGTTCCCAGACCCAAGGTGACACCAGTGCCGAGTTGGGCTGGTTTGATAGAGCCATGTGGCTCCTGCAATCTGCCAGCCAGAAGCGGGGTGGGTGAGTTTGTTTGCCAGGGAAAAGGCCCATAGTTTGTGTTGGGGGCCTGTGGCTGGGAGTGGCCGGCTGGCTCCTGAAAATCTACGATACGCAGAATGGTTCCCAGACTGAAGTGGGCACCAGTGCCAAATCGGGCTGGTATGATAGAGCCAAGTGGCTCCTGCAATCTGCCAGCCAGGAGATGGGCAGGTCAGTTTTACTTCCAGGGAAAAGGTCCGCGGTAGGAGTTTGGGGGCCTGTGGCTGGGAGTGGCCGGCTGGCTCCTGAAAATCCACGACACGCAGGATGGTTCCCAGATGAAAGGTGGCACCAGTGCCGAGTCGGGCTGGTTTCATAGAGCCAAGTGGCTCCTGCAATCTGACAGCCAGAAGATGGGCAGGTCAGTTTTCCTTCCAGGGAAAAGGGCCGTAGTTTTTGGGTTGGGGCCTGTGGCTGGGAATGGCCGGCTGGCTCCTGAAAATCCACGATAAGCGGGATGGTTCCCAGATGAAAACTGGCACCAGTGCCGAGTCGGGCTGGTTTGATAGAGCCAAGTGTCTCCTGCAATCTGCCAGCCAGGAGCGGGGCGGGTCAGTTTTGTTTGCCAGGGAAAAGGGATGTGGTTTCTGTTGGGGGCCTGTGGCTGGGAGTTGCCGGCTGGCTCCTGAAAATCCACGATACGTAGGATGGTTCCTAGACCCAAAGGGGTACCAGTGCCAAGTCGGGCTGGTTTGATAGAGGCAAGTGGCTCCTGCAATCTGCCAGCCAGAAGATGGGCAGGTCAGTTTTACTTCCAGGGAAAAGGGCCATAGTTTGTGTTTGGGGGCCTGTGGCTGGGAGTGGCCGGCTGGCTCCTGAAAATCCACGATACGCAGGATGGTTCCCAGATGAAAGGTGGCACCAGTGCTGAGTCGGGCTGGTTTGATAGAGCCAAGTGGCTCCTGCAATCTGCCATCCATAAGCGGGGTGGGTGAGTTTTGTTTGCCAGGGAAAAGGGCCGTGATTTGTTTTCGGGGGCCTGTGGCTGGGAATGGCCCGCTGGCTCCTGAAAATCCATGCCGCGCTGGATGGTTCCCAAATGAAAAAAATGGCACCAGTGCCAAGTCGGGCTGGTTTGATAGTACCGCGTGGCTCCTGCAATCTGCCAGCCAGAAGATGGGCAGGTCAGTTTTACTTCCAGGGAAAAGGGCCGCAGTTTGTGTTTGGGGCCCTGTGGCTGGGAATGGCCGGCTGGCTCCTTAAAATCCACGCCGCGCATGATGGTTCCCAGACCCAAGGTGGTACCAGTGCCGAGTTGGGCTGGTGTGATAGAGCCATGTGGCTCCTGCAATCTGTCACCAGCAGCCGGGTCGCTCAGTTTTGTTTGCCAGGGAAAAAGGCCGTGGTTTTTTTTCCGGGGCCTGTGGCCTTGAATGGCCGGCTGGTTCCTTAAAATCCACGCCGCGCAGGATGGTTCCCAGATGAAAGGTGGCACCAGTGCCGAATCAGGCTGGTTTGATAGAGCCAAGTGGCTTCTGCAATCTGCCAGCCAGATGATGGGCAGGTCTATTTTACTTCCAGGGAAAAGGGCCGTAGTTTGTTTTTGGGGACCTGTGGCTGGCAGTGGCCGGCTGGCTCCTGAAAATCCACGATACGCAGGATGGTTCCCAGATGAAAGGTGGCACCAGTGCCAAGTCGGGCTGGTTTGATAGTACCGAGTGGCTCCTGCAATCTGCCAGCCAGAAGGCGGGCCGCTAAGATTTTCTTCCAGGGAAAATGGCCGTGGTATGTGTTTGGGGCCCTGTGGCTGAGAGTGGCTGGCTGGCTCCTGACAATCCACGACACGCAGGATGGTTCCCAGATGAAAGGTGGCACCAGTGCCGAGTCGGGCTGGTTTGATAGAGCTAAGTGGCTCCTGCAATCTGCCAGCCAGAAGATGGACAGGTCAGTTTTACTTCCGGGGAAGAGGGCCGGTAGTTTGTGTTTGGGGCCTGAGGCTGGGAGTGGCTGGCTGGCTCCTGAAAATGCACGATACTCAGGATGATTGCCAGACCCAAGTTGGCACCACTGCCAAGTCGGGCTGGTTTGATAGAGCCATGTGGCTCCTGCTATCTGACAGCCAGAAGATGGGCAGGTCTGTTTTACTTCCAGGGAAAAAGGCCGTAGTTCGTGTTTGGGGGCCTGTAGCTGAGAATGGCCGGCTGGCTCCTTAAAATCCACGCCGCGCATGATGGTTCCCAGACCCAAGGTGGCACCAGTGCCGAGTTGGGCTGGTTTGATAGAGCCATGTGGCTCCTGCAATCTGCCAGCCAGAAGCGGGGTGTGTGAGTTTTGTTTGCAGGGAAAAGGGCCGTAGTTTGTGTTTTGGGGCCTGTGGCAGGGCGTGGCCGGCTGGCTCCTGAAAATCCACGACACGCAGGATGGTTACCAGATGAAAGGTGGCACCAGTGCCGAGTCGGGCTGGTTTGATAGAGCCAAGTGGCTCCTGCAATCTGCCAGCCAGACGATGGGCAGGTCAGTTTTCCTTCCAGGGAAAGGGGCCGTAGTTTTTGTTTGGGGGCCTGTGGCTGGGAGTGGCCGGCTGGCTCCTGAAAATCCACGATAAGCGGGATGGTTTCCAGATGAAAAGTGGCACCAGTGCCAAGTCGGGCTGGTTTGATAGAGCCATGTGGCTCCTGCAATCTGCCAGCCAGAAGCGTGGCGGGTCAGTTTTCTTTGCCAGGGAAAAGGGCCGTGGTTTGTGTTGGGGGTCTGTGGCTGGGAGTGGCCGGCTGGCTCCTGAAAATCCACGATAAGCGGGATGGTTTCCAGATGAAAAGTGGCACCAGTGCCGAGTCGGGCTGGTTTGATAGAGCCATGTGGCTCCTGCAATCTGCCAGCCAGAAGATGGGCAGGTCAGTTTTACTTACAGGGAAAAGGGCCGTAGTTTGTGTTGGGGTCCTGTGGCTGAGAATGGCCGTCTGGCTCCTTAAAATCCACCCCACGCATGATTGTTCCCAGACCCAAGGTGACACCAGTGCCGAGTTGGGCTGGTTTGATAGAGCCATGTGGCTCCTGCAATCTGCCAGCCAGAAGCGGGGTGGGTGAGTTTGTTTGCCAGGGAAAAGGCCCATAGTTTGTGTTGGGGGCCTGTGGCTGGGAGTGGCCGGCTGGCTCCTGAAAATCTACGATACGCAGAATGGTTCCCAGACCGAAGTGGGCACCAGTGCCAAATCGGGCTGGTATGATAGAGCCAAGTGGCTCCTGCAATCTGCCAGCCAGGAGATGGGCAGGTCAGTTTTACTTCCAGGGAAAAGGTCCGCGGTAGGAGTTTGGGGGCCTGTGGCTGGGAGTGGCCGGCTGGCTCCTGAAAATCCACGACACGCAGGATGGTTCCCAGATGAAAGGTGGCACCAGTGCCGAGTCGGGCTGGTTTCATAGAGCCAAGTGGCTCCTGCAATCTGACAGCCAGAAGATGGGCAGGTCAGTTTTCCTTCCAGGGAAAAGGGCCGTAGTTTTTGGGTTGGGGCCTGTGGCTGGGAATGGCCGGCTGGCTCCTGAAAATCCACGATAAGCGGGATGGTTCCCAGATGAAAACTGGCACCAGTGCCGAGTCGGGCTGGTTTGATAGAGCCAAGTGTCTCCTGCAATCTGCCAGCCAGGAGCGGGGCGGGTCAGTTTTGTTTGCCAGGGAAAAGGGATGTGGTTTCTGTTGGGGGCCTGTGGCTGGGAGTTGCCGGCTGGCTCCTGAAAATCCACGATACGTAGGATGGTTCCTAGACCCAAAGGGGTACCAGTGCCAAGTCGGGCTGGTTTGATAGAGGCAAGTGGCTCCTGCAATCTGCCAGCCAGAAGATGGGCAGGTCAGTTTTACTTCCAGGGAAAAGGGCCATAGTTTGTGTTTGGGGGCCTGTGGCTGGGAGTGGCCGGCTGGCTCCTGAAAATCCACGATACGCAGGATGGTTCCCAGATGAAAGGTGGCACCAGTGCTGAGTCGGGCTGGTTTGATAGAGCCAAGTGGCTCCTGCAATCTGCCATCCATAAGCGGGGTGGGTGAGTTTTGTTTGCCAGGGAAAAGGGCCGTGATTTGTTTTCGGGGGCCTGTGGCTGGGAATGGCCCGCTGGCTCCTGAAAATCCATGCCGCGCTGGATGGTTCCCAAATGAAAAAAATGGCACCAGTGCCAAGTCGGGCTGGTTTGATAGTACCGCGTGGCTCCTGCAATCTGCCAGCCAGAAGATGGGCAGGTCAGTTTTACTTCCAGGGAAAAGGGCCGCAGTTTGTGTTTGGGGCCCTGTGGCTGGGAATGGCCGGCTGGCTCCTTAAAATCCACGCCGCGCATGATGGTTCCCAGACCCAAGGTGGTACCAGTGCCGAGTTGGGCTGGTGTGATAGAGCCATGTGGCTCCTGCAATCTGTCACCAGCAGCCGGGTCGCTCAGTTTTGTTTGCCAGGGAAAAAGGCCGTGGTTTTTTTTCCGGGGCCTGTGGCCTTGAATGGCCGGCTGGTTCCTTAAAATCCACGCCGCGCAGGATGGTTCCCAGATGAAAGGTGGCACCAGTGCCGAATCAGGCTGGTTTGATAGAGCCAAGTGGCTTCTGCAATCTGCCAGCCAGATGATGGGCAGGTCTATTTTACTTCCAGGGAAAAGGGCCGTAGTTTGTTTTTGGGGACCTGTGGCTGGCAGTGGCCGGCTGGCTCCTGAAAATCCACGATACGCAGGATGGTTCCCAGATGAAAGGTGGCACCAGTGCCAAGTCGGGCTGGTTTGATAGTACCGAGTGGCTCCTGCAATCTGCCAGCCAGAAGGCGGGCCGCTAAGATTTTCTTCCAGGGAAAATGGCCGTGGTATGTGTTTGGGGCCCTGTGGCTGAGAGTGGCTGGCTGGCTCCTGACAATCCACGACACGCAGGATGGTTCCCAGATGAAAGGTGGCACCAGTGCCGAGTCGGGCTGGTTTGATAGAGCTAAGTGGCTCCTGCAATCTGCCAGCCAGAAGATGGACAGGTCAGTTTTACTTCCGGGGAAGAGGGCCGGTAGTTTGTGTTTGGGGCCTGAGGCTGGGAGTGGCTGGCTGGCTCCTGAAAATGCACGATACTCAGGATGATTGCCAGACCCAAGTTGGCACCACTGCCAAGTCGGGCTGGTTTGATAGAGCCATGTGGCTCCTGCTATCTGACAGCCAGAAGATGGGCAGGTCTGTTTTACTTCCAGGGAAAAAGGCCGTAGTTCGTGTTTGGGGGCCTGTAGCTGAGAATGGCCGGCTGGCTCCTTAAAATCCACGCCGCGCATGATGGTTCCCAGACCCAAGGTGGCACCAGAGCCGAGTTGGGCTGGTTTGATAAAGCCATGTGGCTCCTGCAATCTGCCAGCCAGAAGCGGGGTGTGTGAGTTTTGTTTGCAGGGAAAAGGGCCGTAGTTTGTGTTTGGGGGCCTGTGGCTTGGAGTGGCTGGGTGGCTCCTGAAAATCCACGATATGCAGGATGAATCCCAGACCAAAGGGGCACCAGTGCCGAGTCGGGATGGTTTGATAGAGCCAAGTGTCTCCTGCAATCTGCCAGCCAGGAGCGGGGCGGGTCAGTTTTGTTTGCCAGGGAAAAGGGATGTGGTTTCTGTTGGGGGCCTCTGGCTGGGAGTGGCCGGCTGGCTCCTGAAACTCCACGATACGTAGGATGGTTCCCAGACCCAAAAGGGATACCAGTGCCAAGTCGGGCTGGTTTGATAGAGGCAAGTGGCTCCTGCAATCTGCCAGCCAGAAGATGGTCAGGTCAGTTTTACTTCCAGGGAAAAGGGCCATAGTTTGTGTTTGGGGGCCTGTGGCTGGGAGTGGCCTGCTGGCTCCTGAAAATCCACGATACGCAGGATGGTTCCCAGATGAAAGGTGGCACCAGTGCTGAGTCAGGCTGGTTTGATAGTACCAAGTGTCTCCCGCAATCTGCCAGCCAGACGATGGGCAGGTCAGTTTTACTTCCAGGGAAAAGGGCCGTGGTATGTGTTTGGGGGCCTGTGGCTGGGAGTGGCCGGCTGGCACCTGAAAATCCACGATACGCGGGATGGTTCCCATATGAAAGGTGGCACAAGTGCCGAGTCGGGCTGGTTTGATAGAGCCAAGTGGCTCCTGCAATCTGCCAGCCAGACGATGGGCAGGTCAGTTTTCCTTCCAGGGAAAGGGGCCGTAGTTTTTGTTTGGGGGCCTGTGGCTGGGAGTGGCCGGCTGGCTCCTGAAAATCCACGATAAGCGGGATGGTTTCCAGATGAAAAGTGGCACCAGTGCCAAGTCGGGCTGGTTTGATAGAGCCATGTGGCTCCTGCAATCTGCCAGCCAGAAGCGTGGCGGGTCAGTTTTCTTTGCCAGGGAAAAGGGCCGTGGTTTGTGTTGGGGGTCTGTGGCTGGGAGTGGCCGGCTGGCTCCTGAAAATCCACGATACGCAGTATGGTTTCCAGACCCAAGGGGCCCCAGTGCCAAATCGGGCTGGTTTGATAGAGCCAAGTGGCTCCTGCAATCTGCCAGCCAGAAGGTGGGCAGGTCAGTTTTACTTCCAGAGAAATGGGCCGTGGTATGTGTTTGGGGGCCTGTGGCTGGGAGTGGCCGGGTGGCTCCTGAAAATCCACGATACGCAGGATGGTTCCCAGATGAAAGGTGGCACCAGTGCCGAGTCGGCCTGGTTTGATAGAGCCATGTGGCTCCTGCAATCTGCCAGCCAGAAGATGGGCAGGTCAGTTTTACTTCCAGGGAAAAGGGCCGGTAGTTTGTGTTTGGGGGCCTGGGGCTGGGAGTGGCCGGCTGGCTCCTGAAAATCCCCGATACACAGGGTGGTTCCCAGATGAAAGCTGGCACCAGTGCCGAGTTGGGCTGGTTTGATAGAGCCATGTGGCTCCTGCAATCTGCCAGCCAGAAGCGAGGCGGGTGAGTTTTTTTTTCCTGAGAAAAGGGCCCTGGTATATGTTTGGGGGCCTGTGGATGAGTGTGGCCGGCTGGCTTTTGAAAATCCACGATACGCAGGATGATTCCCAGACCTAAGGTGGCACACTGCCATGTCGGACAAGTATGATAGTACAAAGTGTCTTCTGCAATCTACCATTCAGAAGCCAGGCAGCTGAGTTTTGTTTGCCAGGGAAATGGGCCGTGGTTTGTTTTCGGGGGACTGTGGCTGGGAGTGGCCTGATGGCTCCTTAAAATCCACGCTGCGCAGGATGGTTCCCAGACCCAAGGGGGCACCAGTGCCGAGTTGGGCTGGTTTGATAGAGCCAAGTGTCTCCTGCAATCTGCCAGCCAGAAAAGGGTCGGGTGAGTTTTGTTTGCCAAGGAAAAGGGCCGTGGTTTGTGTTGGGGGCCTGTGGCTGGGAATGGCCGGCTGGCTCCTGAAAATCCACGATATGCAGGATGGTTCCCAGATTAAAGGTGGCACCACTGCCAAGTCAGGCTGGTTTGATAGAGGCAAGTGGCTCCTGCAATCTGCCAGCCGGAAACGGGGTGGGTGAGTTTTGTTTGCCAAGGAAAAGTGCCGTGGTTTGTGTTGGGGGCCTGTGGCTGGGAATGGCCAGCTGGCTCCTGTAAATCCACCATACGCAGGATGGTTCCCAGATTAAAGGTGGCACCACTGCCAAGTCAGGCTGGTTTGATAGAGCCAAGTGGCTCCTGCAATCTGCCAGCCAGAAGATGGGCAGGTCAGTTCTACTTCCAGGGAAAAGGGCTGTAGTGTGTGTTTGGGGGCCTGTGGCTGGGAGTGGCCGGCTGGCTCCTGAAAATCCACTTTACGCAGGATGATTCCCAGACCGAATTTGGCACCACTGTTAAGTCGGGCTGGTTTGATAGAGCCATGTGCCTCCTGCAATCTGCCAGCCAGAAGCGGGGTGGGTGAGTTTAGTTTGCCTGGGAAAAGGGCCGTAGTTTGAGTTTGGGGGCCTGAGGCTGGGGATGGCCGGCTGGCTCCTGAAAATCCACGCCGCGCAGGATGGTTTCCAGATGAATGGTGGCACCAATACCATGTCGTGTATTACCATGTGACTCCTGCAATCTGCCATCCAGAAGCGGGGCAGCTGAGTTTTTTTTCAGGGAAAAGGGCCGTCGTTTGTGTTTGGGGTACTGTAGCTGGTAGGGGCTGCTGGCTCCTGAAAATCCACGAGACGCAGGATGGTTTCCAGACCCTTGCTGGCTCCAGTGCAATTTCGGCCTGATTTGACTGCGTCAAATATCCCCTGCGTTGCTCAGTTCAATAGTCTTGTGTCCTAATGTTCTCACAGAAGACTGTTAAAATTTGTCTATTTTTCTGGATTTGTTTTGTTCTTTTTTCTCTACCTTCTACTTCTCTCCACTGTCTGAGAACTTTGACCATTATGTAAGTTGACCTAATGTAAAATTCTCGTAGTAAAGTAAGAGAAGCCAGAAAAGAAAGGCAAATTTGTTAATTGCAGGTGGAAAGAGGGAGGCCAACGAAAGAAAACAAAGGAACAATAATAATGAAATGCTCCCCTGTCTTCTGTGAAAAGTAGAGGCGCAGACAAGAAAGAGCAAGTGCAAAATTCTCACTAGAGAAACGCACTTTATCTGACTAAAGTAATTTCCGGTGCATTTCTTGCGTTTTTCTCATGCCAAACATATTAATCATTGAAGGTGTCCCTTTCCTCTTTCTGGAATACAGCTAGGAAGATGGCTGTGTCATTGCTGACAAGCTGCTATTCTCAGAGGTGTCCAGCTGAAAGTCCTAGATCAATGGATTTCCTCTGTCACTTTGATATGGCATGACTTACAGTTTCAGCAACTGAACTTGCCAGCCTTACAATTCTTTGCCCCTTGAATGGTCAGATAGGCTCCTTGGCAACTGGCATTTGTAAGGACACGAAACTATGCAGAATTTGTACCATGAGATGATGCCAAATGAGTCATGCCGGTAGATTAACTAGGACATGCAAGGCATGAGAGCACAAGAACAGAGTACACAAGAAGACAGTACAATCTCCTTTTTTCTGAAACACTGTAGAGATCAAATTGAACACAAATCCTCCTGGGCTAGTTCTTGCAAAAGCCTAGGAGTTCTTTTTGTGTTCACACGCCTGGAATATTTAGCTTTGGATCACAGCAGAATGCAGATGACAAAACGAGGCCTTTAAGTCACATCCAGTATGAAGCAGCATGAAAGAAGAAAGCAGCTGAGAGTGCCAACCCTGCTAGGTAATCTCAGTAATGGTCTTGACATTAGCAGAAATTTGAAATGAGTCTCTGAAAATGACAAAGGAGGCTGAAGAAGAGGGAGCGATGACTCCTCTTGCATAGTGTTTCCTAACAGGGATCTTCAAAATGGAAAGATTGTATCATCCTTTCAACTGAAGGAAGGTATGAAAACAACAGGAAGGAAACGGCATCACATGCTAGAAAGACTAGGAAAGAAGTACACTGGGCAGTGTACTTCTAGACAGAAAGGCCACTGATGGAAAACCAACTAAACTGGCACCAATGCAGCAGCATTGTACTAAAGCCAGAAATGTCCAGCGCTTCACTCTCTGCCGTTCCATTCAGATGCACACAGCAGCTCTGCAACAGTCCTACTGATCATCTCCTTGGTGAACTTGGAGTTGAGGGTCCGTGGTGAAGCAGAGTCCCCAGCAAGATGCAAAGGAGAGCTGCTTTCTTGCAACTTTGCCTTTATCAGTTCCATAGCTTTAAGCCATAACAAACACCATTCAACCAACCACCATACACCAGGCTTTGAACACACGACCGTTCTAAAACTTGTTGATCTACCTCTAATTCAGCTGCCTCACCTTCCCACAGTCCTTTTCTACTTAGCCAATGGAATGGGCCTCAGCCCAAGGCCTTCCTTTTGTCAGCTTCTAGCTAGATGCAGCAGCAAGCCACTACTTTCTTCTGTGCCAAGACTTCAGGTAGACGATTTGCATCTGCCCTTCCAGTGAAACCTAACGGGGAGAGAAAAGCCTCTCACAGATGTTCAGTCATTCCATTAGCTACACAGGCCAAATCAAAAGAAAAGCGAGCTATGGGTTTGTGTACTTGCTCCTACACAACACCTGCTGCCCTCTGACAATCAACTAGCAGAGAACCAGCAAAACTGAGACTTGAGGCAAACAACCCTTTGAAGGGAATAATGATGTCAGCAATTAAGACAACACATTTCCAGGCCACCGAGATGCTTGAAATGTCAGCAAAGGCTGGAGACCAAAGGCTGAACTAATAGGGAAAGGGTAAAAGAATCCCAAGAAAAACATGACCGAAGGTTAAAACAATTCCAAGAAAAACATAGGCAACTGACCTGTTGAAGCCTTCAGGAAATCAGTGGCCGCTGATTTACATAGGCCATTCAAGTTAGTTGACCCGTGCACCTTCCACCCCTTTTTCACCTTTCGGCACCATAGGGTGAATTGTGAGCATGAAATCACAATTCCTTGGATTCTCTTCTTAACTTGACGAGAAAAATTCAGCAACTGAAGTACCTGTTACTGATGTGATACCCAGGAACACCGAGTTGACACATTTCATTTTGTTCAAACACAGCTAGCAAATCTAAGGGCACAAGGCTGGCTTCTTTTCATGACAATTTTTCTGTTTTACAACCTGCTCTGATCCTGGTGAAACTTTTTCATTAGCTTCTCTCTAAAAGCAAAAAGTCCAGTTCACTGTCCCATCCTACTGCTGCAAGTAAACCATTTGTATTGCCAAGACCAAAAACGGAATTGGAAGGTACAGAGACGCCCGGAGCTATGAGCAGATACGGGGCACATTTCGGTAGAAGCCGCCGTCTGCAGTGCACTGTGACCAGCACAATCGCCTTTGCGCGAAGAAGCCGCTTCTTCGCCTCTGGAAGCCGGAGAGAGCGGCTACCTCTGAAAGCTGAAGAATGAAGCAGCAAAACACTGGGATTGTGTGCACAGATGCACACTGATCCAAAACAGTACCTTACTACTCTCAAACTTTTCCAAACACATGAACATTCGATTGGAAGGTCTTTGGACAACTTTCTTTTTCTTCTTGCATAATAAACTTCTGCAGACTTCTCTGCAAAATGTAAAATCCGATGGGAGATGTTTTCTATGCTGGCACAGTTTTTCCTTACCAGACATGGTGGAAAAGATTTTTGCAATGATGTAGACCACAAAAGACGCTAAAGACGAAGGTACGCAGCTCCCCGGAGCTATGGCCCGATCCCGGGCACATTTCGGCAGATGCCGCCGCACTGGAGTGCGCTGTGACCGGTACAATCGCCTTTGCGCGAAGAAGCCGATTCTTCGTCTCCGGGAGCCGGAGAGAGCGGCTGCTTTCAAAAGGTGAAGAATGAAGCTGCACAACACGGGGATAGTGTGCGCATCATGCAAACTGATAGAAAACACTACCTTACCACTCTCCTACCTTTTCCAAACACATGAACATTCGATTGGAAGGTGTTTTGGAAAACTTTCTTTTTGTTCTTGCATAAACTTCTGCAGAGCTCTCTGCAAAATGTAAATCACGATGGGAGATGTTTTCTGTGCAGGCACAGTTTCTCCATGCCAGACATACTGGAAAATCTTTTTGCAGTGATGTAGACCACAAAAGACGCTAAAGTCGAAATAAGGAGTTCCCCGGAGCTAAGCGTCGGTCCCAGGCACATTTCGAAGAAGCCGCCGCACTGGAGTGCACTGTGACCGGCACAATCGCCTTTGAGCGAAGAAGCCGCTTCCTTGCTTCCCCGAGGCGGAGAGAGCGGCTGCTTTCAAAAGGTGAAGAATGAAGCTGCACAACACTGGGATAGTGTGCGCAGCTTGAAAACTGATAAAAAACACTACCTTACCACTCTCCTACCTTTTCCAAACACATGAACATTCGATTGGAAGGTGTTTTGGAAAACGTTCTTTTTCTTCCTGCATAAACTTCTGCAGAACTCTCTGAAACATGTAAAAACCACGGGAGATGTTTTCTGTGAGGCACAGTTTCTCATTACCAGACATAGTGGAAAAGCGTTTTGCAGTGATGTAGACCACAAAAGTCCCGAAAGAGGAAGGTACGGATGTCCCCGGAGGTGAGCGCCGGTCGGGGCGCCGCTTCGCCTCCGACAGCCGGAGAGAGCGGCTGCTTTCAAAAGGTGAAGAATGAAGCTGCACAACACTGGGATAGTGTGCGCAGCTTGCAAACTGATAGAAAACAGTACCTTACCACTTTCCTAACTTTTCCAAACATATGAATATTCGGTTAGAAGGTGTTTTCAACAACTTTATTTTCTTCGTGCAAAACACTCAGCAGAGCTCTCTGCAACATGTAAAACACGATGGGAGATGTTTTCTGTGCAGGCACAGTTTCTACTTGCCAGACATAGTGGAAATGCTTTTAGTAGTGATGTAGAACACAAGAGACGCTAAAGTCGAAATACAGAGTTCCCCGGAGCTAAGCGCCGGGCCCGGGCACATTTCGGAAGAAGCCGCCGCACTGGAGTGCACTGTGACCGGCACAATCGCCTTTGCGCGAAGAAGCCGCATCTTCGTCTCCGGGAGCCAGAGAGAGCGGCTGCTTTCAGAAGGTGAAGAATGAAGCTACACAACACGGGGATAGAGTGCGCAGCTTGCAAACTGATAAAAAACAGTACCTTACCACTTTCCTACCTTTTCCAAACATATGAATATTGGGTTGGAAGGTGTTTTCAACAACTTTATTTTCTTCGTGCAAAACACTCAGCAGAGCTCTCTGCAACATGTAAAATATGATGGGAGATGTTTTCTGTGCAGGCACAGTTTCTACTTGCCAGACATAGTGGAAAAGCTTTTAGTAGTGATGTAGAACACAAGAGACGCTAAAGTCGAAATACAGAGTTCCCCAGAGGTAAGCGCCTGGCCCGGGCACATTTCGGAAGAAGCCGCCGCACTGGAGTGCACTGTGACCGGCAGAATCGCCTTTGCGCGAAGAAGCCGATTCTTCGCCTCCAGGAGCCGGAGAGAGCGGCTGCTTTCAAAAGGTGAAGAATGAAGCTGCACATCACTGGGATAGTGTGTGCAGCTTGCCAACTGATAAAAAACAGTACCTTACCACTCCTACCTTTTCCAAACACATGAACATTCGATTGGAAGGTGTGTTGGAAAACTTTCTTTTTCTTCGTGCAAAACACTCAGCAGAGCTCTCTGCAACATGTAAAACATGATGGGAGATGTTTTCTGTGCTGGCACAGTTTCTACTTGCCAGACATAGTGGAAATGCTTTTAGTAGTGATGTAGAACACAAGAGACGCTAAAGTCGAAATACAGAGTTCCCCGGAGCTAAGCGCCGGGCCCGGGCGCATTTCGGAAGAAGCCGCCGCACTGGAGTGCACTGTGACCGGCACAATCGCCTTTGCGCGAAGAAGCCGATTCTTCGTCTCCGGGAGCCGGAGAGAGCGGCTGCTTTCAAAAGGTGAAGAATGAAGCTGCACAACACGGGGATAGTGTGCGCAGCTTGCAAACTGATAAAAAGCATTACCTTACCACTTTCCTACCTTTTCCAAACACATGAACATTCGATTGGAAGGTGTTTTGGAAAACTTTCTTTTTCTTCTTGCATAAACTTTTGCAAAGCTCTCTGCAACATGTAAAACACCACGGGAGATGTTTTCTGTGCTGGCACAGTTTCTCCTTGCCTAACATAGTGGAAAACCTTTCTGTATGATGTAGACCACAAAAGACCTGAAAGACCTAGGTACGCAGCTCCCCGGAGCTATGGCCCGATCCCGGACACATTTCGGCAGATGCCGCCGCACTGGAGTGCACTGTGACCGGCACAATCGCCTTTGCGCGAAGAAGCCGATTCTTCGCCTCCGGCAGCCGGAGAGACCAGTAGCTTCGGAAAGGTGAGAATGAAGCTGCACAACACTGGGATAGTGTGTGCAGCTTGCCAAATGATAGAAAACAGTACCTTACAACTTTCCTAGCTTTTCCAAACACATGAATATCCTGTTGGAAGGTGTTTCGGACAACTCTCTTATTCTTGGTGCAAAACACTCAGCAGACCTCTCTGCAACATGTTAAACACCACGGGAGATGTTTTCTGTGCAGGCACAGTTTCTCATTACCAGACATAGTTGAAAAGCGTTTTGCAGTGATGTAGACCACAAAAGTCCCGAAAGAAGAAGGTACGGATGTCCCCGGAGGTAAGCGCCGGTCCCGGGCACATTTCGGCAGATGCCGCCGCACTGGAGTGCACTGTGACCGGCACAATCGCCTTTGCGCAAGGAAGCCGCCTCTTCGTCTCCGGGGGCCGGAGTGAGCGGCTGCTTCGGAAAGGTGGGAATGAAGCTGCACAAGACTGGGATAGTGTGCGCAGCTTGCAAACTGATAGAAAACAGTACATTACCACTTTCCTACCTTTTCCAAACATATGAATATTGGGTTGGAAGGTGTTTCCAACAACTTTATTTTCTTCGTGCAAAACACGCAGCAGACCTCTCTGCAACATGTAAAACACCATGAGAGATGTTTTCTGTGCAGGCACAGTTTCTCCATGCCAGACATAGTGGAAAGGATTTTTCCAATGATGTAGACCACAAAAGACGCTAAAGACGAAATATGGAGCTCCCCGGAGCTAAGCGCCGGTCCCGGGCACATTTCGGCCGAAGCCGCCGCACTGGAGTGCACTGTGACCGGCACAATCGTCATAGCGCGAAGAAGACGCTTCCTTGCCTCCGCGAGCCGGACAGAGCGGCTGCTTCGGAAAGGTGAAGAATGAAGCTACACAAGACTGGGATAGTGTGCGCAGCTTGCAAACTGATAGAAAACAGTACCTTACCACTTTCCTAACTTTTCCAAACATATGAATATTCGGTTAGAAGGTGTTTTCAACAACTTTATTTTCTTCGTGCAAAACACTCAGCAGAGCTCTGTGCAACATGTAAAACACTATGGGAGATGTTTTCTGTGCAGGATCCGTTTCTCCATGCCAGACAAGCGGAAAAGCTTTTTGCAGTGATGTAGACCACAAAAGTCCCGAAAGAAGAAGGTACGGATGTCCCCGGAGCTAAGCGCGGGTCCCGGGCACATTTCGGAAGAAGCCGCCGCACTGGAGTGCACTGTGACCGGCACAATCGCCTTTGCGCGAAGAAGCCGATTCTTCGTCTCCGGGAGCCGGAGAGAGCGGCTGCTTTCAAAAGGTGAAGAATGAAGCTGCACAACACTGGGATAGTGTGTGCAGCTTGCCAACTGATAAAAAACAGTACTATACTGTCAGATCTCAAGATCTCAGTCCTGAGATGTGAGCCTCCGAGACCAGCTTAAGAGTCTCAAGAGTCCTAAAATGTTGCCAGAAGTGTCTAGTAGCTAGACTTTAACCCTACACAAGAGAAGACAAAAATAAAAACTTCACCAAGTAAATAGTGAAGAGATTAGTTAATTAGAGAGTGAGACACAAAGTTTAAGATTTATGTACAAGGGAATTTAGAAGAATAAGATAGAAGAATTGGAGTGTGTCCTGTCCTCCTCCTTCTTCCTCCTCTCCTCCATCTTCTTTGACCACAGTAGCACCTTTCTATTAGTTATTACTAAGAGTACACCGAGTTATAAAAATAGATAGTATTAGAGAAAAATGATAAATATTGTACACGTAGCAAAGAGTATAAAAATACTTAGCTGCCCAGAGGGCGAGACAAAGTGGACCCATAGCTGACTGCTGAGCAGATCTTTGTTAAACTGAAAGAACATTTTTTAGATAAACAATTAATAAACATAAAACCAAAAAGAAGAACTGAAGCCTCTTCTCGTCCTTCGATACGCGAGCTGCTCAAAGCCACCCTCAGGCCTTCCCAAGCCCCTCAAACAGGCGAGATAAACCAGCACTTAGCGTCCCTAGACAGACCACGAACCACCACAACCTTTCGAGAGAAAATAAACCAGACACTATACCACTCCTAACTTTTCCAAACACATGAACATTCGATTGGAAGGTGGTTTGGAAAACTTTCTTTTTCTTCATGCAAAACACTCAGCAGAGCTCTCTGCAACATGTAAAACACCATGAGAGATGTTTTCTGTGAGGCACAGTTTCTCATTACCAGACATAGTGGAAAAGCGTTTTGCAGTGATGTAGACCACAAAAGACACTACAGACGAAATATGGAGCTCCCCGGAGCTAAGCGCCGGGCCCGGGCACATTTCGGAAGAAGCCGCCGCACTGGAGTGCACTGTGACCGGCACAATCGCCTTTGAGCGAAGAAGCCGCATCTTCGTCTCCGGGAGCCAGAGAGAGCGGCTGCTTTCAAAAGGTGAAGAATGAAGCTACACAACACTGGGATAGTGTGCGCAGCTTGCAAACTGATAAAAAACAGTACCTTAACACTTTCCTACCTTTTCCAAACATATGAATATTGGGTTGGAAGGTGTTTTCAACAGCTTTATTTTCTTCGTGCAAAACACTCAGCAGAGCTCTCTGCAACATGTAAAACATGATGGGAGATGTTTTCTGTGCTGGCACAGTTTCTACTTGCCAGACATAGTGGAAATGCTTTTAGTAGTGATGTAGAACACAAGAGACGCTAAAGTCGAAATACAGAGTTCCCCGGAGCTAAGCGCCTGGCCCGGGCGCATTTCGGAAGAAGCCGCCGCACTGGAGTGCACTGTGACCGGCACAATCGCCTTTGCGCGAAGAAGCCGATTCTTCGTCTCCGGGAGCCGGAGAGAGCGGCTGCTTTCAAAAGGTGAAGAATGAAGCTGCACATCACGGGGATAGTGTGCGCAGCTTGCAAACTGATAAAAAACAGTACCTTACCACTTTCCTACCTTTTCCAAACACATGAACATTCGATTGGAAGGTGTTTTGGACATCTTTCTTTTTCTTCTTGCATAAACTTCTGCAAAGCTCTCTGCAACATGTTAAACACCACCGGAGATGTTTTCTGTGCTGGCACAGTTTCTCCTTGCCTAACATAGTGGAAAACCTTTCTGTATGATGTAGACCACAAAAGACCTGAAAGACCTAGACGCAGCTCCCCGGAGCTATGGCCCGATCCCGGACACATTTCGGCAGATGCCGCCGCACTGGAGTGCACTGTGACCGGCACAATCGCCTTTGCGCGAAGAAGCCGATTCTTCGCCTCCGGGAGCCGGAGAGACCAGTAGCTTCGGAAAGGTGAGAATGAAGCTGCACAACACTGGGATAGTGTGTGCAGCTTGCCAAATGATAGAAAACAGTACCTTACAACTTTCCTAGCTTTTCCAAACACATGAATATCCTGTTGGAAGGTGTTTCGGACAACTCTCTTATTCTTGGTGCAAAACACTCAGCAGACCTCTCTGCAACATGTTAAACACCACGGGAGATGTTTTCTGTGCAGGCACAGTTTCTCATTACCAGACATAGTTGAAAAGCGTTTTGCAGTGATGTAGACCACAAAAGTCCCGAAAGAAGAAGGTACGGATGTCCCCGGAGGTAAGCGCCGGTCCCGGGCACATTTCGGAAGAAGCCGCCGCACTGGAGTGCACTGTGACCGGCACAATCGCCTTTGCGCAAAGAAGCCGCCTCTTCGTCTCCGGGGGCCGGAGTGAGCGGCTGCTTCGGAAAGGTGGGAATGAAGCTGCACAACACGGGGATAGTGTGCGCAGGTTGCAAACTGATAGAAAACAGTACATTACCACTTTCCTACCTTTTCCAAACATATGAATATTGGGTTGGAAGGTGTTTCCAACAACTTTATTTTCTTTGTGCAAAACACGCAGCAGACCTCTCTGCAACATGTACAACACCATGAGAGTTGTTTTCTGTGGAGGCACAGTTTCTCCATGCCAGACATAGTGGAAAGGATTTTTCCAATGATGTAGACCACAAAAGACGCTACAGACGAAATATGGAGCTCCCCGGAGCTAAGCGCCGGTCCCGGGCACATTTCGGAAGAAGCCGCCGCACTGGAGTGCACTGTGACCGGCACAATCGCCTTTGCGCGAAGAAGCCGATTCTTCGTCTCCGGGAGCCGGAGAGAGCGGCTGCTTTCAAAAGGTGAAGAATGAAGCTGCACAACACGGGGATAGTGTGCGCAGCTTGCAAACTGATAAAAAGCATTACCTTACCACTTTCCTACCTTTTCCAAACACATGAACATTCGATTGGAAGGTGTTTTGGAAAACTTTCTTTTTCTTCTTGCATAAACTTTTGCAAAGCTCTCTGCAACATGTAAAACACCACGGGAGATGTTTTCTGTGCTGGCACAGTTTCTCCTTGCCTAACATAGTGGAAAACCTTTCTGTATGATGTAGACCACAAAAGACCTGAAAGACCTAGGTACGCAGCTCCCCGGAGCTATGGCCCGATCCCGGACACATTTCGGCAGATGCCGCCGCACTGGAGTGCACTGTGACCGGCACAATCGCCTTTGCGCGAAGAAGCCGATTCTTCGCCTCCGGCAGCCGGAGAGACCAGTAGCTTCGGAAAGGTGAGAATGAAGCTGCACAACACTGGGATAGTGTGTGCAGCTTGCCAAATGATAGAAAACAGTACCTTACAACTTTCCTAGCTTTTCCAAACACATGAATATCCTGTTGGAAGGTGTTTCGGACAACTCTCTTATTCTTGGTGCAAAACACTCAGCAGACCTCTCTGCAACATGTTAAACACCACGGGAGATGTTTTCTGTGCAGGCACAGTTTCTCATTACCAGACATAGTTGAAAAGCGTTTTGCAGTGATGTAGACCACAAAAGTCCCGAAAGAAGAAGGTACGGATGTCCCCGGAGGTAAGCGCCGGTCCCGGGCACATTTCGGCAGATGCCGCCGCACTGGAGTGCACTGTGACCGGCACAATCGCCTTTGCGCAAAGAAGCCGCCTCTTCGTCTCCGGGGGCCGGAGTGAGCGGCTGCTTCGGAAAGGTGGGAATGAAGCTGCACAAGACTGGGATAGTGTGCGCAGCTTGCAAACTGATAGAAAACAGTACATTACCACTTTCCTACCTTTTCCAAACATATGAATATTGGGTTGGAAGGTGTTTCCAACAACTTTATTTTCTTCGTGCAAAACACGCAGCAGACCTCTCTGCAACATGTACAACACCATGAGAGTTGTTTTCTGTGCAGGCACAGTTTCTCCATGCCAGACATAGTGGAAAGGATTTTTCCAATGATGTAGACCACAAAAGACGCAAAAGACGAAATATGGAGCTCCCCGGAGCTAAGCGCCGGTCCCGGGCACATTTCGGCCGAAGCCGCCGCACTGGAGTGCACTGTGACCGGCACAATCGTCATAGCGCGAAGAAGACGCTTCCTTGCCTCCGCGAGCCGGACAGAGCGGCTGCTTCGGAAAGGTGAAGAATGAAGCTACACAAGACTGGGATAGTGTGCGCAGCTTGCAAACTGATAGAAAACAGTACCTTACCACTTTCCTAACTTTTCCAAACATATGAATATTCGGTTAGAAGGTGTTTTCAACAACTTTATTTTCTTCGTGCAAAACACTCAGCAGAGCTCTGTGCAACATGTAAAACACTATGGGAGATGTTTTCTGTGCAGGATCCGTTTCTCCATGCCAGACAAGCGGAAAAGCTTTTTGCAGTGATGTAGACCACAAAAGTCCCGAAAGAAGAAGGTACGGATGTCCCCGGAGCTAAGCGCGGGTCCCGGGCACATTTCGGACGAAGCCGCCGCACTGGAGTGCACTGTGACCGGCACAATCGCCTTTGCGCGAAGAAGCCGATTCTTCGTCTCCGGGAGCCGGAGAGAGCGGCTGCTTTCAAAAGGTGAAGAATGAAGCTGCACAACACTGGGATAGTGTGTGCAGCTTGCCAACTGATAAAAAACAGTACTATACTGTCAGATCTCAAGATCTCAGTCCTGAGATGTGAGCCTCCGAGACCAGCTTAAGAGTCTCAAGAGTCCTAAAATGTTGCCAGAAGTGTCTAGTAGCTAGACTTTAACCCTACACAAGAGAAGACAAAAATAAAAACTTCACCAAGTAAATAGTGAAGAGATTAGTTAATTAGAGAGTGAGACACAAAGTTTAAGATTTATGTACAAGGGAATTTAGAAGAATAAGATAGAAGAATTGGAGTGTGTCCTGTCCTCCTCCTTCTTCCTCCTCTCCTCCATCTTCTTTGACCACAGTAGCACCTTTCTATTAGTTATTACTAAGAGTACACCGAGTTATAAAAATAGATAGTATTAGAGAAAAATGATAAATATTGTACACGTAGCAAAGAGTATAAAAATACTTAGCTGCCCAGAGGGCGAGACAAAGTGGACCCATAGCTGACTGCTGAGCAGATCTTTGTTAAACTGAAAGAACATTTTTTAGATAAACAATTAATAAACATAAAACCAAAAAGAAGAACTGAAGCCTCTTCTCGTCCTTCGATACGCGAGCTGCTCAAAGCCACCCTCAGGCCTTCCCAAGCCCCTCAAACAGGCGAGATAAACCAGCACTTAGCGTCCCTAGACAGACCACGAACCACCACAACCTTTCGAGAGAAAATAAACCAGACACTATACCACTCCTAACTTTTCCAAACACATGAACATTCGATTGGAAGGTGGTTTGGAAAACTTTCTTTTTCTTCGTGCAAAACACGCAGCAGACCTCTCTGCAACATGTAAAACACCATGAGAGATGTTTTCTGTGAGGCACAGTTTCTCATTACCAGACATAGTGGAAAAGCGTTTTGCAGTGATGTAGACCACAAAAGACGCTACAGACGAAATATGGAGCTCCCCGGAGCTAAGCGCCGGGCCCGGGCACATTTCGGAAGAAGCCGCCGCACTGGAGTGCACTGTGACCGGCACAATCGCCTTTGAGCGAAGAAGCCGCATCTTCGTCTCCGGGAGCCAGAGAGAGCGGCTGCTTTCAAAAGGTGAAGAATGAAGCTACACAACACTGGGATAGTGTGCGCAGCTTGCAAACTGATAAAAAACAGTACCTTAACACTTTCCTACCTTTTCCAAACATATGAATATTGGGTTGGAAGGTGTTTTCAACAGCTTTATTTTCTTCGTGCAAAACACTCAGCAGAGCTCTCTGCAACATGTAAAACATGATGGGAGATGTTTTCTGTGCTGGCACAGTTTCTACTTGCCAGACATAGTGGAAATGCTTTTAGTAGTGATGTAGAACACAAGAGACGCTAAAGTCGAAATACAGAGTTCCCCGGAGCTAAACGCCGGGCCCGGGCGCATTTCGGAAGAAGCCGCCGCACTGGAGTGCACTGTGACCGGCACAATCGCCTTTGCGCGAAGAAGCCGATTCTTCGTCTCCGGGAGCCGGAGAGAGCGGCTGCTTTCAAAAGGTGAAGAATGAAGCTGCACAACACGGGGATAGTGTGCGCAGCTTGCAAACTGATAAAAAACAGTACCTTACCACTTTCCTACCTTTTCCAAACACATGAACATTCGATTGGAAGGTGTTTTGGACATCTTTCTTTTTCTTCTTGCATAAACTTCTGCAAAGCTCTCTGCAACATGTTAAACACCACCGGAGATGTTTTCTGTGCTGGCACAGTTTCTCCTTGCCTATCATAGTGGAAAACCTTTCTGTATGATGTAGACCACAAAAGACCTGAAAGACCTAGGTACGCAGCTCCCCGGAGCTATGGCCCGATCCCGGACACATTTCGGCAGATGCCGCCGCACTGGAGTGCACTGTGACCGGCACAATCGCCTTTGCGCGAAGAAGCCGATTCTTCGCCTCCGGGAGCCGGAGAGACCAGAAGCTTCGGAAAGGTGAGAATGAAGCTGCACAAGACTGGGATAGTGTGTGCAGCTTGCCAAATGATAGAAAACAGTACCTTACAACTTTCCTAGCTTTTCCAAACACATGAATATCCTGTTGGAAGGTGTTTCGGACAACTCTCTTATTCTTGGTGCAAAACACTCAGCAGACCTCTCTGCAACATGTTAAACACCACGGGAGATGTTTTCTGTGCAGGCACAGTTTCTCATTACCAGACATAGTTGAAAAGCGTTTTGCAGTGATGTAGACCACAAAAGTCCCGAAAGAAGAAGGTACGGATGTCCCCGGAGGTAAGCGCCGGTCCCGGGCACATTTCGGAAGAAGCCGCCGCACTGGAGTGCACTGTGACCGGCACAATCGCCTTTGCGCGAAGAAGCCGATTCTTCGCCTCCGGGAGCCGGAGAGAGCGGCTGCTTTCAAAAGGTGAAGAATGAAGCTGCACAACACTGGGATAGTGTGCGCAGCTAGCAAACAGATAAAAAACAGTACCTTACGACTCCTACCTTTTCCAAACACATGAACATTCGATTGGAAGGTGTTTTGGACAACTCTCTTATTCTTCGTGCAAAACACTCAGCAGAGCTCTCTGCAACATGTAAAAACCATGAGAGATGTTTTCTGTGCAGGCACAGTTTCTCCTTGCCTAACATAGTGGAAAAGCGTTTTGCAGTGATGTAGACCACAAAAGTCCCGAAAGAAGAAGGTACGGATGTCCCCGGAGCTAAGCGCCGGTCCCGGGCACATTTCGGAAGAAGCCGATGCACTGGAGTGCACTGTGACCGGCACAATCGCCTTTGCGCGAAGAAGCCGATTCTTCGTCTCCGGGAGCCGGAGAGAGCGGCTGCTTTCAAAAGGTGAAGAATGAAGCTGCACAACACTGGGATAGTGTGTGCAGCTTGCCAACTGATAAAAAACAGTACTATACTGTCAGATCTCAAGATCTCAGTCCTGAGATGTGAGCCTCCGAGACCAGCTTAAGAGTCTCAAGAGTCCTAAAATGTTGCCAGAAGTGTCTAGTAGCTAGACTTTAACCCTACACAAGAGAAGACAAAAATAAAAACTTCACCAAGTAAATAGTGAAGAGATTAGTTAATTAGAGAGTGAGACACAAAGTTTAAGATTTATGTACAAGGGAATTTAGAAGAATAAGATAGAAGAATTGGAGTGTGTCCTGTCCTCCTCCTTCTTCCTCCTCTCCTCCATCTTCTTTGACCACAGTAGCACCTTTCTATTAGTTATTACTAAGAGTACACCGAGTTATAAAAATAGATAGTATTAGAGAAAAATGATAAATATTGTACACGTAGCAAAGAGTATAAAAATACTTAGCTGCCCAGAGGGCGAGACAAAGTGGACCCATAGCTGACTGCTGAGCAGATCTTTGTTAAACTGAAAGAACATTTTTTAGATAAACAATTAATAAACATAAAACCAAAAAGAAGAACTGAAGCCTCTTCTCGTCCTTCGATACGCGAGCTGCTCAAAGCCACCCTCAGGCCTTCCCAAGCCCCTCAAACAGGCGAGATAAACCAGCACTTAGCGTCCCTAGACAGACCACGAACCACCACAACCTTTCGAGAGAAAATAAACCAGACACTATACCACTCCTAACTTTTCCAAACACATGAACATTCGATTGGAAGGTGGTTTGGAAAACTTTCTTTTTCTTCGTGCAAAACACGCAGCAGACCTCTCTGCAACATGTAAAACACCATGAGAGATGTTTTCTGTGAGGCACAGTTTCTCATTACCAGACATAGTGGAAAAGCGTTTTGCAGTGATGTAGACCACAAAAGACGCTACAGACGAAATATGGAGCTCCCCGGAGCTAAGCGCCGGGCCCGGGCACATTTCGGAAGAAGCCGCCGCACTGGAGTGCACTGTGACCGGCACAATCGCCTTTGAGCGAAGAAGCCGCATCTTCGTCTCCGGGAGCCAGAGAGAGCGGCTGCTTTCAAAAGGTGAAGAATGAAGCTACACAACACTGGGATAGTGTGCGCAGCTTGCAAACTGATAAAAAACAGTACCTTAACACTTTCCTACCTTTTCCAAACATATGAATATTGGGTTGGAAGGTGTTTTCAACAGCTTTATTTTCTTCGTGCAAAACACTCAGCAGAGCTCTCTGCAACATGTAAAACATGATGGGAGATGTTTTCTGTGCTGGCACAGTTTCTACTTGCCAGACATAGTGGAAATGCTTTTAGTAGTGATGTAGAACACAAGAGACGCTAAAGTCGAAATACAGAGTTCCCCGGAGCTAAACGCCGGGCCCGGGCGCATTTCGGAAGAAGCCGCCGCACTGGAGTGCACTGTGACCGGCACAATCGCCTTTGCGCGAAGAAGCCGATTCTTCGTCTCCGGGAGCCGGAGAGAGCGGCTGCTTTCAAAAGGTGAAGAATGAAGCTGCACAACACGGGGATAGTGTGCGCAGCTTGCAAACTGATAAAAAACAGTACCTTACCACTTTCCTACCTTTTCCAAACACATGAACATTCGATTGGAAGGTGTTTTGGACATCTTTCTTTTTCTTCTTGCATAAACTTCTGCAAAGCTCTCTGCAACATGTTAAACACCACCGGAGATGTTTTCTGTGCTGGCACAGTTTCTCCTTGCCTATCATAGTGGAAAACCTTTCTGTATGATGTAGACCACAAAAGACCTGAAAGACCTAGGTACGCAGCTCCCCGGAGCTATGGCCCGATCCCGGACACATTTCGGCAGATGCCGCCGCACTGGAGTGCACTGTGACCGGCACAATCGCCTTTGCGCGAAGAAGCCGATTCTTCGCCTCCGGGAGCCGGAGAGACCAGAAGCTTCGGAAAGGTGAGAATGAAGCTGCACAAGACTGGGATAGTGTGTGCAGCTTGCCAAATGATAGAAAACAGTACCTTACAACTTTCCTAGCTTTTCCAAACACATGAATATCCTGTTGGAAGGTGTTTCGGACAACTCTCTTATTCTTGGTGCAAAACACTCAGCAGACCTCTCTGCAACATGTTAAACACCACGGGAGATGTTTTCTGTGCAGGCACAGTTTCTCATTACCAGACATAGTTGAAAAGCGTTTTGCAGTGATGTAGACCACAAAAGTCCCGAAAGAAGAAGGTACGGATGTCCCCGGAGGTAAGCGCCGGTCCCGGGCACATTTCGGAAGAAGCCGCCGCACTGGAGTGCACTGTGACCGGCACAATCGCCTTTGCGCGAAGAAGCCGATTCTTCGCCTCCGGGAGCCGGAGAGAGCGGCTGCTTTCAAAAGGTGAAGAATGAAGCTGCACAACACTGGGATAGTGTGCGCAGCTAGCAAACAGATAAAAAACAGTACCTTACGACTCCTACCTTTTCCAAACACATGAACATTCGATTGGAAGGTGTTTTGGACAACTCTCTTATTCTTCGTGCAAAACACTCAGCAGAGCTCTCTGCAACATGTAAAAACCATGAGAGATGTTTTCTGTGCAGGCACAGTTTCTCCTTGCCTAACATAGTGGAAAAGCGTTTTGCAGTGATGTAGACCACAAAAGTCCCGAAAGAAGAAGGTACGGATGTCCCCGGAGCTAAGCGCCGGTCCCGGGCACATTTCGGAAGAAGCCGATGCACTGGAGTGCACTGTGACCGGCACAATCGCCTTTGCGCGAAGAAGCCGCTTCCTTGCCTCCGCGAACCAGACAGAGGTGCTGCTTCGGAAAGGCGAGAATGAAGCTGCACAACACGGGGATAGTGTGCGCAGGTTGCAAACTGATAGAAAACAGTACCTTACAACTTTCCTACCTTTTCCAAACATATGAATATTCGGTTAGAAGGTGTTTTCAACAGCTTTATTTTCTTCGTGCAAAACACTCAGCAGAGCTCTCTGCAACATGTAAAACATGATGGGAGATGTTTTCTGTGCAGGCACAGTTTCTACTTGCCAGACATAGTGGAAATGCTTTTAGTAGTGATGTAGAACACAAGAGACGCTAAAGACGAAATACAGAGTTCCCCGGAGCTAAGCGCCGGGCCCGGGCGCATTTCGGAAGAAGCCGCCGCACTGGAGTGCACGGTGACCGGCAGAATCGCCTTTGCGCGAAGAAGCCGATTCTTCGCCTCCGGGAGCCGGAGAGAGCGTCTGCTTTCAAAAGGTGAAGAATGAAGCTGCACAAGACTGGGATAGTGTGCGCAGCTTGCAAACTGATAAAAAACAGTACCTTACCACTTTCCTACCTTTTCCAAACACATGAACATTCGATTGGAAGGTGTTTTGGAAAACTTTCTTTTTTTCTTGCATAAACTTCTGCAAAGCTCTCTGCAACATGTTAAACACCACGGGAGATGTTTTCTGTGCTGGCACAGTTTCTCCTTGCCTAACATAGTGGAAAACCTTTCTGTATGATGTAGACCACAAAAGACCTGAAAGACCTAGGTACGCAGCTCCCCGGAGCTATGGCCCGATCCCGGACACATTTCGGCAGATGCCGCCGCACTGGAGTGCACTGTGACCGGCACAATCGCCTTTGCGCGAAGAAGCCGTTTCTTCGACTCCGGCAGCCGGAGAGACCAGTAGCTTCGGAAAGGTGAGAATGAAGCTGCACAACACTGGGATAGTGTGCGCAGCTTGCAAAGTGATAGAAAACAGTACCTTGCAACTTTCCTGCCTTTTCCAAACACATGAATATCCTGTTGGAAGGTGTTTTGGACAACTTTCTTATTCTTGGTTCAAAACACAGCAGACCTCTCTGCAACATGTAAAACACCACGGGAGATGTTTTCTGTGCAGGCACAGTTTCTCCTTGCCAGACATAGTGGAAAATCTTTTTGCAGTGATGTAGACCACAAAAGTCCCGAAAGAAGAAGGTACGGATGTCCCCGGAGCTAAGCGCCGGTTCCGGGCACATTTCGGCAGAAGCCGCCGCACTGGAGTGCACTGTGACCGGCACAATCGCCTTTGCGCAAAGAAGCCGCCTCTTCGTCTCCGGGGGCCGGAGTGAGCGGCTGCTTCGGAAAGGTGGGAATGAAGCTGCACAACACTGGGATAGTGTGCTCAACTTTCAAACTGATAGAAAACAGTACCTTACCACTTTCCTACCTTTTCCAAACACATGAACATTCGATTGGAAGGTGTTTTGGACATCATTCTTTTTCTTTGTGCAAAACACTCTGCAGACTTCTCTGCAACATGTACAACACCATGGGAGATGTTTTCAGCCCTGACCCAGATTCTCCTTGCCAGACATAGTGGAAAAACTTTTTGCGAGGTTGGAGAGGACAAGAAACGCTAAAGACGAAAGTATGGAGTTTTCCGTAGCTAAGAATGCATGAAAGCAAAAGACTGCCCTCTTCAAAAATGGCAATTAGGAAGACTCGGAAAAGTACAAATCAGCCAGCCTCTTTTTTATCCCCATGAAGTTGATGGGGCAGCTATTCCTGAAAGCCTTGCCTGGCATATGAAGGAGGACAAAGCAATGTACTCGGCGTGGATTTTCCTGGGGAATTTCATGCTGAACAACTTTTTCAACACCTCTGATGAATCAACTTGACTGGTAGATGAAGGGAATATTGTCTGCGTGGCCTTCAGGGAGGTTTTTCCATTTATCTACATGGCTGCACACATACATACGGGAAGCAATAATGCAAAAGGGAGGGAACCAGTGTCTTTTAAGTGATGCTGAGTGAAAAGACAAGAGGCAGTGGGCACACACTGAAATACAGGAGATTGCCTATGAACATCACCAAATGATGTTTTACTGTGAGGGTGACTGAACCGCGGCACAGACTGCCCAGAAAGCTTCTGAAGCCTGGATCTTAGAAGACATTAAAAGTACACCCAGATAGAATCCCGGGCAAGAGGCTCTAGGTATCCTGCTTTAACAGGGGGGTTGGGCCTGGTGAGCCCCACTGAGCCCTACCACTCTCATTCATTCTGTGTAGTGAATTCTCTTCGAGATGCATTTCAAGCACTGGCATGACAAAGTTCTGTGCAGTCAGAGATCCAAATGGACATGGGATCCATGTTCCTTAAGCAGTGTTCAAGAAGAATGTAAAACTCTGGGACAAGTGTCTCTTCCCTAACTGAATCCCTTTCATGGGAAAATTCCCAGCTATAGAAAGATCTTCTGATACGCATGCTTAGGACTGACACTGGCTGAGGAAATTTCCCCCTATGTGTATCTAAGACCAGTTAGGATCATCACCCAAGACTTGTCAACATAGTCACAGAATACCTATTGTAAAGAAGTGAAGACTACCATCAGAATGGCAAATATTGGTCCACAAAATGGATTAATGAATGGGAATTAATGACTTGGGTTAAAAAGAAAAATAAAGAGTTGGTCTTTATTTAATAATTTCGTTGCAATATTGATATGGGAAGAAAAAGACCTCAATCCCGGACTTTCTCAACTCTAAGAAAGATTTTAAAAATTTCTTCTAGAAATCTATTTTATGACGAGATTGTTCAAACAATTTTAGTCGGTAAAAAAGTCCCAGATTTGTCTAGTTTTGTTTCCAGGGAAAAGGGCTGTGGTTTGTGTTTCCGGGCCTGGGGCTGGGAGTGGCCGGCTGGCTCCTGAAAATCCTCGATACGCTGGGTGGTTCCCAGATAAAAGGTGGCACCAGTGCCAAGTCGTGATCGTTTGATAATACAGAGTAGCTCCTGCAATCTGCCAGCAAGAAGCGGGGCGGCTGAATTTTGTTTCCAGGGAAAAGGGTGGTGGTTTCTGTTTGGGGGCCTGTGGCAGGCAGTGGCAGGCTGGCTCCTTAAAATCCACGATACGCAAGATGCTTCCAAAAGAAAGGTGGCACAAGTGCCGAGTTGGGCTGGTTTGATAGAGCCAAGTGTCTCCTGCAATCTGCCATCCATAAGCGGGGTGGGTGAGTTTTGTTTGCCAGGGAAAAGGGCCATGGCTTGTTTTCCGGGGCCTGTGGCCAAGAATGGCCGGATGGCTCCTTAAAAATCCACGCCGCGCCGGATGGTTCCCAGACCCAAGGGGGCACCAGTGCCGAGTCAGGCTGGTTTGATAGAGCCAAGTGGCTTCTGCAATCTGCCAGCCAGAAGATGGGCAGGTCAGTTTTACTTCTGGGGAAAAGGGCCGTGGTCTGTGTTTGGGGGCCTGTGGCTGGGAGTGGCCGGCTGGCTCCTGAAAATCCACGATACGCAGGATGGTTCCCAGATGAAAGGTGGCACCAGTGCCGAGTCGGGCTGGTTTGATAGAGCTAAGTGGCTCCTGCAATCTGCCAGCCAGAAGATGGACAGGTCAGTTTTACTTCCGGGGAAGAGGGCCGGTAGTTTGTGTTTGGGGGCCTGAGGCTGGGAGTGGCCGGCTGGCTCCTGAAAAGGCACGATACTCAGGATGATTGCCAGACCCAAGTTGGCACCACTGCCAAGTCGGGCTGGGTTGATAGAGCCATGTGGCTCCTGCAATCTGCCAGGCAGAAGATGGGCAGGTCAGTTTTACTTCCAGGGAAAAAGGCCGTAGTTTGTGTTTGGGGTCCTGTGGCTGAGAATGGCCGGCTGGCTCCTTAAAATCCACGCCGTGCATGATGGTTCCCAGACCCAAGGTGGCACCAGTGCCGAGTTGGGCTGGTTTGATAGAGCCATGTGGCTCCTGCAATCTGCCAGCCAGAAGCCGGGTGGGTGAGTTTTGTTTGCCAGGGAAAAGGGCCGTGGTTTGTTTTCGGGGACCAGTGGCTGGGAATGGCCGGCTGGTTCCTTAAAATCCATGCCGCGCGTGATGGTTCCCAGACCCAAGGTGGCACCAGTGCCGAGTCGGGCTGGTGTGATAGAGCCAAGTGGCTCCTGCAATCTGCCAGCCAGAAGCAGGCTGGGTGAGTTTTGTTTGCCAGGGAAAAAGGCCGAGATTTTTTTTTCCGGGGCCTGTGGCCTGGAATGGCCGGCTGGTTGCTTAAAACCACGCCGCGCTGGATGGTTCCCAGATGAAAGGTGGCACCAGTGCCGAGTCGGGCTGTTTTGATAGAGCCAAGTGGCTCCTGCAATCTGCCAGCCAGAAGATGGGCAGGTCAGTTTTACTTCAGGGAAAGGGGACGTAGTTTGTGTTTGGGGACCGGTGGCTGGCAGTGGCCGGATGGCTCCTGAAAATCCACAATACGCAGGATGGTTCCCAGATGAAACGTGGCACCAGTGCCGAGTCGGGCTGGTTTGATAGAGCCAAGTGGCTCCTGCAATCTGCCAGCCAGAAGTGGGGCGGGTCAGTTTTGTTTGCCAGGGAAAAGAGCTGTGGTTTGTGTTGGGGGCCTGTGGCAGGGAGTGGCCGGCTGGCTCCTGAAAATCCACGATACGCAGGATGGTTCCCAGACCCAAGGGGGCACCAGTGCCGAGTCAGGCTGGTTTGATAGAGCCAAGTGGCTCCTGCAATCTGCCAGCCAGAAGATGGGCAGGTCAGATTTCCTTCCACGGAAAAGGGCTGTAGTGTGTGTTTGGGCGCCTGTCGCTGGGTGTGGCCGGCTGGCTCCTGAAAATCCACGATACGCAGGATGGTTCCCAGATGAATGGTGTCACCAGTGCCAAGCCGGCTGGATTGATAGGTCCATGTGTCTCCTGCAATCTGCCAGCCAGAAGCGGGGTGGGTGAGTTTTGTTTGCCAGGGAAAAGGGCCGTGGTTTGTTTTCGGGGACCAGTGGCTGGGAATGGCCGGCTGGTTCCTTAAAATCCATGCCGCGCATGATGGTTCCCAGACCCAAGGTGGAACCAGTGCCGAGTCGGGCTGGTGTGATAGAGCCAAGTGGCTCCTGCAATCTGCCAGCCAGAAGCGGGCTGGGTGAGTTTTGTTTGCCAGGGAAAAAGGCCGAGGTTTTTTTTTCCGGGGCCTGTGGCCTGGAATGTCCGGCTGGTTGCTTAAAAACCACGCCGCGCTGGATGGTTCTCAGATGAAAGGTGGTACCAGTGCCGAGTCGGGCTGTTTTGATAGAGCCAAGTGGCTCCTGCAATCTGCCAGCCAGAAGATGGGCAGGTCAGTTTTACTTCCAGGGAAAGGGGACGTAGTTTGTGTTTGGGGACCTGTGGCTGGCAGTGGCCGGCTGGCTCCTGAAAATCCACGATACGCAGGATGGTTCCCAGATGAAAGGTGGCACCAGTGCCAAGTCGGGCTGGTTTGATAGTACCGAGTGGCTCCTGCAATCTGCCAGCCAGACGGCGGGCCGCTGAGATTTTCCTCCAGGGAAAATGGCCGTGGTATGTGTTTGGGGCCCAGTGACTGAGAGTGGCCGGCTGGCTCCTGAAAATCCACGACACACGGGATGGTTCCCAGATGAAATGTGGAACCAGCGTCGAGTCGGGCTGGTTTGATAGAGCCAAGTGGCTCCTGCAATCTGCCAGCCAGGAGCGGGGCGGGTAAGTTTTGTTTACCAGGTTAAAGGGCCGTGGTTTGTGTTGGGGGCCTGTGGCTGGGAGTGGCCGGCTGGCTCCTGAAAATCCACTATACGTAGGATGGTTTCCAGATGAATGGTGGCACCACTGCCAAGTCGGGCTGGTTTGATAGAGCCAAGTGGCTCCTGCAATCTGCCAGCCAGAAGGCGGGAAGGTCAGTTTTACTTCCAGGGAAAAGGGCCGTAGTTTGTGTTTGGGGGCCTGTGGCTGAGAATGGCCGGCTGGCTCTTGAAAATCCACGCCGCGCATGATGGTTCACAGACCAAAGGTGGCACCAGTGCCGAGTTGGCCTGGTTTGATAGAGCCATGTGGCTCCTGCAATCTGCCAGCCAGAAGTGGGGTGTGTGAGTTTTGTTTGCCAGGGAAAAGGGCCGTAGGTTGTGTTTGGGGGCCTGTGGCTGGGAGTGGCTGGCTGGCTTCTGAAAATCCACGATACGCAGGATGATTCCCAGACTAAAGTGGCACCAGTGCCGAGTCGGGATGGTTTGATAGAGCCAAGTGTCTCCTGCAATCTGCCAGCCAGGAGCAGGGCGGGTCAGTTTTGTTTGCCAGGGAAAAGGGATGTGGTTTCTGTTGGGGGCCTGTGGCTGGGAGTGGCCGGCTGGCTCCTGAAAATCCACGATACGTAGGATGGTTCCCAGACCAAAAGGTGCACCAGTGCCAAGTCGGGCTGGTTTGATAGAGCCAAGTGGCTCCTGCAATCTACCAGCCAGAAGATGGGCAGGTCAGTTTTCCTTCCAGGGAAAAGGGCCGTGCTATTTGTTTGGGGGCCTGTGGCTGGGACTGGCCGGCTGGCTTCTGAAAATCCACGATACGCAAGATGGTTCCCAGATGAAAGGTGGCACCAGTGCCGAGTCGGGCTGGTTTGATAGAGCCAAGTGTCTCCTGCAATCTGCCAGCCAGAAGATGGGCAGGTCAGTTTTACTTCCAGGGAAAAGGGCCGTAGTTTTTGTTTGGGGGCCTGTGGCTGGGAGTGGCCGGCTGGCACCTGAAAATCCACAATAAGCGGGATGGTTCCCAGATGAATGGTGGCAGCAGTGCCAAGCCAGCCGGTTTGATAGGGCCAAGTGTCTCCGGCAATCTGCCAGCCAGGAGCGGGGTGCGCGAGTTTTGTTTGCCAGGGAAAAGGGCCGTGGTTTGTTTTCAGGAGCCTGTGGCTCGGAAATACCTGCTGGCTCCTGAAAATCGACGATACGCAGGATGGTTCCCAGACCCAAGGTGGCGCAGTGCCGAGTCGGGCTGGTTTGATAGAGCCAAGTGGCTCGTGCATTCTGCCAGCCAGAAGATGGGCAGGTCAGTTTAACTTCCAGGGAAAAGGGCCGTAGTTTGTGTTTTGGGCCCTGTGGCTGGGAATGACCGGCTGGCTCCTTAAAATCCACGCCGCGCATGATGGTTCCCAGACCCAAGGTGGCACCAGTGCCGAGTTGGGCTGGTGTGATAGAGCCATGTGGCTCCTGCAATCTGTCAGCCAGAAGCGGGGTCGCTGAGTTTTGTTTGCCAGGGAAAAAGGCCGTGGATTTTTATCCGGGGCCAGTGGCCTTGAATGGCCGGCTGGTTCCTTAAAATCCACGCCGCGCAGGATGGTTCCCAGATGAAAGGTGGCACCAGTGCCGAGTCGGGCTGTTTTGATAGAGCCAAGTAGCTCCTGCAATCTGCCAGCCAGATGATGGGCAGGTCTGTATTACTTCCAGGGAAAAGGCCGTAGTTTGTTTTTGGGGACCTGTGGCTGGCTGTGGCCGGCTGGCCCCTGAAAATCCACGATACTCAGGATGATTGCCAGACCCAAGTTGGCAACACTGCCAAGTCGGGCTGGTTTGATAGAGCCATGTGGCTCCTGCAGTCTGCCAGCCAGAAGAATGGCAGGTCAGCTTTACTTCCAGGGAAAAGGGCCGTAGTTTGTGTTTGGGGGCCTGTGGCTGGGAGTAGCCGGCTGGCTCCTGAAAATCCACGATACGCAGGATGGTTCCCAGACCCAAGGGGGCACCAGTGCCAAATCGGGCTGGTTTGATAGAGCCAAGTGGCTCCTGCATTCTGCCAGCCAGAAGATGGACAGGTCAGTTTTAATTCCAGGGAAAAGGACCATAGCTTTTTTTTGGGGTCTGTGGCCTGGAATGTCCGGCTGGCTCCGGAAAATCCACGATACGCAGGATGGTTCCCAGATGAAAGGTGGCACCGGTGCCGAGTCGGGCTGGTTTGATAGAGCCGAGTGTCTCCTGCAATCTGCCAGCCAGAAGATGGGCAGGTCAGTTTTACTTCCAGGGAAATGGGTCGTAGTTTTTGTTCGGGGGCCTGTGGCTGGGAATGTCCGGCTGGCTCCTGAAAATCCACGATAAGCAGGATGGTTCCCAGATGAAAGGTGGCACCACTGCCGAGTCGGGGGTGGTTTGATAGAGCCAAGTGTCTCCTGAAATCTGCCAGCCAGAAGATGGGCAGGTCAGTTTTACTTCCAGGGAAATGGGTCGTAGTTTTTGTTCGGGGGCCTGTGGCTGGGAGTGGCCGGCTGGCTCCTGAAAATCCACGATACGCAGGATGGTTCCCAGATGAAAGGTGGCACCAGTGCCGAGTCAGACTAGTTTGATAAAGCCAAGTGGCTCCTGCAATCTGCCAGCCAGAAGATGGGCAGGTCAGTTTTACGTCCAGGGAAAAGGGCCGTAGTTTGTGTTTGGGGGCCTGTGGCTGGGAGTGGCCGGCTGGCTCCTGAAAATCCACGATACGCAGGATGGTTCCCAGATGAATGGTGGCACCAGTGCCGAGTCGGGCTGGTTTGATAGAGCCAAGTGGCTCCTGCAATCTGCCAGCCAGAAGATGGGCAGGTCAGTTTTCCTTCCAGGGAAAAGGGCCGTGCTATTTCTTTGGGGGCCTGTGGCTGGGAGTGGCCGGCTGGCACCTAAAAATCGACGATACGCAGGATGGTTCCCAGATGAAAGGTGGCACCAGTGCCGAGCCGGCCGGTTTGATAGGGCCAAGTGTCTCCTGCAATCTGCCAGCCAGGAGCGGGGTTTGTGAGTTTTGTTTGCCAGGGAAAAGGGCCGTGGTTTGTTTTCGGGAGCCTGTGGCTCGGAATTGCCTGCTGGCTCCTGAAAATCGACGATACGCAGGATGGTTCCCAGACCCAAGGTGGCACCAGTGCCGAGTCGGGCTGGTTTGATAGCGCCATGTGGCTCCTGCAATCTGCCAGCCAGAAGCGGGGTGGGTGAGTTTTGTTTGGCAGGGAAAAGGCCCACAGTTTGTGTTTGGGGGCCTCTGGCTGGGAGTGGACTGCTGGCTCCTGAAAATCCACGATACGCAGGATGATTCCCCGACCAAAGGGGCACCAGTGCCGAGTCGGGCTGGTTTGATAGAGCCAAGTGGCTCCTGCAATCTGCCAGCCAGTAGATGGACAGGTCAGTTTTACTTCTGGGGAAGAGGGCTGGAAGTTTGTGTTTGGGGGCCTGTGGCTGGGAGTGGCCGGCTGGCTCCTGAAAATCCACGATACACAGGATGGTTTCCAGACCCAAGGGGCCCCAGCCTCAAATCGGGCTGGTTTGATAGTACCAAGTAGCTCCTGCAATCTACCAGCCAGAAGATGGGCAGGTCTGTTTTACTTCCAGGGAAAAGGGCCGTAGATTGTGTTTGGGGGCCTGTGGCTGAGAATGGCCGGCTGGCTCCTTAAAATCCACGCCGCGCATGATGGTTCCCAGACCCAAGGTGGCACCAGTGCCGAGTTGGGCTGGTTTGATAGAGCCAAGTTGCTCCTGCAATCTGCCAGCCAGAAGATGGGCAGATCAGTTTTACTTCCAGGGAAAAGACCGTAGTTTGTGTTTGGGGGCCTGTGGCTGGGAGTGGCCGGCTGGCTCCTGAAAATCCACGATACGCAAGATGCCTCCCAAATGAAAAATGGCACCAGTGCCAAGTCGGGCTGGTTTGATAGTACCAAGTTGCTCCTCCAATCTGCCAGCCAGAAGATGGGCAGGTCAGTTTTCCTTCCAGGGAAAAGGGCCGTGGTATTTGTTTGGGGGCCTGTGGGTGGGAGTGGCCGGGTGGCTCCTGAAAATCCACGATACGCAGGATGGTTCCCAGATGAAAGGTGGCACCACTGCCGAGTTGGGCTGGTGTGATAGAGCCCTGTGGCTCCTGCAATCTGTCAGCCAGAAGCGGGGTCGCTGAGTTTTGTTTGCCAGGGAAAAAGGCCGTGGTTTTTTTTCCGGGGCCTGTGACTTTGAATAGCCGGCTGGTTCCTTAAAATCCAGGCCGCGCCGGATGGTTCCCAGATGAAAGGTGGCACCAGTGCCGAGTCGGGCTGGTTTGATAGCGCCATGTGGCTCCTGCAATCTGCCAGCCAGAAGCGGGGTGGGTGAATTTTGTTTGGCAGGGCAAAGGCCCACAGTTTGTGTTTGGGGGCCTGTGGCTGGCTGTGGCCGGCTGGCTCCTGAAAATCCACGATACGCAGGATGGTTCCCAGATGAAAGGTGGCACCAATGCCGAGTCGGGCTAGTTTGATAGAGCCAAGTGGCTCCTGCAATCTGCCAGCCAGAAGATGGGCAGGTCAGTTTTCCTTCCAGGGAAAAGGGCCGTAGTTTTTGTTTGGGGGCCTGTGGCTGGGAGTGGCCGGCTGGCACCTGAAAATCCACGATAAGCGGGATGGTTCCCAGATGAATGGTGGCACCAGTGCCAAGCCGGCTGGTTTGATAGGGCCAAGTGTCTCCTGCAATCTGCCAGCCAGGAGCGGGGTGCGTAAATTGTGTTTTCCATTGAAAAGGGCCGCGGTTTGTTTTCGGGAGCCTGTGTCTCGGAATTGCCTGCTGGCTCCTGAAAATCCACGATACGTAGAATGGTTCCCAGATGAAAGGTGGCACCAGTGCCGAGTTGGGCTGGTTTGATAGCGCCATGTGGCTCCTGCAATCTGCCAGCCAGAAGCGGGGTGGGTGAGTTTTGTTTGGCAGGGAAAAGGCCCACAGTTTGTGTTTGGGGGCCTCTGGCTGGCTGTGGCCGGCTGGCTCCTGAAAATCCACGATACGCAGGATGGTTCCCAGATGAAAGGTGGCACCAGTGCCGAGTCGGGCTGGTTTGATAGTACCAAGTAGCTCCTGCAATCTACCAGCCAGAAGATGGGCAGGTCTGTTTTACTTCCAGGGAAAAGGGCCGTAGATTGTGTTTGGGGGCCTGTGGCTGAGAATGGCCGGCTGGCTCCTTAAAATCCACGCCGCGCATGATGGTTCCCAGACCCAAGGTGGCACCAGTGCCGAGTTGGGCTGGTTTGATAGAGCCAAGTGGCTCCTGCAATCTGCCAGCCAGATGATGGGCAGATCAGTTTTACTTCCAGGGAAAAGGGCCGTAGTTTTTGTTTGGGGGCCTGTGGCTGGGAGTGGCCGGGTGGCTCCTGAAAATCCACGATACGCAAGATGCCTCCCAAATGAAAAAAGGCACCAGTGCCAAGTCGGGCTGGTTTGATAGTACCAAGTTGCTCCTCCAATCTGCCAGCCAGAAGATGGGCAGGTCAGTTTTCCTTCCAGGGAAAAGGGCCGTGGTATTTGTTTGGGGGCCTGTGGGTGGGAGTGGCCGGGTGGCTCCTGAAAATCCACGATACGCAGGATGGTTCCCAGATGAAAGGTGGCACCACTGCCGAGTTGGGCTGGTGTGATAGAGCCCTGTGGCTCCTGCAATCTGTCAGCCAGAAGCGGGGTCGCTGAGTTTTGTTTGCCAGGGAAAAAGGCCGTGGTTTTTTTTCCGGGGCCTGTGACTTTGAATAGCCGGCTGGTTCCTTAAAATCCAGGCCGCGCCGGATGGTTCCCAGATGAAAGGTGGCACCAGTGCCGAGTCGGGCTGGTTTGATAGCGCCATGTGGCTCCTGCAATCTGCCAGCCAGAAGCGGGGTGGGTGAGTTTTGTTTGGCAGGGAAAAGGCCCACAGTTTGTGTTTGGGGGCCTCTGGCTGGCTGTGGCCGGCTGGCTCCTGAAAATCCACGATACGCAGGATGGTTCCCAGATGAAAGGTGGCACCAATGCCGAGTCGGGCTAGTTTGATAGAGCCAATTGGCTCCTGCAATCTGCCAGCCAGAAGATGGGCAGGTCAGTTTTACTTCCCGGGCAAAGGACCATAGCTTTTTTTTGGGGTCTGTGGCCTGGAATGGCCGGCTGGCTCCTGAAAATCCTCGTTACGCAGGATGGTTCCCAGATGAAATGTGGCACCAGTGCCGAGTCGGGCTGGTTTGATAGAGCCAAGTGTCTCCTGCAATCTGCCAGCCAGAAGATGTGCAGGTCAGTTTTACTTCCAGGGAAATGGGTCGTAGTATTTGTTCGGGGGCCTGTGGCTGGGAGTGGCCGGCTGGCTCCTGAAAATCCACGATACGCAGGATGGTTCCCAGATGAAAGGTGGCACCAGTGCCGAGTCGGGCTAGTTTGATAGAGCCAAGTGGCTCCTGCAATCTGCCAGCCAGAAGATGGGCAGGTCAGTTTTACTTCCAGGGAAAAGGGCCGTAGTTTGTGTTTGGGGGCCTGTGGCTGGGAGTGGCCGGCTGGCTCCTGAAAATCCACGATACGCAGGATGGTTCCCAGATGAAAGGTGGCACCACTGCCGAGTCGGGCTGATTTGATAGAGCCAAGTGGCTCCTGCAATCTGACAGCCAGAAGATGGGCAGGTCTGTTTTACTTTCAGGGAAAAAGGCCGTAGTTTTTGTTTGGGGGCCTGTGGCTGAGAATGGCCGGGTGGCTCCTTAAAATCCACGCCGCGCATGATGGTTCCCAGACCCAAGGTGGCACCAGTGCCGAGTTGGGCTGGTTTGATAGAGCCATGTGGCTCCTGCAATCTGCCAGCCAGAAGCGGGGTGTGTGAGTTTTGTTTGCCAGGGAAAAAGGCCGTAGTTTGTGTTTGGGGTCCTGTGGGTGGGAGTGGCCGGCTGGCTCCTGAAAATCCACGATACGTAGGATGGTTCCCAGACCCAAAGGGGCACCAGTGCCAAGTCGGGCTGGTTTGATAGAGCCAAGTGGCTCCTGCAATCTGCCAGCCAGAAGATGGGCTGGTCAGTTTTACTTCCAGGGAAAAGGGCCGTAGTTTTTGTTTGGGGGCCTGTGGCTGGGAGTGGCCGGCTGGCTCCTGAAAATCCACGATACGCAGGATGGTTTCCAGACCCAAGGGGCCCCAGTGCCAAATCGGGCTGGTTTGATAGTACCAAGTTGCTCCTGCAATCTGCCAGCCAGAAGCGGGGTGTGTGAGTTTTGTTTGCCAGGGAAAAAGGCCGTAGTTTGTGTTTGGGGGCCTGTGGCTGGGAGTGGCCGGCTGGCTCCTGAAAATCCACGATACGCAAGATGCCTCCCAAATGAAAAATGGCACCAGTGCCAAGTCGGGCTGGTTTGATAGTACCAAGTTGCTCCTCCAATCTGCCAGCCAGAAGATGGGTAGGTCAGTTTTCCTTCAAGGGAAAAGGGCCGTGGTATGTGTTTGGGGGCCTGTGGCTGGGAGTGGCCGGCTGGCTCCTGAAAATCCACGATACGCAGGATGGTTCCCAGATGAAAGGTGGCACCACTGCCGAGTTGGGCTGGTGTGATAGAGCCATGTGGCTCCTGCAATCTGTCAGCCAGAAGCGGGGTCGCTGAGTTTTGTTTGCCAGGGAAAAAGGCCGTGATTTTTTTTCCGGGGCCTGTGGCTGGGAGTGGCCGGCTGGTTCCTTAAAATCCACGCCGCGCCGGATGGTTCCCAGATGAAAGGTGGCACCAGTGCCGAGTCGGGCTGGTTTGATAGAACCAAGTGGCTCCTGCAATATGCCAGCCAGAAGATGGGTAGGTCAGTTTTACTTCCAGGGAAAAGGGACGTAGTTTGTGTTTGGGCGCCTGTGGCTGGGTGTGGCCGGCTGGCTCCTGAAAATCCACGATACGCAGGATGGTTCCCAGATGAAAGGTGGCACCAGTGCCAAGTCGGGCTGATTTGATAGAGCCAAGTGGCTCCTGCAATCTGCCAGCCAGAAGATGGGCTGGTCTGTTTTACTTTCAGGGAAAAGGGCCGTAGTTTGTGTTTGGGGGCCTGTGGCTGATAATTGCTGGCTGGCTCCTTAAAATCCACACCACGCATGATGGTTCCCAGACCCAATGGTGGCACCAGTGCCGAGTTGGGCTGGTTTGATAGAGCCATGTGGCTCCTGCATTCTGCCAGCCAGAAGATGGGCAGGTCAGTTTTACTTCCAGGGAAAAGGGCCGTAGGTTGTGTTTGGGGGCCTGTGGCTGGGAGTGGCCGGCTGGCTCCTGAAAATTCATGATACGCAGGGTGATTCCCAGACCAAAGGGGCACCAGTGCCGAGTAGGGATGGTTTGATAGAGCCAAGTGTCTCCTGCAATCTGCCAGCCAGGAGCGGGGCGGGTCAGTTTTGTTTGCCAGGGAAAAGGGATGTGGTTTCTGTAGGGGGCCTGTGGCTGGGAGTGGCCGGCTGGCTCCTGAAAATCCACGATACGTAGGATGGTTCCCAGACCCAAAGGGGCACCAGTGCCAAGTCGGGCTGGTTTGATAGAGGCAAGTGGCTCCTGCAATCTGCCAGCCAGAAGATGGGCAGGTCAGTTTTACTTCCAGGGAAAAGGGCCGTAGTTTGTGTTTGGGGGGCCTGTGGCTGGGAGTGGCTGGCTGGCTCCTGAAAATACATGATACACAGGATGATTCCCAGACTAAAGTGGCACCAGTGCCAAGTCGGGATGGTTTGATAGAGCCAAGTGGCTCCTGCAATCTGCCAGCCAGAAGATGGGCAGGTCAGTTTTACTTCCAGGGAAAAGGGCCGTAGTTTGTGTTTGGGGTTCAGTGGATGGGAGTGGCCGGCTGGCTCCTGAAAATCAACGACACGCAGGATGGTTCCCAGATGAAAGGTGGCACCAGTGCCGAGTCGGGCTGGTTTGATAGAGGCAAGTGGATCCTGCAATCTGCCAGCCAGAAGATGGGCAGGTCTGTTTTACTTCCAGGGAAATGGGCCGTAGTTTGTGTTTGGGGGCCAGTTGCGGGGAATGGCCTGCTGGCTCCTTAAAATCCACGCACCACAATATTGTTCCCAAGCCCAAGGTGGCACCAGTGCCGAGTTGGGCTGGTTTGATAGAGCCAAGTGGCTCCTGCAATCTGCCAGCCAGAAGCGGGGTGGGTGAGTTTTGTTTCCCAGGGAAAAGGGCCGTGGTTTGATTTCGGGGCCTGTGGCTGGGAGTGGCCGGGTGGCTCCTGAAAATCCACAATAAGCGGGATGGTTCCCAGATGAATGGTGGCACCAGTACCAAGCCGGCTGGTTTGATAGGGCCAAGTGTCTCCTGCAATCTGCCAGCCAGGAGCGGAGTGCGTGAGTTGTGTTTGCCAGGGAAAACGGCCGTGGTTTGTTTTCGGGAGCCTGTGGATCGGAATTGCCTGCTGGCTCCTGAAAATCCACGATACGCAGGATGGTTCCCAGATGAAAGGTGACACCAGTGCCAAGTCGGGCTGGTTTGATAGAGCCAAGTGGCTCCTGCAATCTGCCAGCCAGAAGATGGGCTGGTCAGTTTTACTTCCAGGGAAAAGGGCCGTAGTTTTTGTTTGGGGGCCTGTGGCTGGGAGTGGCCGGCTGGCTCCTGAAAATCCACGATACGCAGGATGGTTTCCAGACCCAAGGGGCCCCAGTGCCAAATCGGGCTGGTTTGATAGTACCAAGTTGCTCCTGCAATCTGCCAGCCAGAAGCGGGGTGTGTGAGATTTGTTTGCCAGGGAAAAAGGCCGTAGTTTGTGTTTGGGGGCCTGTGGCTGGGAGTGGCCGGCTGGCTCCTTAAAATCCACGATACGCAAGATGCCTCCCAAATGAAAAATGGCACCAGTGCCAAGTCGGGCTGGTTTGATAGTACCAAGTTGCTCCTCCAATCTGCCAGCCAGAAGATGGGTAGGTCAGTTTTCCTTCAAGGGAAAAGGGCCGTGGTATGTGTTTGGGGGCCTGTGGCTGGGAGTGGCCGGCTGGCTCCTGAAAATCCACGATACGCAGGATGGTTCCCAGATGAAAGGTGGCACCACTGCCGAGTTGGGCTGGTGTGATAGAGCCATGTGGCTCCTGCAATCTGTCAGCCAGAAGCGGGGTCGCTGAGTTTTGTTTGCCAGGGAAAAAGGCCGTGATTTTTTTTCCGGGGCCTGTGGCCTTGAATGGCCGGCTGGTTCCTTAAAATCCAGGCCGCGCCGGATGGTTCCCAGATGAAAGGTGGCACCAGTGCCGAGTCGGGCTGGTTTGATAGAACCAAGTGGCTCCTGCAATATGCCAGCCAGAAGATGGGCTGGTCAGTTTTACTTCCAGGGAAAAGGGACGTAGTTTGTGTTTGGGCGCCTGTGGCTGGGAGTGGCCGGCTGGCTCCTGAAAATCCACGATACGCAGGATGGTTCCCAGATAAAAGGTGGCACCAGTGCCAAGTCGGGCTGATTTGATAGAGCCAAATGGCTCCTGCAATCTGCCAGCCAGAAGATGGGCTGGTCTGTTTTACTTTCAGGGAAAAGGGCCGGAGTTTGTGTTTGGGGCCCTGTGGCTGGGAATGGCCTGCTGGCTCCTTAAAATCCACGCCGCGCATGATGGTTCCCAGACCCAAGGTGGCACCAGTGCCGAGTTGGGCTGGTTTGATAGAGCCATGTGGCTCCTGCAATCTGCCAGCCAGAAGCGGGGTGTGTGAGTTTTGTTTGCAGGGAAAAGGGCCGTAGTTTGTGTTTGGGGGCCTGTGGCTTGGAGTGGCTGGGTGGCTCCTGAAAATCCACGATACGCAGGATGATTCCCACACCAAAGGGGCACCAGTGCGAGTCGGGATGGTTTGATAGAGGCAAGTGTCTCCTGCAATCTGCCAGCCAGGAGCGGGGCGAGTCAGTTTTGTTTGCCAGGGAAAAGGGCCGTGGTTTGTGTTGGGGGCCTGTGGCTGGGAGTGGCCGGCTGTCTCCTGAAAATCCACGATACGCAGGAGGGTTTCCAGACCCAAGGGGCCCCAGTGCCAAATCGGGCTGGTTTGATAGAGCCAAGTGGCTCCTGCAATCTGCCAGCCAGAAGATGGGCAGGATACGCAGGATGGTTCCCAGATAAATGGTGGCACCAGTGCCAAGCCGGCTGGTTTGATAGGGCCAAGTGTCTCCTGCAATCTGCCAGCCAGGAGCGGGGTGGGTGTGTGGAGAGCTTTATTAATAGTTGGTTAGCTGAGAAAGGCCATGCTGACATATTGCCACTGGTCAAGCTGAGAAATCAGCAGTCAGCAAGCTGAAAGGAGATGTCAGCAGCTTGCAATCAGTGGCCTTGCTGCAACATGGAGAAAGGGAGTAGAGATTAGTCCTGAATATCTCCTAAGAATATGTAGAAAGTATCAAAAGTAGGACCATAGGAATGTAAAAGTAGGTGTAACTGCTGATATGTAACTAACCAATCCTGAGCTCAACTTTTGCAATATGCATGAGGTCAATTACGAACTGTATTTAACCCGCTGTGCTGATCAATAAAATTGGGCCTGTGATGATCAACCTGATGTCCTGGTCTCCTTCCGTCGACATGGGTGAGTTTTGTTTGCCAGGGAAAAGGGCCGTAGTTTGTTTTCGGGAGCCTGTGGCTTGGAATGGCCTGCTGGCTCCTGAAAATCCACGATACGCAGGATGGTTCCCAGATGAAAGGTGGCACCAGTGCCGAGTCGGGCGGGTTTGATAGAGCCATGTGGCTCCTGCAATCTGCCAGACAGAAGCAGGGTGGGTGAGTTTTGTTTGGCAGGGAAAAGGCCCACAGTTTGTGTTTGGGCGCCTCTGGCTGGGAGTGGCCTGCTGGCTCCTAAAAATCCACGATACGCAGGATGATTACCAGACCAAAGAGGCACCAGTGCCGAGTCGGGCTGGTTTGATAGAGCCAAGTGGCTCCTGCAATCTGCCAGCCAGAAGATGGGCAGGTCAGTTTTACTTCCAGGGAAAAGGGCCGTAGTTTTTGTTTGGGGTCCTGTGGCTGGGAGTGGCCTACTGGCTCCTGAAAATCCACGATATGCAGGATGGTTTCCAGACCCATGGCGCCGCAGTGCCAAATCGGGCTGGTTTGATAGAGCCAAGTGGCTCCTGCAATCTGCCAGCCAGAAGATGGGCAGGTCAGTTTTACTTCTAGGGAAAAGGGCCGTAGTTTGTGCTTGGGGGCCTGAGGCTGGGAGTGGCTGGCTGGCTCCTGAAAATCCACGATACTCAGGATGGTTCCCAGACGCAAGGGGGCACCAGTGCCAAATCGGGCTGGTTTGATAGAGCCAAGTGGCTCCTGCATTCTGCCAGCCAGAAGATGGACAGGTCAGTTTTACTTCCAGGGAAAAGGACCATAGATATTTTTTGGGGTCTGTGGCCTGGAATGGCCGGCTGGCTCCTGAAAATCCACGATACGCAGGATGGTTCCCAGATGAAAGGTGGCACCAGTGCCGAGTCGGGCTGGTTTGATAGAGCCAAGTGTCTCCTGCAATCTGCCAGCCAGAAGATGGGCAGGTCAGTTTTACTTCCAGGGAAATGGGTCGTAGTTTTTGTTCGCGGGCCTGTGGCTGGGAGTGGCCGGCTGGCTCCTGAAAATCCACGATACGCAGGATGGTTCCCAGATGAATGGTGGCACCAGTGCCAAGCCGGCTGGTTTGATAGGGTCAAGTGTCTTCTGCAATCTGCCAGCCAGGAGCGGGGTGCGTGAGTTTTGTTTGCCAGGGAAAAGGGCCGCGGTTTGTTTTCGGGAGCCTGTGGCTGGGAATGGCCGGCTGGCTCCTTAAAATCCACGCCGCGCATGATGGTTCCCAGACCCAAGGTGGCACCAGTGCCGAGTTGGGCTGGTGTGATAGAGCCATGTGGCTCCTGCAATCTGTCTGCCAGAAGCGGGGTCGCTGAGTTTTGTTTGCCAGGGAAAAAGGCCGTGGTTTTTTATCCGGGGCCTGTGGCCTTGAATGGCCGGCTGGTTCCTTAAAATCCACGCCGCGCAGGATGGTTCCCAGATGAAAGGTGGCACCAGTGCCGAGTCGGGCTGTTTTGATAGAGCCAAGTGGCTCCTGCAATCTGCCAGCCAGAAGATGGGCAGGTCTGTTTTACTTCCAGGGAAAAGGGCCGTAGTTTGTTTTTGGGGACCTGTGGCTGGCTGTGGCCGGCTGGCTCCTGAAAATCCACGATACGCAGGATGGTTCCCAGATGAAAGGTGGCACCAGTGCCAAGTCGGGCTGGTTTGATTGTACCGAGTGGCTCCTGCAATCTGCCAGCCAGAAGGCGGGCCGCTAAGATTTTCTTCCAGGGAAAATGGCCGTGGTATGTGTTTGTGGCCCTGTGGCTGAGAGTGGCCGGCTGGCTCCTGAAAATCCACGATACGCAGGATGGTTCCCAGATGAAAGGTGGCACCAGTGCCGAGTCGGGCTGGTTTGATAGAGCTAAGTGGCTCCTGCAATCTGCCAGCCAGAAGATGGACAGGTCAGTTTTACTTCCGGGGAAGAGGGCCGGTAGTTTGTGTTTGGGACCCTGTGGCTGGGAATGGCCGGCTGGCTCCTTAAAATCCCCACCGCGCATGATGGTTCCCAGACCCAAGGTGGCACCAGTGCCGAGTTGGGCAGGTGTGATAGAGCCATGTGGCTCCTGGAATCTGTCAGCCAGAAGCGGGGTCGCTGAGTTTTGTTTGCCAGGGAAAAAGGCCGTGGCTTTTTTACCGGGGCCTGTGGCCTTGAATGGCCGGCTGGTTCCTTAAAATCCACGCCACGCAGGATGGTTCCCAGATGAAAGGTGGCACCAGTGCCAAGTCGGACTGGTTTGATAGTACCGAGTGGCTCCTGCAATCTGCCAGCCAGAAGGCGGGCCGCTAAGATTTTCTTCCAGGGAAAATGGCCGTGGTATGTGTCTGGGGCCCTGTGGCTGAGAGTGGCTGGCTGGCTCCTGAAAATCCACGACACGCAGGATGGTTCCCAGATGAAAGGTGGCACCAGTGCCGAGTCGGGCTGGTTTGATAGAGCTAAGTGGCTCCTGCAATCTGCCAGCCAGAAGATGGACAGGTCAGTTTTACTTCCGGGGAAGAGGGCCGTAGTTTGTGTTTGGGGGCCAGTGGCTGGGAGTGGCCGGCTGGCTCCTGAAAATCCACGATACGCAGGATGGTTCCCAGATGAAAGGTGGCACCAGTGCCGAGTCGGGCTGGTTTGATAGAGCCAAGTGGCTCCTGCAATCTGACAGCCAGAAGATGGGCAGTTCAGTTTTACTTCCAGGGAAAATTGCCGTAGTTTTTGTTTGGGGGCCTGTGGCTGAGAATGGCCGGCTGGCTCCTTAAAATCCACGCCGCGCATGATGGTTCCCAGACCCAAGGTGGCACCAGTGCCGAGTTGGGCTGGTTTGATAGAGCCATGTGGCTCCTGCAATCTGCCAGCCAGAAGCGGGGTGTGTGAGTTTTGTTTGCAGGGAAAAGGGCCGTAGTTTGTGTTTGGGGGCCTGTGGCTTGGAGTGGCTGGGTGGCTCCTGAAAATCCACGATACGCAGGATGATTCCCACACCAAAGGGGCACCAGTGCGAGTCGGGATGGTTTGATAGAGGCAAGTGTCTCCTGCAATCTGCCAGCCAGGAGCGGGGCGAGTCAGTTTTGTTTGCCAGGGAAAAGGGCCGTGGTTTGTGTTGGGGGCCTGTGGCTGGGAGTGGCCGGCTGTCTCCTGAAAATCCACGATACGCAGGAGGGTTTCCAGACCCAAGGGGCCCCAGTGCCAAATCGGGCTGGTTTGATAGAGCCAAGTGGCTCCTGCAATCTGCCAGCCAGAAGATGGGCAGGATACGCAGGATGGTTCCCAGATAAATGGTGGCACCAGTGCCAAGCCGGCTGGTTTGATAGGGCCAAGTGTCTCCTGCAATCTGCCAGCCAGGAGCGGGGTGGGTGTGTGGAGAGCTTTATTAATAGTTGGTTAGCTGAGAAAGGCCATGCTGACATATTGCCACTGGTCAAGCTGAGAAATCAGCAGTCAGCAAGCTGAAAGGAGATGTCAGCAGCTTGCAATCAGTGGCCTTGCTGCAACATGGAGAAAGGGAGTAGAGATTAGTCCTGAATATCTCCTAAGAATATGTAGAAAGTATCAAAAGTAGGACCATAGGAATGTAAAAGTAGGTGTAACTGCTGATATGTAACTAACCAATCCTGAGCTCAACTTTTGCAATATGCATGAGGTCAATTACGAACTGTATTTAACCCGCTGTGCTGATCAATAAAATTGGGCCTGTGATGATCAACCTGATGTCCTGGTCTCCTTCCGTCGACATGGGTGAGTTTTGTTTGCCAGGGAAAAGGGCCGTAGTTTGTTTTCGGGAGCCTGTGGCTTGGAATGGCCTGCTGGCTCCTGAAAATCCACGATACGCAGGATGGTTCCCAGATGAAAGGTGGCACCAGCGCCGAGTCGGGCGGGTTTGATAGAGCCATGTGGCTCCTGCAATCTGCCAGACAGAAGCAGGGTGGGTGAGTTTTGTTTGGCAGGGAAAAGGCCCACAGTTTGTGTTTGGGCGCCTCTGGCTGGGAGTGGCCTGCTGGCTCCTAAAAATCCACGATACGCAGGATGATTACCAGACCAAAGAGGCACCAGTGCCGAGTCGGGCTGGTTTGATAGAGCCAAGTGGCTCCTGCAATCTGCCAGCCAGAAGATGGGCAGGTCAGTTTTACTTCCAGGGAAAAGGGCCGTAGATTTGTTTGGGGTCCTGTGGCTGGGAGTGGCCTACTGGCTCCTGAAAATCCACGATATGCAGGATGGTTTCCAGACCCATGGCGCCGCAGTGCCAAATCGGGCTGGTTTGATAGAGCCAAGTGGCTCCTGCAATCTGCCAGCCAGAAGATGGGCAGGTCAGTTTTACTTCTAGGGAAAAGGGCCGTAGTTTGTGCTTGGGGGCCTGAGGCTGGGAGTGGCTGGCTGGCTCCTGAAAATCCACGATACTCAGGATGGTTCCCAGACGCAAGGGGGCACCAGTGCCAAATCGGGCTGGTTTGATAGAGCCAAGTGGCTCCTGCATTCTGCCAGCCAGAAGATGGACAGGTCAGTTTTACTTCCAGGGAAAAGGACCATAGATATTTTTTGGGGTCTGTGGCCTGGAATGGCCGGCTGGCGCCTGAAAATCCACGATACGCAGGATGGTTCCCAGATGAAAGGTGGCACCAGTGCCGAGTCGGGCTGGTTTGATAGAGCCAAGTGTCTCCTGCAATCTGCCAGCCAGAAGATGGGCAGGTCAGTTTTACTTCCAGGGAAATGGGTCGTAGTTTTTGTTCGCGGGCCTGTGGCTGGGAGTGGCCGGCTGGCTCCTGAAAATCCACGATACGCAGGATGGTTCCCAGATGAATGGTGGCACCAGTGCCAAGCCGGCTGGTTTGATAGGGTCAAGTGTCTCCTGCAATCTGCCAGCCAGGAGCGGGGTGCGTGAGTTTTGTTTGCCAGGGAAAAGGGCCGCGGTTTGTTTTCGGGAGCCTGTGGCTCGGAATTGCCTGCTGGCTCCTGAAAATCCACGCCGCGCAGGATGGTTTCCAGACCCAAGGTGGCACCAGTGCCGAGTCGGGCTGGTTTGATAGAGCCAAATGGCTCCTGCAATCTGCCAGCCAGAAGATGGGCAGGTCAGTTTTACTTCCAGGGAAAAGGGCCGTAGTTTGTGTTTGGGGGCCTGTGGCTGGGAGTGGCCGGCTGGCTCCTGAAAACCCATGCCGCGCTGGATGGTTCCCAAATGAAAAAAATGGCACCAGTGCCAAGTGGGGCTGGTTTGATAGTACCGCGTGGCTCCTGCAATCTGACAGCCAGAAGATGGGCATGTCTGTTTTACTTCTAGGGAAAAGGGCCGGAGTTTGTGTTTGGGGCCCTGTGGCTGGGAATGGCCGGCTGGCTCCTTAAAATCCACGCCGCGCATGATGGTTCCCAGACCCAAGGTGGCACCAGTGCCGAGTTGGGCTGGTGTGATAGAGCCATGTGGCTCCTGCAATCTGTCTGCCAGAAGCGGGGTCGCTGAGTTTTGTTTGCCAGGGAAAAAGGCCGTGGTTTTTTATCCGGGGCCTGTGGCCTTGAATGGCCGGCTGGTTCCTTTAAATCCACGCCGCGCAGGATGGTTCCCAGATGAAAGGTGGCACCAGTGCCGAGTCGGGCTGTTTTGATAGAGCCAAGTGGCTCCTGCATTCTGCCAGCCAGAAGATGGGCAGGTCTGTTTTACTTCCAGGGAAAAGGGCCGTAGTTTGTTTTTGGGGACCTGTGGCTGGCTGTGGCCGGCTGGCTCCTGAAAATCCACGATACGCAGGATGGTTCCCAGATAAAAGGTGGCACCAGTGCCAAGTCGGGCTGGTTTGATAGTACCGAGTGGCTCCTGCAATCTGCCAGCCAGAAGGCGGGCCGCTAAGATTTTCTTCCAGGGAAAATGGCCGTGGTATGTGTTTGGGGCCCTGTGGCTGAGAGTGGCTGGCTGGCTCCTGAAAATCCACGACACGCAGGATGGTTCCCAGATGAAAGGTGGCACCAGTGCCGAGTCGGGCTGGTTTGATAGAGCTAAGTGGCTCCTGCAATCTGCCAGCCAGAAGATGGACAGGTCAGTTTTACTTCCGGGGAAGAGGGCCGGTAGTTTGTGTTTGGGGGCCTGAGGCTGGGAGTGGCCGGCTGGCTCCTGAAAATGCACGATACTCAGGATGATTGCCAGACCCAAGTTGGCACCACTGCCAAGTTGGGCTGGTTTGATAGAGCCATGTGGCTCCTGCAATCTGCCAGGCAGAAGATTGGCAGGTCAGTTTTACTTCCAGGGAAAAGGGCCGTGGTATGTGTTTGGGGGCCTGTGGCTGGGAGTGGCCGGCTGGCTCCTGAAAATCCACGATACGCAGGATGGTTCCCAGATGAAAGGTGGCACCAGTGCTGAGTCGGGTTTGATAGTACCAAGTGGCTCCTGCAATCTGCCAGCCAGAAGCGGGGCGGGTCAGTTTTGTTTGCCAGGGAAAAGGGTTGTGGTTTGTGTTGGGGGCCTGTGGCTGGGAGTGGCCGGCTGGCTCCTGAAAATCCACGATACGTAGGATGGTTTCCAGACCCAAGGGGCCCCAGTGCCAAATCGGGCTGGTTTGATAGAGCCAAGTGGCTCCTGCAATCTGCCAGCCAGAAGATGGGCAGGATACGCAGGATGGTTCCCAGATAAATGGTGGCACCAGTGCCAAGCCGGCTGGTTTGATAGGGCCAAGTGTCTCCTGCAATCTGCCAGCCAGGAGCGGGGTGGGTGTGTGGAGAGCTTTATTAATAGTTGGTTAGCTGAGAAAGGCCATGCTGACGTATTGCCACTGGTCAAGCTGAGAAATCAGCAGTCAGCAAGCTGAAAGGAGATGTCAGCAGCTTGCAATCAGTGGCCTTGCTGCAACATGGAGAAAGGGAGTAGAGATTAGTCCTGAATATCTCCTAAGAATATGTAGAAAGTATCAAAAGTAGGACCATAGGAATGTAAAAGTAGGTGTAACTGCTGATATGTAACTAACCAATCCTGAGCTCAACTTTTGCAATATGCATGAAGTTAATTACGAACTGTATTTAACCCGCTGTGCTGATCAAGAAAATTGGGCCTGTGATGATCAACCTGATGTCCTGGTCTCCTTCCGTCGACATGGGTGAGTTTTGTTTGCCAGGGAAAAGGGCCGTAGTTTGTTTTCGGGAGCCTGTGGCTTGGAATGGCCTGCTGGCTCCTGAAAATCCACGATACGCAGGATGGTTCCCAGATGAAAGGTGGCCCCAGTGCCGAGTCGGGCTGGTTTGATAGAGCCATGTGGCTCCTGCAATCTGCCAGACAGAAGCGGGGTGGGTGAGATTTGTTTGGCAGGGAAAAGGCCCACAGTTTGTGTTTGGGCGCCTCTGGCTGGGAGTGGCCTGCTGGCTCCTAAAAATCCACGATACGCAGGATGATTACCAGACCAAAGGGGCACCAGTGCCGAGTCGGGCTGGTTTGATAGAGCCAAGTGTCTCCTGCATTCTGCCAGCCAGAAGATGGACAGGTCAGTTTTACTTCCAGGGAAAAGGACCATAGATATTTTTTGGGGTCTGTGTCCTGGAATGGCCGGCTGGCTCCTGAAAATCCATGATACGCAGGATGGTTCCCAGATGAAAGGTGGCACCAGTGCCGAGTCGGGCTGGTTTGATAGAGCCAAGTGTCTCCTGCAATCTGCCAGCCAGAAGATGGGCAGGTCAGTTTTACTTCCAGGGAAATGGGTCGTAGTTTTGTTCGGGGGCCTGTGGCTGGGAGTGGCCAGCTGGCTCCTGAAGATCCACGATACGCAGGATGGTTCCCAGATGAATGGTGGCACCAGTGCCAAGCCGGCTGGTTTGATAGGGCCAAGTGTCTCCTGCAATCTGCCAGCCAGCAGCGGGGTGCGTGAGTTTTGTTTGCCAGGGAAAAGGGCCACGGTTTGTTTCCGGGAGCCTGTGGCTCGGAATTGCCTGCTGGCTCCTGAAAATCCACGCCGCGCAGGATGGTTTCCAGACCCAAGGTGGCACCAGTGCCGAGTCGGGCTGGTTTGATAGAGCCAAATGGCTCCTGCAATCTGCCAGCCAGAAGATGGGCAGGTCAGTTTTACTTCCAGGGAAAAGGGCCGTAGTTTGTGTTTGGGGGCCTGTGGCTGGGAGTGGCCGGCTGGCTCCTGAAAACCCATGCCGCGCTGGATGGTTCCCAAATGAAAAATGGCACCAGTGCCAAGTCGGGCTGGTTTGATAGTACCGCGTGGCTCCTGCAATCTGACAGCCAGAAGATGGGCATGTCTGTTTTACTTCCAGGGAAAAGGGCCGTAGTTTGTGTTTGGGGCCCAGTGGCTGGGAATGGCCGGCTGGCTCCTTAAAATCCACGCCGCGCATGATGGTTCCCAGACCCAAGGTGGCACCAGTGCCGAGTTGGGCTGGTGTGATAGAGCCATGTGGCTCCTGCAATCTGTCTGCCAGAAGCGGGGTCGCTGAGTTTTGTTTGCCAGGGAAAAAGGCCGTGGTTTTTTATCCGGGGCCTGTGGCCTTGAATGGCCGGCTGGTTCCTTAAAATCCACGCCGCGCAGGATGGTTCCCAGATGAAAGGTGGCACCAGTGCCGAGTCGGGCTGTTTTGATAGAGCCAAGTGGCTCCTGCAATCTGCCAGCCAGATGATGGGCAGGTCTGTTTTACTTCCAGGGAAAAGGGCCGTAGTTTGTGCTTGGGGGCCTGTGGCGGGGAGTGGCTGGCTGGCTCCTGAAAATCCACGATACGCAGGATGGTTCCCAGACCCAAGGGGGCACCAGTGCCAAATCGGGCTGGTTTGATAGAGCCAAGTGTCTCCTGCATTCTGCCAGCCAGAAGATGGACAGGTCAGTTTTACTTCCAGGGAAAAGGACCATAGATATTTTTTGGGGTCTGTGGCCTGGAATGGCCGGCTGGCTCCTGAAAATCCACGATACGCAGGTTGGTTCCCAGATGAAAGGTGGCACCAGTGCCGAGTCGGGCTGGTTTGATAGAGCCAAGTGTCTCCTGCAATCTGCCAGCCAGAAGATGGGCAGGTCAGTTTTACTTCCAGGGAAATGGGTCTTAGTTTTTGTTCGCGGGCCTGTGGCTGGGAGTGGCCGCCTGGCTCCTGAAAATCCACGATACGCAGGATGGTTCCCAGATGAATGGTGGCACCAGTGCCAAGCCGGCTGGTTTGATAGGGCCAAGTGTCTCCTGCAATCTGCCAGCCAGGAGCGGGGTGCGTGAGTTTTGTTTGCCAGGGAAAAGGGGCCGCGGTTTGTTTTCGGGAGCCTGTGGCTCGGAATTGCCTGCTGGCTCCTGAAAATCCACGCCGCGCAGGATGGTTTCCAGACCCAAGGTGGCACCAGTGCCGAGTCGGGCTGGTTTGATAGAGCCAAATGGCTCCTGCAATCTGCCAGCCAGAAGATGGGCAGGTCAGTTTTACTTTCCGGGAAAAGGGCCGTAGTTTGTGTTTGGGGGCCTGTGGCTGGGAGTGGCCGGCTGGCTCCTGAAAACCCATGCCGCGCTGGATGGTTCCCAAATGAAAAAAATGGCACCAGTGCCAAGTGGGGCTGGTTTGATAGTACCGCGTGGCTCCTGCAATCTGACAGCCAGAAGATGGGCATGTCTGTTTTACTTCCAGGGAAAAGGGCCGGAGTTTGTGTTTGGGGCCCTGTGGCTGGGAATGGCCGGCTGGCTCCTGAAAATCCACGCCGCGCATGATGGTTTCCAGACCCAAGGTGGCACCAGTGCCGAGTTGGGCTGGTGTGATAGAGCCATGTGGCTCCTGCAATCTGTCTGCCAGAAGCGGGGTCGCTGAGTTTTGTTTGCCAGGGCAAAAGGCCGTGGTTTTTTATCCGGGGCCTGTGGCCTTGAATGGCCGGCTGGTTCCTTAAAATCCACGCCGCGCAGGATGGTTCCCAGACCCAAGGTGGCACCAGTGCCGAGTCAGGCTGTTTTGATAGAGCCAAGTGGCTCCTGCAATCTGCCAGCCAGAAGATGGGCAGGTCAGTTTTACTTCCAGGGAAAAGGGCCGTAGTTTGTTTTTGGGGACCTGTGGCTGGCTGTGGCCGGCTGGCTCCTGAAAATCCACGATACGCAGGATGGTTCCCAGATGAAAGGTGGCACCAGTGCCAAGTCGGGCTGGTTTGATAGTACCGCGTGGCTCCTGCAATCTGCCAGCCAGAAGGCGGGCCGCTAAGATTTTCTTCCAGGGAAAATGGCCGTGGTATGTGTTTGGGGCCCTGTGGCTGAGAGTGGCCGGCTGGCTCCTGAAAATCCACGACACGCAGGATGGTTCCCAGATGAAAGGTGGCACCAGTGCCGAGTCGGGCTGGTTTGATAGAGCTAAGTGGCTCCTGCAATCTGCCAGCCAGAAGATGGACAGGTCAGTTTTACTTCCGGGGAAGAGGGCCGGTAGTTTGTGTTTGGGGGCCTGAGGCTGGGAGTGGCCGGCTGGCTCCTGAAAATGCACGATACTCAGGATGATTGCCAGACCCAAGTTGGCACCACTGCCAAGTCGGACTGGTTTGATAGAGCCATGTGGCTCCTGCAATCTGCCAGCCAGAAGATTGGCAGGTCAGTTTTACTTCCAGGGAAAAGGGCCGTGGTATGTGTTTGGGGGCCTGTGGCTGGGAGTGGCCGGCTGGCTCCTGAAAATCCACGATACGCAGGATGGTTCCCAGATGAAAGGTGGCACCAGTGCTGAGGTGGGCTGGTTTGATAGTACCAAGTGGCTCCTGCAATCTGCCAGGCAGAAGCGGGGCGGGTCAGTTTTGTTTGCCAGGGAAAAGGGCCGTGGTTTGTGTTGGGGGCCTGTGGCTGGGAGTGGCCGGCTGGCTCCTGAAAATCCACGATACGTAGGATGGTTTCCAGACCCAAGGGGCCCCAGTGCCAAATCGGACTGGTTTGATAGAGCCAAGTGGCTCCTGCAATCTGCCAGCCAGAAGATGGGCAGGATACGCAGGATGGTTCCCAGATAAATGGTGGCACCAGTGCCAAGCCGGCTGGTTTGATAGGGCCAAGTGTCTCCTGCAATCTGCCAGCCAGGAGCGGGGTGGGTGTGTGGAGAGCTTTATTAATAGTTGGTTAGCTGAGAAAGGCCATGCTGACATATTGCCACTGGTCAAGCTGAGAAATCAGCAGTCAGCAAGCTGAAAGGAGATGTCAGCAGCTTGCAATCAGTGGCCTTGCTGCAACATGGAGAAAGGGAGTAGAGATTAGTCCTGAATATCTCCTAAGAATATGTAGAAAGTATCAAAAGTAGGACCATAGGAATGTAAAAGTAGGTGTAACTGCTGATATGTAACTAACCAATCCTGAGCTCAACTTTTGCAATATGCATGAAGTTAATTACGAACTGTATTTAACCCGCTGTGCTGATCAAGAAAATTGGGCCTGTGATGATCAACCTGATGTCCTGGTCTCCTTCCGTCGACATGGGTGAGTTTTGTTTGCCAGGGAAAAGGGCCGTAGTTTGTTTTCGGGAGCCTGTGGCTTGGAATGGCCTGCTGGCTCCTGAAAATCCACGATACGCAGGATGGTTTCCAGACCCAAGGCGCCCCAGTGCCGAGTCGGGCTGGTTTGATAGAGCCAAGTGGCTCCTGCAATCTGCCAGCCAGAAGATGGGCAGGTCAGTTTTACTTCCAGGGAAAAGGGCCGTAGTTTTTGTTTGGGGTCCTGTGCCTGGGAGTGGCCTACTGGCTCCTGAAAATCCACGATACGCAGGATGGTTTCCAGACCCAAGGCGCCCCAGTGCCAAATCGGGCTGGTTTGATAGAGCCAAGTGTCTCCTGCAATCTGCCAGCCAGGAGCGGGGTGCGTGAGTTTTGTTTGCCAGGGAAAAAGGCCGTGGTTTGTGTTGGGGGCCTGTGGCTGGGAGTGGCCGGCTGGCTCCTGAAAATCCACGATACGCAGGATGGTTCCCAGATGAAAGGTGGCACCAGTGCCGAGTCGGGCTAGTTTGATAGAGCCAAGTGGCTCCTGCAATCTGCCAGCCAGAAGATGGGCAGGTCAGTTTTACTTCCAGGAAAAAGGGCGGTAGTTTGTGTTTGGGGGCTCGTGGCTGGGAGTGGCCGGCTGGCTCCTGAAAATCAACGATACGCAGCATGGTTCCCAGATGAAAGGTGGCACCAGAGCTGAGTCGGGCTGGCTTGATAGTACCAAGTGTCTCCCGCAATCTGCCAGCCAGACGATGGGCAGGTCAGTTTTACTTCCAGGGAAAAGGGCCCTTGTTTGTGTTTGGGGGCCTGTGGCTGGGAGTGGCCGGCTGGCACCTGAAAATCCACGATACGCAGGATGGTTCCCAGATGAAAGGTGGCACCAGTGCCAAGTCGGGCTGGTTTGATAGAGCCAAGTGGCTCCTGCAAACCGCCAGCCAGAAGATGGGCAGGTCAGTTTTACTTCCAGGGAAAAGGGCCCTTGTTTTTGTTTGGGGGCCTGTGGCTGGGAGTGGCCGGCTGGCTCCTGAAAATCCACGATAAGCGGGATGGTTCCCCGATGAAAGGTGGCACCAGTGCCGAGTCGGGCTGTTTTGATAGAGCCAAGTGGCTCCTGCAATCTGCCAGCCAGAAGTGGGGCGGGTCAGTTTTGTTTGGCAGGGAAAAGGGCCGTGGTTTGTGTTGGGGGCCTGTGGCTGGGAGTGGCCGGCTGGCTCCTGAAAATCCACGATACACAGGATGGTTCCCAGATGAAAGGTGGCACCAGTGCTGAGTCGGGCTGGTTTGATAGAGCCAATTGGCTCCTGCAATCTGCCATCCATAAGCGGGTTGGGTGAGTTTTGTTTGCCAGGGAAAAGGGCCGTGGTTTGTTTTCGGGAGCCTGTGGCTCGGAATTGCCGGCTGGCTCCTGAAAATCCACGATACGCAGGATGGTTCCCAGATGAAAGGTGGCACCAGTGCCGAGTCGGGCTGGTTTGATAGCGCCATGTGGCTCCTGCAATCTGCCAGCCAGAAGCAGGGTGGGTGAGTTTTGTTTGGCAGGGAAAAGGCCCACAGTTTGTGTTTGGGGGCCTGTGGCTGGGAGTGGCCTACTGGCTCCTGAATATCCCCAATACACAGGATGGTTCCCAGATGAAAGGTGACACCAGTGCTGAGTCAGGCTGGTTTGATAGAGCCAAGTGGCTCCTGCAATCTGCCATACATAAGCGGTGTGAGTGAGTTTTGTTTGCCAGGGAAAAGGGCCGTGGTTGTTTTTCGGGGGCCCGTGGCTGGGAATGGCCGGCTGGCTCCTGAAAATCCACGCCGCGCAGGATGGTTCCCAGACCCAAGGTGGCACCAGTGCCGAGTCGGGCTGGTTTGATAGAGCCAAGTGGCTCCTGCAATCTGCCATCCATAAGCGGTGTGAGTGAGTTTTGTTTGCCAGGGAAAAGGGCCGTGGTTGTTTTTCGGGGGCCCGTGGCTGGGAATGGCCGGCTGGCTCCTGAAAATCCACGCCGCGCAGGATGGTTCCCAGACCCAAGGTGGCACCAGTGCCGAGTCGGGCTGGTTTAATAGCGCCATGTGGCTCCTGCAATCTGCCAGCCAGAAGCAGGGTGGGTGAGTTTTGTTTGGCAGGGAAAAGGCCCACAGTTTGTGTTTGGGGGCCTGTGGCTGGGAGTGGCCGGCCGGCTCCTGAAAATCCCCAATACACAGGATGGTTCCCAGATGAAAGGTGGCACCAGTGCTGAGTCGGGCTGGTTTGATAGAGCCAAGTGGCTCCTGCAATCTGCCAGCCAGAAGATGGGCAGGTCTGTTTTACTTCCAGGGAAAAGGGCCGTAGTTTGTGTTTGGGGGCCTGTGGCTGGGAGTGGCCGGCTGCCTCCTGAAAATCCATGCCACGCTGGATGGTTCCCAAATGAAAAAAATGGCACCAGTGCCAAGTTGGGCTGGTTTCATAGTACCAAGTAGCTCCTGCAATCTGACAGCCAGAAGATGGGCATGTCTGTTTTACTTCCAGGGAAAAGGGCCGCAGTTTGTGTTTGGGGCCCTGTGGCTGGGAATGGCCGGCTGGCTCCTTGAAATCCACGCCGCGCATGATGGTTCCCAGACCCAAGGTGGCACCAGTGCCGAGTTGGGCAGGTGTGATAGAGCCATATGGCTCCTGCAATTTGTCAGCAAGAAGCGGGGTAGCTGAGTTTTGTTTGCCAGGGAAAAAGGCCGTGGCTTTTTTTCCGGGGCCTGTGGCCTTGAATGGCCGGCAGGTTCCTTAAAATCCACGCCACGCAGGATGGTTCCCAGATGAAAGGTGGCACCAGTGCCAAGTCGGGCTGGTTTGATAGAGCCAAGTGGCTCCTGCAATCTGCCAGCCAGATGATGGGCAGGTCTATTTTACTTCCAGGGAAAAGGGCCGTAGTTTGTCTTTGGGGACCTGTGGCTGGCTGTGGCCGGCTGGCTCCTGAAAATCCACGATACGCAGGATGGTTCCCAGATGAAAGGTGGCACCAGTGCCAAGTCCGTCTGGTTTAATAGTACCGAGTGGCTCCTGCAATCTGCCAGCCAGAAGGCGGGCCGCTAAGATTTTCTTCCAGGGAAAATGGCCGTGGTATGTTTTTGGGGCCCTGTGGCTGAGAGTGGCTGGCTGGCTCCTGAAAATCCACGACACGCAGGATGGTTCCCAGATGAAAGGTGGCACCAGTGCCGAGTTGGGCTGGTTTGATAGAGCCAAGTGGCTCCTGCAATCTGACTGCCAGAAGATGGACAGGTCAGTTTTACTTCCGGGGAAGAGGGCCGTAGTTTGTGTTTGGGGGCCAGTGGCTGGGAGTGCCCGGCTGGCTCCTGAAAATCCACGATACGCAGGATGGTTCCCAGATGAAAGGTGGCACCACTGCCGAGTCGGGCTGGTTTGATAGAGCCAAGTGGCTCCTGCAATCTGACAGCCAGAAGATGGGCAGGTCTGTTTTACTTCCAGGGAAAATTGCCGTAGTTTGTGTTTGGGGGCCTGTGGCTGAGAATGGCCGGCTGGCTCCTTAAAATCCACGCCGCGCATGATGGTTCCCAGACCCAAGTTGGCACCAGTGCCGAGTTGGGCTGGTTTGATAGAGCCATGTGGCTCCTGCAATCTGCCAGCCAGAAGCGGGGTGTGTGAGTTTTGTTTGCAGGGAAAAGGGCCGTAGTTTGTGTTTGAGGGCCTGTGGCTTGGAGTGGCTGGGTGGCTCCTGAAAATCCACGATACGCAGGATGATTCCCAGACCAAAAGGGGCACCAGTGCCGAGTCGGGATGGTTTGATAGAGGCAAGTGTCTCCTGCAATCTGCCAGCCAGGAGCGGGGCGAGTCAGTTTTGTTTGCCAGGGAAAAGCGCCGTGGTTTGTGTTGGGGTCCTGTGGCTGGGAGTGGCCGGCTGTCTCCTGAAAATCCACGATACGCAGGAGGTTTTCCAGACCCAAGGGGCCCCAGTGCCAAATCGGGCTGGTTTGATAGAGACAAGTGGCTCCAGCAATCTGCCAGCCAGAAGATGGGCAGGTCAGTTTTACTTCCAGGGAAAAGGACGGTAGTGTGTGTTTGGGCGCCTGTGGCTGGGAGTGGCCGGCAGGCTCCTGAAAATCCACGATACGCAGGATGGTTCCCAGATGTATGGTGGCACCAGTGCCAAGCCGGCTGGTTTGATAGGGCCAAGTGTCTCCTGCAATCTGCCAGCCAGGAGCGGGGTGCGTGAGTTGTGTTTGCCAGGGAAAAGGGCCGTGGTTTGTTTTCGGGAGCCTGTGACTCGGAATGACCTTCTGGCTCCTGAAAATCCACGATACGCAGGATGGTTCCCAGATGAAAGGTGGCACCAGTGCCGAGTTGGGCTGGTTTGATAGAGCCATGTGGCTCCTGCAATCTGCCAGCCAGAAGCGGGGTTGGTGAGTTTTGTTTGGCAGGGAAAAGGCCCACAGTTTGTGTTTGGGGGCCTGTGGCTGGGAGTGTCCGGCTGGCTCCTGAAAATCCACGATACGCAGGATGATTCCCAGACCAAAGGGGCACCAGTGCCGAGTCGGGCTGGTTTGATAGAGCCAAGTGGCTCCTGCAATCTGCCAGCCAGAAGCGGGGCAAGTCAGTTTTGTTTGCCAGGGTAAAGGGCCGTGGTGTGTGTTGGGGGCCTGTGGCTGGGAGTGGCCTACTGGCTCCTGAAAATCCACGATACGCAGGATGGTTCCCAGACCCAAGGGGGCACCAGTGCCAAGTCGGGCTGGTTTGATAGAGCCCAGTGGATCCTGCAATCTGCCAGCCAGAAGCGGGGTTTGTGAGTTTTGTTTGGCAGGGAAAAGGCCCATAGTTTGTGTTTGGGGGCCTGTGGCTGGGATTGGCCGCCTGGCCCCTGAAAATCCACGATACGCAGGATGGTTCCCAGATGAAAGGTGGCACCAGTGCCGAGTCGGGCTGGTTTGATAGAGCCAAGCAGCTCCTGCAATCTGCCAGCCAGAAGATGGGCAGGTCTGTTTTACTTCCAGGGAAAAGGGCCGTAGTTTGTGTTTGGGGGCCTGTGGCTGAGAATGGCCGGCTGGCTCCTTAAAATCCACCCCACGCATGATTGTTCCCACACCCAAGGTGACACCAGTGCCGAGTCGGGCTGGTTTGATAGAGCCATGTGGCTCCTGCAATCTGCCAGCCAGAAGCGGGGTTTGTGAGTTTTGTTTGGCAGGGAAAAGGCCCATAGTTTGTGTTTGGGGGCCTGTGGCTGGGAGTGGCCGGCTGGCTCCTGAAAATCTACGATACGCAGGATGGTTCCCAGACCCAAGTGGGCACCAGTGCCAAGTCGGGCTGGTATGATAGAGCCAAGTGGCTCCTGCAATCTGCCAGCCAGGAGATGGGCCGGTCAGTTTTACTTCCAGGGAAAAGGTCCGCGGTATGTGTTTGGGGGCCTGTGGCTGGGAATGGCCGGCTGGCTCCTGAAAATCCACGATACGCAGGATGGTTCCCAGATGAAAGGTGGCACAGATGCCGAGTCGGGCTGGTTTGATAGAGTCATGTGGCTCCTGCAATCTGCCAGCCAGAAGATGGGCAGGTCAGTTTTACTTCCAGGAAAAAGGGCCGTAGTTTGTGTTTGGGGGCCTGTGGCTGGGAGTGGCCGGCTGGCTCCTAAAAATCCACGATACGCAGGATGGTTCCCAGATGAAAGGTGGCACCAGTGCCGAGTCGGGCTGGTTTGATAGAGCCAAGTGGCTCCTGCAATCTTCCAGCCAGAAGATGGGCAGGTCAGTTTTACTTCCAGGGAAAAGGGCCGGTAGTTTGTGTTCGGGGGCCTGTGGCTGGGAGTGGCCGGCTGGCGGCTTAAAATCCACGCCGCGCAGGATGGCTCCCAGACCCAAGTTTGAACCACTGCCAAGTCGGGCTGGATTGATAGAGCCAAGTGGCTCCTGCAATCTGCCAGCCAGAAGATGGGCAGGTCAGTTTTACTTACAGGGAAAAGGGCCGTAGTTTGTGTTTGGGGGCCTGTGGCTGGGAGTGGCCGGCTGACTCCTGAAAATCGACGTTACGCAGGATGGCTCCCAAATGAAAAATTGCACCAGTGCCAAGTTGGGCTGGTTTGATAGTACCACGTGGCTCCTGCAATCCGCCAGCCAGAAGATGGGCAGCTCTGTTTTACTTACAGGGAAAGGGCCATAGTTTTTTTTGGGGGGCCTGTGGCTGGGAGTGGCCGGCTGGCTCCTGAAAATCCACGATACGCAGGATGGTTCCCATATGAAAGTTGGCACCAGTGCCGAGTCGGGCTGGTTTGATAGTACCAAGTGTCTCCTGCAATCTGCCAGCCAGAAGCGGGGTGGGTGAGTTTTTTTTGCCAGGGTAAAGGGCCGTGGTTTGTTTTTGGGGGCCTGTGGCCTGTTATGTCCGGATGGCTCCTTAAAATCCATACCGCGCTGGATGATTCCCTGACACAAGGGCGCACCATTGCCGAGTCGGGTTGGATTGATAGAGCCAAGTGGCTCCTGCAATCTGCCAGCCAGAAGATGGGCAGGTCAGTTTTACTTCCAGGGAAAAGGGCCGTAGATTTTGTTTGGGGGCCTGTGGCTGGGAGTGGCCGGCTGGCTCCTGAAAATCCACGATACGCAGGATGGCTCCCAAATGAAAAATTGCACCAGTGCCAAGTCGGGCTGGTTTGATAGTACCAAGTGGCTCCTGCAATCTGCCAGCCAGAAGATGGGCTGGTCAGTTTTACTTCCAGGGAAATGTGCCATAGTTTCTGTTTGGGGGCCTGTGGCTGGCAGTAGCCGGCTGGCTCCTGATAATCCACGATACGCAGGATGGTTCCCAGATGAAAGGTGGCCCCAGTTCCGAGCCGGGCTGGTTTGATAGAGCCATGTGGCTCCTGCAATCTGCCAGCCAGAAGCGGGGTGGGTGAGTTTTGTTTGCCAGGGAAAAAGGCCGTAGTTTTTTTTCCGGGCCTATGGCCTGGAATGGCCGGCTGGCTCCTGAAAATCCAAGCCGCGCAGGATGGTTCCCAGATGAAAGGTGGCACCAGTGCCCAGTCGGGCTGTTTTGATAGAGCCAAGTGGCTCCTGCAATCTGCCAGCCAGAAGGCGGGCCGCTGAGATTTTCTTCCAGGGAAAAGGGCCGTGGTATGTGTTTGGGGCCCTGTGGCTGGGAGTGGCCGGCTGGCTCCTGAAAATCCACGACACGCATGATGGTTCCCAGATGAAAGGTGGCACCAGTGCCGAGTCGGTCTGGTTTGATAGAGCCAAGTGGCTCCTGCAATCTGCCAGCCAGAAGATGGGCAGGTCAGTTTTACGTCCAGGGAAAAGGGCCGGAAGTTGTGTTTGGGGGCCTGAGGCTGGGAGTGGCCGGCTGGCTCCTGAAAATGCACGATACTCAGGATGATTGCCAGACCCAAGTTGGCACCACAGCCGAGTCGGTCTGGTTTGATAGAGCCAAGAGGCTCCTGCAATCTGCCAGCCAGAAGATGGGCAGGTCAGTTTTACTTCCAGGGAAACGGGCCGTAGTTTTGATTTGGGGGCCTGCGGCTGGGAGTGTCCTGCTGGCTCCTGAAAATCGACGATACGCAGGATGGCTCCCAAATGAAAAATTGCATCAGTGCCAAGTCGGGCTGGTATGATAGTTCCAAGTGGCTCCTGCAATCTGCAAGCCAGAAGATGGGCAGGTCAGTTTTACTTCCAGAGAAAAGGGCCATAGATTTGTTTGGGGGCCTGTGGCTGGGAGTGGCCATCTGGCTCCTGAAAATCCACGCCGCTCCGGATGGTTCCCAGACCCAAGGGGGCACCAGTGCCGAGTCAGGCTGGTTTGATAGAGCCAAGTGGCTCCTGCATTCTGCCAGCCAGCAGCGGGGCGGGTCAGTTTTGTTTGCCAGGGAAAAGGGCCGTGGTTTGTTTTCGGGGCCCGTGGCTGGAAGTGTCCGGCTGGCTCCTGAAAATCCACGCCGCGCAGGATGGTTCCCAGACCCAAGGTGGCACCAGTGCCGAGTCGGGCTGGTTTGATAGAACCAAGTGGCTCCTGCAATCTGCCAGGCAGAAGATGGGCAGGCCAGTTTTACTTCCAGGGAAAAGGGCCGTAGTTTGTGTTTGGGGGCCTGTGGCTGGGAGTAGCAGGCTGGCTCCTGAAAATTCACGATACGCAGGATGGTTCCCATATGAAAGTTGGCACCAGTGCCAAGTCGGGCTGGTTTGATAGTACCAAGTAGCTCCTGCAATCTGACAGCCAGAAGATGGGCAGGTCTGTTTTACTTCCAGGGAAAAGGGCCGTAGTTAGTGTTTGGGGGCCTGTGGCTTGGAATGGCCTACTGGCTCCTGAAAATCCACGCCGCGCATGATGGTTCTGAGATGAAAGGTGGCACCAGTGCCGAGTTGGGCTGGTTTGATAGAGCCATGTGGCTCCTGCAATCTGCCAGCCAGAAGATGGGCAGGTCAGTTTTACTTCCAGGGAAAATGGCCGTGGTATGTGTTTGGGGGCCTGTGGCTTGGAGTGGCCGGCTGGCTTATGAAAATCCTCGATACGCAGGATGGTTCCCAGATGAAAGGTGGCACAGATGCCGAGTCGGGCTGGTTTGAAAGAGCCAAGTGGCTCCTGCAATCTGCCAGCCAGAAGCGGGGTGGGTGAGTTTTGTTTGCCAGGGAAAAGGGCCGTGGTTTGCTTTAGGGGCCTGTGGCTGGGAGTGGCCGGCTGGCTCCTGAAAATCCACGATACGCAAGATGATTCCCAGACCCAAGGTGGCACCAGTGCCAAGTAGGGCTGGTTTGATAGTACCAAGTGGCTCCTGCAATCTGCCAGCCAGAAGATGGGCAGGTCAGTTTTACTTCCAGGGAAAAGGGCCGTGGTATATGTTTGGGGGCCTGAGGCTTGGAGTGGCCGGCTGGCTTATGAAAATCCACGATACGCAGGATGGTTCCCAGATGAAAGGTGGCACAGATGCCGAGTCGGGCTGGTTTGATAGAGCCAAGTGTCTCCTGCAATCTGCCAGCCAGAAGATGGGCAGGTCAGTTTTACTTCCAGGGAAAAGAGCCACAGTTTTTGTTTGGGGGCCTGTGGCTGGGAGTAGCCGGCTGGCTCCTGAAAATCCCCGATACACAGGATGGTTCCCAGATGAAAGGTGGCACCAGTGTTGAGTCGGGCTGGTTTGATAGAGCCATGTGTCTCCTGCAATCTGCCAGCCAGAAGCCGGGCGGGTGAGTTTTTTTTTCCTGAGAAAAGTGCCCTGGTATATGTTTGGGGGCCTGTGGATGAGAGTGGCCGGCTGGCCCCTGAAAATCCACGATACGCAGGATGATTCCCAGACCTAAGGTGGCACACTGCCAAGTCGGACAGGTATGATAGTACAAAGTGTCTTCTGCAATCTACCATTCAGAAGCCAGGCAGCTGAGTTTTGTTTGCCAGGGAAATGCGCCGTGGTTTCTTTTCGGGGGACTGTGGCTGGGAGTGGCCGGATGGCTCCTTAAAATCCACGCCGCGCAGGATGGTTCCCAGACCCAAGGGGGCACCAGTGCCGAGTTGGGCTGGTTTGATAGAGCCAAGTGTCTCCTGCAATCTGCCAGCCAGAAACGGGGCGGCTGAGTTTTGTTTGCCTGGGAAAAGTGCCGTGGTTTGTGTTGGGGGCCTGTGGCTGGGAGTGGCCGGCAGGCTCCTGAAAATCCACCATACGCAGGATGGTTCCCAGATGAAAGGTGGCACCAGTGCCAAGTCAGGCTGGTTTGATAGAGCCAAGTGGCTCCTGCAATCTGCCAGCCAGAAACGGGGCGGGTGAGTTTTTTTTGCCAAGGAAAAGGGCCGTGGTTTGTGTTGGGGGCCTGTGGCTGGGAATGGCCGGCTGGCTCCTGAAAATCCACGATATGCAGGATGGTTCCCAGAATAAAGGTGGCACCACTGCCAAGTCAGGCTGGTTTGATAGAGCCAAGTGGCTCCTGCAATCTGCCAGCCAGAAACGGGGCGGGTGAGTTTTGTTTGCCAAGGAAAAGGGCCGTGGTTTGTGTTGGGGGCCTGTGGCTGGGAATGGCCGGCTGGCTCCTGAAAATCCACGATATGCAGGATGGTTCCCAGAATAAAGGTGGCACCACTGCCAAGTCAGGCTGGTTTGATAGAGCCAAGTGGCTCCTGCAATCTGCCAGCCAGAAACGGGGCGGGTGAGTTTTGTTTGCCAAGGAAAAGGGCCGTGGTTTGTGTTGGGGGCCTGTGGCTGGGAATGGCCGGCTGGCTCCTGAAAATCCACGATACGCAGGATGGTTCCCAGATGAAAGGTGGCACCAGTGCCAAGTCGGGCTGGTTTGATAGAGCCAAGTGGCTCCTGCAATCTGCCAGCCAGAAGCGGGGTGGGTGAGTTTAGTTTGCCTGGGAAAAGGGCCGTAGTTTGAGTTTGGGGGCCTGAGGCTGGGGATGGCCGGCTGGCTCCTGAAAATCCACGCCGCGCAGGATGGTTTCCAGATGAATGGTGGCACCAATACCATGTCGTGTATTACCATGTGACTCCTGCAATCTGCCATCCAGAAGCGGGGCAGCTGAGTTTTTTTTCAGGGAAAGGGCCGTCGTTTGTGTTTGGGGTACTGTAGCTGGTAGGGGCTGCTGGCTCCTGAAAATCCACGAGACGCAGTATGGTTTCCAGACCCGTGCTGGCTCCAGTGCAATGTCGGCCTGATTTGACTGCGTCAAATATCCCCTGCGTTGCTCAGTTCAAAGAAATCTTGTGTCCTAATGTTCTCACAGAAGACTGTTAAAATTTGTCTATTTTTCTGGATTTGTTTTGTTCTTTTTTCTCTACCTTCTACTTCTCTCCACTCTCTGAGAACTTTGACCATTATGTAAGTTGACCTAATGTAAAATTCTCGTAGTAAAGTAAGAGAAGCCAGTAAAGAAAGGCAAATTTGTTAATTGGAGGTGGAAAGAGGGAGGCCAACGAAAGAAAACAAAGGAACAATAATAATGAAATGCTCCCCTGTCTTCTGTGAAAAGTAGAGGCGCAGACAAGAAAGAGCAAGTGCAAAATTCTCACTAGAGAAACGCACTTTATCTGACTAAAGTAATTTCCGGTGCATTTCTTGCGTTTTTCTCATGCCAAACATATTAATCATTGAAGGTGTCCCTTTCCTCTTTCTGGAATACAGCTAGGAAGATGGCTGTGTCATTGCTGACAAGCTGCTATTCTCAGAGGTGTCCAGCTGAAAGTCCTAGATCAATGGATTTCCTCTGTCACTTTGATATGGCATGACTTACAGTTTCAGCAACTGAACTTGCCAGCCTTACAATTCTTTGCCCCTTGAATGGTCAGATAGGCTCCTTGGCAACTGGCATTTGTAAGGACACGAAACTATGCAGAATTTGTACCATGAGATGATGCCAAATGAGTCACGCCGGTAGATTAACTAGGACATGCAAGGCATGAGAGCACAAGAAGAGAGTACACAAGAAGACAGTACAATCTCCTTTTTTCTGAAACACTGTAGAGATCAAATTGAACACAAATCCTCCTGGGCTAGTTCTTGCAAAAGCCTAGGAGTTCTTTTTGTGTTCACACGCCTGGAATATTTAGCTTTGGATCACAGCAGAATGCAGATGACAAAACGAGGCCTTTAAGTCACATCCAGTATGAAGCAGCATGAAAGAAGAAAGCAGCTGAGAGTGCCAACCCTGCTAGGTAATCTCAGTATTGGTCTTGACATTAGCAGAAATTTGAAATGAGTCTCTGAAAATGACAAAGGAGGCTGAAGAAAAGGGAGCCATGACTCCTCTTGCATAGTGTTTCCTAACAGGGATCTTCAAAATGGAAAGATTGTATCATCCTTTCAACTGAAGGAAGGTATGAAAACAACAGGAAGGAAACGGCATCACATGCTAGAAAGACTAGGAAAGAAGTACACTGGGCAGTGTACTTCTAGACAGAAAGGCCACTGATGGAAAACCAACTAAACTGGCACCAATGCAGCAGCATTGTACTAAAGCCAGAAATGTCCAGCGCTTCACTCTCTGCCGTTCCATTCAGATGCACACAGCAGCTCTGCAACAGTCCTACTGATCATCTCCTTGGTGAACTTGGAGTTGAGGGTCCGTGGTGAAGCAGAGTCCCCAGCAAGATGCAAAGGAGAGCTGCTTTCTTGCAACTTTGCCTTTATCAGTTCCATAGCTTTAAGCCATAACAAACACCATTCAACCAACCACCATACACCAGGCTTTGAACACACGACCGTTCTAGAACTTGTTGATCTACCTCTAATTCAGCTGCCTCACCTTCCCACAGTCCTTTTCTACTTAGCCAATGGAATGGGCCTCAGCCCAAGGCCTTCCTTTTGTCAGCTTCTAGCTAGATGCAGCAGCAAGCCACTACTTTCTTCTGTGCCAAGACTTCAGGTAGACGATTTGCATCTGCCCTTCCAGTGAAACCTAACGGGGAGAGAAAAGCCTCTCACAGATGTTCAGTCATTCCATTAGCTACACAGGCCAAATCAAAAGAAAAGCCAGCTATGGGTTTGTGTACTTGCTCCTACACAACACCCGCTGCCCTCTGACAATCAACTAGCAGAGAACCAGCAAAACTGAGACTTGAGGCAAACAACCCTTTGAAGGGAATAATGATGTCAGCAATTAAGACAACACATTTCCAGGCCACCGAGATGCTTGAAATGTCAGCAAAGGCTGGAGACCAAAGGCTGAACTAATAGGGAAAGGGTAAAAGAATCCCAAGAAAAACATGACCGAAGGTTAAAACAATTCCAAGAAAAACATAGGCAACTGACCTGTTGAAGCCTTCAGGAAATCAGTGGCCGCTGATTTACATAGGCCATTCAAGTTAGTTGACCCGTGCACCTTCCACCCCTTTTTCACCTTTCGGCACCATAGGGTGAATTGTGAGCATGAAATCACAATTCCTTGGATTCTCTTCTTAACTTGACGAGAAAAATTCAGCAACTGAAGTACCTGTTACTGATGTGATACCCAGGAACACCGAGTTGACACATTTCATTTTGTTCAAACACAGCTAGCAAATCTAAGGGCACAAGGCTGGCTTCTTTTCATGACAATTTTTCTGTTTTACAACCTGCTCTGATCCTGGTGAAACTTTTTCATTAGCTTCTCTCTAAAAGCAAAATGTCCAGTTCACAGTCCCATCCTACTGCTGCAAGTAAACCATTTGCATTGCCAAGACCAAAAACGGAATTGGAAGGTACAGAGACGCCTGGAGCTATGAGCAGATACGGGGCACATTTCGGTAGAAGCCGCCGTCTGCAGTGCACTGTGACCAGCACAATCGCCTTTGCGCGAAGAAGCCGCTTCTTCGCCTCTGGAAGCCGGAGAGAGCGGCTACCTCTGAAAGCTGAAGAATGAAGCAGCAAAACACTGGGATTGTGTGCACAGATGCAAACTGATCCAAAACAGTACCTTACCACTCTCAAACTTTTCCAAACACATGAACATTCTGTTGGAAAGTGTTTTGGACAACTTTCTTTTTCTTCCTGCAAAACACACTGCAGACTTCTCTGCAAAATGTAAAATCCGATGGGAGATTATTTCTATGCTGGCACAGTTTTTCCTTGCCAGACATGGTGGAAAAGATTTTTGCAATGATGTAGACCACAAAAGACGCTAAAGACGAAGGTACGGAGCTCCCCGGAGCTATGCCCCGGTCCCGAGCACATTTCGGCAGATGCCGCCGCACTGGAGTGCACTGTGACCGGCACAATCGCCTTTGCGCGAAGAAGCCGATTCTTCGCCTCCGGCAGCCGGAGAGACCAGTAGCTTCGAAAAGGTGAGAATGAAGCTGCACAAGACTGGGATAGTGTGTGCAGCTTGCAAACTGATAAAAAACAGTACCTTACAACTTTCCTACCTTTTCCAAACACATGAATATCCTGCTGGAAGGTGTTTTGAACAACTATCTTATTCTTCGTGCAAAACACTCAGCAGAGCTCTCTTCAACATGTAAAAACCATGAGAGATGTTTTCTGTGCAGGCACAGTTTCTCATTACCAGACATAGTGGAAAAGCGTTTTGCAGTGATGTTGACCACAAAAGTCCCGAAAGAAGAAGGTACGGATGTCCCCGGAGGTAAGCACCGGTCCCGGGCACATTTCGGAAGAAGCCGCCGCACTGGAGTGCACTGTGCCTGGCACAATCGCCTTTGCGCAAAGAAGCCGCCTCTTCGTCTCCGGGGGCCGGAGTGAGCGGCTGCTTCGGAAAGGTGGGAATGAAGCTGCACAACACTGGGATAGTGTGCGCAGCTTGCAAACTGATAGAAAACAGTACCTTACCACTTTCCTACCTTTTCCAAACATATGAATATTGGGTTGGAAGGTTTTTCCAACAACTTTATTTTCTTCGTCCAAAACACTCAGCAGACCTCTCTGCAACATGTACAACACAATGAGAGTTGTTTTCTGTGCTGGCACAGTTTCTCCATGCCAGACATGGTGGAAAGGATTTTTCCAATGATGTAGACCACAAAAGACGCTAAAGACGAAATATGGAGTTCCCCGGAGTTAAGCGCCGGTCCCGGGCACATTTCGGAAGAAGCCGCCGCACTGGAGTGCACTGTGACCGGCACAATCGCCTTTGCGCGAAGAAGCCGATTCTTCGCCTCCGCGAGCCGGACAGGGCGGCTGCTTCGGAAAGGTGAAGAATGAAGCTACACACCACGGGGATAGTGTGCCCAGGTTGCAAACTGATAGAAAAGAGTACCTTACCACTTTCCTACCTTTTCCAAACATATGAATATTCGGTTAGAAGGTGTTTTCAACAACTTTATTTTTCTTCGTGCAAAACACTCAGCAGAGCTCTCTGCAACATGTAAAATATGATGGGAGATGTTTTCTGTGAAGGCACAGTCTCTACTTGCCAGACATAGTGGAAATGCTTTTAGTAGTGATGTAGAACACAAGAGACGCTAAAGTCGAAATACAGAGTTCCCCGGAGCTAAGCGCCGGGCCCGGGCGCATTTCGGAAGAAGCCGCCGCACTGGAGTGCACTGTGACCGGCACAATCGCCTTTGCGCGAAGAAGCCGATTCTTCGCCTCCGGGAGCCGGAGAGAGCGGCTGCTTTCAAAAGGTGAAGAATGAAGCTGCACATCACTGGGATAGTGTGTGCAGCTTGCCAACCGATAAAAAACAGTACCTTACCACTCCTACCTTTTCCAAACACATGAACATTCGATTGGAAGGTGTTTTGAAAAACTTTCTTTTTCTTCGTGCAAAACACTCAGCAGAGCTCTCTGCAACATGTAAAACACCATGAGAGATGTTTTCTGTGAGCCACAGTTTCTCATTACCAGACATAGTGGAAAAGCGTTTTGCAGTGATGAAGACCACAAAAGACGCTAAAGACGAAAAATGGAGCTCCCCGGAGCTAAGCGCCGGGCCCGGGCACATTTCGGAAGAAGCCGCCGCACCGGAGTGCACTGTGACTGGCACAATCGCATTTGCGCGAAGAAGCCGATTCTTCGCCTCCGGCAGCCGGACAGAGCGGCTGCTTCGGAAAGGTGGAAATGAAGCTGCACAACACGGGGATAGTGTGAGCAGTTTGCAAACTGATAAAAAACACTACCTTACCACTTTCCTACCTTTTCCAAACACATGAATATTTCATTGGAATGTGTTTTGGACAACTTTATTCTTCTTCTTGCAAAATATTCTGCAGAGGTCTCTAAACAAGTAAAACACGATGGGAGATGTTTTCTGTGCTGGCACAGTTTCTCCATGCCAGACATAGTGGAAAGGATCTTTGCAATGATATAGACCACAAAAGACGCTAAAGACGAAATATGGAGCTCCCCGGAGCTAAGCCCTGGGCCCGGGCGCATTTCGGAAGAAGCCGCCGCACTGGAGTGCACTGTGACCGGCACAATCGCATTTGCGCGAAGAAGCCGCATCTTCGTCTCCGGGAGCCAGAGAAAGCGGCTGCTTTCAAAAGGTGAAGAATGAAGCTGCACAACACTGGGATAGTGTGCGCAGCTTGCAAACTGATAAAAAAAAGTACCTTACCACTTTCCTACCTTTTCAAAACATATGAATATTGGGTTGGAAGGTGTTTTCAACAACTTTATTTTCTTCGTGCAAAACACTCAGCAGAGCTCTCTGCAACATGTAAAACATGATGGGAGATGTTTTCTGTGCAGGCGCAGCATCTACTTGCCAGACATAGTGGAAATGCTTTTAGTAGTGAAGTAGAACACAAGAGACGCTAAAGTCGAAATACAGAGTTCCCCGGAGGTAAGCGCCGGGCCCGGTCACATTTCGGAAGAAGCCGCCGCACTGGAGAGCACGGTGACCGGCACAATCGCCTTTGCGTGAAGAAGCCGATTCTTCGCCTCCGCGAGCCGGAGAGAGCGGCTGCTTTCAAAAGGTGAAGAATGAAGCTGCACATCACTGGGATAGTGTGTGCAGCTTGCCAACCGATAAAAAACAGTACCTTACCACTCCTACCTTTTCCAAACACATGAACATTCGATTGGAAGGTGTTTTGGAAAACTTTCTTTTTCTTCGTGCAAAACACTCAGCAGAGCTCTCTGCTACATGTAAAACACGATGGGAGATGTTTTCTGTGCAGGCACAGTTTCTCATTACCAGACATAGTGGAAAAGCGTTTTGCAGTGATGTAGACCACAAAAGACGCTAAAGACGAAATATGGAGCTCCCCGGAGCTAAGCGCCGGTCCCGGGCACATTTCGGAAGAAGCCGCCGCACCGGAGTGCACTGTGACCGGCACAATCGCCTTTGCGCGAAGAAGCCGATTCTTCGCCTCCGGGAGCCGGAGAGAGCGGCTGCTTTCAAAAGGTGAAGAATGAAGCTGCACATCACTGGGATAGTGTGTGCAGCTTTCCAACCGATAAAAAACAGTATTTTACGACTTCTACCTTTTCCAAACACATGAACATTCGATTGGAAGGTGTTTTGGAAAACTTTCTTTTTCTTCGTGCAAAACACTCAGCAGAGCTCTCTGCAACATGTACAACACGATGGGAGATGTTTTCTGTGCAGGCACAGTTTCTCATTACCAGACATAGTGGAAATGCGTTTTGCAGTGATGTAGACCACAAAAGTCCCGAAAGAAGAATGTACGGATGTCCCCGGAGGTAAGCGCCAGTCCCGGGCACATTTCGGAAGAAGCCGCCGCACTGGAGTGCACTGTGACCGGCACAATCGCCTTTGCGCGAAGAAGCCGCTTCCTTGCCTCCGCGAACCAGACAGAGAGGCTGCTTCGGAAAGGTGGAAATGAAGCTGCACAACACGGGGATAGTGTGCGCAGCTTGCAAACTGATAAAAAACAGTACCTTACAACTTTCCTAACTTTTCCAAACATATGAATTTTCGGTTGGAAGGTGTTTTTTAACAACTTTATTTTCTTCGTGCAAAACACTCAGCAGAGCTCTCTGCAACATGTAAAACACCACGGGAGATGTTTTCTGTGCAGGCACAGTTTCTCATTACCAGACATAGTGGAAAATCTTTTTGCAGTGATGTAGACCACAAAAGTCCCGAAAGAAGAAGGTACGGATGTCCCCGGAGGTAAGCGCCGGTCCCGGGCACATTTCGGAAGAAGCCGCCGCAATGGAGTGCACTGTGCTTGGCACAATCGCCTTTGCGCAAAGAAGCCGCCTCTTCGTCTCCGGGGGCCGGAGAGAGCGGCTGCTGCGGAAAGGTGGGAATGAAGCTGCACAACACTGGGATAGTGTGCTCAACTTTCAAACTGATAGAAAACAGTACCTTACCACTTTCCTAACTTTTCCAAACACATGAACATTCGATTGGAAGGTGTTTTGGAAAACTTTCTTTTTCTTCGTGCAAAACACTCAGCAGAGCTCTCTGCAACATGTAAAACAACACGGGAGATATTTTCTGTGCAGGCACAGTTTCTCCTTGCCAGACATAGTGGAAAAGCTTTTTGCAGTGATGTAGACCACAAAAGTCCCGAAAGAAGAAGGTACGGATGTCCCCGGAGGTAAGCGCGGGTCCCGGGCACATTTCGGAAGAAGCCGCCGCACTTTAGAGCATTGGCGCCGGTACAATTACATTTGCCCGACGAAACCTCGTCTTCGCCTCCGGAAGCCGTAGGGAGCAGTAGCTTCGGAAAGGTGAGAATGAAGCTGCACAACACTGGGATAGTGTGCGCAGCTTGCAAACTGATAGAAAACAGTACCTTACAACTCTCCTAGCTTTTCCAAACACATGAACATTCGGTTGGAAGGTGTTTTGGACATCTTTCTTTTTCTTCCTGCAAAACACTCTGCAGACTTCTCTGCAACATGTACAACACCATGGGAGATGTTTTCAGCCCTGACCCAGATTCTCCTTGCCAGACATAGTGGAAAAACTTTTTGCGAGGTTGGAGAGGACAAGAAACGCTAAAGACGAAAGTATGGAGTTTTCCGTAGCTAAGAATGCATGAAAGCAAAAGACTGCCCTCTTCAAAAATGGCAATTAGGAGGCCTCGGAAAAGTACAAATCAGCCAGCCTCTTTTTTATCCCCATGAAGTTGATGGGGCAGCTATTCCTGAAAGCCTTGCCTGGCATATGAAGGAGGACAAAGCAATGTACTCGGCGTGGATTTTCCTGGGGAATTTCATGCTGAACAACTTTTTCAACACCTCTGATGAATCAACTTGACTGGTAGATGAAGGCAATATTGTCTGCGTGGCCTTCAGGGAGGTTTTTCCATTTATCTACATGGCTGCACACATACATATGGGAAGCAATAATGCAAAAGGGAGGGAACCAGTGTCTTTTAAGTGATGCTGAGTGAAAAGACAAGAGGCAGTGGGCACACACTGAAATACAGGAGATTGCCTATGAACATCACCAAATGATGTTTTACTGTGAGGGTGACTGAACCGCGGCACAGACTGCCCAGAAAGCTTCTGAAGCCTGGATCTTAGAAGACATTAAAAGTACACCCAGATAGAATCCCGGGCAAGAGGCTCTAGGTATCCTGCTTTAACAGAGGGGTTGGGCCTGGTGAGCCCCACTGAGCCCTACCACTCTCATTCATTCTGTGTAGTGAATTCTCTTCGAGATGCATTTCAAGCACTGGCATGACAAAGTTCTGTGCAGACAGAGATCCAAATGGACATGGGATCCATGTTCCTTTAGCAGTGTTCAAGAAGAATGTAAAACTCTGGGACAAGTGTCTCTTCCCTAACTGAATCCCTTTCATGGGAAAATTCCCAGCTATAGAAAGATCTTCTGATACGCATGCTTAGGACTGACACTGGCTGAGGAAATTTCCCCCTATGTGTATCTAAGACCAGTTAGGATCATCACCCAAGACTTGTCAACATAGTCACAGAATGTCTATTGTAAAGAAGTGACAACTTCCATCAGAATGGCAAATATTGGTCCACAAAATGGATTAATGAATGGGAATTATTTACTTGGGTTAAAAAGAAAAATAAAGAGTTGGTCTTTATTTAATAATTTCGTTGCAATATTGATATGGGAAGAAAAAGACCTCAATCCCGGACTTTCTCAACTCTAAGAAAGATTTTAAAAATTTCTTCTAGAAATCTATTATTATGACGAGATTATTCAAACAATTTTAGTTGGTAAAAAAGTCCCAGATTTGTCTAGTTTTGATTCCAGGGAAAAGGGCTCTGGTTTGTGTTTCCGGGCCTGGGGCTGGGAGTGGCCGGCTGGCTCCTGAAAATCCTCGATACGCAGGGTGGTTCCCAGATAAAAGGTGGCACCAGTGCCAAGTCGTGATGGTTTGATAATACAGAGTAGCTCCTGCAATCTGCCAGCAAGAAGCGGGGCGGCTGAATTTTGTTTCCAGGGAATGGGGTGGTGGTTTCTGTTTGGGGGCCTGTGGCAGGCAGTGGCAGGCTGGCTCCTTAAAATCCACGATACGCAAGATGCTTCCAAAAGAAAGGTGGCACAAGTGCGGAGTCGGGCTGGTTTGATAGAGCCAAGTGGCTCCTGCAATCTGCCAGCCAGAAGCGGGGTGGGTGAGTTTTGTTGCCAGGGAAAAGGGCCATGGTTTGTTTTCCGGGGCCTGTGGCCAAGAATGGCTGGCTGGCTCCTTAAAATCCACGCCGCGCATGATGGTTCCCAGACCCAAGGGGGCACCAGTGCCGAGTCAGGCTGGTTTGATAGAGCCAAGTGGCTCCTGCAATCTGCCAGCCAGAAGATGGGCAGGTCAGTTTTACTTCCAGGAAAAAGGGCCGTAGTCTGTGTTTGGGGGCCTGTGGCTGGGAGTGGCCGGCTGCCTCCTGAAAATCCACGATACGCAGGATGGTTCCCAGATGAAAGGTGGCACCAGTGCCAAGTCGGGCTGGTTTGATAGAGCCAAGTGGCTCCTGCAATCTGCCAGGCAGAAGATGGGCGGGTGAGTTTTTTTGCCAGGGAAAAGGGCCGTGGTTTGTGTTGGGGGCCTGTGGCTGGGAGTGGCCGGCTGGCTCCTGAAAATCCACGATACGCAGGATGGTTCCCAGATGAAAGGTGGCACCAGTGCCGAGTCGGGCTGGTTTGATAGAGCCAAGTGGCTCTTGCAATCTGCCAGCCAGAAGATGGGCAGGTCAGTTTTACTTCCAGGGAATAGGGCCGTGGTTTGTTTTCGGGGGCCTGTGGCTGGGAACGGCCGCCTGGCTTCTTAAAATCCACGCCGCGCAGGATGGTTCCCAGACCCAAGGTGGCACAAGTGCCAAGTCGGGCTGGTTTGATAGAGTCATGTGGCTCCTGCAATCTGCCAGCCAGAAGATGGGCAGGTCAGTTTTACTTCCAGGAAAAAGGGCCGTAGTTTGTGTTTGGGGGCCTGTGGCTGGGAGTGGCCGGCTGGCTCCTAAAAATCCACGATACGCAGGATGGTTCCCAGATGAAAGGTGGCACCAGTGCCGAGTCGGGCTGGTTTGATAGAGCCAAGTGTCTCCTGCAATCTGCCAGCCAGAAGCGGGGTGGGTGAGTTTTTTTTGCCAGGGTAAAGGGCCGTGGTTTGTTTTTGGGGGCCTGTGGCCTGTTATGTCCGGCTGGCTCCTTAAAATCCATACCGCGCTGGATGATTCCCTGACACAAGGGCGCACCATTGCCGAGTCGGGTTGGATTGATAGAGCCAAGTGGCTCCTGCAATCTGCCAGCCAGAAGGTGGGCAGGTCAGTTTTACTTCCAGGGAAAAGGGCCGTAGATTTTGTTTGGGGGCCTGTGGCTGGGAGTGGCCGGCTGGCTCCTGAAAATCCACGATACGCAGGATGGCTCCCAAATGAAAAATTGCACCAGTGCCAAGTCGGGCTGGTTTGATAGTACCAAGTGGCTCCTGCAATCTGCCAGCCAGAAGATGGGCAGGTCAGTTTTACTTCCAGGGAAATGTGCCATAGTTTCTGTTTGGGGGCCTGTGGCTGGCAGTAGCCGGCTGGCTCCTGAAAATCCACGATACGCAGGATGGTTCCCAGATGAAAGGTGGCCCCAGTTCCGAGCCGGGCTGGTTTGATAGAGCCATGTGGCTCCTGCAATCTGCCAGCCAGAAGCGGGGTGGGTGAGTTTTGTTTGCCAGGGAAAAAGGCCGTAGTTTTTTTTCCGGGCCTGTGGCCTGGAATGGCCGGCTGGCTCCTGAAAATCCAAGCCGCGCAGGATGGTTCCCAGATGAAAGGTGGCACCAGTGCCCAGTCGGGCTGTTTTGATAGAGCCAAGTGGCTCCTGAAATCTGCCAGCCAGAAGGCGGGCCGCTGAGATTTTCTTCCAGGGAAAAGGGCCGTGGTATGTGTTTGGGGCCCTGTGGCTGGGAGTGGCCGGCTGGCTCCTGAAAATCCACGACACGCATGATGGTTCCCAGATGAAAGGTGGCACCAGTGCCGAGTCCGTCTGGTTTGATAGAGCCAAGTGGCTCCTGCAATCTGCCAGGCAGAAGATGGGCAGGTCAGTTTTACGTCCAGGGAAAGGGCCGGAAGTTGTGTTTGGGGGCCTGAGGATGGGAGTGGCCGGCTGGCTCCTGAAAATGCACGATACTCAGGATGATTGCCAGACCCAAGTTGGCACCACAGCCAAGTCGGGCTGGTTTGATAGAGCCATGCGGCTCCTGCAATCTGCCAGCCAGAAGATGGGCAGGTCAGTTTTACTTCCAGGGAAAAGGGCTGTAGTTTTGATTTGGGGGCCTGTGGCTGGGAGTGTCCGGCTGGCTCCTGAAAATCGACGATACGCAGGATGGCTCCCAAATGAAAAATTGCATCAGTGCCAAGTCGGGCTGGTATGATAGTTCCAAGTGGCTCCTGCAATCTGCCAGCCAGAAGATGGGCAGGTCAGTTTTACTTCCAGAGAAAAGGGCCATAGATTTGTTTGGGGGCCTGTGGCTGGGAGTGGCCATCTGGCTCCTGAAAATCCACGATACGCAAGATGGTTCCCAGATGAAAGGTGGCACCAGTGCCGAGTCAGGCTGGTTTGGTAGAGCCAAGTGGCTCCTGCATTCTGCCAGCCAGCAGCGGGGCGGGTCAGTTTTGTTTGCCAGGGAAAAGGGCCGTGGTTTGTTTTCGGGGCCCGTGGCTGGAAGTGTCCGGCTGGCTCCTGAAAATCCACGCCGCGCAGGATGGTTCCCAGACCCAAGGTGGCACCAGTGCCGAGTCGGGCTGGTTTGATAGAACCAAGTGGCTCCTGCAATCTGCCAGGCAGAAGATGGGCAGGCCAGTTTTACTTCCAGGGAAAAGGGCCGTAGTTTGTGTTTGGGGGCCTGTGGCTGGGAGTAGCAGGCTGGCTCCTGAAAATTCACAATACGCAGGATGGTTCCCAAATGAAAAATGGCACCAGTGCCAAGTCGGGCTGGTTTGATAGTACCAAGTAGCTCCTGCAATCTGACAGCCAGAAGATGGGCAGGTCTGTTTTACTTCCAGGGAAAAGGGCCGTAGTTTGTGTTTGAGGGCCAGTGGCTTGGAATGGCCTACTGGCTCCTGAAAATCCACGCCGCGCATGATGGTTCTGAAATGAAAGGTGGCACCAGTGCCGAGTTGGGCTGGTTTGATAGAGCCATGTGGCTCCTGCAATCTGCCAGCCAGAAGATGGGCAGGTCAATTTTACTTCCAGGGAAAAGGGCCGTAGTTTGTGTTTGGGGGCCTGTGGCTGGGAGTGGCCGGCTGGCTCCTGAAAATCCCCAATACACAGGATGGTTCCCAGATGAAAGATGGCACCAGTGCTGAGTCGGGCTGGTTTGATAGAGCCAAGTGGCTCCTGCAATCTGCCAGCCAGAAGATGGGCAGGTCAGTTTTACTTCCAGGGAAAAGGGCCGTAGTTTGTGTTTGGGGGCCTGTGGCGGGTGAATGGCCGTCTGGTTCCTTAAAATCCACGCCGCGCATGATGGTTCCCAGACCCAAGGTAGCACCAGTGCCGAGTTGTGCTGGTTTGATAGAGCCAAGCGGCTCCTGCAATCTGCCAGCCAGAAGCGGGGCGGGTCAGGTTTGTTTGCCAGGGAAAAGGGCCGTGGTGTGTTTGGGGGCCTGTGGCCAAGAATGGCTGGCTGGCTCCTTAAAATCCACGATGCGCAGGATGGTTCCCAGACCCAAGGGGGCACCAGTGCCGAGTCAGGCTGGTTTGATAGAGCCAAGTGGCTCCTGCAATCTGCCAGCCAGAAGATGGGCAGGTCAGTTTTACTTCCAGGGATAAGGGCCGGTAGTTTGTGTTTGGGGGCCTGTGGCTGGGAGTGGCCGGCTGGCGGCTTAAAATCCACGCCGCGCAGGATGGCTCCCAGACCCAAGTTGGAACCACTGCCAAGTCGGGCTGGATTGATAGAGCCAAGTGGCTCCTGCAATCTGCCAGCCAGAAGATGGGCAGGTCAGTTTTACTTCCAGGGAAAAGGGTGGTAGTTTGTGTTTGGGGGCCTGTGGCTGGGAGTGGCCGGCTGGCTCCTGAAAATCGACGTTACGCAGGATGGCTCCCAAATGAAAAATTGCACCAGTGCCGAGTCGGGCTGGTTTGATAGTACCAAGTGTCTCCTGCAATCTGCCAGCCAGAAGCGGGGTGGGTGAGGTTTTTTTGCCAGGGTAAAGGGCCGTGGTTTGTTTTTGGGGGCCTGTGGCCTGTAATGTCCGGCTGGCTCCTTAAAATCCACACCGCGCAGGATGATTCCCTGACACAAGGGCGCACCATTGCCGAGTCGGGCTGGTTTGATAGAGCCATGTAGCTCCTGCAATCTGCCAGCCAGAAGCGGGGTGGGTGAGTGTTGTTTGCAAGGGAAAACGGCCGTGGTATTTTTTCCGGGGACTGTGGCCTGGAATGGCCGGCTGGTTCCTTAAAATCCACGCCGCGCAGGATGGTTCCCAGATGAAAGCTGGCACCAGTGCCGAGTCGGGCTGTTTTGATAGTACCAAGTGGCTCCTGCAATCTGCCAGCCAGAAGGCGGGCCGCTGAGATTTTCTTCCAGGGAAAATGGCCGTGGTATGTGTTTGGGGCCCTGTGGCTGAGAGTGGCCGTCTGGCTCCTGAAAATCCACGACACGCAGGATGGTTCCCAGATGAAATTTGGAACCAGTGCCGAGTCAGGCTGGTTTGATAGAGCCAAGTGTCTCCTGCAATCTGCCAGCCAGAAGATGGACAGGTCAGTTTTACTTCCGGGGAAGAGGGCCGGTAGTTTGTGTTTTGGGGCCTGAGGCTGGGAGTGGCCGGCTGGCTCCTGAAAATGCACGATATTCAGGATGATTGCCAGACCCAAGTTGGCACCACTGCCAAGTCGGACTGGTTTGATAGAGCCATGTGGCTCCTGCAATCTGCCAGCCAGAAGATGGGCAGGTCAGTTTTACTTCCAGGGAAAAGGGCCGTAGTTTGTGTTTGGGGGCCTGTGGCTGGGAGTGGCCGGGTGGCTCCTGAAAATCCACGATACGCAAGATGCCTCCCAAATGAAAAATGGCACCAGTGCCAAGTCGGGCTGGTTTGATAGTACCAAGTGGCTCCTGCAATCTGCCAGCCAGAAGGTGGGCAGGTCAGTTTTACTTCCAGGGAAAAGGGCCGTGGTATATGTTTGGGGGCCTGTGGCTGGGAGTGGCCGGCTGGCTCTTGAAAATCCACGATACGCAGGATGGTTCCCAGATGAAATGTGGCACCACTGCCGAGTTGGGCTGGGTTGATAGAGCCAAGTGGCTCCTGCAATCTGCCAGCCAGAAGATGGGCAGGTCTGTTTTACTTCCAGGGAAAAGGGCCGTAGTTTGTGTTTGGGGTCCTGTGGCGGGGAATGGCCGGCTGGCTCCTTAAAATCCACGCCGCGCATGATGGTTCCCAGACCCAAGGTGGCACCAGTGCCGAGTTGGGCTGGTTTGAAAGAGCCAAGTGGCTCCTGCAATCTGCCAGCCAGAAGCGGGGTCGGTGAGTTTTGTTTGCCAGGGAAAAGGGCCGTGGTTTGTTTTCGGGGCCTGTGGCTCGGAGTGGCCGGCTGGCTCCTGAAAATCCACGCCGCACAGGATGGTTCCGAGACTCAAGGGGGCACCAGTGCCGAGTCGGGCTGGTTTGATAGAGCCAAGTGGCTCCTGCAATCTGCCAGCCAGAAGATGGGCAGGTCAGTTTTACTTCCAGGGAAAAGGGCCGTAGTTTGTATTTGGGGGCCTGTGGCTGGGAGTGGCCGGCTGGGTATTGAAAATCCACGATACGCAAGATGCTTCCCAAATGAAAAATGGCACCAGTGCCAAGTCGGGATGGTGTGATACAGCCAAGTGTCTCCTGCAATCTGCCAGCCAGAAGCGGGGTCGCTGAGTTTTGTTTGCCAGGGAAAAAGGCCGTGGTTTTTTTTCCGGGGCCTGTGGCCTGGAATGGCCGGCTGGTTCCTTAAAATCCAAGCCGCGCAGGATGGTTCCCAGATGAAAGGTGGCACCAGTGCCCAGTCGGGCTGTTTTGATAGAGCCAAGTGGCTCCTGAAATCTGCCAGCCAGAAGGCGGGCCGCTGAGATTTTCTTCCAGGGAAAAGGGCCGTGGTATGTGTTTGGGGCCCTGTGGCTGGGAGTGGCCGGCTGGCTCCTGAAAATCCACGACACGCATGATGGTTCCCAGATGAAAGGTGGCACCAGTGCCGAGTCCGTCTGGTTTGATAGAGCCAAGTGGCTCCTGCAATCTGCCAGGCAGAAGATGGGCAGGTCAGTTTTACGTCCAGGGAAAGGGCCGGAAGTTGTGTTTGGGGGCCTGAGGATGGGAGTGGCCGGCTGGCTCCTGAAAATGCACGATACCCAGGATGATTGCCAGACCCAAGTTGGCACCACAGCCAAGTCGGGCTGGTTTGATAGAGCCATGTGGCTCCTGCAATCTGCCAGCCAGAAGATGGGCAGGTCAGTTTTACTTCCAGGGAAAAGGGCCGTAGTTTTGATTTGGGGGCCTGTGGCTGGGAGTGTCCGGCTGGCTCCTGAAAATCGACGATACGCAGGATGGCTCCCAAATGAAAAATTGCATCAGTGCCAAGTCGGGCTGGTATGATAGTTCCAAGTGGCTCCTGCAATCTGCCAGCCAGAAGATGGGCAGGTCAGTTTTACTTCCAGAGAAAAGGGCCATAGATTTGTTTGGGGGCCTGTGGCTGGGAGTGGCCATCTGGCTCCTGAAAATCCACGATACGCAAGATGGTTCCCAGATGAAAGGTGGCACCAGTGCCGAGTCAGGCTGGTTTGGTAGAGCCAAGTGGCTCCTGCATTCTGCCAGCCAGCAGCGGGGCGGGTCAGTTTTGTTTGCCAGGGAAAAGGGCCGTGGTTTGTTTTCGGGGCCCGTGGCTGGAAGTGTCCGGCTGGCTCCTGAAAATCCACGCCGCGCAGGATGGTTCCCAGACCCAAGGTGGCACCAGTGCCGAGTCGGGCTGGTTTGATAGAACCAAGTGGCTCCTGCAATCTGCCAGGCAGAAGATGGGCAGGCCAGTTTTACTTCCAGGGAAAAGGGCCGTAGTTTGTGTTTGGGGGCCTGTGGCTGGGAGTAGCAGGCTGGCTCCTGAAAATTCACAATACGCAGGATGGTTCCCAAATGAAAAATGGCACCAGTGCCAAGTCGGGCTGGTTTGATAGTACCAAGTAGCTCCTGCAATCTGACAGCCAGAAGATGGGCAGGTCTGTTTTACTTCCAGGGAAAAGGGCCGTAGTTTGTGTTTGAGGGCCAGTGGCTTGGAATGGCCTACTGGCTCCTGAAAATCCACGCCGCGCATGATGGTTCTGAAATGAAAGGTGGCACCAGTGCCGAGTTGGGCTGGTTTGATAGAGCCATGTGGCTCCTGCAATCTGCCAGCCAGAAGATGGGCAGGTCAATTTTACTTCCAGGGAAAAGGGCCGTAGTTTGTGTTTGGGGGCCTGTGGCTGGGAGTGGCCGGCTGGCTCCTGAAAATCCCCAATACACAGGATGGTTCCCAGATGAAAGATGGCACCAGTGCTGAGTCGGGCTGGTTTGATAGAGCCAAGTGGCTCCTGCAATCTGCCAGCCAGAAGATGGGCAGGTCAGTTTTACTTCCAGGGAAAAGGGCCGTAGTTTGTGTTTGGGGGCCTGTGGCGGGTGAATGGCCGTCTGGTTCCTTAAAATCCACGCCGCGCATGATGGTTCCCAGACCCAAGGTAGCACCAGTGCCGAGTTGTGCTGGTTTGATAGAGCCAAGCGGCTCCTGCAATCTGCCAGCCAGAAGCGGGGCGGGTCAGGTTTGTTTGCCAGGGAAAAGGGCCGTGGTGTGTTTGGGGGCCTGTGGCCAAGAATGGCTGGCTGGCTCCTTAAAATCCACGATGCGCAGGATGGTTCCCAGACCCAAGGGGGCACCAGTGCCGAGTCAGGCTGGTTTGATAGAGCCAAGTGGCTCCTGCAATCTGCCAGCCAGAAGATGGGCAGGTCAGTTTTACTTCCAGGGATAAGGGCCGGTAGTTTGTGTTTGGGGGCCTGTGGCTGGGAGTGGCCGGCTGGCGGCTTAAAATCCACGCCGCGCAGGATGGCTCCCAGACCCAAGTTGGAACCACTGCCAAGTCGGGCTGGATTGATAGAGCCAAGTGGCTCCTGCAATCTGCCAGCCAGAAGATGGGCAGGTCAGTTTTACTTCCAGGGAAAAGGGTGGTAGTTTGTGTTTGGGGGCCTGTGGCTGGGAGTGGCCGGCTGGCTCCTGAAAATCGACGTTACGCAGGATGGCTCCCAAATGAAAAATTGCACCAGTGCCGAGTCGGGCTGGTTTGATAGTACCAAGTGTCTCCTGCAATCTGCCAGCCAGAAGCGGGGTGGGTGAGGTTTTTTTGCCAGGGTAAAGGGCCGTGGTTTGTTTTTGGGGGCCTGTGGCCTGTAATGTCCGGCTGGCTCCTTAAAATCCACACCGCGCAGGATGATTCCCTGACACAAGGGCGCACCATTGCCGAGTCGGGCTGGTTTGATAGAGCCATGTAGCTCCTGCAATCTGCCAGCCAGAAGCGGGGTGGGTGAGTGTTGTTTGCAAGGGAAAACGGCCGTGGTATTTTTTCCGGGGACTGTGGCCTGGAATGGCCGGCTGGTTCCTTAAAATCCACGCCGCGCAGGATGGTTCCCAGATGAAAGCTGGCACCAGTGCCGAGTCGGGCTGTTTTGATAGTACCAAGTGGCTCCTGCAATCTGCCAGCCAGAAGGCGGGCCGCTGAGATTTTCTTCCAGGGAAAATGGCCGTGGTATGTGTTTGGGGCCCTGTGGCTGAGAGTGGCCGTCTGGCTCCTGAAAATCCACGACACGCAGGATGGTTCCCAGATGAAATTTGGAACCAGTGCCGAGTCAGGCTGGTTTGATAGAGCCAAGTGTCTCCTGCAATCTGCCAGCCAGAAGATGGACAGGTCAGTTTTACTTCCGGGGAAGAGGGCCGGTAGTTTGTGTTTTGGGGCCTGAGGCTGGGAGTGGCCGGCTGGCTCCTGAAAATGCACGATATTCAGGATGATTGCCAGACCCAAGTTGGCACCACTGCCAAGTCGGACTGGTTTGATAGAGCCATGTGGCTCCTGCAATCTGCCAGCCAGAAGATGGGCAGGTCAGTTTTACTTCCAGGGAAAAGGGCCGTAGTTTGTGTTTGGGGGCCTGTGGCTGGGAGTGGCCGGGTGGCTCCTGAAAATCCACGATACGCAAGATGCCTCCCAAATGAAAAATGGCACCAGTGCCAAGTCGGGCTGGTTTGATAGTACCAAGTGGCTCCTGCAATCTGCCAGCCAGAAGGTGGGCAGGTCAGTTTTACTTCCAGGGAAAAGGGCCGTAGTTTGTGTTTGGGGGCCTGTGGCGGGTGAATGGCCGGCTGGTTCCTTAAAATCCACGCCGCGCATGATGGTTCCCAGACCCAAGGTAGCACCAGTGCCGAGTTGTGCTGGTTTGATAGAGCCAAGCGGCTCCTGCAATCTGCCAGCCAGCAGCGGGGCGGGTCAGTTTTGTTTGCCAGGGAAAAGGGCCGTGGTTTGTTTTCGGGGCCCGTGGCTGGAAGTGTCCGGCTGGCTCCTGAAAATCCACGCCGCGCAGGATGGTTCCCAGACCCAAGGTGGCACCAGTGCCGAGTCGGGCTGGTTTGATAGAACCAAGTGGCTCCTGCAATCTGCCAGGCAGAAGATGGGCAGGCCAGTTTTACTTCCAGGGAAAAGGGCCGTAGTTTGTGTTTGGGGGCCTGTGGCTGGGAGTAGCAGGCTGGCTCCTGAAAATTCACAATACGCAGGATGGTTCCCAAATGAAAAATGGCACCAGTGCCAAGTCGGGCTGGTTTGATAGTACCAAGTAGCTCCTGCAATCTGACAGCCAGAAGATGGGCAGGTCTGTTTTACTTCCAGGGAAAAGGGCCGTAGTTTGTGTTTGAGGGCCAGTGGCTTGGAATGGCCTACTGGCTCCTGAAAATCCACGCCGCGCATGATGGTTCTGAAATGAAAGGTGGCACCAGTGCCGAGTTGGGCTGGTTTGATAGAGCCATGTGGCTCCTGCAATCTGCCAGCCAGAAGATGGGCAGGTCAATTTTACTTCCAGGGAAAAGGGCCGTAGTTTGTGTTTGGGGGCCTGTGGCTGGGAGTGGCCGGCTGGCTCCTGAAAATCCCCAATACACAGGATGGTTCCCAGATGAAAGATGGCACCAGTGCTGAGTCGGGCTGGTTTGATAGAGCCAAGTGGCTCCTGCAATCTGCCAGCCAGAAGATGGGCAGGTCAGTTTTACTTCCAGGGAAAAGGGCCGTAGTTTGTGTTTGGGGGCCTGTGGCGGGTGAATGGCCGTCTGGTTCCTTAAAATCCACGCCGCGCATGATGGTTCCCAGACCCAAGGTAGCACCAGTGCCGAGTTGTGCTGGTTTGATAGAGCCAAGCGGCTCCTGCAATCTGCCAGCCAGAAGCGGGGCGGGTCAGGTTTGTTTGCCAGGGAAAAGGGCCGTGGTGTGTTTGGGGGCCTGTGGCCAAGAATGGCTGGCTGGCTCCTTAAAATCCACGATGCGCAGGATGGTTCCCAGACCCAAGGGGGCACCAGTGCCGAGTCAGGCTGGTTTGATAGAGCCAAGTGGCTCCTGCAATCTGCCAGCCAGAAGATGGGCAGGTCAGTTTTACTTCCAGGGATAAGGGCCGGTAGTTTGTGTTTGGGGGCCTGTGGCTGGGAGTGGCCGGCTGGCGGCTTAAAATCCACGCCGCGCAGGATGGCTCCCAGACCCAAGTTGGAACCACTGCCAAGTCGGGCTGGATTGATAGAGCCAAGTGGCTCCTGCAATCTGCCAGCCAGAAGATGGGCAGGTCAGTTTTACTTCCAGGGAAAAGGGTGGTAGTTTGTGTTTGGGGGCCTGTGGCTGGGAGTGGCCGGCTGGCTCCTGAAAATCGACGTTACGCAGGATGGCTCCCAAATGAAAAATTGCACCAGTGCCGAGTCGGGCTGGTTTGATAGTACCAAGTGTCTCCTGCAATCTGCCAGCCAGAAGCGGGGTGGGTGAGGTTTTTTTGCCAGGGTAAAGGGCCGTGGTTTGTTTTTGGGGGCCTGTGGCCTGTAATGTCCGGCTGGCTCCTTAAAATCCACACCGCGCAGGATGATTCCCTGACACAAGGGCGCACCATTGCCGAGTCGGGCTGGTTTGATAGAGCCATGTAGCTCCTGCAATCTGCCAGCCAGAAGCGGGGTGGGTGAGTGTTGTTTGCAAGGGAAAACGGCCGTGGTATTTTTTCCGGGGACTGTGGCCTGGAATGGCCGGCTGGTTCCTTAAAATCCACGCCGCGCAGGATGGTTCCCAGATGAAAGCTGGCACCAGTGCCGAGTCGGGCTGTTTTGATAGTACCAAGTGGCTCCTGCAATCTGCCAGCCAGAAGGCGGGCCGCTGAGATTTTCTTCCAGGGAAAATGGCCGTGGTATGTGTTTGGGGCCCTGTGGCTGAGAGTGGCCGTCTGGCTCCTGAAAATCCACGACACGCAGGATGGTTCCCAGATGAAATTTGGAACCAGTGCCGAGTCAGGCTGGTTTGATAGAGCCAAGTGTCTCCTGCAATCTGCCAGCCAGAAGATGGACAGGTCAGTTTTACTTCCGGGGAAGAGGGCCGGTAGTTTGTGTTTTGGGGCCTGAGGCTGGGAGTGGCCGGCTGGCTCCTGAAAATGCACGATATTCAGGATGATTGCCAGACCCAAGTTGGCACCACTGCCAAGTCGGACTGGTTTGATAGAGCCATGTGGCTCCTGCAATCTGCCAGCCAGAAGATGGGCAGGTCAGTTTTACTTCCAGGGAAAAGGGCCGTAGTTTGTGTTTGGGGGCCTGTGGCTGGGAGTGGCCGGGTGGCTCCTGAAAATCCACGATACGCAAGATGCCTCCCAAATGAAAAATGGCACCAGTGCCAAGTCGGGCTGGTTTGATAGTACCAAGTGGCTCCTGCAATCTGCCAGCCAGAAGGTGGGCAGGTCAGTTTTACTTCCAGGGAAAAGGGCCGTGGTATATGTTTGGGGGCCTGTGGCTGGGAGTGGCCGGCTGGCTCCTGAAAATCCACGATACGCAGGATGGTTCCCAGATGGAAGGTGGCACCCGTGCCGAGTCGGGCTAGTTTGATAGAGCCAAGTGGCTCCTGCAATCTGCCAGGCAGAAGATGGGCAGGTCAGTTTTACTTCCAGGGAAAAGGGCCGTGGTATATGTTTGGGGGCCTGTGGCTGGGAGTGGCCGGCTGGCTCTTGAAAATCCACGATACGCAGGATGGTTCCCAGATGAAATGTGGCACCACTGCCGAGTTGGGCTGGGTTGATAGAGCCAAGTGGCTCCTGCAATCTGCCAGCCAGAAGATGGGCAGGTCTGTTTTACTTCCAGGGAAAAGGGCCGTAGTTTGTGTTTGGGGTCCTGTGGCGGGGAATGGCCGGCTGGCTCCTTAAAATCCACGCCGCGCATGATGGTTCCCAGACCCAAGGTGGCACCAGTGCCGAGTTGGGCTGGTTTGAAAGAGCCAAGTGGCTCCTGCAATCTGCCAGCCAGAAGCGGGGTCGGTGAGTTTTGTTTGCCAGGGAAAAGGGCCGTGGTTTGTTTTCGGGGCCTGTGGCTCGGAGTGGCCGGCTGGCTCCTGAAAATCCACGCCGCACAGGATGGTTCCGAGACTCAAGGGGGCACCAGTGCCGAGTCGGGCTGGTTTGATAGAGCCAAGTGGCTCCTGCAATCTGCCAGCCAGAAGATGGGCAGGTCAGTTTTACTTCCAGGGAAAAGGGCCGTAGTTTGTATTTGGGGGCCTGTGGCTGGGAGTGGCCGGCTGGGTATTGAAAATCCACGATACGCAAGATGCTTCCCAAATGAAAAATGGCACCAGTGCCAAGTCGGGATGGTGTGATACAGCCAAGTGTCTCCTGCAATCTGCCAGCCAGAAGCGGGGTCGCTGAGTTTTGTTTGCCAGGGAAAAAGGCCGTGGTTTTTTTTCCGGGGCCTGTGGCCTGGAATGGCCGGCTGGTTCCTTAAAATCCAAGCCGCGCAGGATGGTTCCCAGATGAAAGGTGGCACCAGTGCCCAGTCGGGCTGTTTTGATAGAGCCAAGTGGCTCCTGAAATCTGCCAGCCAGAAGGCGGGCCGCTGAGATTTTCTTCCAGGGAAAAGGGCCGTGGTATGTGTTTGGGGCCCTGTGGCTGGGAGTGGCCGGCTGGCTCCTGAAAATCCACGACACGCATGATGGTTCCCAGATGAAAGGTGGCACCAGTGCCGAGTCCGTCTGGTTTGATAGAGCCAAGTGGCTCCTGCAATCTGCCAGGCAGAAGATGGGCAGGTCAGTTTTACGTCCAGGGAAAGGGCCGGAAGTTGTGTTTGGGGGCCTGAGGATGGGAGTGGCCGGCTGGCTCCTGAAAATGCACGATACTCAGGATGATTGCCAGACCCAAGTTGGCACCACAGCCAAGTCGGGCTGGTTTGATAGAGCCATGTGGCTCCTGCAATCTGCCAGCCAGAAGATGGGCAGGTCAGTTTTACTTCCAGGGAAAAGGGCCGTAGTTTTGATTTGGGGGCCTGTGGCTGGGAGTGTCCGGCTGGCTCCTGAAAATCGACGATACGCAGGATGGCTCCCAAATGAAAAATTGCATCAGTGCCAAGTCGGGCTGGTATGATAGTTCCAAGTGGCTCCTGCAATCTGCCAGCCAGAAGATGGGCAGGTCAGTTTTACTTCCAGAGAAAAGGGCCATAGATTTGTTTGGGGGCCTGTGGCTGGGAGTGGCCATCTGGCTCCTGAAAATCCACGATACGCAAGATGGTTCCCAGATGAAAGGTGGCACCAGTGCCGAGTCAGGCTGGTTTGGTAGAGCCAAGTGGCTCCTGCATTCTGCCAGCCAGCAGCGGGGCGGGTCAGTTTTGTTTGCCAGGGAAAAGGGCCGTGGTTTGTTTTCGGGGCCCGTGGCTGGAAGTGTCCGGCTGGCTCCTGAAAATCCACGCCGCGCAGGATGGTTCCCAGACCCAAGGTGGCACCAGTGCCGAGTCGGGCTGGTTTGATAGAACCAAGTGGCTCCTGCAATCTGCCAGGCAGAAGATGGGCAGGCCAGTTTTACTTCCAGGGAAAAGGGCCGTAGTTTGTGTTTGGGGGCCTGTGGCTGGGAGTAGCAGGCTGGCTCCTGAAAATTCACAATACGCAGGATGGTTCCCAAATGAAAAATGGCACCAGTGCCAAGTCGGGCTGGTTTGATAGTACCAAGTAGCTCCTGCAATCTGACAGCCAGAAGATGGGCAGGTCTGTTTTACTTCCAGGGAAAAGGGCCGTAGTTTGTGTTTGAGGGCCAGTGGCTTGGAATGGCCTACTGGCTCCTGAAAATCCACGCCGCGCATGATGGTTCTGAAATGAAAGGTGGCACCAGTGCCGAGTTGGGCTGGTTTGATAGAGCCATGTGGCTCCTGCAATCTGCCAGCCAGAAGATGGGCAGGTCAATTTTACTTCCAGGGAAAAGGGCCGTAGTTTGTGTTTGGGGGCCTGTGGCTGGGAGTGGCCGGCTGGCTCCTGAAAATCCCCAATACACAGGATGGTTCCCAGATGAAAGATGGCACCAGTGCTGAGTCGGGCTGGTTTGATAGAGCCAAGTGGCTCCTGCAATCTGCCAGCCAGAAGATGGGCAGGTCAGTTTTACTTCCAGGGAAAAGGGCCGTAGTTTGTGTTTGGGGGCCTGTGGCGGGTGAATGGCCGGCTGGTTCCTTAAAATCCACGCCGCGCATGATGGTTCCCAGACCCAAGGTAGCACCAGTGCCGAGTTGTGCTGGTTTGATAGAGCCAAGCGGCTCCTGCAATCTGCCAGCCAGAAGCGGGGCGGGTCAGGTTTGTTTGCCAGGGAAAAGGGCCGTGGTGTGTTTGGGGGCCTGTGGCCAAGAATGGCTGGCTGGCTCCTTAAAATCCACGATGCGCAGGATGGTTCCCAGACCCAAGGGGGCACCAGTGCCGAGTCAGGCTGGTTTGATAGAGCCAAGTGGCTCCTGCAATCTGCCAGCCAGAAGATGGGCAGGTCAGTTTTACTTCCAGGGATAAGGGCCGGTAGTTTGTGTTTGGGGGCCTGTGGCTGGGAGTGGCCGGCTGGCGGCTTAAAATCCACGCCGCGCAGGATGGCTCCCAGACCCAAGTTGGAACCACTGCCAAGTCGGGCTGGATTGATAGAGCCAAGTGGCTCCTGCAATCTGCCAGCCAGAAGATGGGCAGGTCAGTTTTACTTCCAGGGAAAAGGGTGGTAGTTTGTGTTTGGGGGCCTGTGGCTGGGAGTGGCCGGCTGGCTCCTGAAAATCGACGTTACGCAGGATGGCTCCCAAATGAAAAATTGCACCAGTGCCGAGTCGGGCTGGTTTGATAGTACCAAGTGTCTCCTGCAATCTGCCAGCCAGAAGCGGGGTGGGTGAGGTTTTTTTGCCAGGGTAAAGGGCCGTGGTTTGTTTTTGGGGGCCTGTGGCCTGTAATGTCCGGCTGGCTCCTTAAAATCCACACCGCGCAGGATGATTCCCTGACACAAGGGCGCACCATTGCCGAGTCGGGCTGGTTTGATAGAGCCATGTAGCTCCTGCAATCTGCCAGCCAGAAGCGGGGTGGGTGAGTGTTGTTTGCAAGGGAAAACGGCCGTGGTATTTTTTCCGGGGACTGTGGCCTGGAATGGCCGGCTGGTTCCTTAAAATCCACGCCGCGCAGGATGGTTCCCAGATGAAAGCTGGCACCAGTGCCGAGTCGGGCTGTTTTGATAGTACCAAGTGGCTCCTGCAATCTGCCAGCCAGAAGGCGGGCCGCTGAGATTTTCTTCCAGGGAAAATGGCCGTGGTATGTGTTTGGGGCCCTGTGGCTGAGAGTGGCCGTCTGGCTCCTGAAAATCCACGACACGCAGGATGGTTCCCAGATGAAATTTGGAACCAGTGCCGAGTCAGGCTGGTTTGATAGAGCCAAGTGTCTCCTGCAATCTGCCAGCCAGAAGATGGACAGGTCAGTTTTACTTCCGGGGAAGAGGGCCGGTAGTTTGTGTTTTGGGGCCTGAGGCTGGGAGTGGCCGGCTGGCTCCTGAAAATGCACGATATTCAGGATGATTGCCAGACCCAAGTTGGCACCACTGCCAAGTCGGACTGGTTTGATAGAGCCATGTGGCTCCTGCAATCTGCCAGCCAGAAGATGGGCAGGTCAGTTTTACTTCCAGGGAAAAGGGCCGTAGTTTGTGTTTGGGGGCCTGTGGCTGGGAGTGGCCGGGTGGCTCCTGAAAATCCACGATACGCAAGATGCCTCCCAAATGAAAAATGGCACCAGTGCCAAGTCGGGCTGGTTTGATAGTACCAAGTGGCTCCTGCAATCTGCCAGCCAGAAGGTGGGCAGGTCAGTTTTACTTCCAGGGAAAAGGGCCGTAGTTTGTGTTTGGGGGCCTGTGGCGGGTGAATGGCCGGCTGGTTCCTTAAAATCCACGCCGCGCATGATGGTTCCCAGACCCAAGGTAGCACCAGTGCCGAGTTGTGCTGGTTTGATAGAGCCAAGCGGCTCCTGCAATCTGCCAGCCAGCAGCGGGGCGGGTCAGTTTTGTTTGCCAGGGAAAAGGGCCGTGGTTTGTTTTCGGGGCCCGTGGCTGGAAGTGTCCGGCTGGCTCCTGAAAATCCACGCCGCGCAGGATGGTTCCCAGACCCAAGGTGGCACCAGTGCCGAGTCGGGCTGGTTTGATAGAACCAAGTGGCTCCTGCAATCTGCCAGGCAGAAGATGGGCAGGCCAGTGTTACTTCCAGGGAAAAGGGCCGTAGTTTGTGTTTGGGGGCCTGTGGCTGGGAGTAGCAGGCTGGCTCCTGAAAATTCACAATACGCAGGATGGTTCCCAAATGAAAAATGGCACCAGTGCCAAGTCGGGCTGGTTTGATAGTACCAAGTAGCTCCTGCAATCTGACAGCCAGAAGATGGGCAGGTCTGTTTTACTTCCAGGGAAAAGGGCCGTAGTTTGTGTTTGAGGGCCAGTGGCTTGGAATGGCCTACTGGCTCCTGAAAATCCACGCCGCGCATGATGGTTCTGAAATGAAAGGTGGCACCAGTGCCGAGTTGGGCTGGTTTGATAGAGCCATGTGGCTCCTGCAATCTGCCAGCCAGAAGATGGGCAGGTCAATTTTACTTCCAGGGAAAAGGGCCGTAGTTTGTGTTTGGGGGCCTGTGGCTGGGAGTGGCCGGCTGGCTCCTGAAAATCCCCAATACACAGGATGGTTCCCAGATGAAAGATGGCACCAGTGCTGAGTCGGGCTGGTTTGATAGAGCCAAGTGGCTCCTGCAATCTGCCAGCCAGAAGATGGGCAGGTCAGTTTTACTTCCAGGGAAAAGGGCCGTAGTTTGTGTTTGGGGGCCTGTGGCGGGTGAATGGCCGTCTGGTTCCTTAAAATCCACGCCGCGCATGATGGTTCCCAGACCCAAGGTAGCACCAGTGCCGAGTTGTGCTGGTTTGATAGAGCCAAGCGGCTCCTGCAATCTGCCAGCCAGAAGCGGGGCGGGTCAGGTTTGTTTGCCAGGGAAAAGGGCCGTGGTGTGTTTGGGGGCCTGTGGCCAAGAATGGCTGGCTGGCTCCTTAAAATCCACGATGCGCAGGATGGTTCCCAGACCCAAGGGGGCACCAGTGCCGAGTCAGGCTGGTTTGATAGAGCCAAGTGGCTCCTGCAATCTGCCAGCCAGAAGATGGGCAGGTCAGTTTTACTTCCAGGGATAAGGGCCGGTAGTTTGTGTTTGGGGGCCTGTGGCTGGGAGTGGCCGGCTGGCGGCTTAAAATCCACGCCGCGCAGGATGGCTCCCAGACCCAAGTTGGAACCACTGCCAAGTCGGGCTGGATTGATAGAGCCAAGTGGCTCCTGCAATCTGCCAGCCAGAAGATGGGCAGGTCAGTTTTACTTCCAGGGAAAAGGGACGGTAGTTTGTGTTTGGGGGCCTGTGGCTGGGAGTGGCCGGCTGGCTCCTGAAAATCGACGTTACGCAGGATGGCTCCCAAATGAAAAATTGCACCAGTGCCGAGTCGGGCTGGTTTGATAGTACCAAGTGTCTCCTGCAATCTGCCAGCCAGAAGCGGGATGGGTGAGGTTTTTTTGCCAGGGTAAAGGGCCGTGGTTTGTTTTTGGGGGCCTGTGGCCTGTAATGTCCGGCTGGCTCCTTAAAATCCACACCGCGCAGGATGATTCCCTGACACAAGGGCGCACCATTGCCGAGTCGGGCTGGTTTGATAGAGCCATGTAGCTCCTGCAATCTGCCAGCCAGAAGCGGGGTGGGTGAGTGTTGTTTGCAAGGGAAAACGGCCGTGGTATTTTTTCCGGGGACTGTGGCCTGGAATGGCCGGCTGGTTCCTTAAAATCCACGCCGCGCAGGATGGTTCCCAGATGAAAGCTGGCACCAGTGCCGAGTCGGGCTGTTTTGATAGTACCAAGTGGCTCCTGCAATCTGCCAGCCAGAAGGCGGGCCGCTGAGATTTTCTTCCAGGGAAAATGGCCGTGGTATGTGTTTGGGGCCCTGTGGCTGAGAGTGGCCGTCTGGCTCCTGAAAATCCACGACACGCAGGATGGTTCCCAGATGAAATTTGGAACCAGTGCCGAGTCAGGCTGGTTTGATAGAGCCAAGTGTCTCCTGCAATCTGCCAGCCAGAAGATGGACAGGTCAGTTTTACTTCCGGGGAAGAGGGCCGGTAGTTTGTGTTTTGGGGCCTGAGGCTGGGAGTGGCCGGCTGGCTCCTGAAAATGCACGATATTCAGGATGATTGCCAGACCCAAGTTGGCACCACTGCCAAGTCGGACTGGTTTGATAGAGCCATGTGGCTCCTGCAATCTGCCAGCCAGAAGATGGGCAGGTCAGTTTTACTTCCAGGGAAAAGGGCCGTAGTTTGTGTTTGGGGGCCTGTGGCTGGGAGTGGCCGGGTGGCTCCTGAAAATCCACGATACGCAAGATGCCTCCCAAATGAAAAATGGCACCAGTGCCAAGTCGGGCTGGTTTGATAGTACCAAGTGGCTGCTGCAATCTGCCAGCCAGAAGGTGGGCAGGTCAGTTTTACTTCCAGGGAAAAGGGCCGTGGTATATGTTTGGGGGCCTGTGGCTGGGAGTGGCCGGCTGGCTCCTGAAAATCCACGATACGCAGGATGGTTCCCAGATGGAAGGTGGCACCCGTGCCGAGTCGGGCTAGTTTGATAGAGCCAAGTGGCTCCTGCAATCTGCCAGGCAGAAGATGGGCAGGTCAGTTTTACTTCCAGGGAAAAGGGCCGTGGTATATGTTTGGGGGCCTGTGGCTGGGAGTGGCCGGCTGGCTCTTGAAAATCCACGATACGCAGGATGGTTCCCAGATGAAATGTGGCACCACTGCCGAGTTGGGCTGGGTTGATAGAGCCAAGTGGCTCCTGCAATCTGCCAGCCAGAAGATGGGCAGGTCTGTTTTACTTCCAGGGAAAAGGGCCGTAGTTTGTGTTTGGGGTCCTGTGGCGGGGAATGGCCGGCTGGCTCCTTAAAATCCACGCCGCGCATGATGGTTCCCAGACCCAAGGTGGCACCAGTGCCGAGTTGGGCTGGTTTGAAAGAGCCAAGTGGCTCCTGCAATCTGCCAGCCAGAAGCGGGGTCGGTGAGTTTTGTTTGCCAGGGAAAAGGGCCGTGGTTTGTTTTCGGGGCCTGTGGCTCGGAGTGGCCGGCTGGCTCCTGAAAATCCACGCCGCACAGGATGGTTCCGAGACTCAAGGGGGCACCAGTGCCGAGTCGGGCTGGTTTGATAGAGCCAAGTGGCTCCTGCAATCTGCCAGCCAGAAGATGGGCAGGTCAGTTTTACTTCCAGGGAAAAGGGCCGTAGTTTGTATTTGGGGGCCTGTGGCTGGGAGTGGCCGGCTGGGTATTGAAAATCCACGATACGCAAGATGCTTCCCAAATGAAAAATGGCACCAGTGCCAAGTCGGGATGGTGTGATACAGCCAAGTGTCTCCTGCAATCTGCCAGCCAGAAGCGGGGTCGCTGAGTTTTGTTTGCCAGGGAAAAAGGCCGTGGTTTTTTTTCCGGGGCCTGTGGCCTGGAATGGCCGGCTGGTTCCTTAAAATCCATGCCGCGCAGGATGGTTCCCAGATGAAAGGTGGCACCAGTGCCGAGTCGGGCTGTTTTGATAGAGCCAAGTGGCTCCTGCAATCTGCCAGCCAGAAGATGGGCAGGTCTGTTTTACATCCAGGGAAAAGGGCCGTAGATTGTTTTTGGGGACCTGTGGCTGGGAGTGGCCGGCTGGCTCCTGAAAATCCACGATACGCAGGATGGTTCCCCGATGAAAGGTGGCACCAGTGCCGAGTCGGGCTGGTTTGATAGAGCTAAGTGGCTCCTGCAATCTGCCAGCCAGAAGATGGACAGGTCAGTTTTACTTCCGGGGAAGAGGGCCGGTAGTTTGTATTTGGGGGCCTGAGTTTGGGAGTGGCCGGCTGGCTCCTGAAAATCCACGATACTCAGGATGATTGCCAGACCCAAGAGGGCACAAGTGCTAAATCGAGCTGGTTTGATAGAGCCAAGTGGCTCCTGCATTCTGCCAGCCAGAAGATGGACAGTTCAGTTTTAATTCCAGGGAAAAGGACCATAGAATTTTTTTGGGGGCCTGTGGCTGGGAATGGCCGGCTGGCACCCGAAAATCCCCGATACACAGGATGGTTCCCGCATGAAATGTGGCACCAGTACCGAGTGGGGCTGGTTTGATAGAGCCAAGTGTCTCCTGCAATCTGCCAGCCAGAAATGGGCAGGTCAGTTTTACTTCCAGGGAAATGGGTCGTAGTTTTTGTTCGGGGGCCTGTGGCTGGGAGTAGCCGGCTGGCTCCTGAAAATCCACGATACGCAGGAGGGTTCCCAGATGAAAGGTGGAACCAGTGCCGAGTCGAGTTGGTTTGATAGAGCCAAGTGGCTCCTGCAATCTGCCAGCCAGAAGCGGGGTGGGTGAATTTTGTTTGCCAGGGAAAGGGCTGTGGTTTTTTTTCTGGGGCCTGTGGATCGGAATGACCGGCTGGCTCATTGAAATCCACGCCGCGCAGGATGGTTCCCAGACCCGTGGGGGCACCAGTGCCGAGTCGGGCTGGTTTGATAGAGCCAAGTGGCTCCTGCAATCTGCCAGCCAGAAGGTGGGCAGGTCAGTTTTACTTCCAGGGAAAGGGGCCGTAGTTTGTGTTTGGGGGCCTGTGGCTGGGTGTGGCCGTCTGGCTCCTGAAAATCCACGATAGGCAAGATGCCTGCCAAATGAAAAATGGCACCAGTGCCAAGTCGGGCTGGTTTGATAGTAACAAGTTGCTCCTGCAATCTGCCAGCCAGAAGGTGGGAAGGTCAGTTTTACTTCCAGGGAAAATGGCCGTGGTATGTGTTTGGGGGCCTGTGGCTGGGAGTGGCCGGCTGGCTCTTGAAAATCCACGATACGCAGGATGGTTCCCAGATGAAAGGTGGCACCAGTGCCGAGTCGGGCTCGTTTGATAGAGCCAAGTGGCTCCTGCAATCTGCCAGCCAGAAGATGGGCAGGTCAGTTTTACTTCCAGGGAAAATGGCCGTGGTATGTGTTTGGGGGCCTGTGGCTGGGAGTGGCCGGCTGGCTCCTGAAAATCCACGATATGCAGGATGGTTCCCAGATGAAAGGTGGCACCAGTGCCGAGTCGGGCTCGTTTGATAGAGCCAAGTGGCTCCTGCAATCTGCCAGCCAGAAGATGGGCAGGTCTGTTTTACTTCCAGGGAAAAGGGCCATAGTTTGTGTTTGGGGGCCTGTGGCGGGTGAATGGCCGGCTGGTTCCTTAAAATTCACGCCGCGCATGATGGTTCCCAGACCCAAGGGGGCACCAGTGCCGAGTCAGGCTGGTTTGATAGAGCCAAGTGGCTCCTGCAATCTGCCAGCCAGAAGATGGGCAGGTCAGTTTTACTTCCAGGGATAAGGGCCGGTAGTTTGTGTTTGGGGGCCTGTGGCTGGGAGTGGCCGGCTGGCGGCTTAAAATCCACGCCGCGCAGGATGGCTCCCAGACCCAAGTTGGAACCACTGCCAAGTCGGGCTGGATTGATAGAGCCAAGTGGCTCCTGCAATCTGCCAGCCAGAAGATGGGCAGGTCAGTTTTACTTCCAGGGAAAAGGGCCGGTAGTTTGTGTTTGGGGGCCTGTGGCTGGGAGTGGCCGGCTGGCTCCTGAAAATCGACGTTACGCAGGATGGCTCCCAAATGAAAAATTGCACCAGTGCCGAGTCGGGCTGGTTTGATAGTACCAAGTGTCTCCTGCAATCTGCCAGCCAGAAGCGGGGTGGGTGAGGTTTTTTTGCCAGGGTAAAGGGCCGTGGTTTGTTTTTGGGGGCCTGTGGCCTGTAATGTCCGGCTGGCTCCTTAAAATCCACACCGCGCAGGATGATTCCCTGACACAAGGGCGCACCATTGCCGAGTCGGGCTGGTTTGATAGAGCCATGTAGCTCCTGCAATCTGCCAGCCAGAAGCGGGGTGGGTGAGTGTTGTTTGCAAGGGAAAACGGCCGTGGTATTTTTTCAGGGGACTGTGGCCTGGAATGGCCGGCTGGTTCCTTAAAATCCACGCCGCGCAGGATGGTTCCCAGATGAAAGCTGGCACCAGTGACGAGTCGGGCTGTTTTGATAGTACCAAGTGGCTCCTGCAATCTGCCAGCCAGAAGGCGGGCCGCTGAGATTTTCTTCCAGGGAAAATGGCCGTGGTATGTGTTTGGGGCCCTGTGGCTGAGAGTGGCCGTCTGGCTCCTGAAAATCCACGACACGCAGGATGGTTCCCAGATGAAATTTGGAACCAGTGCCGAGTCAGGCTGGTTTGATAGAGCCAAGTGTCTCCTGCAATCTGCCAGCCAGAAGATGGACAGGTCAGTTTTACTTCCGGGGAAGAGGGCCGGTAGTTTGTGTTTTGGGGCCTGTGGCTGGGAGTGGCCGGCTGGCTCCTGAAAATGCACGATATTCAGGATGATTGCCAGACCCAAGTTGGCACCACTGCCAAGTCGGACTGGTTTGATAGAGCCATGTGGCTCCTGCAATCTGCCAGCCAGAAGATGGGCAGGTCAGTTTTACTTCCAGGGAAAAGGGCCGTAGTTTGTGTTTGGGGGCCTGTGGCTGGGAGTGGCCGGGTGGCTCCTGAAAATCCACGATACGCAGGATGGTTCCCAGATGGAAGGTGGCACCCGTGCCGAGTCGGGCTAGTTTGATAGAGCCAAGTGGCTCCTGCAATCTGCCAGGCAGAAGATGGGCAGGTCAGTTTTACTTCCAGGGAAAAGGGCCGTGGTATATGTTTGGGGGCCTGTGGCTGGGAGTGGCCGGCTGGCTCTTGAAAATCCACGATACGCAGGATGGTTCCCAGATGAAATGTGGCACCACTGCCGAGTTGGGCTGGGTTGATAGAGCCAAGTGGCTCCTGCAATCTGCCAGCCAGAAGATGGGCAGGTCTGTTTTACTTCCAGGGAAAAGGGCCGTAGTTTGTGTTTGGGGTCCTGTGGCGGGGAATGGCCGGCTGGCTCCTTAAAATCCACGCCGCGCATGATGGTTCCCAGACCCAAGGTGGCACCAGTGCCGAGTTGGGCTGGTTTGAAAGAGCCAAGTGGCTCCTGCAATCTGCCAGCCAGAAGCGGGGTCGGTGAGTTTTGTTTGCCAGGGAAAAGGGCCGTGGTTTGTTTTCGGGGCCTGTGGCTCGGAGTGGCCGGCTGGCTCCTGAAAATCCACGCCGCACAGGATGGTTCCGAGACTCAAGGGGGCACCAGTGCCGAGTCGGGCTGGTTTGATAGAGCCAAGTGGCTCCTGCAATCTGCCAGCCAGAAGATGGGCAGGTCTGTTTTACATCCAGGGAAAAGGGCCGTAGATTGTTTTTGGGGACCTGTGGCTGGGAGTGGCCGGCTGGCTCCTGAAAATCCACGATACGCAGGATGGTTCCCCGATGAAAGGTGGCACCAGTGCCGAGTCGGGCTGGTTTGATAGAGCTAAGTGGCTCCTGCAATCTGCCAGCCAGAAGATGGACAGGTCAGTTTTACTTCCGGGGAAGAGGGCCGGTAGTTTGTATTTGGGGGCCTGAGTTTGGGAGTGGCCGGCTGGCTCCTGAAAATCCACGATACTCAGGATGATTGCCAGACCCAAGAGGGCACAAGTGCTAAATCGAGCTGGTTTGATAGAGCCAAGTGGCTCCTGCATTCTGCCAGCCAGAAGATGGACAGTTCAGTTTTAATTCCAGGGAAAAGGACCATAGACTTTTTTTGGGGGCCTGTGGCTGGGAATGGCCGGCTGGCACCCGAAAATCCCCGATACACAGGATGGTTCCCGCATGAAATGTGGCACCAGTACCGAGTGGGGCTGGTTTGATAGAGCCAAGTGTCTCCTGCAATCTGCCAGCCAGAAATGGGCAGGTCAGTTTTACTTCCAGGGAAATGGGTCGTAGTTTTTGTTCGGGGGCCTGTGGCTGGGAGTAGCCGGCTGGCTCCTGAAAATCCACGATACGCAGGAGGGTTCCCAGATGAAAGGTGGAACCAGTGCCGAGTCGAGTTGGTTTGATAGAGCCAAGTGGCTCCTGCAATCTGCCAGCCAGAAGCGGGGTGGGTGAATTTTGTTTGCCAGGGAAAGGGCTGTGGTTTTTTTTCTGGGGCCTGTGGATCGGAATGACCGGCTGGCTCATTGAAATCCACGCCGCGCAGGATGGTTCCCAGACCCGTGGGGGCACCAGTGCCGAGTCGGGCTGGTTTGATAGAGCCAAGTGGCTCCTGCAATCTGCCAGCCAGAAGGTGGGCAGGTCAGTTTTACTTCCAGGGAAAGGGGCCGTAGTTTGTGTTTGGGGGCCTGTGGCTGGGTGTGGCCGTCTGGCTCCTGAAAATCCACGATAGGCAAGATGCCTGCCAAATGAAAAATGGCACCAGTGCCAAGTCGGGCTGGTTTGATAGTAACAAGTTGCTCCTGCAATCTGCCAGCCAGAAGGTGGGAAGGTCAGTTTTACTTCCAGGGAAAATGGCCGTGGTATGTGTTTGGGGGCCTGTGGCTGGGAGTGGCCGGCTGGCTCTTGAAAATCCACGATACGCAGGATGGTTCCCAGATGAAAGGTGGCACCAGTGCCGAGTCGGGCTCGTTTGATAGAGCCAAGTGGCTCCTGCAATCTGCCAGCCAGAAGATGGGCAGGTCAGTTTTACTTCCAGGGAAAATGGCCGTGGTATGTGTTTGGGGGCCTGTGGCTGGGAGTGGCCGGCTGGCTCCTGAAAATCCACGATATGCAGGATGGTTCCCAGATGAAAGGTGGCACCAGTGCCAAGTAGGGCTGGTTTGATAGTACGAAGTGGCTCCTGCAATCTGCCAGCCAGAAGATGGGCAGGTCAGTTTTACTTCCAGGGAAAAGGGCCGTGGTATATGTTTGGGGGCCTGAGGCTTAGAGTGGCCGGCTGGCTTATGAAAATCCTCGATACGCAGGGTGGTTCCCAGATAAAAGGTGGCACCAGTGCCAAGTCGTGATGGTTTGATAATACAGAGTAGCTCCTGCAATCTGCCAGCAAGAAGCGGGGCGGCTGAATTTTGTTTCCAGGGAATGGGGTGGTGGTTTCTGTTTGGGGGCCTGTGGCAGGCAGTGGCAGGCTGGCTCCTTAAAATCCACGATACGCAAGATGCTTCCAAAAGAAAGGTGGCACAAGTGCGGAGTCGGGCTGGTTTGATAGAGCCAAGTGGCTCCTGCAATCTGCCAGCCAGAAGCGGGGTGGGTGAGTTTTGTTGCCAGGGAAAAGGGCCATGGTTTGTTTTCCGGGGCCTGTGGACAAGAATGGCTGGCTGGCTCCTTAAAATCCACGCCGCGCCGGATGGTTCCCAGACCCAAGGGGGCACCAGTGCCGAGTCAGGCTGGTTTGATAGAGCCAAGTGGCTCCTGCAATCTGCCAGCCAGAAGATGGGCAGGTCAGTTTTACTTCCAGGGAATAGGGCCGTGGTTTGTTTTCGGGGGCCTGTGGCTGGGAACGGCCGCCTGGCTTCTTAAAATCCACGCCGCGCAGGATGGTTCCCAGACCCAAGTTGGAACCACTGCCAAGTCGGGCTGGTTTGATAGAGTCATGTGGCTCCTGCAATCTGCCAGCCAGAAGATGGGCAGGTCAGTTTTACTTCCAGGAAAAAGGGCCGTAGTTTGTGTTTGGGGGCCTGTGGCTGGGAGTGGCCGGCTGGCTCCTAAAAATCCACGATACGCAGGATGGTTCCCAGATGAAAGGTGGCACCAGTGCCGAGTCGGGCTGGTTTGATAGAGCCAAGTGGCTCCTGCAATCTTCCAGCCAGAAGATGGGCAGGTCAGTTTTACTTCCAGGGAATAGGGCCGGTAGTTTGTGTTCGGGGGCCTGTGGCTGGGAGTGGCCGGCTGGCGGCTTAAAATCCACGCCGCGCAGGATGGCTCCCAGACCCAAGTTTGAACCACTGCCAAGTCGGGCTGGATTGATAGAGCCAAGTGGCTCCTGCAATCTGCCAGCCAGAAGATGGGCAGGTCAGTTTTACTTCCAGGGAAAAGGGCCGTAGTTTGTGGTTGGGGGCCTGTGGCTGGGAGTGGCCGGCTGACTCCTGAAAATCGACGTTACGCAGGATGGCTCCCAAATGAAGAATTGCACCAGTGCCAAGTTGGGCTGGTTTGATAGTACCACGTGGCTCCTGCAATCCGCCAACCAGAAGATGGGCAGCTCTGTTTTACTTACAGGGAAAGGGCCATAGTTTTTTTTGGGGGGCCTGTGGCTGGCAGTGGCCGGCTGGCTCCTGAAAATCCACGATACGCAGGATGGTTCCCATATGGAAGTTGGCACCAGTGCCGAGTCGGGCTGGTTTGATAGTACCAAGTGTCTCCTGCAATCTGCCAGCCAGAAGCGGGGTGGGTGAGTTTTTTTTGCCAGGGTAAAGGGCCGTGGTTTGTTTTTGGGGGCCTGTGGCCTGTTATGTCCGGCTGGCTCCTTAAAATCCATACCGCGCTGGATGATTCCCTGACACAAGGGCGCACCATTGCCGAGTCGGGTTGGATTGATAGAGCCAAGTGGCTCCTGCAATCTGCCAGCCAGAAGATGGGCAGGTCAGTTTTACTTCCAGGGAAAAGGGCCGTAGATTTTGTTTGGGGGCCTGTGGCTGGGAGTGGCCGGCTGGCTCCTGAAAATCCACGATACGCAGGATGGCTCCCAAATGAAAAATTGCACCAGTGCCAAGTCGGGCTGGTTTGATAGTACCAAGTGGCTCCTGCAATCTGCCAGCCAGAAGATGGGCAGGTCAGTTTTACTTCCAGGGAAATGTGCCATAGTTTCTGTTTGGGGGCCTGTGGCTGGCAGTAGCCGGCTGGCTCCTGAAAATCCACGATACGCAGGATGGTTCCCAGATGAAAGGTGGCCCCAGTTCCGAGCCGGGCTGGTTTGATAGAGCCATGTGGCTCCTGCAATCTGCCAGCCAGAAGCGGGGTGGGTGAGTTTTGTTTGCCAGGGAAAAAGGCCGTAGTTTTTTTTCCGGGCCTGTGGCCTGGAATGGCCGGCTGGTTCCTTAAAATCCAAGCCGCGCAGGATGGTTCCCAGATGAAAGGTGGCACCAGTGCCCAGTCGGGCTGTTTTGATAGAGCCAAGTGGCTCCTGAAATCTGCCAGCCAGAAGGCGGGCCGCTGAGATTTTCTTCCAGGGAAAAGGGCCGTGGTATGTGTTTGGGGCCCTGTGGCTGGGAGTGGCCGGCTGGCTCCTGAAAATCCACGACACGCATGATGGTTCCCAGATGAAAGGTGGCACCAGTGCCGAGTCGGTCTGGTTTGATAGAGCCAAGTGGCTCCTGCAATCTGCCAGCCAGAAGATGGGCAGGTCAGTTTTACGTCCAGGGAAAAGGGCCGGAAGTTGTGTTTGGGGGCCTGAGGCTGGGAGTGGCCGGCTGGCTCCTGAAAATGCACGATACTCAGGATGATTGCCAGACCCAAGTTGGCACCACAGCCGAGTCGGTCTGGTTTGATAGAGCCAAGTGGCTCCTGCAATCTGCCAGCCAGAAGATGGGCAGGTCAGTTTTACTTCCAGGGAAAAGGGCCGTAGTTTTGATTTGGGGGCCTGCGGCTGGGAGTGTCCGGCTGGCTCCTGAAAATCGACGATACGCAGGATGGCTCCCAAATGAAAAATTGCATCAGTGCCAAGTCGGGCTGGTATGATAGTTCCAAGTGGCTCCTGCAATCTGCCAGCCAGAAGATGGGCAGGTCAGTTTTACTTCCAGAGAAAAGGGCCATAGATTTGTTTGGGGTCCTGTGGCTGGGAGTGGCCATCTGGCTCCTGAAAATCCACGCCGCGCCGGATGGTTCCCAGACCCAAGGGGGCACCAGTGCCGAGTCAGGCTGGTTTGATAGAGCCAAGTGGCTCCTGCATTCTGCCAGCCAGCAGCGGGGCGGGTCAGTTTTGTTTTCCAGGGAAAAGGGCCGTGGTTTGTTTTCGGGGCCCGTGGCTGGAAGTGTCCGGCTGGCTCCTGAAAATCCACGCCGCGCAGGATGGTTCCCAGACCCAAGGTGGCACCAGTGCCGAGTCGGGCTGGTTTGATAGAACCAAGTGGCTCCTGCAATCTGCCAGGCAGAAGATGGGCAGGCCAGTTTTACTTCCAGGGAAAAGGGCCGTAGTTTGTGTTTGGGGGCCTGTGGCTGGGAGTAGCAGGCTGGCTCCTGAAAATTCACGATACGCAGGATGGTTCCCAAATGAAAAATGGCACCAGTGCCAAGTCGGGCTGGTTTGATAGTACCAAGTAGCTCCTGCAATCTGACAGCCAGAAGATGGGCAGGTCTGTTTTACTTCCAGGGAAAAGGGCCGTAGTTTGTGTTTGGGGGCCTGTGGCTTGGAATGGCCTACTGGCTCGTGAAAATCCACGCCGCGCATGATGGTTCTGAGATGAAAGGTGGCACCAGTGCCGAGTTGGGCTGGTTTGATAGAGCCATGTGGCTCCTGCAATCTGCCAGCCAGAAGATGGGCAGGTCAATTTTACTTCCAGGGAAAAGGGCCGTAGTTTGTGTTTGGGGGGCCTGTGGCTGGGAGTGGCCGGCTGGCTCCTGAAAATCCCCAATACACAGGATGGTTCCCAGATGAAAGATGGCACCAGTGCTGAGTCGGGCTGGTTTGATAGAGCCAAGTGGCTCCTGCAATCTGCCAGCCAGAAGATGGGCAGGTCAGTTTTACTTCCAGGGAAAAGGGCCGTAGTTTGTGTTTGGGGGCCTGTGGCGGGTGAATGGCCGGCTGGTTCCTTAAAATCCACGCCGCGCATGATGGTTCCCAGACCCAAGGTGGCACCAGTGCCGAGTTGTGCTGGTTTGATAGAGCCAAGCGGCTCCTGCAATCTGCCAGCCAGAAGCGGGGCGGGTCAGGTTTGTTTGCCAGGGAAAAGGGCCGTGGTGTGTTTGGGGGCCTGTGGCCAAGAATGGCTGGCTGGCTCCTTAAAATCCACGATGCGCAGGATGGTTCCCAGACCCAAGGGGGCACCAGTGCCGAGTCAGGCTGGTTTGATAGAGCCAAGTGGCTCCTGCAATCTGCCAGCCAGAAGATGGGCAGGTCAGTTTTACTTCCAGGGATAAGGGCCGGTAGTTTGTTTTTGGGGGCCTGTGGCCTGTTATGTCCGGCTGGCTCCTTAAAATCCATGCCGCGCAGGATGATTCCCTGACACAAGGGCGCACCATTGCCGAGTCGGGTTGGATTGATAGAGCCAAGTGGCTCCTGCAATCTGCCAGCCAGAAGATGGGCAGGTCAGTTTTACTTCCAGGGAAAAGGGCCGTAGATTTTGTTTGGGGGCCTGTGGCTGGGAGTGGCCGGCTGGCTCCTGAAAATCCACGATACGCAGGATGGCTCCCAAATGAAAAATTGCACCAGTGCCAAGTCGGGCTGGTTTGATAGTACCAAGTGGCTCCTGCAATCTGCCAGCCAGAAGATGGGCAGGTCAGTTTTACTTCCAGGGAAATGTGCCATAGTTTCTGTTTGGGGGCCTGTGGCTGGCAGTAGCCGGCTGGCTCCTGAAAATCCACGATACGCAGGATGGTTCCCAGATGAAAGGTGGCCCCAGTTCCGAGCCGGGCTGGTTTGATAGAGCCATGTGGCTCCTGCAATCTGCCAGCCAGAAGCGGGGTGGGTGAGTTTTGTTTGCCAGGGAAAAAGGCCGTAGTTTTTTTTCCGGGCCTGTGGCCTGGAATGGCCGGCTGGCTCCTGAAAATCCAAGCCGCGCAGGATGGTTCCCAGATGAAAGGTGGCACCAGTGCCCAGTCGGGCTGTTTTGATAGAGCCAAGTGGCTCCTGCAATCTGCCAGCCAGAAGGCGGGCCGCTGAGATTTTCTTCCAGGGAAAATGGCCGTGGTATGTGTTTGGGGCCCTGTGGCTGGGAGTGGCCGGCTGGCTCCTGAAAATCCACGACACGCATGATGGTTCCCAGATGAAAGGTGGCACCAGTGCCGAGTCGGTCTGGTTTGATAGAGCCAAGTGGCTCCTGCAATCTGCCAGCCAGAAGATGGGCAGGTCAGTTTTACGTCCAGGGAAAAGGGCCGGAAGTTGTGTTTGGGGGCCTGAGGCTGGGAGTGGCCGGCTGGCTCCTGAAAATGCACGATACTCAGGATGATTGCCAGACCCAAGTTGGCACCACAGCCGAGTCGGTCTGGTTTGATAGAGCCAAGTGGCTCCTGCAATCTGCCAGCCAGAAGATGGGCAGGTCAGTTTTACTTCCAGGGAAAAGGGCCGTAGTTTTGATTTGGGGGCCTGCGGCTGGGAGTGTCCGGCTGGCTCCTGAAAATAGACGATACGCAGGATGGCTCCCAAATGAAAAATTGCATCAGTGCCAAGTCGGGCTGGTATGATAGTTCCAAGTGGCTCCTGCAATCTGCCAGCCAGAAGATGGGCAGGTCAGTTTTACTTCCAGAGAAAAGGGCCATAGATTTGTTTGGGGTCCTGTGGCTGGGAGTGGCCATCTGGCTCCTGAAAATCCACGCCGCGCCGGATGGTTCCCAGACCCAAGGGGGCACCAGTGCCGAGTTGGGCTGGTTTGATAGAGCCAAGTGGCTCCTGCATTCTGCCAGCCAGCAGCGGGGCGGGTCAGTTTTGTTTTCCAGGGAAAAGGGCCGTGGTTTGTTTTCGGGGCCCGTGGCTGGAAGTGTCCGGCTGGCTCCTGAAAATCCACGCCGCGCAGGATGGTTCCCAGACCCAAGGTGGCACCAGTGCCGAGTCGGGCTGGTTTGATAGAACCAAGTGGCTCCTGCAATCTGCCAGGCAGAAGATGGGCAGGCCAGTTTTACTTCCAGGGAAAAGGGCCGTAGTTTGTGTTTGGGGGCCTGTGGCTGGGAGTAGCAGGCTGGCTCCTGAAAATTCACGATACGCAGGATGGTTCCCAAATGAAAAATGGCACCAGTGCCAAGTCGGGCTGGTTTGATAGTACCAAGTAGCTCCTGCAATCTGACAGCCAGAAGATGGGCAGGTCTGTTTTACTTCCAGGGAAAAGGGCCGTAGTTTGTGTTTGGGGGCCTGTGGCTTGGAATGGCCTACTGGCTCGTGAAAATCCACGCCGCGCATGATGGTTCTGAGATGAAAGGTGGCACCAGTGCCGAGTTGGGCTGGTTTGATAGAGCCATGTGGCTCCTGCAATCTGCCAGCCAGAAGATGGGCAGGTCAATTTTACTTCCAGGGAAAAGGGCCGTAGTTTGTGTTTGGGGGGCCTGTGGCTGGGAGTGGCCGGCTGGCTCCTGAAAATCCCCAATACACAGGATGGTTCCCAGATGAAAGATGGCACCAGTGCTGAGTCGGGCTGGTTTGATAGAGCCAAGTGGCTCCTGCAATCTGCCAGCCAGAAGATGGGCAGGTCAGTTTTACTTCCAGGGAAAAGGGCCGTAGTTTGTGTTTGGGGGCCTGTGGCGGGTGAATGGCCGGCTGGTTCCTTAAAATCCACGCCGCGCATGATGGTTCCCAGACCCAAGGTGGCACCAGTGCCGAGTTGTGCTGGTTTGATAGAGCCAAGCGGCTCCTGCAATCTGCCAGCCAGAAGCGGGGCGGGTCAGGTTTGTTTGCCAGGGAAAAGGGCCGTGGTGTGTTTGGGGGCCTGTGGCCAAGAATGGCTGGCTGGCTCCTTAAAATCCACGATGCGCAGGATGGTTCCCAGACCCAAGGGGGCACCAGTGCCGAGTCAGGCTGGTTTGATAGAGCCAAGTGGCTCCTGCAATCTGCCAGCCAGAAGATGGGCAGGTCAGTTTTACTTCCAGGGATAAGGGCCGGTAGTTTGTGTTTGGGGGCCTGTGGCTGGGAGTGGCCGGCTGGCGGCTTAAAATCCACGCCGCGCAGGATGGCTCCCAGACCCAAGTTGGAACCACTGCCAAGTCGGGCTGGATTGATAGAGCCAAGTGGCTCCTGCAATCTGCCAGCCAGAAGATGGGCAGGTCAGTTTTACTTCCAGGGAAAAGGGCCGTAGTTTGTGTTTGGGGGCCTGTGGCTGGGAGTGGCCGGCTGGCTCCTGAAAATCGACGTTACGCAGGATGGCTCCCAAATGAAAAATTGCACCAGTGCCGAGTCGGGCTGGTTTGATAGTACCAAGTGTCTCCTGCAATCTGCCAGCTAGAAGCGGGGTGGGTGAGGTTTTTTTGCCAGGGTAAAGGGCCGTGGTTTGTTTTTGGGGGCCTGTGGCCTGTAATGTCCGGCTGGCTCCTTAAAATCCACACCGCGCAGGATGATTCCCTGACACAAGGGCGCACCATTGCCGAGTCGGGCTGGTTTGATGGAGCCATGTAGCTCCTGCAATCTGCCAGCCAGAAGCGGGGTGGGTGAGTGTTGTTTGCAAGGGAAAACGGCCGTGGTATTTTTTCCGGGGACTGTGGCCTGGAATGGCCGGCTGGTTCCTTAAAATCCACGCCGCGCAGGATGGTTCCCAGATGAAAGCTGGCACCAGTGCCGAGTCGGGCTGTTTTGATAGTACCAAGTGGCTCCTGCAATCTGCCAGCCAGAAGGCGGGCCGCTGAGATTTTCTTCCAGGGAAAATGGCCGTGGTATGTGTTTGGGGCCCTGTGGCTGGGAGTGGCCGTCTGGCTCCTGAAAATCCACGACACGCAGGATGGTTCCCAGATGAAATTTGGAACCAGTGCCGAGTCAGGCTGGTTTGATAGAGCCAAGTGTCTCCTGCAATCTGCCAGCCAGAAGATGGATAGGTCAGTTTTACTTCCGGGGAAGAGGGCCGGTAGTTTGTGTTTGGGGGCCTGAGGCTGGGAGTGGCCGGCTGGCTCCTGAAAATGCACGATATTCAGGATGATTGCCAGACCCAAGTTGGCACCACTGCCAAGTCGGACTGGTTTGATAGAGCCATGTGGCTCCTGCAATCTGCCAGCCAGAAGATGGGCAGGTCAGTTTTACTTCCAGGGAAAAGGGCCGTAGTTTGTGTTTGGGGGCCTGTGGCTGGGAGTGGCCGGGTGGCTCCTGAAAATCCACGATACGCAAGATGCCTCCCAAATGAAAAATGGCACCAGTGCCAAGTCGGGCTGGTTTGATAGTACCAAGTGGCTGCTGCAATCTGCCAGCCAGAAGGTGGGCAGGTCAGTTTTACTTCCAGGGAAAAGGGCCGTGGTATATGTTTGGGGGCCTGTGGCTGGGAGTGGCCGGCTGGCTCCTGAAAATCCACGATACGCAGGATGGTTCCCAGATGGAAGGTGGCACCAGTGCCGAGTCGGGCTAGTTTGATAGAGCCAAGTGGCTCCTGCAATCTGCCAGGCAGAAGATGGGCAGGTCAGTTTTACTTCCAGGGAAAAGGGCCGTGGTATATGTTTGGGGGCCTGTGGCTGGGAGTGGCCGGCTGGCTCTTGAAAATCCACGATACGCAGGATGGTTCCCAGATGAAATGTGGCACCACTGCCGAGTTGGGCTGGGTTGATAGAGCCAAGTGGCTCCTGCAATCTGCCAGCCAGAAGATGGGCAGGTCTGTTTTACTTCCAGGGAAAAGGGCCGTAGTTTGTGTTTGGGGGCCTGTGGCGGGGAATGGCCGGCTGGCTCCTTAAAATCCACGCCGCGCATGATGGTTCCCAGACCCAAGGTGGCACCAGTGCCGAGTTGGGCTGGTTTGAAAGAGCCAAGTGGCTCCTGCAATCTGCCAGCCAGAAGCGGGGTCGGTGAGTTTTGTTTGCCAGGGAAAAGGGCCGTGGTTTGTTTTCGGGGCCTGTGGCTCGGAGTGGCCGGCTGGCTCCTGAAAATCCACGCCGCACAGGATGGTTCCGAGACTCAAGGGGGCACCAGTGCCGAGTCGGGCTGGTTTGATAGAGCCAAGTGGCTCCTGCAATCTGCCAGCCAGAAGATGGGCAGGTCCGTTTTACTTCCAGGGAAAAGGGCCGTAGTTTGTATTTGGGGGCCTGTGGCTGGGAGTGGCCGGCTGGGTATTGAAAATCCACGATACGCAAGATGCTTCCAAAATGAAAAATGGCACCAGTGCCAAGTCGGGATGGTTTGATAGAACCAAGTGGCTCCTGCAATCTGCCAGCCAGAAGCGGGGTCGCTGAGTTTTGTTTGCCAGGGAAAAAGGCCGTGGTTTTTTTTCCGGGGCCTGTGGCCTGGAATGGCCGGCTGGCTCCTTAAAATCCATGCCGCGCAGCATGGTTCCCAGATGAAAGGTGGCACCAGTGCCGAGTCGGGCTGTTTTGATAGAGCCAAGTGGCTCCTGCAATCTGCCAGCCAGAAGATGGGCAGGTCTGTTTTACATCCAGGGAAAAGGGCCGTAGATTGTTTTTGGGGACCTGTGGCTGGGAGTGGCCGGCTGGCTCCTGAAAATCCACGATACGCAGGATGGTTCCCAGATGAAAGGTGGCACCAGTGCCGAGTCGGGCTGGTTTGATAGAGCTAAGTGGCTCCTGCAATCTGCCAGCCAGAAGATGGACAGGTCAGTTTTACTTCCGGGGAAGAGGGCCGGTAGTTTGTATTTGGGGGCCTGAGTTTGGGAGTGGCCGGCTGGCTCCTGAAAATCCACGATACTCAGGATGATTGCCAGACCCAAGAGGGCACAAGTGCTAAATCGAGCTGGTTTGATAGAGCCAAGTGGCTCCTGCATTCTGCCAGCCAGAAGATGGACAGTTCAGTTTTAATTCCAGGGAAAAGGACCATAGAATTTTTTTGGGGGCCTGTGGCTGGGAATGGCCGGCTGGCACCCGAAAATCCCCGATACACAGGATGGTTCCCGCATGAAATGTGGCACCAGTACCGAGTGGGGCTGGTTTGATAGAGCCAAGTGTCTCCTGCAATCTGCCAGCCAGAAGATGGGCAGGTCAGTTTTACTTCCAGGGAAATGGGTCGTAGTTTTTGTTCGGGGGCCTGTGGCTGGGAGTAGCCGGCTGGCTCCTGAAAATCCACGATACGCAGGAGGGTTCCCAGATGAAAGGTGGAACCAGTGCCGAGTCGAGTTGGTTTGATAGAGCCAAGTGGCTCCTGCAATCTGCCAGCCAGAAGCGGGGTGGGTGAATTTTGTTTGCCAGGGAAAGGGCTGTGGTTTTTTTTCTGGGGCCTGTGGATCGGAATGACCGGCTGGCTCATTGAAATCCACGCCGCGCAGGATGGTTCCCAGACCCGTGGGGGCACCAGTGCCGAGTCGGGCTGGTTTGATAGAGCCAAGTGGCTCCTGCAATCTGCCAGCCAGAAGGTGGGCAGGTCAGTTTTACTTCCAGGGAAAGGGGCCGTAGTTTGTGTTTGGGGGCCTGTGGCTGGGTGTGGCCGTCTAGCTCCTGAAAATCCACGATACGCAAGATGCCTGCCAAATGAAAAATGGCACCAGTGCCAAGTCGGGCTGGTTTGATAGAGCCAAGTGGCTCCTGCAATCTGCCAGCCAGAAGGTGGGCAGGTCAGTTTTACTTCCAGGGAAAATGGCCGTGGTATGTGTTTGGGGGCCTGTGGCTGGGAGTGGCCGGCTGGCTCCTGAAAATCCACGATACGCAGGATGGTTCCCAGACCCAAGGTGGCACCAGTGCCGAGTCGGGCTGGTTTGATAGAGCCAAGTGGCTCCTGCAATCTGCCAGCCAGAAGATGGGCAGGTCAGTTTTACTTCCAGGGAAAAGGGCCGTAGTTTGTGTTTGGGGGCCTGTGGCGGGTGAATGGCCGGCTGGTTCCTTAAAATCCACGCCGCGCATGATGGTTCCCAGACCCAAGGTGGCACCAGTGCCGAGTTGGGCTGGTTTGAAAGAGCCAAGTGGCTCCTGCAATCTGCCAGCCAGAAGCGGGGTGGGTGAGTTTTGTTTGCCAGGGAAAAGGGCCGTGGTTTGCTTTCGGGGCCTGTGGCTGGGAGTGGCCGGCTGGCTCCTGAAAATCCACGATACGCAAGATGGTTCCCAGACCCAAGGTGGTACCAGTGCCAAGTCGGGCTGGTTTGATAGTACCAAGTGGCTCCTGCAATCTGCCAGCCAGAAGATGGGCAGGTCAGTTTTACTTCCAGGGAAAAGGGCCGTGGTATATGTTTGGGGGCCTGAGGCTTTGAGTGGCCGGCTGGCTTATGAAAATCCACGATACGCAGGATGGTTCCCAGATGAAAGGTGGCACCAGTGCCGAGTCGGGCTGGTTTGATAGAGCCAAGTGGCTCCTGCAATCTGCCAGCCAGAAGCGGGGCGGGTCAAGTCTGTTTGCCAGGGCAAAAAGCCGTGGTGTATGGTGGGGGCCTGTGGCTGGGAGTGGCCGGCTGTCTCCTGAATATCCACGATACGCAGGATGGTTCCCAGACCCAAGGGGGCACCAGTGCCAAGTCGGGCTGGTTTGATAGAGCCAAGTGGCTCCTGCAATCTGCTAGCCAGAAGATGGGCAGGTCAGTTTTACTTCCTGGGAAAAGGGCTGTAGTGTGTGTTTGGGCGCCTGTCGCTGGGTGTGGCCGGCTGGCTCCTGAAAATCCACGATACGCAGGATGGTTCCCAGATGAATGGTGTCACCAGTGCCAAGCCGGCTGGATTGATAGGTCCAAGTGTCTTCTGCAATCTGCCAGCCAGAAGCGGGGTGGGTGAGTTTTGTTTGCCAGGGAAAAGGGCCGTGGTTTGTTTTCGGGGACCAGTGGCTGGGAGTGGCCTGCTGGTTCCTTAAAATCCACGCCGCGCATGATGGTTCCCAGACCCAAGGTGGCACCAGTGCCGAGTTGGGCTGGTGTGATAGAGCCATGTGGCTCCTGCAATCTGTCTGCCAGAAGCGGGGTGGGTGAGTTTTGTTTGCCAGGGAAAAAGGCCGTGGTTTTTTTCCGGGGCCTGTGGCCTTGGATGGCCGGCTGGTTCCTTAAAATCCACGCCGCGCAGGATGGTTCCCAGATGAAAGGTGGCACCAGTGCCGAGTCGGGCTGTTTTGATAGAGCCAAGTGGCTCCTGCAATCTGCCAGCCAGATGATGGGCAGGTCTATTTTACTTCCAGGGAAAAGGGCCGTAGTTTGTGTTTGGGGACCTGTGGCTGGGAGTGGTCGGCTGGCTCCTGAAAATCCACGATACGCATGATGGTTCCCAGATGAAAGGTGGCACAAGTGCCCAGTCGGGCTGGTTTGATAGAGCCAAGTGGCTCCTGCAATCTGCCAGCCAGAAGGCGGGCCGCTGAGATTTTCTTCTAGGGAAAAGGGTCGTGGTATGTGTTTGGGGTCCTGTGGCTGGGAGTGGCCGGCTGGCTCCTGAAAATCCACGACACGCATGATGGTTCCCAGATCAAAGGTGGCACCAGTGCCGAGTCCGTCTGGTTTGATAGAGCCAAGTGGCTCCTGCAATCTGCCAGCCAGAAGATGGGCAGGTCAGTTTTACGTCCAGGGAAAAGGGCCGGAAGTTTGTGTTTGGGGGCCTGAGGCTGGGAGTGGCTGGCTGGCTCCGGAAAATGCACGATACTCAGGATGATTGCCAGACCCAAGTTGGCACCACAGCCAAGTCGGGCTGGTTTGATAGAGCCATGTGGCTCCTGCAATCTGCCAGCCAGAAGATGGGCAGGTCAGTTTTACTTCCAGGGAAAAGGGCCGTAGTTTTTATTCGGGGGCCTGTGGCTGGGAGTGGCCGGCTGGCTCCTGAAAATCGACGATACGCAGGATGGCTCCCAAATGAAAAATTGCATCAGTGCCAAGTCGGGCTCGTATGATACTACCAAGTGGCTCCTGCAATCTGCCAGCCAGAAGATGGGCAGGTCAGTTTTACTTCCAGAGAAAAGGGCCATAGATTTGTTTGGGGGCCTGTGGCTGGCAGTGGCCATCTGGCTCCTGAAAATCCACGATACGCAAGATGGTTCCCAGATGAAAGGTGGCACCAGTGCCGAGTCGGGCTGGTTTGATAGAGCCATGTAGCTCCTGCAATCTGCCAGCCAGAAGCGGGTTGGGTGAGTTTTGTTTGCCAGGGAAAAGGGCCGTGGTTTGTTTTCGGGGAGCAGTTGCTGGGAATGGCCGGCTGGTTCCTTAAAATCCACGCCGCGCATGATGGTTCCCAGACCCAAGGTGGCACCAGTGCCGAGTTGGGCTGGTGTGATAGAGCCATGTGGCTCCTGCAATCTGTCTGCCAGAAGCGGGGTGGGTGAGTTTTGTTTGCCAGGGAACAAGGCCGTGGTTTTTTTTCCGGGGCCTGTGGCCTTGGATGGCCAGCTGGTTCCTTAAAATCCACGCCGCGCAGGATGGTTCCCAGATGAAAGGTGGCACCAGTGCCGAGTCGGGCTGTTTTGATAGAGCCAAGTGGCTCCTGCAATCTGCCAGCCAGATGATGGGCAGGTCTATTTTACTTCCAGGGAAAAGGGCCGTAGTTTGTGTTTGGGGACCTGTGGCTGGGAGTGGTCGGCTGGCTCCTGAAAATCCACGATACGCAGGATGGTTCCCAGATGAAAGGTGGCACCAGTGCCAAGTCGGGCTGGTTTGATAGAGCCAAGTGGCTCCTGCAATCTGCCAGCCAGAAGATGGGCAGGTCAGTTTTCCTTCCAGGGAAAAGAGCCGTAGTTTTTGTTTTGGGTCCTGTGGCTTGGAGTTGCCTACTGGCTCCTGAACATCCACGATACGCAGGATGGTTTCCAGACCCAAGGGGCCCCAGTGCCAAATCGGGCTGGTTTGATAGAGCCAAGTGGCTCCTGCAATCTGACAGGCAGAAGATGGGCAGGTCAGTTTTACTTCCAAGGAAAAGGGTGGTAGTTTATGTTCGGGGGCCTGTGGCTGGGAGTGGGCAGCTGGCACCCGAAAATGCCCGATACACATGATGGTTCCCAGATGAAAGGTGGCACCAGTGCCGAGTCGGGCTGGTTTGATAGAGCCAAGTGGCTCCTGCAATCTGCCAGCCAGAAGCGGGGTGGGTGAATTTTGTTTGCCAGGGAAAGGGCTGTGGTTTTTTTTCTGGGGCCTGTGGATCGGAATGACCGGCTGGCTCATTGAAATCCACGCCGCGCAGGATGGTTCCCAGACCCAAGGGGGCACCACTGCCGAGTCGGGCTGGTTTGATAGAGCCAAGTTGCTCCTGCAATCTGCCAGCCAGCAGATGGGCAGGTCAATTTTTCTTCCAGGGAAAAGGGCCGTAGATTTTGTTGGGGGCCTGTGGCTGGGAATGGCCGGCTGGCTCCTTAAAATCCACGCCGCGCATGATGGTTCCCACACCCAAGGGGGCACCAGTGCCGAGTTGGGCTGGTTTGATAGAGCCATGTGGCTCCTGCAATCTGCCAGCCAGAAGATGGGCAGGTCAATTTTACTTCCAGGGAAAAGGGCCGTAGTTTGTGTTTGGGGGCCTGTGGCTGGGAGTGGCCGGCTGGCTCCTGAAAATCCACGATACGCAGGATGGTTCCCAGATGAAAGGTGACCACAGTTCCGAGCCGGGCTGGTTTGATAGAGCCATGATGCTCCTGCAATCTGCCAGCCAGAAGCGGGGTGGGTGAGTTTTGTTTGCCAGGGGAAAAGGCCGTAGTTTTTTTTCCGGGCCTGTGGCCTGGAATGGCCGGCTGGTTCCTTAAAATCCAAGCCGCGCAGGATGGTTCCCAGATGAATGGTGTCACCAGTGCCAAGCCGGCTGGATTGATAGGTCCAAGTGTCTTCTGCAATCTGCCAGCCTGAAGCGGGGTGGGTGAGTTTTGTTTGCCAGGGAAAAGGGCCGTGGTTTGCTTTCGGAGCCTGTGGCTGGGAGTGGCCGGCTGGCTCCTGAAAATCCATGATACGCAAGATGGTTCCCAGACCCCAGGTGGCACCAGTGCCGAGTTGTGCTGGTTTGATAGAGCCAAGTGTCTCCTGTAATCTGCCAGCCAGAAGGTGGGCAGGTCAGTTTTACTTCCAGGGAAAAGGGCCGTGGTATATGTTTGGGGGCCTGAGGCTTGGAGTGGCCGGCTGGCTTATGAAAATCCACGATACGCAGGATGGTTCCCAGATGAAGGGTGGCACCACTGCCGAGTCGGGCTGGTTTGATAGAGCCAAGTGGCTCCTGCAATCTGCCAGCCAGAAGCGGGGCGGGTCAATTCTGTTTGGCAGGGAAAAGGGCCGTGGTGTGTGGTGGGGGCCTGTGGCTGAGAGTGGCCGGCTGTCTCCTGAATATCCACGATACGCAGGATGGTTCCCAGACCCAAGGGGGCACCAGTGCCAAGTCGGGCTGATTTGATAGAGCCAAGTGGCTCCTGCAATCTGCCAGCCAGAAGATGGGCAGGTCAGTTTTACTTCCTGGGAAAAGGGCTGTAGTGTGTGTTTGGGCGCCTGTCGCTGGGTGTGGCCGGCTGGCTCCTGAAAATCCACGATACGCAGGATGGTTCCCAGATGAATGGTGTCACCAGTGCCAAGCCGGCTGGATCGATAGGTCCAAGTGTCTTCTGCAATCTGCCAGCCAGAAGCGGGGTGGGTGAGTTTTGTTTGCCAGGGAAAAGGGCCGTGGTTTTTTTTCGGGGACCAGTGGCTGGGAATGGTCGGCTGGCTCCTGAAAATCCACGATACGCAGGATGGTTCCCAGATGAAAGGTGGCACCAGTGCCAAGTCGGGCTGGTTTGATAGAGCCAAGTGGCTCCTGCAATCTGCCAGCCAGAAGATGGGCAGGTCAGTTTTCCTTCCAGGGAAAAGAGCCGTAGTTTTTGTTTGGGGTCCTGTGGCTGGGAGTGGCCGGCTGGCTCCTGAACATCCACGATACGCAGGATGGTTTCCAGACCCAAGGGGCCCCAGTGCCAAATCGGGCTGGTTTGATAGAGCCAAGTGGCTCCTGCAATCTGACAGGCAGAAGATGGGCAGGTCCGTTTTACTTCCAAGGAAAAGGGTGGTAGTTTATGTTCGGGGGCCTGTGGCTGGGAGTGGGCAGCTGGCACCCGAAAATGCCCGATACACATGATGGTTCCCAGATGAAAGGTGGCACCAGTGCCGAGTCGGGCTGGTTTGATAGAGCCAAGTGGCTCCTGCAATCTGCCAGCCAGAAGCGGGGTGGGTGAATTTTGTTTGCCAGGGAAAGGGCTGTGGTTTTTTTTCTGGGGCCTGTGGATCGGAATGACCGGCTGGCTCATTGAAATCCACGCCGCGCAGGATGGTTCCCAGACCCAAGGGGGCACCAGTGCCGAGTCGGGCTGGTTTGATAGAGCCAAGTTGCTCCTGCAATCTGCCAGCCAGCAGATGGGCAGGTCAATTTTTCTTCCAGGGAAAAGGGCCGTAGATTTTGTTGGGGGCCTGTGGCTGGGAATGGCCGGCTGGCTCCTTAAAATCCACGCCGCGCATGATGGTTCCCACACCCAAGGGGGCACCAGTGCCGAGTTGGGCTGGTTTGATAGAGCCATGTGGCTCCTGCAATCTGCCAGCCAGAAGATGGGCAGGTCAATTTTACTTCCAGGGAAAAGGGCCGTAGTTTGTGTTTGGGGGCCTGTGGCTGGGAGTGGCCGGCTGGCTCCTGAAAATCCACGATACGCAGGATGGCTCCCAAATGAAAAATGGCACCAGTGCCAAGTCGGGCTGGTTTGATAGTACCAAGTGGCTCCTGCAATCTGCCAGCCAGAAGATGGGCAGGTCAGTTTTACTTCCACGGAAAAGTGCCATAGTTTCTGTTTGGGGGCCTGTGGCTGGCAGTAGCCGCCTGGCCCCTGAAAATCCACGATACGCAGGATGGTTCCCAGATGAAAGGTGACCACAGTTCCGAGCCGGGCTGGTTTGATAGAGCCATGTGGCTCCTGCAATCTGCCAGCCAGAAGCGGGGTGGGTGAGTTTTGTTTGCCAGGGAAAAAGGCCGTAGTTTTTTTTCCGGGCCTGTGGCCTGGAATGGCCGGCTGGTTCCTTAAAATCCAAGCCGCGCAGGATGGTTCCCAGATGAAAGGTGGCACCAGTGCCAAGTCGGGCTGTTTTGATAGAGCCAAGTGGCTCCTGCAATCTGCCAGCCAGAAGGCGGGCCGCTGAGATTTTCTTCCAGGGAAAAGGGCCGTGGTATGTGTTTGGGGCCCTGTGGCTGGGAGTGGCCGGCTGGCTCCTGAAAATCCACGACACGCATGATGGTTCCCAGATCAAAGGTGGCACCAGTGCCGAGTCCGTCTGGTTAATAGAGCCAAGTGGCTCCTGCAATCTGCCAGCCAGAAGATGGGCAGGTCAGTTTTACTTCCAGGGAAAAGGGCCGTAGTTTGTGTTTGGGGGCCTGTGGCGGGTGAATGGCCGGCTGGTTCCTTAAAATCCATGCCGCGCATGATGGTTCCCAGACCCAACGTGGCACCAGTGCCGAGTTGGGCTGGTTTGAAAGAGCCAAGTGTCTCCTGCAATCTGCCAGCCAGAAGCGGGGTGGGTGAGTTTTGTTTGCCAGGGAAAAGGGCCGTGGTTTGCTTTCGGAGCCTGTGGCTGGGAGTGGCCGGCTGGCTCCTGAAAATCCACGATACGCAAGATGGTTCCCAGACCCCAGGTGGCACCAGTGCCGAGTTGTGCTGGTTTGATAGAGCCAAGTGTCTCCTGTAATCTGCCAGCCAGAAGGTGGGCAGGTCAGTTTTACTTCCAGGGAAAAGGGCCGTGGTATATGTTTGGGGGCCTGAGGCTTGGAGTGGCCGGCTGGCTTATGAAAATCCACGATACGCAGGATGGTTCCCAGATGAAAGGTGGCACCACTGCCGAGTCGGGCTGGTTTGATAGAGCCAAGTGGCTCCTGCAATCTGCCAGCCAGAAGCGGGGCGGGTCAAGTCTGTTTGCCGGGGAAAAGGGCCGTGGTGTGTGGTGGGGGCCTGTGGCTGGGAGTGGCCGGCTCTCTCCTGAATATCCACGATACGCAGGATGGTTCCCAGACCCAAGGTGGCACCAGTGCCAAGTCGGGCTGATTTGATAGAGCCAAGTGGCTCCTGCAATCTGCCAGCCAGAAGATGGGCAGGTCAGTTTTACTTCCTGGGAAAAGGGCTGTAGTGTGTGTTTGGGCGCCTGTCGCTGGGTGTGGCCGGCTGGCTCCTGAAAATCCACGATACGCAGGATGGTTCCCAGATGAATGGTGTCACCAGTGCCAAGCCGGCTGGATTGATAGGTCCAAGTGTCTTCGGCAATCTGCCAGCCAGAAGCGGGGTGGGTGAGTTTTGTTTGCCAGGGAAAAGGGCCGTGGTTTGTTTTCGGGGACCAGTGGCTGGGAATGGCCGGCTGGTTCCTTAAAATCCACGCCGCGCATGATGGTTCCCAGACCCAAGGTGGCACCAGTGCCGAGTCGGGCTGGTGTGATAGAGCCATGTGGCTCCTGCAATCTGTCTTCCAGAAGCGGGGTGGGTGAGTTTTGTTTGCCAGGGAAAAAGGCCGTGGTTTTTTTTCCGGGGCCTGTGGCCTTGGATGGCCGGCTGGTTCCTTAAAATCCACGCCGCGCAGGATGGTTCCCAGATGAAAGGTGGCACCAGTGCCGAGTCGGGCTGTTTTGATAGAACCAAGTGGCTCCTGCAATCTGCCAGCCAGAAGATGGGCAGGTCTATTTTACTTCCAGGGAAAAGGGCCGTAGTTTGTGTTTGGGGACCTGTGGCTGGGAGTGGTCGGCTGGCTCCTGAAAATCCACGATACGCAGGATGGTTCCCAGATGAAAGGTGGCACCAGTGCCAAGTCGGGCTGGTTTGATAGAGCCAAGTGGCTCCTGCAATCTGCCAGCCAGAAGATGGGCAGGTCAGTTTTCCTTCCAGGGAAAAGAGCCGTAGTTTTTGTTTGGGGTCCTGTGGCTTGGAGTGGCCTACTGGCTCCTGAACATCCACGATACGCAGGATGGTTTCCAGACCCAAGGGGCCCCAGTGCCAAATCGGGCTGGTTTGATAGAGCCAAGTGGCTCCTGCAATCTGACAGGCAGAAGATGGGCAGGTCCGTTTTACTTCCAAGGAAAAGGGTGGTAGTTTATGTTCGGGGGCCTGTGGCTGGGAGTGGGCAGCTGGCACCCGAAAATGCCCGATACACATGATGGTTCCCAGATGAAAGGTGGCACCAGTGCCGAGTCGGGCTGGTTTGATAGAGCCAAGTGGCTCCTGCAATCTGCCAGCCAGAAGCGGGGTGGGTGAATTTTGTTTGCCAGGGAAAGGGCTGTGGTTTTTTTTCTGGGGCCTGTGGATCGGAATGACCGGCTGGCTCATTGAAATCCACGCCGCGCAGGATGGTTCCCAGACCCAAGGGGGCACCAGTGCCGAGTCGGGCTGGTTTGATAGAGCCAAGTTGCTCCTGCAATCTGCCAGCCAGCAGATGGGCAGGTCAATTTTTCTTCCAGGGAAAAGGGCCGTAGATTTTGTTGGGGGTCTGTGGCTGGGAATGGCCGGCTGGCTCATTAAAATCCACGCCGCGCATGATGGTTCCCACACCCAAGGGGGCACCAGTGCCGAGTTGGGCTGGTTTGATAGAGCCATGTGGCTCCTGCAATCTGCCAGCCAGAAGATGGGCAGGTCAATTTTACTTCCAGGGAAAAGGGCCGTAGTTTGTGTTTGGGGGCCTGTGGCTGGGAGTGGCCGGCTGGCTCCTGAAAATCCACGATACGCAGGATGGCTCCCAAATGAAAAATGGCACCAGTGCCAAGTCGGGCTGGTTTGATAGTACCAAGTGGCTCCTGCAATCTGCCAGCCAGAAGATGGGCAGGTCAGTTTTACTTCCAGGGAAAAGTGCCATAGTTTCTGTTTGGGGGCCTGTGGCTGGCAGTAGCCGCCTGGCCCCTGAAAATCCACGATACGCAGGATGGTTCCCAGATGAAAGGTGACCACAGTTCCGAGCCGGGCTGGTTTGATAGAGCCATGTGGCTCCTGCAATCTGCCAGCCAGAAGCGGGGTGGGTGAGTTTTGTTTGCCAGGGGAAAAGGCCGTAGTTTTTTTTCCGGGCCTGTGGCCTGGAATGGCCGGCTGGTTCCTTAAAATCCAAGCCGCGCAGGATGGTTCCCAGATGAAAGGTGGCACCAGTGCCAAGTCGGGCTGTTTTGATAGAGCCAAGTGGCTCCTGCAATCTGCCAGCCAGAAGGCGGGCCGCTGAGATTTTCTTCCAGGGAAAACGGCCGTGGTATGTGTTTGGGGCCCTGTGGCTGGGAGTGGCCGGCTGGCTCCTGAAAATCCACGACACGCATGATGGTTCCCAGATCCAAGGTGGCACCAGTGCCGAGTCCGTCTGGTTTGATTGAGCCAAGTGGCTCCTGCAATCTGCCAGCCAGAAGATGGGCAGGTCAGTTTTACGACCAGGGAAAAGGGCCGGAAGTTTGCGTTTGGGGGCCTGTGGCTGGGAGTGGCCGGCTGGCTCCTGAAAATGCACGATACTCAGGATGATTGCCAGACCCAAGTTGGCACCACAGCCAAGTCGGGCTGGTTTGATAGAGCCATGTGGCTCCTGCAATCTGCCAGCCAGAAGATGGGCAGGTCAGTTTTACTTCCAGGGAAAAGGGCCGTAGTTTTTATTCGGGGGCCTGAGGCTGGGAGTGGCCGGCTGGCTCCTGAAAATCGACGATACGCAGGATGGCTCCCAAATGAAAAATTGCATCAGTGCCAAGTCGGGCTCGTATGATAGTACCAAGTGGCTCCTGCAATCTGCCAGCCAGAAGATGGGCAGGTCAGTTTTACTTCCAGAGAAAAGGGCCATAGATTTGTTTGGGGGCCTGTGGCTGGGAGTGGCCATCTGGCTCCTGAAAATCCACGATACGCAAGATGGTTCCCAGATGAAAGGTGGCACCAGTGCCGAGTCGGGCTGGTTTGATAGAGCCATGTAGCTCCTGCAATCTGCCAGCCAGAAGCGGGGTGGGTGAGTGTTGTTTGCAAGGGAAAACGGCCGTGGTATTTTTTCCGGGCCCTGTGGCTGAGAGTGGCCGTCTGGCTCCTGAAAATCCACGACACGCAGGATGGTTCCCAGATGAAATTTGGAACCAGTGCCGAGTCAGGCTGGTTTGATAGAGCCAAGTGGCTCCTGCAATCTGCCAGCCAGAAGATGGACAGGTCAGTTTTACTTCCGGGGAAGAGGGCCGGTAGTTTGTGTTTGGGGGCCTGAGGCTGGGAGTGGCCGGCAGGCTCCTGAAAATGCACGATATTCAGGATGATTGCCAGACCCAAGTTGGCACCACTGCCAAGTCGGACTGGTTTGATAGAGCCATGTGGCTCCTGCAATCTGCCAGCCAGAAGATGGGCAGGTTAGTTTTACTTCCAGGGAAAAGGGTGGTAGTTTATGTTCGGGGGCCTGTGGCTGGGAGTGGCCGGCTGGGTATTGAAAATCCACGATACGCAAGATGCTTCCCAAATGAAAAATGGCACCAGTGCCAAGTCGGGATGGTGTGATACAGCCAAGTGTCTCCTGCAATCTGCCAGCCAGAAGCGGGGTCGCTGAGTTTTGTTTGCCAGGGAAAAGGGCCGTGGTTTTTTTTCCGGGGCCTGTGGCCTGGAATGGCCGGCTGGTTCCTTAAAATCCATGCCGCGCAGGATGGTTCCCAGATGAAAGGTGACACCAGTGCCGAGTCGGGCTGTTTTGATAGAGCCAAGTGGCTCCTGCAATCTGCCAGCCAGAAGATGGGCAGGTCTGTTTTACATCCAGGGAAAAGGGCCGTAGATTGTTTTTGGGGACCTGTGGCTGGGAGTGGCCAGCTGGCTCCTGAAAATCCACGATACGCAGGATGGTTCTCCGATGAAAGGTGGCACCAGTGCCGAGTCGGGCTGGTTTGATAGAGCTAAGTGGCTCCTGCAATCTGCCAGCCAGAAGATGGACAGGTCAGTTTTACATCCGGGGAAGAGGGCCGGTAGTTTGTATTTGGGGGCCTGAGTTTGGGAGTGGCCGGCTGGCTCCTGAAAATCCACGATACTCAGGATGATTGCCAGACCCAAGAGGGCACAAGTGCCAAATCGAGCTGGTTTGATAGAGCCAAGTGGCTTCTGCATTCTGCCAGCCAGAAGATGGACAGTTCAGTTTTAATTCCAGGGAAAAGGACCATAGAATTTTTTTGGGGGCCTGTGGCTGGGAATGGCCGGCTGGCACCCGAAAATCCCCGATACACAGGATGGTTCCCGCATGAAATGTGGCACCAGTACCGAGTGGGGCTGGTTTGCTAGAGCCAAGTGTCTCCTGCAATCTGCCAGCCAGAAGATGGACAGGTCAGTTTTACGTCCAGGGAAAAGGGCCGGAAGTTGTGTTTGGGGGCCTGAGGCTGGGAGTGGCCGGCTGGCTCCTGAAAATGCACGATACTCAGGATGATTGCCAGACCCAAGTTGGCACCACAGCCAAGTCGGGCTGGTTTGATAGAGCCATGTGGCTCCTGCAATCTGCCAGCCAGAAGCGGGGTGGGTGAATTTTGTTTGCCAGGGAAAGGGCTGTGGTTTTTTTTCTGGGGCCTGTGGATCGGAATGACCGGCTGGCTCATTGAAATCCACGCCGCGCAGGATGGTTCCCAGACCCGTGGGGGCACCAGTGCCGAGTCGGGCTGGTTTGATAGAGCCAAGTGGCTCCTGCAATCTGCCAGCCAGAAGGTGGGCAGGTCAGTTTTACTTCCAGGGAAAGGGGCCGTGGTATGTGTTTGGGGGCCTGTGGCTGGGAGTGGCCGGCTGGCTCCTGAAAATCCACGATACGCAGGATGGTTCCCAGATGAATGGTGTCACCAGTGCCAAGCCGGCTGGATTGATAGGTCCAAGTGTCTTCTGCAATCTGCCAGCCAGAAGCGGGGTGGGTGAGTTTTGTTTGCCAGGGAAAAGGGCCGTGGTTTGTTTTCGGGGACCAGTGGCTGGGAGTGGCCGGCTGGTTCCTTAAAATCCACGCCGCGCATGATGGTTCCCAGACCCAAGGTGGCACCAGTGCCGAGTTGGGCTGGTTTGATAGAGCCAAGTGGCTCCTGCAATCTGCCAGCCAGAAGCGGGGTGGGTGAATTTTGTTTGCCAGGGAAAGGGCTGTGGTTTTTTTTCTGGGGCCTGTGGATCGGAATGACCGGCTGGCTCATTGAAATCCACGCCGCGCAGGATGGTTCCCAGACCCAATGTGGCACCAGTGCCGAGTCGGGCTGGTTTGATAGAGCCAAGTTGCTCCTGCAATCTGCCAGCCAGCAGATGGGCAGGTCAATTTTTCTTCCAGGGAAAAGGGCCGTAGATTTTGTTGGGGGCCTGTGGCTGGGAATGGCCGGCTGGCTCCTTAAAATCCACGCCGCGCATGATGGTTCCCACACCCAAGGGGGCACCAGTGCCGAGTTGGGCTGGTTTGATAGAGCCATGTGGCTCCTGCAATCTGCCAGCCAGAAGATGGGCAGGTCAGTTTTACTTCCAGGGAAAAGTGCCATAGTTTCTGTTTGGGGGCCTGTGGCTGGCAGTAGCCGCCTGGCCCCTGAAAATCCACGATACGCAGGATGGTTCCCAGATGAAAGGTGACCACTGTTCCGAGCCGGGCTGGTTTGATAGAGCCATGTGGCTCCTGCAATCTGCCAGCCAGAAGCGGGGTGGGTGAGTTTTGTTTGCCAGGGAAAAAGGCCGTAGTTTTTTTTCCGGGCCTGTGGCCTGGAATGGCCGGCTGGTTCCTTAAAATCCAAGCCGCGCAGGATGGTTCCCAGATGAAAGGTGGCACCAGTGCCAAGTCGGGCTGTTTTGATAGAGCCAAGTGGCTCCTGCAATCTGCCAGCCAGAAGGCGGGCCGCTGAGATTTTCTTCCAGGGAAAAGGGCCGTGGTATGTGTTTGGGGCCCTGTGGCTGGGAGTGGCCGGCTGGCTCCTGAAAATCCACGACACGCATGATGGTTCCCAGATCAAAGGTGGCACCAGTGCCGAGTCCGTCTGGTTAATAGAGCCAAGTGGCTCCTGCAATCTGCCAGCCAGAAGATGGGCAGGTCAGTTTTACTTCCAGGGAAAAGGGCCGTAGTTTGTGTTTGGGGGCCTGTGGCGGGTGAATGGCCGGCTGGTTCCTTAAAATCCATGCCGCGCATGATGGTTCCCAGACCCAAGGTGGCACCAGTGCCGAGTTGGGCTGGTTTGAAAGAGCCAAGTGTCTCCTGCAATCTGCCAGCCAGAAGCGGGGTGGGTGAGTTTTGTTTGCCAGGGAAAAGGGCCGTGGTTTGCTTTCGGAGCCTGTGGCTGGGAGTGGCCGGCTGGCTCCTGAAAATCCACGATACGCAAGATGGTTCCCAGACCCCAGGTGGCACCAGTGCCGAGTTGTGCTGGTTTGATAGAGCCAAGTGTCTCCTGTAATCTGCCAGCCAGAAGGTGGGCAGGTCAGTTTTACTTCCAGGGAAAAGGGCCGTGGTATATGTTTGGGGGCCTGAGGCTTGGAGTGGCCGGCTGGCTTATGAAAATCCACGATACGCAGGATGGTTCCCAGATGAAAGGTGGCACCACTGCCGAGTCGGGCTGGTTTGATAGAGCCAAGTGGCTCCTGCAATCTGCCAGCCAGAAGCGGGGCGGGTCAAGTCTGTTTGCCGGGGAAAAGGGCCGTGGTGTGTGGTGGGGGCCTGTGGCTGGGAGTGGCCGGCTCTCTCCTGAATATCCACGATACGCAGGATGGTTCCCAGACCCAAGGTGGCACCAGTGCCAAGTTGGGCTGATTTGATAGAGCCAAGTGGCTCCTGCAATCTGCCAGCCAGAAGATGGGCAGGTCAGTTTTACTTCCTGGGAAAAGGGCTGTAGTGTGTGTTTGGGCGCCTGTCGCTGGGTGTGGCCGGCTGGCTCCTGAAAATCCACGATACGCAGGATGGTTCCCAGATGAATGGTGTCACCAGTGCCAAGCCGGCTGGATTGATAGGTCCAAGTGTCTTCTGCAATCTGCCAGCCAGAAGCGGGGTCGCTGAGTTTTGTTTGCCAGGGAAAAGGGCCGTGGTTTGTTTTCGGGGACCAGTGGCTGGGAATGGCCGGCTGGTTCCTTAAAATCCACGCCGCGCATGATGGTTCCCAGACCCAAGGTGGCACCAGTGCCGAGTCGGGCTGGTGTGATAGAGCCATGTGGCTCCTGCAATCTGTCTGCCAGAAGCGGGGTGGGTGAGTTTTGTTTGCCAGGGAAAAAGGCCGTGGTTTTTTTTCCGGGGCCTGTGGCCTTGGATGGCCGGCTGGTTCCTTAAAATCCACGCCGCGCAGGATGGTTCCCAGATGAAAGGTGGCACCAGTGCCGAGTCGGGCTGTTTTGATAGAGCCAAGTGGCTCCTGCAATCTGCCAGCCAGAAGATGGGCAGGTCTATTTTACTTCCAGGGAAAAGGGCCGTAGATTGTTTTTGGGGACCTGTGGCTGGGAGTGGCCGGCTGGCTCCTGAAAATCCACGATACGCAGGATGGTTCCCCGATGAAAGGTGGCACCAGTGCCGAGTCGGGCTGGTTTGATAGAGCTAAGTGGCTCCTGCAATCTGCCAGCCAGAAGATGGACAGGTCAGTTTTACTTCCGGGGAAGAGGGCCGGTAGTTTGTATTTGGGGGCCTGAGTTTGGGAGTGGCCGGCTGGCTCCTGAAAATCCACGATACTCAGGATGATTGCCAGACCCAAGAGGGCACAAGTGCCAAATCGAGCTGGTTTGATAGAGCCAAGTGGCTTCTGCATTCTGCCAGCCAGAAGATGGACAGTTCAGTTTTAATTCCAGGGAAAAGGACCATAGAATTTTTTTGGGGGCCTGTGGCTGGGAATGGCCGGCTGGCACCCGAAAATCCCCGATACACAGGATGGTTCCCGCATGAAATGTGGCACCAGTACCGAGTGGGGCTGGTTTGATAGAGCCAAGTGTCTCCTGCAATCTGCCAGCCAGAAGATGGACAGGTCAGTTTTACGTCCAGGGAAAAGGGCCGGAAGTTGTGTTTGGGGGCCTGAGGCTGGGAGTGGCCGGCTGGCTCCTGAAAATGCACGATACTCAGGATGATTGCCAGACCCAAGTTGGCACCACAGCCAAGTCGGGCTGGTTTGATAGAGCCATGTGGCTCCTGCAATCTGCCAGCCAGAAGCGGGGTGGGTGAATTTTGTTTGCCAGGGAAAGGGCTGTGGTTTTTTTCTGGGGCCTGTGGATCGGAATGACCAGCTGGCTCATTGAAATCCACGCCGCGCAGGATGGTTCCCAGACCCGTGGGGGCACCAGTGCCGAGTCGGGCTGGTTTGATAGAGCCAAGTGGCTCCTGCAATCTGCCAGCCAGAAGGTGGGCAGGTCAGTTTTACTTCCAGGGAAAGGGGCCGTGGTATGTGTTTGGGGGTCTGTGGCTGGGAGTGGCCGGCTGGCTCCTGAAAATCCACGATACGCAGGATGGTTCCCAGATGAATGGTGTCACCAGTGCCAAGCCGGCTGGATTGATAGGTCCAAGTGTCTTCTGCAATCTGCCAGCCAGAAGCGGGGTGGGTGAGTTTTGTTTGCCAGGGAAAAGGGCCGTGGTTTGTTTTCGGGGACCAGTGGCTGGGAGTGGCCGGCTGGTTCCTTAAAATCCACGCCGCGCATGATGGTTCCCAGACCCAAGGTGGCACCAGTGCCGAGTTGGGCTGGTTTGATAGAGCCAAGTGGCTCCTGCAATCTGCCAGCCAGAAGCGGGGTGGGTGAATTTTGTTTGCCAGGGAAAGGGCTGTGGTTTTTTTTCTGGGGCCTGTGGATCGGAATGACCGGCTGGCTCATTGAAATCCACGCCGCGCAGGATGGTTCCCAGACCCAAGGTGGCACCAGTGCCGAGTCGGGCTGGTTTGATAGAGCCAAGTTGCTCCTGCAATCTGCCAGCCAGCAGATGGGCAGGTCAATTTTTCTTCCAGGGAAAAGGGCCGTAGATTTTGTTGGGGGCCTGTGGCTGGGAATGGCCGGCTGGCTCCTTAAAATCCACGCCGCGCATGATGGTTCCCACACCCAAGGGGGCACCAGTGCCGAGTTGGGCTGGTTTGATAGAGCCATGTGGCTCCTGCAATCTGCCAGCCAGAAGATGGGCAGGTCAGTTTTACTTCCAGGGAAAAGTGCCATAGTTTCTGTTTGGGGGCCTGTGGCTGGCAGTAGCCGCCTGGCCCCTGAAAATCCACGATACGCAGGATGGTTCCCAGATGAAAGGTGACCACAGTTCCGAGCCGGGCTGGTTTGATAGAGCCATGTGGCTCCTGCAATCTGCCAGCCAGAAGCGGGGTGGGTGAGTTTTGTTTGCCAGGGGAAAAGGCCGTAGTTTTTTTTCCGGGCCTGTGGCCTGGAATGGCCGGCTGGTTCCTTAAAATCCAAGCCGCGCAGGATGGTTCCCAGATGAAAGGTGGCACCAGTGCCAAGTCGGGCTGTTTTGATAGAGCCAAGTGGCTCCTGCAATCTGCCAGCCAGAAGGCGGGCCGCTGAGATTTTCTTCCAGGGAAAAGGGCCGTGGTATGTGTTTGGGGCCCTGTGGCTGGGAGTGGCCGGCTGGCTCCTGAAAATCCACGACACGCATGATGGTTCCCAGATCAAAGGTGGCACCAGTGCCGAGTCCGTCTGGTTTGATAGAGCCATGTGGCTCCTGCAATCTGCCAGCCAGAAGATGGGCAGGTCAGTTTTACGTCCAGGGAAAAGGGCCGGAAGTTTGTGTTTGGGGGCCTGAGGCTGGGAGTGGCCGGCTGGCTCCTGAAAATGCACGATACTCAGGATGATTGCCAGACCCAAGTTGGCACCACAGCCAAGTCGGGCTGGTTTGATAGAGCCATGTGGCTCCTGCAATCTGCCAGCCAGAAGATGGGCAGGTCAGTTTTACTTTCAGGGAAAAGGGCCATAGATTTTATTCGGGGGCCTGTGGCTGGGAGTGGCCGGCTGGCTCCTGAAAATCGACGATACGCAGGATGGCTCCAAAATGAAAAATTGCATCAGTGCCAAGTCGGGCTGGTATGATAGTACCAAGCGGCTCCTGCAATCTGCCAGCCAGAAGATGGGCAGGTCAGTTTTACTTCCAGGGAAAAGGGCCATAGATTTGTTTGGGGGCCTCTGGCTGGGAGTGGCCATCTGGCTCCTGAAAATCCACGATACGCAAGATGGTTCCCAGATGAAAGGTGGCACCAGTGCCGAGTCGGGCTGGTTTGATAGAGCCATGTAGCTCCTGCAATCTGCCAGCCAGAAGCGGGGTGGGTGAGTTTTGTTTGCCAGGGAAAAGGGCCGTGGTTTGTTTTCAGGGACCAGTGGCTGGGAATGGCCGGCTGGCTCCTTAAAATCCACGCCGCGCATGATGGTTCCCACACCCAAGGGGGCACCAGTGCCGAGTTGGGCTGGTTTGATAGAGCCATGTGGCTCCTGCAATCTGCCAGCCAGAAGATGGGCAGGTCAATTTTACTTCCAGGGAAAAGGGCCGTAGTTTGTGTTTGGGGGCCTGTGGCTGGGAGTGGCCGGCTGGCTCCTTAAAATCCACGCCGCGCATGATGGTTCCCACACCCAAGGGGGCACCAGTGCCGAGTCGGGCTGGTGTGATAGAGCCATGTGGCTCCTGCAATCTGTCTGCCAGAAGCGGGGTGGGTGAGTTTTGTTTGCCAGGGAAAAAGGCCGTGGTTTTTTTTCCGGGGCCTGTGGCCTTGGATGGCCGGCTGGTTCCTTAAAATCCACGCCGCGCAGGATGGTTCCCAGATGAAAGGTGGCACCAGTGCCGAGTCGGGCTGTTTTGATAGAGCCAAGTGGCTCCTGCAATCTGCCAGCCAGAAGATGGGCAGGTCTATTTTACTTCCAGGGAAAAGGGCCGTAGATTGTTTTTGGGGACCTGTGGCTGGGAGTGGCCGGCTGGCTCCTGAAAATCCACGATACGCAGGATGGTTCCCCGATGAAAGGTGGCACCAGTGCCGAGTCGGGCTGGTTTGATAGAGCTAAGTGGCTCCTGCAATCTGCCAGCCAGAAGATGGACAGGTCAGTTTTACTTCCGGGGAAGAGGGCCGGTAGTTTGTATTTGGGGGCCTGAGTTTGGGAGTGGCCGGCTGGCTCCTGAAAATCCACGATACTCAGGATGATTGCCAGACCCAAGAGGGCACAAGTGCCAAATCGAGCTGGTTTGATAGAGCCAAGTGGCTTCTGCATTCTGCCAGCCAGAAGATGGACAGTTCAGTTTTAATTCCAGGGAAAAGGACCATAGAATTTTTTTGGGGGCCTGTGGCTGGGAATGGCCGGCTGGCACCCGAAAATCCCCGATACACAGGATGGTTCCCGCATGAAATGTGGCACCAGTACCGAGTGGGGCTGGTTTGATAGAGCCAAGTGTCTCCTGCAATCTGCCAGCCAGAAGATGGACAGGTCAGTTTTACGTCCAGGGAAAAGGGCCGGAAGTTGTGTTTGGGGGCCTGAGGCTGGGAGTGGCCGGCTGGCTCCTGAAAATGCACGATACTCAGGATGATTGCCAGACCCAAGTTGGCACCACAGCCAAGTCGGGCTGGTTTGATAGAGCCATGTGGCTCCTGCAATCTGCCAGCCAGAAGCGGGGTGGGTGAATTTTGTTTGCCAGGGAAAGGGCTGTGGTTTTTTTCTGGGGCCTGTGGATCGGAATGACCAGCTGGCTCATTGAAATCCACGCCGCGCAGGATGGTTCCCAGACCCGTGGGGGCACCAGTGCCGAGTCGGGCTGGTTTGATAGAGCCAAGTGGCTCCTGCAATCTGCCAGCCAGAAGGTGGGCAGGTCAGTTTTACTTCCAGGGAAAGGGGCCGTGGTATGTGTTTGGGGGTCTGTGGCTGGGAGTGGCCGGCTGGCTCCTGAAAATCCACGATACGCAGGATGGTTCCCAGATGAATGGTGTCACCAGTGCCAAGCCGGCTGGATTGATAGGTCCAAGTGTCTTCTGCAATCTGCCAGCCAGAAGCGGGGTGGGTGAGTTTTGTTTGCCAGGGAAAAGGGCCGTGGTTTGTTTTCGGGGACCAGTGGCTGGGAGTGGCCGGCTGGTTCCTTAAAATCCACGCCGCGCATGATGGTTCCCAGACCCAAGGTGGCACCAGTGCCGAGTTGGGCTGGTTTGATAGAGCCAAGTGGCTCCTGCAATCTGCCAGCCAGAAGCGGGGTGGGTGAATTTTGTTTGCCAGGGAAAGGGCTGTGGTTTTTTTTCTGGGGCCTGTGGATCGGAATGACCGGCTGGCTCATTGAAATCCACGCCGCGCAGGATGGTTCCCAGACCCAAGGTGGCACCAGTGCCGAGTCGGGCTGGTTTGATAGAGCCAAGTTGCTCCTGCAATCTGCCAGCCAGCAGATGGGCAGGTCAATTTTTCTTCCAGGGAAAAGGGCCGTAGATTTTGTTGGGGGCCTGTGGCTGGGAATGGCCGGCTGGCTCCTTAAAATCCACGCCGCGCATGATGGTTCCCACACCCAAGGGGGCACCAGTGCCGAGTTGGGCTGGTTTGATAGAGCCATGTGGCTCCTGCAATCTGCCAGCCAGAAGATGGGCAGGTCAGTTTTACTTCCAGGGAAAAGTGCCATAGTTTCTGTTTGGGGGCCTGTGGCTGGCAGTAGCCGCCTGGCCCCTGAAAATCCACGATACGCAGGATGGTTCCCAGATGAAAGGTGACCACAGTTCCGAGCCGGGCTGGTTTGATAGAGCCATGTGGCTCCTGCAATCTGCCAGCCAGAAGCGGGGTGGGTGAGTTTTGTTTGCCAGGGGAAAAGGCCGTAGTTTTTTTTCCGGGCCTGTGGCCTGGAATGGCCGGCTGGTTCCTTAAAATCCAAGCCGCGCAGGATGGTTCCCAGATGAAAGGTGGCACCAGTGCCAAGTCGGGCTGTTTTGATAGAGCCAAGTGGCTCCTGCAATCTGCCAGCCAGAAGGCGGGCCGCTGAGATTTTCTTCCAGGGAAAAGGGCCGTGGTATGTGTTTGGGGCCCTGTGGCTGGGAGTGGCCGGCTGGCTCCTGAAAATCCACGACACGCATGATGGTTCCCAGATCAAAGGTGGCACCAGTGCCGAGTCCGTCTGGTTTGATAGAGCCATGTGGCTCCTGCAATCTGCCAGCCAGAAGATGGGCAGGTCAGTTTTACGTCCAGGGAAAAGGGCCGGAAGTTTGTGTTTGGGGGCCTGAGGCTGGGAGTGGCCGGCTGGCTCCTGAAAATGCACGATACTCAGGATGATTGCCAGACCCAAGTTGGCACCACAGCCAAGTCGGGCTGGTTTGATAGAGCCATGTGGCTCCTGCAATCTGCCAGCCAGAAGATGGGCAGGTCAGTTTTACTTCCAGGGAAAAGGGCCATAGATTTTATTCGGGGGCCTGTGGCTGGGAGTGGCCGGCTGGCTCCTGAAAATCGACGATACGCAGGATGGCTCCAAAATGAAAAATTGCATCAGTGCCAAGTCGGGCTGGTATGATAGTACCAAGTGGCTCCTGCAATCTGCCAGCCAGAAGATGGGCAGGTCAGTTTTACTTCCAGGGAAAAGGGCCATAGATTTGTTTGGGGGCCTCTGGCTGGGAGTGGCCATCTGGCTCCTGAAAATCCACGATACGCAAGATGGTTCCCAGATGAAAGGTGGCACCAGTGCCGAGTCGGGCTGGTTTGATAGAGCCATGTAGCTCCTGCAATCTGCCAGCCAGAAGCGGGGTGGGTGAGTTTTGTTTGCCAGGGAAAAGGGCCGTGGTTTGTTTTCAGGGACCAGTGGCTGGGAATGGCCGGCTGGCTCCTTAAAATCCACGCCGCGCATGATGGTTCCCACACCCAAGGGGGCACCAGTGCCGAGTTGGGCTGGTTTGATAGAGCCATGTGGCTCCTGCAATCTGCCAGCCAGAAGATGGGCAGGTCAATTTTACTTCCAGGGAAAAGGGCCGTAGTTTGTGTTTGGGGGCCTGTGGCTGGGAGTGGCCGGCTGGCTCCTGAAAATCCACGATACGCAGGATGGCTCCCAAATGAAAAATGGCACCAGTGCCAAGTCGGGCTAGTTTGATAGTACCAAGTGGCTCCTGCAATCTGCCAGCCAGAAGATGGGCAGGTCAGTTTTACTTCCAAGGAAAAGTGCCATAGTTTCTGTTTGGGGGCCTGTGGCTGGCAGTAGCTGCCTGGCCCCTGAAAATCCACGATACGCAGGATGGTTCCCAGATGAAAGGTGACCACAGTTCCGAGCCGGGCTGGTTTGATAGAGCCATGTGGCTCCTGCAATCTGCCAGCCAGAAGCGGGGTGGGTGAGTTTTGTTTGCCAGGGGAAAAGGCCGTAGTTTTTTTTCCGGGCCTGTGGCCTGGAATGGCCGGCTGGTTCCTTAAAATCCAAGCCGCGCAGGATGGTTCCCAGATGAAAGGTGGCACCAGTGCCAAGTCGGGCTGTTTTGATAGAGCCAAGTGGCTCCTGCAATCTGCCAGCCAGAAGGCGGGCCGCTGAGATTTTCTTCCAGGGAAAAGGGCCATGGTATGTGTTTGGGGCCCTGTGGCAGGGAGTGGCCGGCTGGCTCCTGAAAATCCACGACACGCATGATGGTTCCCAGATGAAAGGTGGCACCAGTGCCGAGTTGTGCTGATTTGATAGAGCCAAGTGTCTCCTGTAATCTGCCAGCCAGAAGGTGGGCAGGTCAGTTTTACTTCCAGGGAAAAGGGCCGTGGTATATGTTTGGGGGCCTGAGGCTTGGAGTGGCCGGCTGGCTTATGAAAATCCACGATACGCAGGATGGTTCCCAGATGAAAGGTGGCACCACTGCCGAGTCGGGCTGGTTTGATAGAGCCAAGTGGCTCCTGCAATCTGCCAGCCAGAAGCGGGGCGGGTCAAGTCTGTTTGCCAGGGAAAAGGGCCGTGGTGTGTGGTGGGGGCCTGTGGCTGGGAGTGGCCGGCTGTCTCCTGAATATCCACGATACGCAGGATGGTTCCCAGACCCAAGGGGGCACCAGTGCCAAGTCGGGCTGGTTTGATAGAGCCAAGTGGCTCCTGCAATCTGCCAGCCAGAAGATGGGCAGGTCAGTTTTACTTCCTGGGAAACGGGCTGTAGTGTGTGTTTGGGCGCCTGTCGCTGGGTGTGGCCGGCTGGCTCCTGAAAATCCACGATACGCAGGATGGTTCCCAGATGAATGGTGTCACCAGTGCCAAGCCGGCTGGATTGATAGGTCCAAGTGTCTTCTGCAATCTGCCAGCCAGAAGCGGGGTGGGTGAGTTTTGTTTGCCAGGGAAAAGGGCCGTGGTTTGTTTTCGGGGACCAGTGGCTGGGAATGGCCGGCTGGTTCCTTAAAATCCACGCCGCGCATGATGGTTCCCAGACCCAAGGTGGCACCAGTGCCGAGTCGGGCTGGTGTGATAGAGCCATGTGGCTCCTGCAATCTGTCTGCCAGAAGCGGGGTGGGTGAGTTTTGTTTGCCAGGGAAAAAGGCCGTGGTTTTTTTTCCGGGGCCTGTGGCCTTGGATGGCCGGCTGGTTCCTTAAAATCCACGCCGCGCAGGATGGTTCCCAGATGAAAGGTGGCACCAGTGCCGAGTCGGGCTGTTTTGATAGAGCCAAGTGGCTCCTGCAATCTGCCAGCCAGATGATGGGCAGGTCTATTTTACTTCCAGGGAAAAGGGCCGTAGTTTGTGTTTGGGGACCTGTGGCTGGGAGTGGTCGGCTGGCTCCTGAAAATCCACGATACGCAGGATGGTTCCCAGATGAAAGGTGGCACCAGTGCCAAGTCGGGCTGGTTTGATAGAGCCAAGTGGCTCCTGCAATCTGCCAGCCAGAAGGTGGGCAGGTCAGTTTTCCTTCCAGGGAAAAGAGCCGTAGTTTTTGTTTGGGGTCCTGTGGCTTGGAGTGGCCTACTGGCTCCTGAACATCCACGATACGCAGGATGGTTTCCAGACCCAAGGGGCCCCAGTGCCAAATCGGGCTGGTTTGATAGAGCCAAGTGGCTCCTGCAATCTGACAGGCAGAAGATGGGCAGGTCCGTTTTACTTCCAAGGAAAAGGGTGGTAGTTTATGTTCGGGGGCCTGTGGCTGGGAGTGGGCAGCTGGCACCCGAAAATGCCCGATACACATGATGGTTCCCAGATGAAAGGTGGCACCAGTGCCGAGTCGGGCTGGTTTGATAGAGCCAAGTGGCTCCTGCAATCTGCCAGCCAGAAGCGGGGTGGGTGAATTTTGTTTGCCAGGGAAAGGGCTGTGGTTTTTTTTCTGGGGCCTGTGGATCGGAATGACCGGCTGGCTCATTGAAATCCACGCCGCGCAGGATGGTTCCCAGACCCAAGGGGGCACCAGTGCCGAGTCGGGCTGGTTTGATAGAGACAAGTTGCTCCTGCAATCTGCCAGCCAGAAGATGGGCAGGTCAGTTTTTCTTCCAGGGAAAAGGGCCGTAGATTTTGTTGGGGGCCTGTGGCTGGGAATGGCCGGCTGGCTCCTTAAAACCCACGCCGCGCATGATGGTTCCCACACCCAAGGGGGCACCAGTGCCGAGTTGGGCTGGTTTGATAGAGCCATGTGGCTCCTGCAATCTGCCAGCCAGAAGATGGACAGGTCAATTTTACTTCCAGGGAAAAGGGCCGTAGTTTGTGTTTGGGGGCCTGAGTCTGGGAGTGGCCGGCTGGCTCCTGAAAATCCACGATACGCAGGATGGCTCCCAAATGAAAAATGGCACCAGTGCCAAGTCGGGCTGGTTTGATAGTACCAAGTGGCTCCTGCAATCTGCCAGCCAGAAGATGGGCAGGTCAGTTTTACTTCCACGGAAAAGTGCCATAGTTTCTGTTTGGGGGCCTGTGGCTGGCAGTAGCCGCCTGGCCCCTGAAAATCCACGATACGCAGGATGGTTCCCAGATGAAAGGTGACCACAGTTCCGAGCCGGGCTGGTTTGATAGAGCCATGTGGCTCCTGCAATCTGCCAGCCAGAAGCGGGGTGGGTGAGTTTTGTTTGCCAGGGAAAAAGGCCGTAGTTTTTTTTCCGGGCCTGTGGCCTGGAATGGCCGGCTGGTTCCTTAAAATCCAAGCCGCGCAGGATGGTTCCCAGATGAAAGGTGGCACCAGTGCCAAGTCGGGCTGTTTTGATAGAGCCAAGTGGCTCCTGCAATCTGCCAGCCAGAAGGCGGGCCGCTGAGATTTTCTTCCAGGGAAAAGGGCCGTGGTATGTGTTTGGGGCCCTGTGGCTGGGAGTGGCCGGCTGGCTCCTGAAAATCCACGACACGCATGATGGTTCCCAGATCAAAGGTGGCACCAGTGCCGAGTCCGTCTGGTTTCATAGAGCCAAGTGGCTCCTGCAATCTGCCAGCCAGAAGATGGGCAGGTCAGTTTTTAGTCCAGGGAAAAGGGCCGGAAGTTTGTGTTTGGGGGCCTGAGGCTGGGAGTGGCCGGCTGGCTCCTGAAAATGCACGATACTCAGGATGATTGCCAGACCCAAGTTGGCACCACAGCCAAATCGGGCTGGTTTGATAGAGCCATGTGGCTCCTGCAATCTGCCAGCCAGAAGATGGGCAGGTCAGTTTTACTTCCAGGGAAAAGGGCCGTGGTATATATTTGGAGGCCTGTAGCTGGGAGTGGCCGGGTGGCTCCTGAAAATCCACGATACGCAGGATGGTTCCCAGATGAAAGGTGGCACCAGTGCCAAGTCGGGCTAGTTTGATAGAGCCAAGTGGCTCCTGCAATCTGCCAGCCAGAAGATGGGCAGGTCAGTTTTACTTCCTGGGAAAAGGGCCGTAGTTTGTATTTGGGGGCCTGTGGCTGGGAATGGCCGGCTGGCTCCTTAAAATCCACGCCGCGCAGGATGGTTCCCAGACCCAAGGTGGCACCAGTGCCGAGTTGGGCTGGTTTGATAGAGCCAAGTTGCTCCTGCAATCTGCCAGCCAGCACATGGGCAGGTCAATTTTTCTTCCAGGGAAAAGGGCCGTAGATTTTGTTGGGGGCTTGTGGCTGGGAATGGCTGGCTGGCTCCTTAAAATCCACGCCGCGCATGATGGTTCCCACACCCAAGGTGGCACCAGTGCCGAGTTGGGCTGGTTTGATAGAGCCATGTGGCTCCTGCAATCTGCCAGCCAGAAGATGGGCAGGTCAATTTTACTTCCAGGGAAAAGGGCCGTGGTATGTGTTTGGGGCCCTGTGGCTGGGAGTGGCCGGCTGGCTCCTGAAAATCCACGATACGCAGGATGGTTCCCAGATGAAAGGTGGCACCAGTGCCAAGTCGGGCTGGTTTGATAGAGCCAAGTGGCTCCTGCAATCTGCCAGCCAGAAGGTGGGCAGGTCAGTTTTCCTTCCAGGGAAAAGAGCCGTAGTTTTTGTTTGGGGTCCTGTGGCTTGGAGTGGCCTACTGGCTCCTGAACATCCACGATACGCAGGATGGTTTCCAGACCCAAGGGGCCCCAGTGCCAAATCGGGCTGGTTTGATAGAGCCAAGTGGCTCCTGCAATCTGACAGGCAGAAGATGGGCAGGTCCGTTTTACTTCCAAGGAAAAGGGTGGTAGTTTATGTTCGGGGGCCTGTGGCTGGGAGTGGGCAGCTGGCACCCGAAAATGCCCGATACACATGATGGTTCCCAGATGAAAGGTGGCACCAGTGCCGAGTCGGGCTGGTTTGATAGAGCCAAGTGGCTCCTGCAATCTGCCAGCCAGAAGCGGGGTGGGTGAATTTTGTTTGCCAGGGAAAGGGCTGTGGTTTTTTTTCTGGGGCCTGTGGATCGGAATGACCGGCTGGCTCATTGAAATCCACGCCGCGCAGGATGGTTCCCAGACCCAAGGGGGCACCAGTGCCGAGTCGGGCTGGTTTGATAGAGCCAAGTTGCTCCTGCAATCTGCCAGCCAGAAGATGGGCAGGTCAGTTTTTCTTCCAGGGAAAAGGGCCGTAGATTTTGTTGGGGGCCTGTGGCTGGGAATGGCCGGCTGGCTCCTTAAAATCCACGCCGCGCATGATGGTTCCCACACCCAAGGGGGCACCAGTGCCGAGTTGGGCTGGTTTGATAGAGCCATGTGGCTCCTGCAATCTGCCAGCCAGAAGATGGACAGATCAATTTTACTTCCAGGGAAAAGGGCCGTAGTTTGTGTTTGGGGGCCTGAGTCTGGGAGTGGCCGGCTGGCTCCTGAAAATCCACGATACGCAGGATGGCTCCCAAATGAAAAATGGCACCAGTGCCAAGTCGGGCTGGTTTGATAGTACCAAGTGGCTCCTGCAATCTGCCAGCCAGAAGATGGGCAGGTCAGTTTTACTTCCACGGAAAAGTGCCATAGTTTCTGTTTGGGGGCCTGTGGCTGGCAGTAGCCGCCTGGCCCCTGAAAATCCACGATACGCAGGATGGTTCCCAGATGAAAGGTGACCACAGTTCCGAGCCGGGCTGGTTTGATAGAGCCATGTGGCTCCTGCAATCTGCCAGCCAGAAGCGGGGTGGGTGAGTTTTGTTTGCCAGGGAAAAAGGCCGTAGTTTTTTTTCCGGGCCTGTGGCCTGGAATGGCCGGCTGGTTCCTTAAAATCCAAGCCGCGCAGGATGGTTCCCAGATGAAAGGTGGCACCAGTGCCAAGTCGGGCTGGTTTGATAGAGCCAAGTGGCTCCTGCAATCTGCCAGCCAGAAGGCGGGCCGCTGAGATTTTCTTCCAGGGAAAAGGGCCGTGGTATGTGTTTGGGGCCCTGTGGCTGGGAGTGGCCGGCTGGCTCCTGAAAATCCACGACACGCATGATGGTTCCCAGATCAAAGGTGGCACCAGTGCCGAGTCCGTCTGGTTTGATAGAGCCAAGTGGCTCCTGCAATCTGCCAGCCAGAAGATGGGCAGGTCAGTTTTTAGTCCAGGGAAAAGGGCCGGAAGTTTGTGTTTGGGGGCCTGAGGCTGGGAGTGGCCGGCTGGCTCCTGAAAATGCACGATACTCAGGATGATTGCCAGACCCAAGTTGGCACCACAGCCAAATCGGGCTGGTTTGATAGAGCCATGTGGCTCCTGCAATCTGCCAGCCAGAAGATGGGCAGGTCAGTTTTACTTCCAGGGAAAAGGGCCGTGGTATATATTTGGAGGCCTGTAGCTGGGAGTGGCCGGGTGGCTCCTGAAAATCCACGATACGCAGGATGGTTCCCAGATGAAAGGTGGCACCAGTGCCAAGTCGGGCTAGTTTGATAGAGCCAAGTGGCTCCTGCAATCTGCCAGCCAGAAGATGGGCAGGTCAGTTTTACTTCCTGGGAAAAGGGCCGTAGTTTGTATTTGGGGGCCTGTGGCTGGGAATGGCCGGCTGGCTCCTTAAAATCCACGCCGCGCAGGATGGTTCCCAGACCCAAGGTGGCACCAGTGCCGAGTTGGGCTGGTTTGATAGAGCCAAGTTGCTCCTGCAATCTGCCAGCCAGCACATGGGCAGGTCAATTTTTCTTCCAGGGAAAAGGGCCGTAGATTTTGTTGGGGGCTTGTGGCTGGGAATGGCCGGCTGGCTCCTTAAAATCCACGCCGCGCATGATGGTTCCCACACCCAAGGTGGCACCAGTGCCGAGTTGGGCTGGTTTGATAGAGCCATGTGGCTCCTGCAATCTGCCAGCCAGAAGATGGGCAGGTCAATTTTACTTCCAGGGAAAAGGGCCGTGGTATGTGTTTGGGGCCCTGTGGCTGGGAGTGGCCGGCTGGCTCCTGAAAATCCACGATACGCAGGATGGTTCCCAGATGAAAGGTGGCACCAGTGCCAAGTCGGGCTGGTTTGATAGAGCCAAGTGGCTCCTGCAATCTGCCAGCCAGAAGGTGGGCAGGTCAGTTTTCCTTCCAGGGAAAAGAGCCGTAGTTTTTGTTTGGGGTCCTGTGGCTTGGAGTGGCCTACTGGCTCCTGAACATCCACGATACGCAGGATGGTTTCCAGACCCAAGGGGCCCCAGTGCCAAATCGGGCTGGTTTGATAGAGCCAAGTGGCTCCTGCAATCTGACAGGCAGAAGATGGGCAGGTCCGTTTTACTTCCAAGGAAAAGGGTGGTAGTTTATGTTCGGGGGCCTGTGGCTGGGAGTGGGCAGCTGGCACCCGAAAATGCCCGATACACATGATGGTTCCCAGATGAAAGGTGGCACCAGTGCCGAGTCGGGCTGGTTTGATAGAGCCAAGTGGCTCCTGCAATCTGCCAGCCAGAAGCGGGGTGGGTGAATTTTGTTTGCCAGGGAAAGGGCTGTGGTTTTTTTTCTGGGGCCTGTGGATCGGAATGACCGGCTGGCTCATTGAAATCCACGCCGCGCAGGATGGTTCCCAGACCCAAGGGGGCACCAGTGCCGAGTCGGGCTGGTTTGATAGAGCCAAGTTGCTCCTGCAATCTGCCAGCCAGAAGATGGGCAGGTCAGTTTTTCTTCCAGGGAAAAGGGCCGTAGATTTTGTTGGGGGCCTGTGGCTGGGAATGGCCGGCTGGCTCCTTAAAATCCACGCCGCGCATGATGGTTCCCACACCCAAGGGGGCACCAGTGCCGAGTTGGGCTGGTTTGATAGAGCCATGTGGCTCCTGCAATCTGCCAGCCAGAAGATGGACAGATCAATTTTACTTCCAGGGAAAAGGGCCGTAGTTTGTGTTTGGGGGCCTGAGTCTGGGAGTGGCCGGCTGGCTCCTGAAAATCCACGATACGCAGGATGGCTCCCAAATGAAAAATGGCACCAGTGCCAAGTCGGGCTGGTTTGATAGTACCAAGTGGCTCCTGCAATCTGCCAGCCAGAAGATGGGCAGGTCAGTTTTACTTCCACGGAAAAGTGCCATAGTTTCTGTTTGGGGGCCTGTGGCTGGCAGTAGCCGCCTGGCCCCTGAAAATCCACGATACGCAGGATGGTTCCCAGATGAAATGTGACCACAGTTCCGAGCCGGGCTGGTTTGATAGAGCCATGTGGCTCCTGCAATCTGCCAGCCAGAAGCGGGGTGGGTGAGTTTTGTTTGCCAGGGAAAAAGGCCGTAGTTTTTTTTCCGGGCCTGTGGCCTGGAATGGCCGGCTGGTTCCTTAAAATCCAAGCCGCGCAGGATGGTTCCCAGATGAAAGGTGGCACCAGTGCCAAGTCGGGCTGGTTTGATAGAGCCAAGTGGCTCCTGCAATCTGCCAGCCAGAAGGCGGGCCGCTGAGATTTTCTTCCAGGGAAAAGGGCCGTGGTATGTGTTTGGGGCCCTGTGGCTGGGAGTGGCCGGCTGGCTCCTGAAAATCCACGACACGCATGATGGTTCCCAGATCAAAGGTGGCACCAGTGCCGAGTCCGTCTGGTTTGATAGAGCCAAGTGGCTCCTGCAATCTGCCAGCCAGAAGATGGGCAGGTCAGTTTTTAGTCCAGGGAAAAGGGCCGGAAGTTTGTGTTTGGGGGCCTGAGGCTGGGAGTGGCCGGCTGGCTCCTGAAAATGCACGATACTCAGGATGATTGCCAGACCCAAGTTGGCACCACAGCCAAATCGGGCTGGTTTGATAGAGCCATGTGGCTCCTGCAATCTGCCAGCCAGAAGATGGGCAGGTCAGTTTTACTTCCAGGGAAAAGGGCCGTGGTATATATTTGGAGGCCTGTAGCTGGGAGTGGCCGGGTGGCTCCTGAAAATCCACGATACGCAGGATGGTTCCCAGATGAAAGGTGGCACCAGTGCCAAGTCGGGCTAGTTTGATAGAGCCAAGTGGCTCCTGCAATCTGCCAGCCAGAAGATGGGCAGGTCAGTTTTACTTCCTGGGAAAAGGGCCGTAGTTTGTATTTGGGGGCCTGTGGCTGGGAATGGCCGGCTGGCTCCTTAAAATCCACGCCGCGCAGGATGGTTCCCAGACCCAAGGTGGCACCAGTGCCGAGTTGGGCTGGTTTGATAGAGCCAAGTTGCTCCTGCAATCTGCCAGCCAGCACATGGGCAGGTCAATTTTTCTTCCAGGGAAAAGGGCCGTAGATTTTGTTGGGGGCTTGTGGCTGGGAATGGCCGGCTGGCTCCTTAAAATCCACGCCGCGCATGATGGTTCCCACACCCAAGGTGGCACCAGTGCCGAGTTGGGCTGGTTTGATAGAGCCATGTGGCTCCTGCAATCTGCCAGCCAGAAGATGGGCAGGTCAATTTTACTTCCAGGGAAAAGGGCCGTAGTTTTTATTCGGGGGCCTGTGGCTGGGAGTGGCCGGCTGGCTCCTGAAAATCGACGATACGCAGGATGGCTCCCAAATGAAAAATTACATCAGTGCCAAGTCGGGCTCGTATGATAGTACCAAGTGGCTCCTGCAATCTGCCAGCCAGAAGATGGGCAGGTCAGTTTTACTTCCAGAGAAAAGGGCCATAGATTTGTTTGGGGGCCTGTGGCTGGGAGTGGCCATCTGGCTCCTGAAAATCCACGATACGCAAGATGGTTCCCAGATGAAAGGTGGCACCAGTGCCGAGTCGGGCTGGTTTGATAGAGCCATGTAGCTCCTGCAATCTGCCAGCCAGAAGCGGGGTGGGTGAGTTTTGTTTGCCAGGGAAAAGGGCCGTGGTTTGTTTTCGGGGCCTGTGGCTGGGAGTGGCCGGCTGGCTCCTGAAAATCCACGATACTCAAGATGGTTCCCAAATGAAAAATGGCACCAGTGCCAAGTCGGGCTGGTTTGATCGAGCCATGTAGCTCCTGCAATCTGCCAGCCAGAAGCGGGGTGGGTGAGTGTTGTTTGCAAGGGAAAACGGAAGTGGTATTTTTTCCGGGGACTGTGGCCTGGAATGGCCGGCTGGTTCCTTAAAATCCACGCCGCGCAGGATGGTTCCCAGATGAAAGCTGGCACCAGTGCCGAGTCGGGCTGTTTTGATAGTACCAAGTGGCTCCTGCAATCTGCCAGCCAGAAGGCGGGCCGCTGAGATTTTCTTCCAAGGAAAATGGCCGTGGTATGTGTTTGGGGCCCTGTGGCTGAGAGTGGCCGTCTGGCTCCTGAAAATCCACGACACGCAGGATGGTTCCCAGATGAAATTTGGAACCATTGCCGAGTCAGGCTGGTTTGATAGAGCCAAGTGGCTCCTGCAATCTGCCAGCCAGAAGATGGACAGGTCAGTTTTACTTCCGGGGAAGAGGGCCGGTAGTTTGTGTTTGGGGGCCTGAGGCTGGGAGTGGCCGGCTGGCTCCTGAAAATGCACGATATTCAGGATGATTGCCAGACCCAAGTTGGCACCACAGCCAAGTCGGGCTGGTTTGATAGAGCCATGTGGCTCCTGCAATCTGCCAGCCAGAAGATGGGCAGGTCAGTTTTACTTCCAGGGAAAAGGGCCGTAGTTTTTATTCGGGGGCCTGTGGCTGGGAGTGGCCGGCTGGCTCCTGAAAATCGACGATACGCAGGATGGCTCCAAAATGAAAAATTGCATCAGTGCCAAGTCGGGCTGGTATGATAGTACCAAGTGGCTCCTGCAATCTGCCAGCCAGAAGATGGGCAGGTCAGTTTTACTTCCAGGGAAAAGGGCCATAGATTTGTTTGGGGGCCTATGGCTGGGAGTGGCCATCTGGCTCCTGAAAATCCACGATACGCAAGATGGTTCCCAGATGAAAGGTGGCACCAGTGCCGAGTCGGGCTGGTTTGATAGAGCCATGTAGCTCCTGCAATCTGCCAGCCAGAAGCGGGGTGGGTGAGTTTTGTTTTCCAGGGAAAAGGGCCGTGGTTTGTTTTCAGGGACCAGTGGCTGGGAATGGCCGGCTGGCTCCTTAAAATCCACGCCGCGCATGATGGTTCCCACACCCAAGGGGGCACCAGTGCCGAGTTGGGCTGGTTTGATAGAGCCATGTGGCTCCTGCAATCTGCCAGCCAGAAGATGGGCAGGTCAATTTTACTTCCAGGGAAAAGGGCCGTAGTTTGTGTTTGGGGGCCTGTGGCTGGGAGTGGCCGGCTGGCTCCTGAAAATCCACGATACGCAGGATGGCTCCCAAATGAAAAATGGCACCAGTGCCAAGTCGGGCTGGTTTGATAGTACCAAGTGGCTCCTGCAATCTGCCAGCCAGAAGATGGGCAGGTCAGTTTTACTTCCAGGGAAAAGTGCCATAGTTTCTGTTTGGGGGCCTGTGGCTGGCAGTAGCTGCCTGGCCCCTGAAAATCCACGATACGCAGGATGGTTCCCAGATGAAAGGTGACCACAGTTCCGAGCCGGGCTGGTTTGATAGAGCCATGTGGCTCCTGCAATCTGCCAGCCAGAAGCGGGGTGGGTGAGTTTTGTTTGCCAGGGGAAAAGGCCGTAGTTTTTTTTCCGGGCCTGTGGCCTGGAATGGCCGGCTGGTTCCTTAAAATCCAAGCCGCGCAGGATGGTTCCCAGATGAAAGGTGGCACCAGTGCCAAGTCGGGCTGTTTTGATAGAGCCAAGTGGCTCCTGCAATCTGCCAGCCAGAAGGCGGGCCGCTGAGATTTTCTTCCAGGGAAAAGGGCCGTGGTATGTGTTTGGGGCCCTGTGGCAGGGAGTGGCCGGCTGGCTCCTGAAAATCCACGACACGCATGATGGTTCCCAGATGAAAGGTGGCACCAGTGCCGAGTTGTGCTGATTTGATAGAGCCAAGTGTCTCCTGTAATCTGCCAGCCAGAAGGTGGGCAGGTCAGTTTTACTTCCAGGGAAAAGGGCCGTGGTATATGTTTGGGGGCCTGAGGCTTGGAGTGGCCGGCTGGCTTATGAAAATCCACGATACGCAGGATGGTTCCCAGATGAAAGGTGGCACCACTGCCGAGTCGGGCTGGTTTGATAGAGCCAAGTGGCTCCTGCAATCTGCCAGCCATAAGCGGGGCGGGTCAAGTCTGTTTGCCAGGGAAAAGGGCCGTGGTGTGTGGTGGGGGCCTGTGGCTGGGAGTGGCCGGCTGTCTCCTGAATATCCACGATACGCAGGATGGTTCCCAGACCCAAGGGGGCACCAGTGCCAAGTCGGGCTGGTTTGATAGAACCAAGTGGCTCCTGCAATCTGCCAGCCAGAAGATGGGCAGGTCAGTTTTCCTTCCAGGGAAAAGAGCCGTAGTTTTTGTTTGGGGTCCTGTGGCTGGGAGTGGCCTACTGGCTCCTGAACATCCACGATACGCAGGAGGGTTCCCAGATGAATGGTGTCACCAGTGCCAAGCCGGCTGGATTGATAGGTCCAAGTGTCTTCTGCAATCTGCCAGCCAGAAGCGGGGTGGGTGAGTTTTGTTTGCCAGGGAAAAGGGCCGTGGTTTGTTTTCGGGGACCAGTGGCTGGGAATGGCCGGCTGGTTCCTTAAAATCCACGCCGCGCATGATGGTTCCCAGACCCAAGGAGGCACCAGTGCCAAGTCGGGCTGGTGTGATAGAGCCATGTGGCTCCTGCAATCTGTCTGCCAGAAGCGGGGTGGGTGAGTTTTGTTTGCCAGGGAAAAAGGCCGTGGTTTTTTTTCCGGGGCCTGTGGCCTTGGATGGCCGGCTGGTTCCTTAAAATCCACGCCGCGCCGGATGGTTCCCAGATGAAAGGTGGCACCAGTGCCGAGTCGGGCTGTTTTGATAGAGCCAAGTGGCTCCTGCAATCTGCCAGCCAGATGATGGGCAGGTCTATTTTACTTCCAGGGAAAAGGGCCGTAGTTTGTGTTTGGGGACCTGTGGCTGGGAGTGGTCGGCTGGCTCCTGAAAATCCACGATACGCAGGATGGTTCCCAGATGAAAGGTGGCACCAGTGCCAAGTCGGGCTGGTTTGATAGAGCCAAGTGGCTCCTGCAATCTGCCAGCCAGAAGATGGGCAGGTCAGTTTTCCTTCCAGGGAAAAGAGCCGTAGTTTTTGTTTGGGGTCCTGTGGCTGGGAGTGGCCTACTGGCTCCTGAACATCCACGATACGCAGGATGGTTTCCAGACCCAAGGGGCCCCAGTGCCAAATCGGGCTGGTTTGATAGAGCCAAGTGGCTCCTGCAATCTGACAGGCAGAAGATGGGCAGGTCCGTTTTACTTCCAAGGAAAAGGGTGGTAGTTTATGTTCGGGGGCCTGTGGCTGGGAGTGGGCAGCTGGCACCCGAAAATGCCCGATACACATGATGGTTCCCAGATGAAAGGTGGCACCAGTGCCGAGTCGGGCTGGTTTGATAGAGCCAAGTGGCTCCTGCAATCTGCCAGCCAGAAGCGGGGTGGGTGAATTTTGTTTGCCAGGGAAAGGGCTGTGGTTTTTTTTCTGGGGCCTGTGGATCGGAATGACCGGCTGGCTCATTGAAATCAACGCCGCGCAGGATGGTTCCCAGACCCAAGGGGGCACCAGTGCCGAGTCGGGCTGGTTTGATAGAGACAAGTTGCTCCTGCAATCTGCCAGCCAGAAGATGGGCAGGTCAGTTTTTCTTCCAGGGAAAAGGGCCGTAGATTTTGTTGGGGGCCTGTGGCTGGGAATGGCCGGCTGGCTCCTTAAAACCCACGCCGCGCATGATGGTTCCCACACCCAAGGGGGCACCAGTGCCGAGTTGGGCTGGTTTGATAGAGCCATGTGGCTCCTGCAATCTGCCAGCCAGAAGATGGACAGGTCAATTTTACTTCCAGGGAAAAGGGCCGTAGTTTGTGTTTGGGGGCCTGAGTCTGGGAGTGGCCGGCTGGCTCCTGAAAATCCACGATACGCAGGATGGTTCCCAAATGAAAAATGGCACCAGTGCCAAGTCGGGCTGGTTTGATAGTACCAAGTGGCTCCTGCAATCTGCCAGCCAGAAGATGGGCAGGTCAGTTTTACTTCCACGGAAAAGTGCCATAGTTTCTGTTTGGGGGCCTGTGGCTGGCAGTAGCCGCCTGGCCCCTGAAAATCCACGATACGCAGGATGGTTCCCAGATGAAAGGTGACCACAGTTCCGAGCCGGGCTGGTTTGATAGAGCCATGTGGCTCCTGCAATCTGCCAGCCAGAAGCGGGGTGGGTGAGTTTTGTTTGCCAGGGAAAAAGGCCGTAGTTTTTTTTCCGGGCCTGTGGCCTGGAATGGCCGGCTGGTTCCTTAAAATCCAAGCCGCGCAGGATGGTTCCCAGATGAAAGGTGGCACCAGTGCCAAGTCGGGCTGGTTTGATAGAGCCAAGTGGCTCCTGCAATCTGCCAGCCAGAAGGCGGGCCGCTGAGATTTTCTTCCAGGGAAAAGGGCCGTGGTATGTGTTTGGGGCCCTGTGGCTGGGAGTGGCCGGCTGGCTCCTGAAAATCCACGACACGCATGATGGTTCCCAGATCAAAGGTGGCACCAGTGCCGAGTCCGTCTGGTTTGATAGAGCCAAGTGGCTCCTGCAATCTGCCAGCCAGAAGATGGGCAGGTCAGTTTTTAGTCCAGGGAAAAGGGCCGGAAGTTTGTGTTTGGGGGCCTGAGGCTGGGAGTGGCCGGCTGGCTCCTGAAAATGCACGATACTCAGGATGATTGCCAGACCCAAGTTGGCACCACAGCCAAATCGGGCTGGTTTGATAGAGCCATGTGGCTCCTGCAATCTGCCAGCCAGAAGATGGGCAGGTCAGTTTTACTTCCAGGGAAAAGGGCCGTGGTATATATTTGGAGGCCTGTAGCTGGGAGTGGCCGGGTGGCTCCTGAAAATCCACGATACGCAGGATGGTTCCCAGATGAAAGGTGGCACCAGTGCCAAGTCGGGCTAGTTTGATAGAGCCAAGTGGCTCCTGCAATCTGCCAGCCAGAAGATGGGCAGGTCAGTTTTACTTCCTGGGAAAAGGGCCGTAGTTTGTATTTGGGGGCCTGTGGCTGGGAATGGCCGGCTGGCTCCTTAAAATCCACGCCGCGCAGGATGGTTCCCAGACCCAAGGTGGCACCAGTGCCGAGTTGGGCTGGTTTGATAGAGCCAAGTTGCTCCTGCAATCTGCCAGCCAGCACATGGGCAGGTCAATTTTTCTTCCAGGGAAAAGGGCCGTAGATTTTGTTGGGGGCTTGTGGCTGGGAATGGCCGGCTGGCTCCTTAAAATCCACGCCGCGCATGATGGTTCCCACACCCAAGGTGGCACCAGTGCCGAGTTGGGCTGGTTTGATAGAGCCATGTGGCTCCTGCAATCTGCCAGCCAGAAGATGGGCAGGTCAATTTTACTTCCAGGGAAAAGGGCCGTGGTATGTGTTTGGGGCCCTGTGGCTGGGAGTGGCCGGCTGGCTCCTGAAAATCCACGATACGCAGGATGGTTCCCAGATGAAAGGTGGCACCAGTGCCAAGTCGGGCTGGTTTGATAGAGCCAAGTGGCTCCTGCAATCTGCCAGCCAGAAGGTGGGCAGGTCAGTTTTCCTTCCAGGGAAAAGAGCCGTAGTTTTTGTTTGGGGTCCTGTGGCTTGGAGTGGCCTACTGGCTCCTGAACATCCACGATACGCAGGATGGTTTCCAGACCCAAGGGGCCCCAGTGCCAAATCGGGCTGGTTTGATAGAGCCAAGTGGCTCCTGCAATCTGACAGGCAGAAGATGGGCAGGTCCGTTTTACTTCCAAGGAAAAGGGTGGTAGTTTATGTTCGGGGGCCTGTGGCTGGGAGTGGGCAGCTGGCACCCGAAAATGCCCGATACACATGATGGTTCCCAGATGAAAGGTGGCACCAGTGCCGAGTCGGGCTGGTTTGATAGAGCCAAGTGGCTCCTGCAATCTGCCAGCCAGAAGCGGGGTGGGTGAATTTTGTTTGCCAGGGAAAGGGCTGTGGTTTTTTTTCTGGGGCCTGTGGATCGGAATGACCGGCTGGCTCATTGAAATCCACGCCGCGCAGGATGGTTCCCAGACCCAAGGGGGCACCAGTGCCGAGTCGGGCTGGTTTGATAGAGCCAAGTTGCTCCTGCAATCTGCCAGCCAGAAGATGGGCAGGTCAGTTTTTCTTCCAGGGAAAAGGGCCGTAGATTTTGTTGGGGGCCTGTGGCTGGGAATGGCCGGCTGGCTCCTTAAAATCCACGCCGCGCATGATGGTTCCCACACCCAAGGGGGCACCAGTGCCGAGTTGGGCTGGTTTGATAGAGCCATGTGGCTCCTGCAATCTGCCAGCCAGAAGATGGACAGATCAATTTTACTTCCAGGGAAAAGGGCCGTAGTTTGTGTTTGGGGGCCTGAGTCTGGGAGTGGCCGGCTGGCTCCTGAAAATCCACGATACGCAGGATGGCTCCCAAATGAAAAATGGCACCAGTGCCAAGTCGGGCTGGTTTGATAGTACCAAGTGGCTCCTGCAATCTGCCAGCCAGAAGATGGGCAGGTCAGTTTTACTTCCACGGAAAAGTGCCATAGTTTCTGTTTGGGGGCCTGTGGCTGGCAGTAGCCGCCTGGCCCCTGAAAATCCACGATACGCAGGATGGTTCCCAGATGAAATGTGACCACAGTTCCGAGCCGGGCTGGTTTGATAGAGCCATGTGGCTCCTGCAATCTGCCAGCCAGAAGCGGGGTGGGTGAGTTTTGTTTGCCAGGGAAAAAGGCCGTAGTTTTTTTTCCGGGCCTGTGGCCTGGAATGGCCGGCTGGTTCCTTAAAATCCAAGCCGCGCAGGATGGTTCCCAGATGAAAGGTGGCACCAGTGCCAAGTCGGGCTGGTTTGATAGAGCCAAGTGGCTCCTGCAATCTGCCAGCCAGAAGGCGGGCCGCTGAGATTTTCTTCCAGGGAAAAGGGCCGTGGTATGTGTTTGGGGCCCTGTGGCTGGGAGTGGCCGGCTGGCTCCTGAAAATCCACGACACGCATGATGGTTCCCAGATCAAAGGTGGCACCAGTGCCGAGTCCGTCTGGTTTGATAGAGCCAAGTGGCTCCTGCAATCTGCCAGCCAGAAGATGGGCAGGTCAGTTTTTAGTCCAGGGAAAAGGGCCGGAAGTTTGTGTTTGGGGGCCTGAGGCTGGGAGTGGCCGGCTGGCTCCTGAAAATGCACGATACTCAGGATGATTGCCAGACCCAAGTTGGCACCACAGCCAAATCGGGCTGGTTTGATAGAGCCATGTGGCTCCTGCAATCTGCCAGCCAGAAGATGGGCAGGTCAGTTTTACTTCCAGGGAAAAGGGCCGTGGTATATATTTGGAGGCCTGTAGCTGGGAGTGGCCGGGTGGCTCCTGAAAATCCACGATACGCAGGATGGTTCCCAGATGAAAGGTGGCACCAGTGCCAAGTCGGGCTAGTTTGATAGAGCCAAGTGGCTCCTGCAATCTGCCAGCCAGAAGATGGGCAGGTCAGTTTTACTTCCTGGGAAAAGGGCCGTAGTTTGTATTTGGGGGCCTGTGGCTGGGAATGGCCGGCTGGCTCCTTAAAATCCACGCCGCGCAGGATGGTTCCCAGACCCAAGGTGGCACCAGTGCCGAGTTGGGCTGGTTTGATAGAGCCAAGTTGCTCCTGCAATCTGCCAGCCAGCACATGGGCAGGTCAATTTTTCTTCCAGGGAAAAGGGCCGTAGATTTTGTTGGGGGCTTGTGGCTGGGAATGGCCGGCTGGCTCCTTAAAATCCACGCCGCGCATGATGGTTCCCACACCCAAGGTGGCACCAGTGCCGAGTTGGGCTGGTTTGATAGAGCCATGTGGCTCCTGCAATCTGCCAGCCAGAAGATGGGCAGGTCAATTTTACTTCCAGGGAAAAGGGCCGTAGTTTTTATTCGGGGGCCTGTGGCTGGGAGTGGCCGGCTGGCTCCTGAAAATCGACGATACGCAGGATGGCTCCCAAATGAAAAATTACATCAGTGCCAAGTCGGGCTCGTATGATAGTACCAAGTGGCTCCTGCAATCTGCCAGCCAGAAGATGGGCAGGTCAGTTTTACTTCCAGAGAAAAGGGCCATAGATTTGTTTGGGGGCCTGTGGCTGGGAGTGGCCATCTGGCTCCTGAAAATCCACGATACGCAAGATGGTTCCCAGATGAAAGGTGGCACCAGTGCCGAGTCGGGCTGGTTTGATAGAGCCATGTAGCTCCTGCAATCTGCCAGCCAGAAGCGGGGTGGGTGAGTTTTGTTTGCCAGGGAAAAGGGCCGTGGTTTGTTTTCGGGGCCTGTGGCTGGGAGTGGCCGGCTGGCTCCTGAAAATCCACGATACTCAAGATGGTTCCCAAATGAAAAATGGCACCAGTGCCAAGTCGGGCTGGTTTGATCGAGCCATGTAGCTCCTGCAATCTGCCAGCCAGAAGCGGGGTGGGTGAGTGTTGTTTGCAAGGGAAAACGGAAGTGGTATTTTTTCCGGGGACTGTGGCCTGGAATGGCCGGCTGGTTCCTTAAAATCCACGCCGCGCAGGATGGTTCCCAGATGAAAGCTGGCACCAGTGCCGAGTCGGGCTGTTTTGATAGTACCAAGTGGCTCCTGCAATCTGCCAGCCAGAAGGCGGGCCGCTGAGATTTTCTTCCAAGGAAAATGGCCGTGGTATGTGTTTGGGGCCCTGTGGCTGAGAGTGGCCGTCTGGCTCCTGAAAATCCACGACACGCAGGATGGTTCCCAGATGAAATTTGGAACCATTGCCGAGTCAGGCTGGTTTGATAGAGCCAAGTGGCTCCTGCAATCTGCCAGCCAGAAGATGGACAGGTCAGTTTTACTTCCGGGGAAGAGGGCCGGTAGTTTGTGTTTGGGGGCCTGAGGCTGGGAGTGGCCGGCTGGCTCCTGAAAATGCACGATATTCAGGATGATTGCCAGACCCAAGTTGGCACCACAGCCAAGTCGGGCTGGTTTGATAGAGCCATGTGGCTCCTGCAATCTGCCAGCCAGAAGATGGGCAGGTCAGTTTTACTTCCAGGGAAAAGGGCCGTAGTTTTTATTCGGGGGCCTGTGGCTGGGAGTGGCCGGCTGGCTCCTGAAAATCGACGATACGCAGGATGGCTCCAAAATGAAAAATTGCATCAGTGCCAAGTCGGGCTGGTATGATAGTACCAAGTGGCTCCTGCAATCTGCCAGCCAGAAGATGGGCAGGTCAGTTTTACTTCCAGGGAAAAGGGCCATAGATTTGTTTGGGGGCCTATGGCTGGGAGTGGCCATCTGGCTCCTGAAAATCCACGATACGCAAGATGGTTCCCAGATGAAAGGTGGCACCAGTGCCGAGTCGGGCTGGTTTGATAGAGCCATGTAGCTCCTGCAATCTGCCAGCCAGAAGCGGGGTGGGTGAGTTTTGTTTTCCAGGGAAAAGGGCCGTGGTTTGTTTTCAGGGACCAGTGGCTGGGAATGGCCGGCTGGCTCCTTAAAATCCACGCCGCGCATGATGGTTCCCACACCCAAGGGGGCACCAGTGCCGAGTTGGGCTGGTTTGATAGAGCCATGTGGCTCCTGCAATCTGCCAGCCAGAAGATGGGCAGGTCAATTTTACTTCCAGGGAAAAGGGCCGTAGTTTGTGTTTGGGGGCCTGTGGCTGGGAGTGGCCGGCTGGCTCCTGAAAATCCACGATACGCAGGATGGCTCCCAAATGAAAAATGGCACCAGTGCCAAGTCGGGCTGGTTTGATAGTACCAAGTGGCTCCTGCAATCTGCCAGCCAGAAGATGGGCAGGTCAGTTTTACTTCCAGGGAAAAGTGCCATAGTTTCTGTTTGGGGGCCTGTGGCTGGCAGTAGCTGCCTGGCCCCTGAAAATCCACGATACGCAGGATGGTTCCCAGATGAAAGGTGACCACAGTTCCGAGCCGGGCTGGTTTGATAGAGCCATGTGGCTCCTGCAATCTGCCAGCCAGAAGCGGGGTGGGTGAGTTTTGTTTGCCAGGGGAAAAGGCCGTAGTTTTTTTTCCGGGCCTGTGGCCTGGAATGGCCGGCTGGTTCCTTAAAATCCAAGCCGCGCAGGATGGTTCCCAGATGAAAGGTGGCACCAGTGCCAAGTCGGGCTGTTTTGATAGAGCCAAGTGGCTCCTGCAATCTGCCAGCCAGAAGGCGGGCCGCTGAGATTTTCTTCCAGGGAAAAGGGCCGTGGTATGTGTTTGGGGCCCTGTGGCAGGGAGTGGCCGGCTGGCTCCTGAAAATCCACGACACGCATGATGGTTCCCAGATGAAAGGTGGCACCAGTGCCGAGTTGTGCTGATTTGATAGAGCCAAGTGTCTCCTGTAATCTGCCAGCCAGAAGGTGGGCAGGTCAGTTTTACTTCCAGGGAAAAGGGCCGTGGTATATGTTTGGGGGCCTGAGGCTTGGAGTGGCCGGCTGGCTTATGAAAATCCACGATACGCAGGATGGTTCCCAGATGAAAGGTGGCACCACTGCCGAGTCGGGCTGGTTTGATAGAGCCAAGTGGCTCCTGCAATCTGCCAGCCATAAGCGGGGCGGGTCAAGTCTGTTTGCCAGGGAAAAGGGCCGTGGTGTGTGGTGGGGGCCTGTGGCTGGGAGTGGCCGGCTGTCTCCTGAATATCCACGATACGCAGGATGGTTCCCAGACCCAAGGGGGCACCAGTGCCAAGTCGGGCTGGTTTGATAGAACCAAGTGGCTCCTGCAATCTGCCAGCCAGAAGATGGGCAGGTCAGTTTTCCTTCCAGGGAAAAGAGCCGTAGTTTTTGTTTGGGGTCCTGTGGCTGGGAGTGGCCTACTGGCTCCTGAACATCCACGATACGCAGGAGGGTTCCCAGATGAATGGTGTCACCAGTGCCAAGCCGGCTGGATTGATAGGTCCAAGTGTCTTCTGCAATCTGCCAGCCAGAAGCGGGGTGGGTGAGTTTTGTTTGCCAGGGAAAAGGGCCGTGGTTTGTTTTCGGGGACCAGTGGCTGGGAATGGCCGGCTGGTTCCTTAAAATCCACGCCGCGCATGATGGTTCCCAGACCCAAGGAGGCACCAGTGCCAAGTCGGGCTGGTGTGATAGAGCCATGTGGCTCCTGCAATCTGTCTGCCAGAAGCGGGGTGGGTGAGTTTTGTTTGCCAGGGAAAAAGGCCGTGGTTTTTTTTCCGGGGCCTGTGGCCTTGGATGGCCGGCTGGTTCCTTAAAATCCACGCCGCGCCGGATGGTTCCCAGATGAAAGGTGGCACCAGTGCCGAGTCGGGCTGTTTTGATAGAGCCAAGTGGCTCCTGCAATCTGCCAGCCAGATGATGGGCAGGTCTATTTTACTTCCAGGGAAAAGGGCCGTAGTTTGTGTTTGGGGACCTGTGGCTGGGAGTGGTCGGCTGGCTCCTGAAAATCCACGATACGCAGGATGGTTCCCAGATGAAAGGTGGCACCAGTGCCAAGTCGGGCTGGTTTGATAGAGCCAAGTGGCTCCTGCAATCTGCCAGCCAGAAGATGGGCAGGTCAGTTTTCCTTCCAGGGAAAAGAGCCGTAGTTTTTGTTTGGGGTCCTGTGGCTGGGAGTGGCCTACTGGCTCCTGAACATCCACGATACGCAGGATGGTTTCCAGACCCAAGGGGCCCCAGTGCCAAATCGGGCTGGTTTGATAGAGCCAAGTGGCTCCTGCAATCTGACAGGCAGAAGATGGGCAGGTCCGTTTTACTTCCAAGGAAAAGGGTGGTAGTTTATGTTCGGGGGCCTGTGGCTGGGAGTGGGCAGCTGGCACCCGAAAATGCCCGATACACATGATGGTTCCCAGATGAAAGGTGGCACCAGTGCCGAGTCGGGCTGGTTTGATAGAGCCAAGTGGCTCCTGCAATCTGCCAGCCAGAAGCGGGGTGGGTGAATTTTGTTTGCCAGGGAAAGGGCTGTGGTTTTTTTTCTGGGGCCTGTGGATCGGAATGACCGGCTGGCTCATTGAAATCAACGCCGCGCAGGATGGTTCCCAGACCCAAGGGGGCACCAGTGCCGAGTCGGGCTGGTTTGATAGAGACAAGTTGCTCCTGCAATCTGCCAGCCAGAAGATGGGCAGGTCAGTTTTTCTTCCAGGGAAAAGGGCCGTAGATTTTGTTGGGGGCCTGTGGCTGGGAATGGCCGGCTGGCTCCTTAAAACCCACGCCGCGCATGATGGTTCCCACACCCAAGGGGGCACCAGTGCCGAGTTGGGCTGGTTTGATAGAGCCATGTGGCTCCTGCAATCTGCCAGCCAGAAGATGGACAGGTCAATTTTACTTCCAGGGAAAAGGGCCGTAGTTTGTGTTTGGGGGCCTGAGTCTGGGAGTGGCCGGCTGGCTCCTGAAAATCCACGATACGCAGGATGGTTCCCAAATGAAAAATGGCACCAGTGCCAAGTCGGGCTGGTTTGATAGTACCAAGTGGCTCCTGCAATCTGCCAGCCAGAAGATGGGCAGGTCAGTTTTACTTCCACGGAAAAGTGCCATAGTTTCTGTTTGGGGGCCTGTGGCTGGCAGTAGCCGCCTGGCCCCTGAAAATCCACGATACGCAGGATGGTTCCCAGATGAAAGGTGACCACAGTTCCGAGCCGGGCTGGTTTGATAGAGCCATGTGGCTCCTGCAATCTGCCAGCCAGAAGCGGGGTGGGTGAGTTTTGTTTGCCAGGGAAAAAGGCCGTAGTTTTTTTTCCGGGCCTGTGGCTGGGAGTGGCCGGCTGGCTCCTGAAAATCCACGACACGCATGATGGTTCCCAGATCAAAGGTGGCACCAGTGCCGAGTCCGTCTGGTTTCATAGAGCCAAGTGGCTCCTGCAATCTGCCAGCCAGAAGATGGGCAGGTCAGTTTTTAGTCCAGGGAAAAGGGCCGGAAGTTTGTGTTTGGGGGCCTGAGGCTGGGAGTGGCCGGCTGGCTCCTGAAAATGCACGATACTCAGGATGATTGCCAGACCCAAGTTGGCACCACAGCCAAATCGGGCTGGTTTGATAGAGCCATGTGGCTCCTGCAATCTGCCAGCCAGAAGATGGGCAGGTCAGTTTTACTTCCAGGGAAAAGGGCCGTGGTATATATTTGGAGGCCTGTAGCTGGGAGTGGCCGGGTGGCTCCTGAAAATCCACGATACGCAGGATGGTTCCCAGATGAAAGGTAGCACCAGTGCCAAGTCGGGCTAGTTTGATAGAGCCAAGTGGCTCCTGCAATCTGCCAGCCAGAAGATGGGCAGGTCAGTTTTACTTCCTGGGAAAAGGGCCGTAGTTTGTATTTGGGGGCCTGTGGCTGGGAATGGCCGGCTGGCTCCTTAAAATCCACGCCGCGCATGATGGTTCCCAGACCCAAGGTGGCACCAGTGCCGAGTTGGGCTGGTTTGATAGAGCCAAGTTGCTCCTGCAATCTGCCAGCCAGCACATGGGCAGGTCAATTTTTCTTCCAGGGAAAAGGGCCGTAGATTTTGTTGGGGGCTTGTGGCTGGGAATGGCCGGCTGGCTCCTTAAAATCCACGCCGCGCATGATGGTTCCCACACCCAAGGTGGCACCAGTGCCGAGTTGGGCTGGTTTGATAGAGCCATGTGGCTCCTGCAATCTGCCAGCCAGAAGATGGGCAGGTCAATTTTACTTCCAGGGAAAAGGGCCGTAGTTTTTATTCGGGGGCCTGTGGCTGGGAGTGGCCGGCTGGCTCCTGAAAATCCACGATACGCAGGATGGCTCCCAAATGAAAAATTACATCAGTGCCAAGTCGGGCTCGTATGATAGTACCAAGTGGCTCCTGCAATCTGCCAGCCAGAAGATGGGCAGGTCAGTTTTACTTCCAGAGAAAAGGGCCATAGATTTGTTTGGGGGCCTGTGGCTGGGAGTGGCCATCTGGCTCCTGAAAATCCACGATACGCAAGATGGTTCCCAGATGAAAGGTGGCACCAGTGCCGAGTCGGGCTGGTTTGATAGAGCCATGTAGCTCCTGCAATCTGCCAGCCAGAAGCGGGGTGGGTGAGTTTTGTTTGCCAGGGAAAAGGGCCGTGGTTTGTTTTCGGGGCCTGTGGCTGGGAGTGGCCGGCTGGCTCCTGAAAATCCACGATACTCAAGATGGTTCCCAAATGAAAAATGGCACCAGTGCCAAGTCGGGCTGGTTTGATAGAGCCATGTAGCTCCTGCAATCTGCCAGCCAGAAGCGGGGTGGGTGAGTGTTGTTTGCAAGGGAAAACGGCCGTGGTATTTTTTCCGGGGACTGTGGCCTGGAATGGCCGGCTGGTTCCTTAAAATCCACGCCGCGCAGGATGGTTCCCAGATGAAAGCTGGCACCAGTGCCGAGTCGGGCTGTTTTGATAGTACCAAGTGGCTCCTGCAATCTGCCAGCCAGAAGGCGGGCCGCTGAGATTTTCTTCCAAGGAAAATGGCCGTGGTATGTGTTTGGGGCCCTGTGGCTGAGAGTGGCCGTCTGGCTCCTGAAAATCCACGACACGCAGGATGGTTCCCAGATGAAATTTGGAACCAGTGCCGAGTCAGGCTGGTTTGATAGAGCCAAGTGGCTCCTGCAATCTGCCAGCCAGAAGATGGACAGGTCAGTTTTACTTCCGGGGAAGAGGGCCGGTAGTTTGTGTTTGGGGGCCTGAGGCTGGGAGTGGCCGGCTGGCTCCTGAAAATGCACGATATTCAGGATGATTGCCAGACCCAAGTTGGCACCACTGCCAAGTCGGACTGGTTTGATAGAGCCATGTGGCTCCTGCAATCTGCCAGCCAGAAGATGGGCAGGTCAGTTTTACTTGCAGGGAAAAGGGCCGTGGTATGTGTTTGGGGGCCTGTGGCTGGGAGTGGCCGGCTGGCTCCTGAAAATCCACGATACGCAAGATGCCTCCCAAATGATAAATGGCACCAGTGCCAAGTCGGGCTGGTTTGATAGTACCAAGTGGCTCCTGCAATCTGCCAGCCAGAAGGTGGGCAGGTCAGTTTTACTTCCAGGGAAAAGGGCCGTGGTATATGTTTGGGGGCCTGTGGCTGGGAGTGGCCGGCTGGCTCCTGAAAATCCACGATACGCAGGATGGTTCCCAGATGAAAGGTGGCACCAGTGCCGAGTCGGGCTAGTTTGATAGAGCCAAGTGGCTCCTGCAATCTGCCAGGCAGAAGATGGGCAGGTCAGTTTTACTTCCAGGGAAAAGGGCCGTAGTTTTTGTTTGGGGGCGTGTGGCGGGGAATGGCCGGCTGGCTCCTTAAAATCCACGCCGCGCATGATGGTTCCCAGACCCCAGGTGGCACCAGTGCCGAGTTGGGCTCGTTTGAAAGAGCCAAGTGGCTCCTGCAATCTGCCAGCCAGAATCGGGGTCGGTGAGTTTTGTTTGCCAGGGAAAAGGGCCGTGGTTTGTTTTCGGGGCCTGTGGCTCAGAGTGGCCGGCTGGCTCCTGAAAATCCACGCCGCACAGGATGGTTCCGAGACTCAAGGGGGCACCAGTGCCGAGTCGGGCTGGTTTGATAGAGCCAAGTGGCTCCTGCAATCTGCCAGCCAGAAGATGGGCAGGTCAGTTTTACTTCCAGGGAAAAGGGCCGTAGTTTGTATTTGGGGGCCTGTGGCTGGGAGTGGCCGGCTGGGTATTGAAAATCCACGATACGCAAGATGCTTCCCAAATGAAAAATGGCACCAGTGCCAAGTCGGGATGGTGTGATACAGCCAAGTGGCTCCTGCAATCTGCCAGCCAGAAGCGGGGTCGCTGAGTTTTGTTTGCCAGGGAAAAAGGCCGTGGTTTTTTTTCCGGGGCCTGTGGCCTGGAATGGCCGGCTGGTTCCTTAAAATCCATGCCGCGCCGGATGGTTCCCAGATGAAAGGTGGCACCAGTGCCAAATCGGGCTGTTTTGATAGAGCCAAGTGGCTCCTGCATTCTGCCAGCCAGAAGATGGACAGTTCAGTTTTAATTCCAGGGAAAAGGACCATAGAATTTTTTTGGGGGCCTGTGGCTGGGAATGGCCGGCTGGCACCCGAAAATCCCCGATACACAGGATGGTTCCCGCATGAAATGTGGCACCAGTACCGAGTGGGGCTGGTTTGATAGAGCCAAGTGTCTCCTGCAATCTGCCAGCCAGAAGATGGGCAGGTCAGTTTTACTTCCAGGGAAATGGGTCGTAGTTTTTGTTCGGGGGCCTGTGGCTGGGAGTAGCCGGCTGGCTCCTGAAAATCCACGATACGCAGGAGGGTTCCCAGATGAAAGGTGGAACCAGTACCGAGTCGAGTTGGTTTGATAGAGCCAAGAGTCTCCTGCAATCTGCCAGCCAGAAGATGGGCAGGTCAGTTTTACTTCCAAGGAAAAGGGTGGTAGTTTATGTTGGGGGCCTGTGGCTGGGAGTGGGCAGCTGGCACCCGAAAATGCCCGATACACAGGATGGTTCCCAGATGAAAGGTGGCACCAGTGCCGAGTCGGGCTGGTTTGATAGAGCCAAGTGGCTCCTGCAATCTGCCAGCCAGAAGCGGGGTGGGTGAATTTTGTTTGCCAGGGAAAGGGCTGTGGTTTTTTTTCTGGGGCCTGTGGATCGGAATGACCGGCTGGCTCATTGAAATCCACGCCGCGCAGGATGGTTCCCAGACCCAAGGGGACACCAGTGCCGAGTCGGGCTGGTTTGATAGAGCCAAGTGGCTCCTGCAATCTGCCAGCCAGAAGGTGGGCAGGTCAGTTTTACTTCCAGGGAAAGGGGCCGTAGTTTGTGTTTGGGGGCCTGTGGGTGGGAGTGGCCGGGTGGCTCCTGAAAATCCACGATAGGCAAGATGCCTGCCAAATGAAAAATGGCACCAGTGCCAAGTCGGGCTGGTTTGATAGTACCAAGTGGCTCCTGCAATCTGCCAGCCAGAAGATGGGCAGGTCAGTTTTACTTGCAGGGAAAAGGGCCGCGGTATGTGTTTGGGGGCCTGTGGCTGGGAGTAGCCGGCTGCCTCCTGAAAATCCACGATACGCAGGACGGTTCCCAGATGAAAGATGGCACCAGTGCCGAGTCGGGCTAATTTGATAGAGCCAAGTGGCTCCTGCAATCTGCCAGGCAGAAGATGGGCAGGTCTGTTTTACTTCCAGGGAAAAGGGCCGTAGTTTGTGTTTGGGGGCCTGTGGCGGGTGAATGGCCGGCTGGCTCCTTAAAATCCACGCCGCGCATGATGGTTCCCAGACCCAAGGTGGCACCAGTGCAGAGTTGGGCTGGTTTGAAAGAGCCAAGTGGCTCCTGCAATCTGCCAGCCAGAAGCGGGGTGGGTGAGTTTTGTTTGCCAGGGAAAAGGGCCGTGGTTTGCTTTCGGGGCCTGTGGCTGGGAGTGGCCGGCTGGCTCCTGAAAATCCACGATACGCAAGATGGTTCCCAGACCCAAGGTGGCTCCAGTGCCGAGTTGTGCTGGTTTGATAGAGCCAAGTGTCTCCTGTAATCTGCCAGCCAGAAGGTGGGCAGGTCAGTTTTACTTCCAGGGAAAAGGGCCGTGGTATATGTTTGGGGGCCTGAGGCTTGGAGTGGCCGGCTGGCTTATGAAAATCCACGATACGCAGGATGGTTCCCAGATGAAAGGTGGCACCACTGCCGAGTCGGGCTGGTTTGATAGGGCCAAGTGGCTCCTGCAATCTGCCAGCCAGAAGCGGGGCGGGTCAAGTCTGTTTGCCAGGGAAAAGGGCCGTGGTGTGTGGTGGGGGCCTGTAGCTGGGAGTGGCCGGCTGTCTCCTGAATATCCATGATACGCAGGATGGTTCCCAGACCCAAGGGGGCACCAGTGCCAAGTCGGGCTGGTTTGATAGAGCCAAGTGGCTCCTGCAATCTGCCAGCCAGAAGATGGGAAGGTCAGGTTTACTTCCTGGGAAAAGGGCCGTGGTATGTGTTTGGGGCCCTGTGGCTAGGAGTGGCCGGCTGGCTCCTGAAAATCCACGACACGCATGATGGTTCCCAGATCAAAGGTGGCACCAGTGCCGAGTCCGTCTGGTTTGATAGAGCCATGTGGCTCCTGCAATCTGCCAGCCAGAAGCGGGGTGGGTGAGTTTTGTTTGCCAGGGAAAAGGGCCGTGGTTTGTTTTCGGGGACCAGTGGCTGGGAATGGCCGGCTGGTTCCTTAAAATCCACGCCGCGCATGATGGTTCCCAGACCCAAGGTGGCACCAGTGCCGAGTTGGGCTGGTGTGATAGAGCCATGTGGCTCCTGCAATCTGTCTGCCAGAAGCGGGGTGGGTGAGTTTTTTTTGCCAGGGAAAAAGGCCGTGGTTTTTTTTCCGGGGCCTGTGGCCTTGGATGGCCGGCTGGTTCCTTAAAATCCACGCCGCGCAGGATGGTTCCCAGATGAAAGGTGGCACCAGTGCCGAGTCGGGCTGTTTTGATAGAGCCAAGTGGCTCCTGCAATCTGCCAGCCAGATGATGGGCAGGTCTATTTTACTTCCAGGGAAAAGGGCCGTAGTTTGTGTTTGGGGACCTGTGGCTGGGAGTGGCCGGCTGGCTCCTGAAAATCCACGATACGCAAGATGGTTCCCAGACCCAAGGTGGCACCAGTGCCGAGTTGTGCTGGTTTGATAGAGCCAAGTGGCTCCTGCAATCTGCCAGCCAGAAGCGGGGCGGGTCAAGTTTGTTTGCCAGGGAAAAGGCCTGTGGTGTGTGGTGGGGGCCTGTGGCTGGGAGTGGCCGGCTGACTCCTGAATATCCACGATACGCAGGATGGTTCCCAGACCCAAGGGGGCACCAGTGCCAAGTCGGGCTGGTTTGATAGAGCCAAGTGGCTCCTGCAATCTGCCAGCCAGAAGATGGGAAGGTCAGTTTTACTTCCAGGGAAAAGGGGTGTAGTGTGTGTTTGGGCGCCTGTCGCTGGGAGTGGCCGGCTGGCTCCTGAAAATCCACGATACGCAGGATGGTTCCCAGATGAAAGGTGGCACCAGTGCCAAGTCGGGCTGGTTTGATAGAGCCATGTGGCTCCTGCAATCTGCCAGCCAGAAGATGGGCAGGTCACTTTTCCTTCCAGGGAAAGGAGCCGTAGTTTTTGTTTGGGGTCCTGTGGCTTGGAGTGGCCTACTGGCTCCTGAAAATCCATGATACGCAGGATGGTTTCCAGACCCAAGGGGCCCCAGTGCCAAATCGGGCTGGTTTGATAGAGCCAAGTGACTCCTGCAATCTGACAGGCAGAAGATGGGCAGGTCCGTTTTACTTCCAAGGAAAAGGGTGGTAGTTTATGTACGGGGGCCTGTGGCTGGGAGTGGGCAGCTGGCACCCGAAAATGCCCGATACACATGATGGTTCCCAGATGAAAGGTGGCACCAGTGCCGAGTCGGGCTGGTTTGACAGAGCCAAGTGGCTCCTGCAATCTGCCAGCCAGAAGCGGGGTGGGTGAATATTGTATGCCAGGGAAAGGGCTGTGGTTTTTTTTCTGGGGCCTGTGGATCGGAATGACCGGCTGGCTCATTGAAATCCACGCCGCGCAGGATGGTTCCCAGATGAAAGCTGGCACCAGTGCCGAGTCGGGCTGTTTTGATAGTACCAAGTGGCTCCTGCAATCTGCCAGCCAGAAGGCGGGCCGCTGAGATTTTCTTCCAGGGAAAATGGCCGTTGTATGTGTTTGGGTCCCTGTGGCTGAGAGTGGCCGTCTGGCTCCTGAAAATCCACGACACGCAGGATGGTTCCCAGATGAAATTTGGAACCAGTGCCGAGTCAGGCTGGTTTGATAGAGCCAAGTGGCTCCTGCAATCTGCCAGCCAGAAGATGGACAGGTCAGCTTTACTTCCGGGGAAGAGGGCCGGTAGTTTGTGTTTGGGGGCCTGAGGCTGGGAGTGGCCGGCTGGCTCCTGAAAATGCACGATATTCAGGATGATTGCCAGACCCAAGTTGGCACCACTGCCAAGTCGGACTGGTTTGATAGAGCCATGTGGCTCCTGCAATCTGCCAGCCAGAAGATGGGCAGGTCAGTTTTACTTGCAGGGAAAAGGGCCGTGGTATGTGTTTGGGGGCCTGTGGCTGGGAGTGGCCGGCTGGCTCCTGAAAATCCACGATACGCAAGATGCCTCCCAAATGAAAAATGGCACCAGTGCCAAGTCGGGCTGGTTTGATAGTACCAAGTGGCTCCTGCAATCTGCCAGCCAGAAGGTGGGCAGGTCAGTTTTACTTCCAGGGAAAAGGGCCGTGGTATATGTTTGGGGGCCTGTGGCTGGGAGTGGCCGGCTGGCTCCTGAAAATCCACGATACGCAGGACGGTTCCCAGATGAAAGGTGGCACCAGTGCCGTGTCGGGCTAATTTGATAGAGCCAAGTGGCTCCTGCAATCTGCCAGGCAGAAGATGGGCAGGTCTGTTTTACTTCCAGGGAAAAGGACCGTAGTTTGTGTTTGGGGGCCTGTGGCGGGTGAATGGCCGGCTGGTTCCTTAAAATCCACGCCGCGCATGATGGTTCCCAGACCCAAGGTGGCACCAGTGCCGAGTTGGGCTGGTTTGAAAGAGCCAAGTGGCTCCTGCAATCTGCCAGCCAGAAGCGGGGTGGGTGAGTTTTGTTTGCCAGGGAAAAGGGCCGTGGTTTGCTTTCGGGGCCTGTGGCTGGGAGTGGCCGGCTGGCTCCTGAAAATCCACGATACGCAAGATGGTTCCCAGACCCAAGGTGGCTCCAGTGCCGAGTTGTGCTGGTTTGATAGAGCCAAGTGTCTCCTGTAATCTGCCAGCCAGAAGGTGGGCAGGTCAGTTTTACTTCCAGGGAAAAGGGCCGTGGTATATGTTTGGGGGCCTGAGGCTTGGAGTGGCCGGCTGGCTTATGAAAATCCACAATACGCAGGATGGTTCCCAGATGAAAGGTGGCACCACTGCCGAGTCGGGCTGGTTTGATAGAGCCAAGTGGCTCCTGCAATCTGCCAGCCAGAAGCGGGGCGGGTCAAGTCTGTTTGCCAGGGAAAAGGGCCGTGGTGTGTGGTGGGGGCCTGTAGCTGGGAGTGGCCGGCTGTCTCCTGAAAATCCACGATACGCAGGATGGTTCCCAGATGAATGGTGTCACCAGTGCCAAGCCGGCTGGATTGATAGGTCCAAGTGTCTCCTGCAATCTGCCAGCCAGAAGCGGGGTGGGTGAGTTTTGTTTGCCAGGGAAAAGGGCCGTGGTTTGTTTTCGGGGACCAGTGGCTGGGAATGGCCGGCTGGTTCCTTAAAATCCACGCCGCGCATGATGGTTCCCAGACCCAAGGTGGCACCAGTGCCGAGTTGGGCTGGTGTGATAGAGCCATGTGGCTCCTGCAATCTGTCTGCCAGAAGCGGGGTGGGTGAGTTTTGTTAGCCAGGGAAAAAGGCCGTGGTTTTTTTTCCGGGGCCTGTGGCCTTGGATGGCCGGCTGGTTCCTTAAAATCCACGCTGCGCAGGATGGTTCCCAGATCCAAGGGGGCACCAGTGCCAAATCAGGCTGGTTTGATAGAGCCAAGTGGCTCCTGCATTCTGCCAGCCAGAAGATGGACAGGTCAGTTTTACTTCCAGGGAAAAGGACCATAGCTTTTTTTTGGGGTCTGTGGCCTGGAATGGCCGGCTGGCTCCTGAAAATCCACGATACGCAGGATGATTCCCAGATGAAAGGTGGCACCAGTGCCGAGTCTGGCTAGTTTGATAGAGCCAAGTGGCTCCTGCAATCTGACAACCAGAAGATGGGCAGTTCAGTTTTACTTCCAGGGGAAAGGGCCGTAGTTTGTGTTTGGGGGCCTGTGGCTGGGAGTGGCCGGCTGGCTCCTGAAAATCCACGATACGCAGGGTGATTCCCAGACCAAAGGGGCACCAGTGCCGAGTCGGGATGGTTTGATAGAGCCAAGTGTCTCCTGCAATCTGCCAGCCAGAAGCGGGGCGGGTCACTTTTGTTTGCCAGGGAAAAGGGCCGTAGTTTGTGTTTGGGGGCCTGTGGCTGGGAGTGGCCGGCTGGCTTCTTAAAATCCATGATACGTAGGATGGTTCCCAGACCCAAAGGGGCACCAGTGCCAAGTCGGGCTGGTTTTATAGAGGCAAGTGGCTTCTGCAATCTGCCAGCCAGAAGATGGGCTGGTCAGTCTTACTTCCAGAGAAAAGGGCCGGAGTTTGTGTTTGGGGTCTGTGACCTGGAATGACCGGCTGGCTCCTGAAAATCCACGATACGCAGGATGATTCCCAGACCAAAGAGGCACCAGTGCCTAGTCGGGATGGTTTGATAGAGCCAAGTGGCTCCTGCAATCTGCTAGCCAGACGATGGGCAGGTCAGTTTTACTTCCAGGGAAAAGGGCCGTGGTGTGTGTTTGGGGGCCTGTGGCTGGCAGTGGCCGGCTGGCTCCTGAAAATCCACGATACGCAGGATGGTTCCCAAATGAAAAATGGCACCAGTGCCAAGTCGGGCTGGTTTGATAGTACCAAGTGGCTCCTGCAATCTGACAGCCAGAAGATGGGCTGGTCTGTTTTACTTCCAGGGAAAAGGGCCGTAGTTTGTGTTTGGGGGCCTGTGGCTGGGAATGGCCGGCTGGCTCCTTAAAATCCACGCCGCGCGTGATGGTTCCCAGACCCAAGGTGGCACCAGTGCCGAGTTGGGCTGGTGTGATAGAGCCATGTGGCTCCTGCAATCTGTCAGCCAGAAGCGGGGTCGCTGAGTTTTTTTTGTCAGGGAAAAAGGCCGTGGTTTTTTATCCGGGGCCTGTGGCCTTGAATGGCCGGCTGGTTCCTTAAAATCCACGCCGCGCAGGATGGTTCCCAGATGAAAGGTGGCACCACTGCCGAGTTGGGCTGTTTTGATAGAGCCAAGTGGCTCCTGCATTCTGCCAGCCAGAAGATGGACAGGTCAGTTTTACTTCCAGGGAAAAGGACCATAGCTTTTTTTTGGGGTCTGTGACCTGGAATGACCGGCTGGCTCCTGAAAATCCACGATACGCAGGATGGTTCCCAGATGAAAGGTGGCACCAGTGCCGAGTTGGGCTGGTGTGATAGAGCCAAGTGGCTCCTGCAATCTGCCAGCCAGAAGATGGGCAGGTCAGTTTTACTTCCAGGGAAATGGGTCGTAGTTTTTGTTCGGGGGCCTGTGGCTGGGAGTAGCCGGCTGGCTCTTGAAAATCCACGATACGCAGGATGGTTCCCAGATGAAAGGTGGCACCAGTGCCGAGTCGGGCTAGTTCGATAGAGCCAAGTGTCTCCTGCAATCTGCCAGCCAGAAGATGGGCAGGTCAGTTTTACTTCCAGGGAAAAGGGCCGTGGTATATGTTTGGGGGCCTGTGGCTGGGAGTGGCCGGCTGGCTCCTGAAAATCCACGATACGCAGGATGGTTCCCAGATGAAAGGTGGCACCAGTGCCGAGTCGGACTAGTTCGATAGAGCCAAGTGGCTCCTGCAATCTGCCAGCCAGAAGATGGACAGGTCAGATTTACTTCGAGGGAAAAGGGCCGTAGTTTTTGTTCGGGGGCCTGTGGCTGGGAGTAGCCGGCTGGCTCTTTAAAATCCACGATACGCAGGATGGTTCCCAGATGAAAGGTGGCACCAGTGCCGAGTCGGGCTAGTTCGATAGAGCCAAGTGTCTCCTGCAATCTGCCAGCCAGAAGATGGGCAGGTCTGTTTTACTTCCAGGGAAATGGGTCGTAGATTTTGTTCGGGGGCCTGTGGCTGGTAGTGGCCGGCTGGCTCCTGAAAATCCACGATACGCAGGATGGTTCCCAGATGAAAGGTGGCCCCAGTGCCGAGTCGGACTAGTTCGATAGACCCAAGTGGCTCCTGCAATCTGCCAGCCAGAAGATGGACAGGTCAGTTTTACTTCGAGGGAAAAGGGCCGTAGTTTGTGTTTGGGGGCCTGTGGCTGGGAGTGGCCGGCTGGCTCCTGAAAATCCACGATACGCAGGATGGTTCCCAGATGAAAGGTGGCACCAGTGCCGAGTCGGGCTGCTTTGATAGAGCCAAGTGGCTCCTGCAATCTGCCAGCCAGAAGATGGGCAGGTCAGTTTTACTTCCAGGGTAAAGGGCCGTAGTTTGTGTTTGGGGGCCTGTGGCTGAGAATGGCCGGCTGGCTACTTAAAATCCACGCCGCGCATGTTGGTTCACAGACCAAAGGTTGCACCAGTGCCGAGTTGGGCTGGTTTGATAGAGCCATGTGGCTCCTGCAATCTGCCAGCCAGAAGCGGGGTGTGTGAGTTTTGTTTGCCAGGGAAAAGGGCTGTAGTTTTTGTTTGGGGGCCTGTGGCTAGTAGTGGCCGGCTGGCGCCTGAAAATCCACGATACGCAGGATGATTCCCAGACCAAAGGGGCACCAGTGCCGAGTCGGGCTGGTTTGATAGAGCCAAGTGTCTCCTGCAATCTGCCAGCCAGGAGCGGGGCGGGTCAGTTTTGTTTGCCAGGGAAAATGGATGTGATTTCTGTTGGGGGCCTGTGGCTGGGAGTGGCCGGCTGGCTCCTGAAAATCCACGATACGCAGGATGGTTCCCAGATGAAAGGTGGCACCAGTGCCGAGTCGGGCTGGTGTGATAGAGCCAAGTGGCTCCTGCAATCTGCCACCCAGAAGATGGGCAGGTCAGTTTTCCTTCCAGGGTAAAGGGCCGTAGTTTTTGTTTGGGGGCCTGTGGCTGGGAGTGGCCGGCTGGCACCTGAAAATCCACGATAAGCGGGATGGTTCCCAGATGAATGGTGGCACCAGTGCCAAGCCGGCTGGTTTGATAGGGCCAAGTGTCTTCTGCAATCTGCCAGCCAGGAGCGGGGTGCGTGATTTTTGTTTGCCAGGGAAAAGGGCCGTGGTTTCTTTACGGGAGCCTGTGGCTCGGAATTGCCTGCTGGCTCCTGAAAATCCACGATACGCAGGATGGTTCCCAGATGAAAGGTGGCACCACTGCCGAGTTGGGCTGGTGTGATAGAGCCATGTGGCTCCTGCAATCTGTCAGCCAGAAGCGGGGTCGCTGACTTTTGTTTGCCAGGGAAAAAGGCCGTGATTTTTTTTCCGGCGCCTGTGGCCTTGAATAGCCAGCTGGCTCCTTAAAATCCACGCCGCGCCGGATGGTTCCCAGATTAAAGGTGGCACCAGTGCCGAGTCGGGCTGCTTTGATAGAGCCAAGTGGCTCCTGCAATCTGCCAGCCAGATGATGGGCAGGTCTGTTTTACTTCCAGGGAAAAGGGCCGTAGTTTTTTTTTGGGGACCTGTGGCTGGCTGTGGCCGGCTGGCTCCTGAAAATCCACGATACGCAGGATGGTTCCCAGATGAAAGGTGGCACCAGTGCCGAGTCGGGCTGGTTTGATAGAGCCAAGTGGCTCCTGCAATCTGCCAGCCAGATGATGTGCAGGTCAGTTTTACTTCCAGGGAAAAGGGCCGTAGTTTATTTTTGGGGACCTTTGGCTGGCTGTGGCCGGCTGGCTCCTGAAAATGCACGATAGTCAACATGGTTCCCAGATGAAAGGTGGCACCAGTGCCGAGTCGGGCTGGTTTGATAGAGCCAAGTGGCTCCTGCAATCTGCCAGCCAGAAGATGGGCAGGTCAGTTTTACTTCCAGGGAAAAGGGCCGTAGTTTGTGTTTGGGGGCCTGTGGCTGGGAGTGGCCGCCTGGCTCCTGAAAATCCACGATACGCAGGATGGTTCCCAGATGAAAGGTGGCACCAGTGCCGAGTCGGGCTGGATTGATAGAGCCAAGTGGCTCCTGCAATCTGCCAGCCAGAAGATGGGCAGGTCTGTTTTACTTCCAGGGAAAAGGGCCGTAGTTTGTGTTTGGGGGCCTGTGGCTGAGAATGGCCGGCTGGCTCCTTAAAATCCACGCCGCGCATGATGGTTCCCAGACCCAAGGTGGCACCAGTGCCGAGTTGGGCTGGTTTGATAGAGCCATGTGGCTCCTGCAATCTGCCAGCCAGAAGCGGGCTGTGTGAGTTATGTTTGCCAGGGAAAAAGGCCGTAGTTTGTGTTTGGGGGCCTGTGGCTGGGAGTGGCCGGCTGGCTCCTGAAAATACACGATACGTAGGATGGTTCCCTGACTCAAAGGGGCACCAGTGCCAAGTCGGGCTGGTGTAATAGTACCGCGTGGCTCCTGCAATCTGCCAGCCAGAAGATGGGCAGGTCTGTTTTACTTCCAGGGAAAAGGGCCGTAGTTTGTGTTTGGGGGCCTGTGGCGGGGAATGGCCGGCTGGCTCCTTAAAATCCACGCCCCACATTAATGTTCCCAGACCCAAGGTGGCACCAGTGCCGAGTCAGGCTGGTTTGACAGAGCCAAGTGGCTCCTGCAGTCTGCCAGCCAGAAGCGGGGTGGGTGAATTTTGTATGCCAGGGAAAGGGCTGTGGTTTTTTTTCTGGGGCCTGTGGATCGGAATGACCGGCTGGCTCATTGAAATCCACGCCGCGCAGGATGGTTCCCAGACCCAAGGGGGCACCAGTGCCGAGTCGGGCTGGTTTGATAGAGCCAAGTGGCTCCTGCAATCTGCCAGCCTGAAGGTGGGCAGGTCAGTTTTACTTCCAGGGAAAGGGGCCGTAGTTTGTATTGGGGGGCCTGTGGCTGGGAGTGGCCGGGTGGCTCCTGAAAATCCACGATACGCAAGATGCCTGCCAAATGAAAAATGGGACCAGTGCCAAGTCGGGCTGGTTTGATAGAGCCAAGTGGCTCCTGCAATCTGCCAGCCAGAAGGTGGGCAGGTCAGTTTTACTTCTAGGGAAAAGGGCCGTGGTATGTGTTTGGGGGCCTGTGGCTGGGAGTGGCCGGCTGGCTCCTGAAAATCCACGATACGCAGGATGGTTCCCAGATGAAAGGTGGCACCAGTGCCGAGTCGGGCTAGTTTGATACAGCCAAGTGGCTCCAGCAATCTGCCAGCCAGAAGATGTGCAGGTCTGTTTTACTTCCAGGGAAAAGGGCAGTAGTTTGTGTTTGGGGGCCTGTGGCGGGTGAATGGCCGGCTGGCTCCTTAAAAACCACGCCGCGCATGATGGTTCCCAGACCCAAGGTGGCACCAGTGCCGAGTTGGGCTGGTTTGAAAGAGCCAAGTGGCTCCTGCAATCTGCCAGCCAGAATCGGGATCGGTGAGTTTTGTTTGCCAGGGAAAAGGGCCATGGTTTGCTTTCGGGGCCTGTGGCTGGGAGTGGCCGGCTGGCTCCTGAAAATCCACGATACGCAAGATGGTTCCCATACCCAAGGTTGCACCAGTTCCGAGTTGTGCTGGTTTGATAGAGCCAAGTGGCTCCTGCAATCTGCCAGCCAGAAGCGGGGCGGGTCAAGTTTGTTTGCCAGGGAAAAGGGCCTTGGTGTGTGGTGGGGGCCAGTGGCTGGGAGTGGCCGGCTGACTCCTGAATATCCACGATACGCAGGATGGTTCCCAGACCCAAGGGGGCACCAGTGCCAAGTCGGGCTGGTTTGATAGAGCCAAGTGGCTCCTGCAATCTGCCAGCCAGAATATGGGCAGGTCAGTTTTACTTCCAGGGAAAAGGGCTGTAGTGTGTGTTTGGGCGCCTGTCGCAGGGTGTGGCCGGCTGGCTCCTGAAAATCCACGATACGCAGGATGGTTCCCAGATGAATGGTGTCACCAGTGCCAAGCCGGCTGGATTGATAGGTCCAAGTGTCTCCTGCAATCAGCCAGCCAGAAGCGGGGTGGGTGAGTTTAGTTTGCCAGGGAATAGGGCCGTGGTTTGTTTTCGGGGAGCAGTTGCTGGGAATGGCCGGCTGGTTCCTTAAAATCCCTGCCGCGCATGATGGTTCCCAGACCCAAGGTGGCACCAGTGCCCAGTCGGGCTGGTGTGATAGAGCCAAGTGGCTCCTGCAATCTGCCAGTCAGAAGCGGGCTGGGTGAGCTTTGTTTGCCAGGCAAAAAGGCCGAGGTTTTTTTTTCCGGGGCCTGCGGCCTGGAATGGCCGGCTGGTTCCTTAAAAACCACGACGCGCAGGATGGTTCCCAGATGAAAGGTGGCACCAGTGCCGAGTCGGGCTGTTTTGATAGAGCCAAGTGGCTCCTGCAATCTGCCAGCCAGACGGCGGGCCACTGAGATTTTCCTCCAGGGAAAATGGCCGTGGTATGTGTCTGGGGCCCTGTGACTGAGAGTGCCCGGCTGGTTCCTGAAAATCCACGATACGCAGCACGGTTACCAGATGAAAGGTGGCACCAGTGATGAGTCGGTCTGGTGTGATAGAGCCAAGTGGCTCCTGCAATCTGCCATCCATAAGCGGGGTGGGTGAGTTTTGTTTGCCAGGAAAAAGGGCCGTGGTTTGTTTTCGGGGGCCTGTGGCTGGGAATGGCCGGCTGGCTCCTTAAAATCAACGCCGCGCAGGATGGTTCCCGGACCCAAGGTGGCACCAGTGCCGAGTCGGGCTGGTTTGATAGAGCCAAGTGGCTCCTGCAATCTGCCAGCCAGAAGATGGGCAGGTCTGTTTTACTTCCAGGGAAAAGGGCCGTAGTTTGTGTTTGGGGGCCTGTGGCTGGGAGTGGCCGGCTGGCTCCTGAAAATCCATGCCGTGCTGGATTGTTCCCAAATGAAAAAAATGGCACCAGTGCCAAGTCGGACTGGTTTGATAGCTCCGCGTGGCTCCTGCAATCTGACAGCCAGAAGATGGGCATGTCTGTTTTACTTCCAGGGAAAAGGACCGTAGTTTGTGTTTGGGGCCCTGTGGCTGGGAGTGGCCGGCTGGCTCCTGAAAATCCACGATACGCAGGATGGTTCCCAGATGAATGGTGGCACCAGTGCCAAGCCGGCTGGTTTGATCGGGCCAAGTGTCTCCTGCAATCTGCCGGCCAGGAACGGGGTGCGTGAGTTTTGTTTGCCAGGGAAAAGGCCCACAGTTTGTGTTTTGGGGCCTCTGGCTGGGAGTGGCCTGCAGGCTCCTGAAAATCCACGATACGCAGGATGATTCCCTGACCAAAGGGGCACGAGTGCTGAGTCGGGCTGGTTTGATAGAGCCAAGTGGCTCCTGCAATCTGCCAGCCAGAAGATGGGCAGGTCAGTTTTCCTTCCAGGGACAAGGGCCGTAGTTTTTGTTTGGGGTCCTGTGGCTGGGAGTGGCCTACTGGCTCCTGAAAATCCACGCCGCGCAGGAAGGTTCCCAGACCCAAGGGGGCACCAGTGCCGAGTCGGGCTGGTTTGATAGAGCCAAGTGGCTCCTGCAATCTGCCAGCCAGAAGATGGGCAGGTCAGTTTTACTTCCAGGGAAAAGGGCCGTAGGTTGTGTTTGGGGGCCTGTGGCTGGGAGTGGCCGGCTGGCTCCTCAAAATCCACGATACGCAGGATGGTTCCCAAATGAAAAATGGCACCAGTGCCAAGTCGGGCTGGTTTGATAGAGCCAAGTGGCTCCTGCAATCTGCTAGCCAGAAGATGTGCAGGTCTGTTTTACTTCCAGGGAAAAGGGCCGTAGTTTGTGTTGGGGGCCTGTGGCTGGGAATGGCCGGCTGGCTACTGAAAATCCCCAATACACAGGATGGTTCCCAGATGAAAGGTGGCACCAGTGCTGAGTCGGGCTGGTTTGATAGAGCCAAGTGGCTCCTGCAATCTGCCATACATAAGCGGGGTGGGTGAGTTTTGTTTGCAAGGGAAAAGGGCCGTGATTTGTTTTCAGGGGCCTGTGGCTGGGAATGGCCGGCTGGCTCCTGAAAATCCACGCCGCACAGGATGGTTCCCAGACCCAAGGTGGCACCAGTGCCGAGTCGGGCTGGTTTGATAGAGCCAAGTGGCTCCTGCAATCTGCCAGCCAGAAGGTGGGCAGGTAAGTTTTACTTCCAGGGAAAAGGGCCACAGTTTGTGTTTGGGGCCCTGTGGCTGGGAATGGCCGGCTGGCTCCTTAAAATCCACGCCGCGCATGATGGTTCCCAGACCCAAGGTGGCACCAGTGTCAAGTTGGGCTGGTTTGAAAGAGCCAAGTGGCTCCTGCAATCTGCCAGCCAGAAGCGGGGTGGGTGAGTTTTGTTTGCCAGGGAAAAGGGCCATGGTTTGCTTTCGGGGCCTGTGGCTGGGAGTGGCCGGCTGGCTCCTGAAAATCCACGATACGCAAGATGGTTCCCAGACCCAAGGTTGCACCAGTGCCGAGTTGTGCTGGTTTGATAGAGCCAAGTGGCTCCTGCAATCTGCCAGCCAGAAGCGGGGCGGGTCAAGTTTGTTTGCCAGGGAAAAGGGCCGTGGTGTGTGGTGGGGGCCTGTGGCTGGGAGTGGCCGGCTGACTTCTGAATATCCACGATACTTGGGATGGTTCCCAGACCCAAGGGGGCACCAGTGCCAAGTCGGGCTGGTTTGATAGAGCCAAGTGGCTCCTGCAATCTGCCAGCCAGAAGATGGGAAGGTCAGTTTTACTTCCAGGGAAAAGGGCTGTAGTGTGTGTTTGGGCGCCTGTCGCTGGGTGTGGCCGGCTGGCTCCTGAAAATCCACGATACGCAGGATGGTTCCCAGATGAATGGTGTCACCAGTGCCAAGCCGGCTGGATTGATAGGTCCAAGTGTCTCCTGCAATCAGCCAGCCAGAAGCGGGGTGGGTGAGTTTAGTTTGCCAGGGAAAAGGGCCGTGGTTTGTTTTCGGGGACCAGTTGCTGGGAATGGCCAGCTGGTTCCTTAAAATCCATGCCGCGCATGATGGTTCCCAGACCCAAGGTGGCACCAGTGCCGAGTCGGGCTGGTGTGATAGAGCCAAGTGGCTCCTGCAATCTGCCAGTCAGAAGCGGGCTGGGTGAGTTTTGTTTGCCAGGCAAAAAGGCCGAGGTTTTTTTTTCCGGGGCCTGCGGCCTGGAATGGCCGGCTGGTTCCTTAAAAACCACGACGCGCAGGATGGTTCCCAGATGAAAGGTGGCACCAGTGCCGAGTCGGGCTGTTTTGATAGAGCCAAGTGGCTCCTGCAATCTGCCAGCCAGACGGCGGGCCGCTGAGATTTTACTCCAGGGAAAATGGCCGTGGTATGTGTTTGGGGCCCTGTGACTGAGAGTGCCCGGCTGGCTCCTGAAAATCCACGATACGCAGCACGGTTACCAGATGAAAGGTGGCACCAGTGATGAGTCGATCTGGTGTGATAGAGCCAAGTGGCTCCTGCAATCTGCAATCCATAAGCGGGGTGGGTGAGTTTTGTTTGCCAGGAAAAAAGGCCGTGGTTTGTATTCGGGGGCCTGTGGCTGGGAATGGCCGGCTGGCTCCTTAAAATCCACGCCGCGCAGGATGGTTCCCAGACCCAAGGTGGCACCAGTGCCGAGTCGGGCTGGTTTGATAGAGCCAAGTGGCTCCTGCAATCTGCCAGCCAGAAGATGGGCAGGTCTGTTTTACTTCCAGGGAAAAGGGCCGTAGTTTGTGTTTGGGGGCCTGTGGCTGGGAGTGGCCGGCTGGCTCCTGAAAATCCATGCCGTGCTGGATTGTTCCCAAATGAAAAAAATGGCACCAGTGCCAAGTCGGACTGGTTTGATAGCTCCGCGTGGCTCCTGCAATCTGACAGCCAGAAGATGGGCATGTCTGTTTTACTTCCAGGGAAAAGGACCGTAGTTTGTGTTTGGGGCCCTGTGGCTGGGAGTGGCCGGCTGGCTCCTGAAAATCCACGATACGCAGGATGGTTCCCAGATGAATGGTGGCACCAGTGCCAAGCCGGCTGGTTTGATCGGGCCAAGTGTCTCCTGCAATCTGCCGGCCAGGAACGGGGTGCGTGAGTTTTGTTTGCCAGGGAAAAGGCCCACAGTTTGTGTTTTGGGGCCTCTGGCTGGGAGTGGCCTGCTGGCTCCTGAAAATTCACGATACGCAGGATGATTCCCAGACCAAAGGGGCACGAGTGCTGAGTCGGGCTGGTTTGATAGAGCCAAGTGGCTCCTGCAATCTGCCAGCCAGAAGATGGGCAGGTCAGTTTTCCTTCCAGGGACAAGGGCCGTAGTTTTTGTTTGGGGTACTGTGGCTGGGAGTGGCCTACTGGCTCCTGAAAATCCACGCCGCGCAGGAAGGTTCCCAGACCCAAGGGGGCACCAGTGCCGAGTCGGGCTGGTTTGATAGAGCCAAGTGGCTCCTGCAATCTGCCAGCCAGAAGATGGGCAGGTCAGTTTTACTTCCAGGGAAAAGGGCCGTAGGTTGTGTTTGGGGGCCTGTGGCTGGGAGTGGCCGGCTGGCTCCTGAAAATCCACGATACGCAGGATGGTTCCCAAATGAAAAATGGCACCAGTGCCAAGTCAAGCTGGTTTGATAGAGCCAAGTGGCTCCTGCAATCTGCTAGCCAGAAGATGTGCAGGTCTGTTTTACTTCCAGGGAAAAGGGCCGTAGTTTGTGTTGGGGGCCTGTGGCTGGGAATGGCCGGCTGGCTCCTGAAAATCCCCAATACACAGGATGGTTCCCAGATGAAAGGTGGCACCAGTGCCGAGTTGTGCTGGTTTGATAGAGCCAAGTGGCTCCTGCAATCTGCCAGCCAGAAGCGGGGCGGGTCAAGTTTGTTTGCCAGGGAAAAGGGCCGTGGTGTGTGGTGGGGGCCTGTGGCTGGGAGTGGCCGGCTTACTCCTGAATATCCACGATACGCGGGATGGTTCCCAGACCCAAGGGGGCACCAGTGCCAAGTCGGGCTGGTTTGATAGAGCCAAGTGGCTCCTGCAATCTGCCAGCCAGAAGATGGGCAGGTCAGTTTTACTTCCAGGGAAAAGGGCTGTAGTGTGTGTTTGGGCGCCTGTCGCTGGGTGTGGCCGGCTGGCTCCTGAAAATCCACGATACGCAGGATGGTTCCCAGATGAATGGTGTCACCAGTGCCAAGCCGGCTGGATTGATAGGTCCAAGTGTCTCCTGCAATCAGCCAGCCAGAAGCGGGGTGGGTGAGTTTAGTTTGCCAGGGAAAAGGGCCGTGGTTTGTTTTCGGGGAGCAGTTGCTGGGAATGGCCGGCTGGTTCCTTAAAATCCATGCCGCGCATGATGGTTCCCAGACCCAAGGTGGCACCAGTGCCGAGTCGGTCTGGTGTGATAGAGCCAAGTGGCTCCTGCAATCTGCCATCCATAAGCGGGGTGGGTGAGTTTTGTTTGCCAGGAAAAAGGGCCGTGGTTTGTTTTCGGGGGCCTGTGGCTGGGAATGGCCGGCTGGCTCCTTAAAATCCACGCCGCGCAGGATGGTTCCCAGACCCAAGGTGGCACCAGTGCCGAGTCGGGCTTGTTTGATAGAGCCAAGTGGCTCCTGCAATCTGCCAGCCACAAGATGGGCAGGTCTGTTTTACTTCCAGGGAAAAGGGCCGTAGTTTGTGTTTGGGGGCCTGTGGCTGGGAGTGGCCGGCTGGCTCCTGAAAATCCATGCCGTGCTGGATTGTTCCCAAATGAAAAAAATGGCACCAGTGCCAAGTCGGACTGGTTTGATAGCTCCGCGTGGCTCCTGCAATCTGACAGCCAGAAGATGGGCATGTCTGTTTTACTTCCAGGGAAAAGGACCGTAGTTTTTGTTTGGGGCCCTGTGGCTGGGAGTGGCCGGCTGGCTCCTGAAAATCCACGATACGCAGGATGGTTCCCAGATGAATGGTGGCACCAGTGCCAAGCCGGCTGGTTTGATCGGGGCAAGTGTCTCCTGCAATCTGCCGGCCAGGAACGGGGTGCGTGAGTTTTGTTTGCCAGGGAAAAGGCCCACAGTTTGTGTTTTGGGGCCTCCGGCTGGGAGTGGCCTGCTGGCTCCTGAAAATCCACGATACGCAGGATGATTCCCAGACCAAAGGGGCACGAGTGCTGAGTCGGGCTGGTTTGATAGAGCCAAGTGGCTCCTGCAATCTGCCAGCCAGAAGATGGGCAGGTCAGTTTTCCTTCCAGGGACAAGGGCCGTAGTTTTTGTTTGGGGTCCTGTGGCTGGGAGTGGCCTACTGGCTCCTGAAAATCCACGCCGCGCAGGAAGGTTCCCAGACCCAAGGGGGCACCAGTGCCGAGTCGGGCTGGTTTGATAGAGCCAAGTGGCTCCTGCAATCTGCCAGCCAGAAGATGGGCAGGTCAGTTTTCCTTCCAGGGAAAAGGGCCGTAGGTTGTGTTTGGGGGCCTGTGGCTGGGAGTGGCCGGCTGGCTCTTGAAAATCCACAATACGCAGGATGGTTCCCAAATGAAAAATGGCACCAGTGCCAAGTCAAGCTGGTTTGATAGAGCCAAGTGGCTCCTGCAATCTGCTAGCCAGAAGATGTGCAGGTCTGTTTTACTTCCAGGGAAAAGGGCCGTAGTTTGTGTTGGGGGCCTGTGGCTGGGAATGGCCGGCTGGCTACTGAAAATCCCCAATACACAGGATGGTTCCCAGATGAAAGGTGGCACCAGTGCTGAGTCGGGCTGGTTTGATAGAGCCAACTGGCTCCTGCAATCTGCCATCCATAAGCGGGGTGGGTGAGTTTTGTTTGCAAGGGAAAAGGGCCGTGATTTGTTTTCAGGGGCCTGTGGCTGGGAATGGCCGGCTGGCTCCTGAAAATCCACGCCGCGCAGGATGGTTCCCAGACCCAAGGTGGCACCAGTGTCGAGTCGGGCTGGTTTGATAGAGCCAAGTGGCTCCTGCAATCTGCCAGCCAGAAGATGGGCAGGTCAGTTTTACTTCCAGGGAAAAGGGCCACAGTGTGTGTTTGGGGCCCTGTGGCTGGGAATGGCCGGCTGGCTCCTTAAAATCCACGCCGCGCATGATGGTTCCCAGTCCCAAGGTGGCACCAGTGCCGAGTTGGGCTGGTGTGATAGAGCCATGTGGCTCCTGCAATCTGCCAGCCAGAAGATGGGCAGGTCAATTTTACTTCCAGGGAAAAGGGCCGTAGTTTGTGTTTCGGGGCCTGTGGCTGGGTGTGGCCGGCTGGCACCTGAAAATCCATGCCGCGCTGGATGGTTCCCAAATGAAAAAATGGCACCAGTGCCAAGTCGGGCTGGTTTGATCGTACCGCGTGGCTCCTGCAATCTGCCAGCCAGAAGATGGGCATGTCTGTTTTACTTCCATGGAAAAGGGCCGCAGTTTGTGTTTGGGGCCCTGTGGCTGGGAATGGCCGGCTGGCTCCTTAAAATCCACGCCGCGCATGATGGTTCCCAGACCCAAGGTGGCACCAGTGCCGAGTTGGGCTGGTGTGATAGAGCCATGTGGCTCCTGCAGTCTGTCTGCCAGAGGCGGGGTCGGTGACTTTTGTTTGCCAGGGAAAAAGGCCGTGGTTTTTTTTCCGGGGCCTGTGGCCTTGAATGGCCGGCTGGTTCCTTAAAATCCACGCCGCGAAGGATGGTTCCCAGATGAAAGGTGGCACCAGTGCCAAATCGGGCTGTTTTGATAGAGCCAAGTGGCTCCTGCAATCTGCCAGCCAGATGATGGGAAGGTCTATTTTACTTCCAGGGAAAAGGGCCGTAGATTGTGTTTGGGGACCGGTGGCTGGGAGTGGCCGGCTGGCTCCTGAAAATCCACGATACGCAGGATGGTTTCCAGACCCAAGGGGCCCCAGTGCCAAATCGGGCTGGTTTGATAGAGCCAAGTGGCTCCTGCAATCTGCCAGGCAGAAGATGGGCAGGTCTCTTTTACTTCCAGGGAAAACGGCCGCAGTTTGTGTTTGGGGGCCTGTGTCGGGGAATAGCCGGCTGGCTCCTGAATATCCACGCCGCGCATGATGGTTCCCAGACCCAAGGTGGCACCGGTGCCGAGTCGGGCTCGTTTGATAGAGCCAAGTAGTTCCTGCAATCTGGCAGCCACAAGATGGGCAGGTCAGTTTTCCTTCCAGGGAAAAGGGCCGTAGTTTTTGTTTGGGGGCCTGAGGCTGGGAGTGGCCGGCTGGCTCCTGAAAGTCCACGATAAGCGGGATGGTTTCCAGATGAAAAGTGGCACCAGTGCCAAGTCGGGCTGCTTTGATAGAGCCATGTGGCTCCTGCAATCTGCCAGCCAGAAGCGGGGCGGGTCTGTTTTCTTTGCCAGGGAAAAGGGCCGTGGTTTGTGTTGGGGGTCTGTGGCTGGGAGTGGCCGGCTGGCTCCTGAAAATCCACGATACGCAGGATGGTTTCCAGACCCAAGGGGACCCAGTGCCAAATCGGGCTGGTTTGATAGAGCCAAGTGGCTCCTGCAATCTGCCAGCCAGAAGATGGGCAGGTCAGTTTTACTTACAGGGAAAAGGGCTGTAGTGTGTGTTTGGGGGTCCTGTGGCTGGGAGTGGCTGGGTGGCTCCTGAAAATCCACGATACGCAGGATGGTTCCCAGATGAATGGTGGCACCAGTGCCAAGCCGGCTGGTTTGATAGGGCCAAGTGTCTCCTGCAATCTGCCAGCCAGGAGCGGGGTGCTTGAGTTTTGTTTGCCAGGGAAAAGGGCCGTGGTTTGTTTTCGGGAGCCTTTGGCTCGGAATGGCCTGCTGGCTCCTGAAAATCCACGATACGTAGGATGGTTCCCAGATGAAAGGTGGCACCAGTGCCGAGTCGGGCTGGTTTGATAGAGCCATGTGGCTCCTGCAATCTGCCAGCCAGAAGCGGGGTGGGTGAGTTTTGTTTGCCAGGGAAAAGGCCCACAGTTTGCGTTTGGGGGCCTGTGGCTGGGAGTGGCCGGGTGGCTCCTGAAAATCCACGTTACGCAGGATGATTCCCAGACCAAAGGGGCACCAGTACCGAGTCGGGCTGGTTTGATAGAGCCAAGTGGCTCCTGCAATCTGCCAGGCAGAAGCGGGGCGAGTCAGTTTTGTTTGCCAGGGTAAAGGGCCGCGGTGTGTGTTGGGGTCCTGTGGCTGGGAGTGGCCTTCTGGCTCCTGAAAATCCACGATACGCAGGATGGTTCCCAGACCCAAGGTGGCACAAGTGCCAAGTCGGGCTGGTTTGATAGAGCCCAGTGTATCCTGCAATCTACCAGCCAGAAGATGGGCAGGTCAGTTTTACTTCCAGGGAAATGGCCGTAATTTTTGTTTGGGGGCCTGTGGCTAGGAATGGCCTGCTGGCTGGTGAAAATCCGCGCCGTGCATGATGGTTCCCAGACCCATGGTGGCACCAGTGCCGAGTTGGGCTGGTTTGATAGAGCCAAGTTGCTCCTGCAATCTGCCAGCCAGAAGATGGGCAGGTCAATTTTACTTCCAGGGAAAAGGGCCGTGGTATGTGCTTGGGGGCCTGTGGCTGGGAGTGGCCGGCTGGCACCTGAAAATCCACGATACGCGGGATGGTTCCCATATGAAAGGTGGCAGAAGTGCCGAGTCGGGCTGGTTTGATATAGCCAAGTGGCTCCTGCAATCTGCCAGCCAGAAGATGGGCAGGTCAGTTTTACTTCCAGGGAAAAAGGACGTAGTTTGTGTTTGGGGGCCTGTGGCAGGGCGTGGCCGGCTGGCTCCTGAAAATCCACGATACGCAGGGTGGTTCCCAGACCCAAGGGTGTACCAGTGCCAAATAGGGCTGGTTTGATAGAGCCAAGTGGCTCCTGCATTCTGCCAGCCAGAAGATGGACAGGTCAGTTTTACTTCCAGGGAAAAGGACCATAGCTTTTTTTCAGGGGCCTGTGGCTGGGAATGGCCGGCTGGCTCCTGAAAATCCACGACACGCAGGAGAGTTCCCAGATGAAAGGTGGCACCAGTGCCGAGTCGGGCTGGTTTGATAGTACCAAGTAGCTCCTGCAATCTGCCAGCCAGAAGATGGGCAGGTCTGTTTTACTTCCAGGGAAAAGGGCCGTAGTTTGTGTTTGGGGGCCTGTGGATGGGAATGCCCGGCTGGCTCCTGAAAATCCACGCCGCGCATGATGGTTCCCAGACCCAAGGTGGCACCAGTGCCGAGTTGGGCTGGTTTGATAGAGCCAAGTTGCTCCTGCAATCTGCTAGCCAGAAGATGGGCAGGTAAATTTTACTTCCAGGGAAAAGGGCCGTACTTTGTGTTGGGGGCATGTGGCTGGGAATGGCCGGCTGGATCCTGAAAATGCACGATACTCAGGATGATTGCCAGACCCAAGAAGGCACCCCTGCCAAGTCGTGCTGGTTTGATAGAGCCATGTGGCTCCTGCTATCTGCCAGCCAGAAGATGGGCAGGTCCGTTTTACTTCCAGGGAAATGGGCCGTAGTTTGTGTTAGGGGGCCTGTTGCTGTGAATGGCCGGCTGGCTCCTGAAAATCCACGATACGCAGGATGGTTCCCAGATGAAAGGTGGCACCACTGCCGAGTCGGGCTGGTTTGATAGAGCCAAGTGGCTCCTGCAATCTGACAGCCAGAAGATGGGCAGGTCAGTTTTCCTTCCAGGGAAAAGGGCCGTAGTTTTTGGGTTGGTGCCTGTGGCTGGGAATGGCCGGCTGGCTCCTGAAAATCCACGATAAGCGGGATGGTTCCCAGATGAAAACTGGCACCAGTGCCGAGTTGGGCTGGTTTGATAGAGCCAAGTGTCTCCTGCAATCTGCCAGCCAGGAGCGGGGCGGGTCAGTTTTGTTTGCCAGGAAAAAGGGATGTGGTTTCTGTTGGGGGCCTGTGGCTGGGAGTGGCCGGCTGGCTCCTGAAATCCACGATACGTAGCATGGATCCTAGACCCAAAGGGGTACCAGTGCCAAGTCGGGCTGGTTTGATAGAGGCAAGTGGCTACAACAATCTGCCAGCCAGATGATGGGCAGGTCAGTTTTACTTCCAGGGAAAAGGGCCATAGTTTGTGTTTGAGGGCCTGTGGCTGGGAGTGGCCGGCTGGCTCCTGAAAATCCACGAAACGCAGGATGGTTCCCAGATGAAAGGTGGCACCAGTGCTGAGTCGGGCTGGTTTGATAGTACCAAGTGTCTCCCGCAATCTGCCAGCCAGACGATGGGCAGGTCAGTTTTACTTCCAGGGAAAAGGTCCGCGGTATGTGTTTGGGGGCCTGTGACTGGGAGTGGCCGGTGGCTCCTGAAAATCCACGATACGCAGGATGGTTCCCAGATGAATGGTGGCACCAGTGCCAAGCCGGCTGGTTTGATTGGGCCAAGTGTCTCCTGCATTCTGCGAGCCAGGAGCGGGGTGCGTGAGTTTTGTTTGCCAGGGAAAAGGGCCGTGGTTTGTTTTCGGGAGCCTGTGGCTCGGAATGGCCTGCTGGCTCCTGAAAATCCGCGCCGTGCATGATGGTTCCCAGACCCATGGTGGCACCAGTGCCGAGTTGGGCTGGTTTGATAGAGCCAAGTTGCTCCTGCAATCTGCCAGCCAGAAGATGGGCAGGTAAATTTTACTTCCATGGAAAAGGGCCGTGGTATGTGCTTGGGGGCCTGTGGCTGGGAGTGGCCGGCTGGCACCTGAAAATCCACGATACGCGGGATGGTTCCCATATGAAAGGTGGCAGAAGTGCCGAGTCGGGCTGGTTTGATATAGCCAAGTGGCTCCTGCAATCTGCCAGCCAGAAGATGGGCAGGTCAGTTTTACTTCCAGGGAAAAAGGACGTAGTTTGTGTTTGGGGGCCTGTGGCAGGGCGTGGCCGGCTGGCTCCTGAAAATCCACGACACGCAGGATGGTTACCAGATGAAAGGTGGCACCAGTGCCGAGTTGGGCTGGTTTGATAGAGCCAAGTGGCTCCTGCAATCTGCCAGCCAGAAGATGTGCAGGTCAGTTTTCCTTCCAGGGAAAAGGGCCGTAGTTTTTGTTTGGGGGCCTGTGGCTGGGAGTGGCCGGCTGGCTCCTGAAAATCCACGATATGCAGGATGGTTTCCAGACCCAAGGGGACCCAGTGCCAAATCTGGCTGGTTTGATAGAGCCAAGTGGCTCCTTCAATCTGCCAGCCAGAAGATGGGCAGGTCAGTTTTACTTCCAGGGAAAAGGGCTGTAGTGTGTGTTTGGGGTCCTGTGGCTGGGAGTGGCTGGGTGGCTCCTGAAAATCCACGATACGCAGGATGGTTCCCAGATGAATGGTGGCACCAGTGCCAAGCCGGCTGGTTTGATAGGGCCAAGTGTCTCCTGCAATCTGCCAGCCAGGAGCGGGGTGCGTGAGTTTTGTTTGCCAGGGAAAAGGGCCGTGGTTTGTTTTCGGGAGCCTTTGGCTCGGAATGGCCTGCTGGCTCCTGAAAATCCACGATACGTAGGATGGTTCCCAGATGAAAGGTGGCACCAGTGCCGAGTCGGGCTGGTTTGATAGAGCCATGTGGCTCCTGCAATCTGCCAGCCAGAAGCGGGGTGGGTGAATTTTGTTTGCCAGGGAAAAGGCCCACAGTTTGCGTTTGGGGGCCTGTGGCTGGGAGTGGCCGGGTGGCTCCTGAAAATCCACGTTACGCAGGATGATTCCCAGACCAAAGGGGCACCAGTACCGAGTCGGGCTGGTTTGATAGAGCCAAGTGGCTCCTGCAATCTGCCAGGCAGAAGCGGGGCGAGTCAGTTTTGTTTGCCAGGGTAAAGGGCCGCGGTGTGTGTTGGGGTCCTGTGGCTGGGAGTGGCCTTCTGGCTCCTGAAAATCCACGATACGCAGGATGGTTCCCAGACCCAAGGGGGCACAAGTGCTGAGTCGGGGTGGTTTGATAGAGCCCAGTGTATCCTGCAATCTACCAGCCAGAAGATGGGCAGGTCAGTTTTACTTCCAGGGAAATGGCCGTAATTTTTGTTTGGGGGCCTGTGGCTGGGTGTGGCCGGCTGGCTCCTGAAAATCCCCGATACGCAAGATGCTTCCCAAATGAAAAATGGCACCACTGACAAGTCGGGCTGGTTTGATAGTACCAAGTGGCTCCTGCAATCTGCCAGCCAGAAGGTGGGCAGGTCAGTTTTACTTCCAGGGAAAAGGGCCGTGGTATGTGTTTGGGGGCCTGTGGCTGGGAGTGGCCGGCTGGCTCCTGAAAATCCACTTTACTCAGGATGATTCCCAGACCGAATTTGGCACCACTGTTCAGTCGGGCTGATTTGATAGAGCCATGTGCCTCCTGCAATGTGCCAGCCAGAAGCGGGGTGGGTGAGTTTTGTTTGCCTGGGAAAAGGGCCGTAGTTTGAGTTTGGGGGCCTGAGGCTGGGGATGGCCGGCTGGCTCCTGAAAATCCACGCTGCGCAGGATGGTTTCCAGATGAATGGTGGCACCAATACCATGTCGTGTATTACCATGTGACTCCTGCAATCTGCCATCCAGAAGCGGGGCAGCTGTTTTTTTTTTCAGGGAAAAGGGCCGTCGTTTGTGTTTTGGGTACTGTAGCTGGTAGGGGCTGCTGGCTCCTGAAAATCCTCGAGACGCAGGATGGTTTCCATACCCGTGCTGGCTCCAGTGCAATTTCGGCCTGATTTGACTGCGTCAAATATCCCCTGCGTTGCTCAGTTCAATAGTCTTGTGTCCTAATGTTCTCACAGAAGACTGTTAAAATTTGTCTATTTTTCTGGATTTGTTTTGTTCTTTTGTCTCTACCTTCTACTTCTCTCCACTCTCTGAAAACTTTGACCATTATGTAAGTTGACCTAATGTAAAATTCTCGTAGTAAAGTAAGAGAAGCCAGAAAAGAAAGGCAAATTTGTTAATTGGAGGTGGAAAGAGGGAGGCCAACGAAAGAAAACAAAGGAACAATAATAATGAAATGCTCCCCTGTCTTCTGTGAAAAGTAGAGGCGCAGACAAGAAAGAGCAAGTGCAAAATTCTCACTAGAGAAACGCACTTTATCTGACTAAAGTAATTTCCGGTGCATTTCTTGCGTTTTTCTCATGCCAAACATATTAATCATTGAAGGTGTCCCTTTCCTCTTTCTGGAATACAGCTAGGAAGATGGCTGTGTCATTGCTGACAAGCTGCTATTCTCAGAGGTGTCCAGCTGAAAGTCCTAGATCAATGGATTTCCTCTGTCACTTTGATATGGCATGACTTACAGTTTCAGCAACTGAACTTGCCAGCCTTACAATTCTTTGCCCCTTGAATGGTCAGATAGGCTCCTTGGCAACTGGCATTTGTAAGGACACGAAACTATGCAGAATTTGTACCATGAGATGATGCCAAATGAGTCACGCCGGTAGATTAACTAGGACATGCAAGGCATGAGAGCACAAGAAGAGAGTACACAAGAAGACAGTACAATCTCCTTTTTTCTGAAACACTGTAGAGATCAAATTGAACACAAATCCTCCTGGGCTAGTTCTTGCAAAAGCCTAGGAGTTCTTTTTGTGTTCACACGCCTGGAATATTTAGCTTTGGATCACAGCAGAATGCAGATGACAAAACGAGGCCTTTAAGTCACATCCAGTATGAAGCAGCATGAAAGAAGAAAGCAGCTGAGAGTGCCAACCCTGCTAGGTAATCTCAGTATTGGTCTTGACATTAGCAGAAATTTGAAATGAGTCTCTGAAAATGACAAAGGAGGCTGAAGAAAAGGGAGCCATGACTCCTCTTGCGTAGTGTTTCCTAACAGGGATCTTCAAAATGGAAAGATTGTATCATCCTTTCAACTGAAGGAAGGTATGAAAACAACAGGAAGGAAACGGCATCACATGCTAGAAAGACTAGGAAAGAAGTACACTGGGCAGTGTACTTCTAGACAGAAAGGCCACTGATGGAAAACCAACTAAACTGGCACCAATGCAGCAGCATTGGACTAAAGCCAGAAATGTCCAGCGCTTCACTCTCTGCCGTTCCATTCAGATGCACACAGCAGCTCTGCAACAGTCCTACTGATCATCTCCTTGGTGAACTTGGAGTTGAGGGTCCGTGGTGAAGCAGAGTCCCCAGCAAGATGCAAAGGAGAGCTGCTTTCTTGCAACTTTGCCTTTATCAGTTCCATAGCTTTAAGCCATAACAAACACCATTCAACCAACCACCATACACCAGGCTTTGAACACACGACCGTTCTAGAACTTGTTGATCTACCTCTAATTCAGCTGCCTCACCTTCCCACAGTCCTTTTCTACTTAGCCAATGGAATGGGCCTCGGCCCAAGGCCTTCCTTTTGTAAGCTTCTAGCTAGATGCAGCAGCAAGCCACTACTTTCTTCTGTGCCAAGACTTCAGGTAGACGATTTGCATCTGCCCTTCCAGTGAAACCTAACGGGGAGAGAAAAGCCTCTCACAGATGTTCAGTCATTCCATTAGCTACACAGGCCAAATCAAAAGAAAAGCCAGCTATGGGTTTGTGTACTTGCTCCTACACAACACCCGCTGCCCTCTGACAATCAACTAGCAGAGAACCAGCAAAACTGAGACTTGAGGCAAACAACCCTTTGAAGGGAATAATGATGTCAGCAATTAAGACAACACATTTCCAGGCCACCGAGATGCTTGAAATGTCAGCAAAGGCTGGAGACCAAAGGCTGAACTAATAGGGAAAGGGTAAAAGAATCCCAAGAAAAACATGACCGAAGGTTAAAACAATTCCAAGAAAAACATAGGCAACTGACCTGTTGAAGCCTTCAGGAAATCAGTGGCCGCTGATTTACATAGGCCATTCAAGTTAGTTGACCCGTGCACCTTCCACCCCTTTTTCACCTTTCGGCACCATAGGGTGAATTGTGAGCATGAAATCACAATTCCTTGGATTCTCTTCTTAACTTGACGAGAAAAATTCAGCAACTGAAGTACCTGTTACTGATGTGATACCCAGGAACACCGAGTTGACACATTTCATTTTGTTCAAACACAGCTAGCAAATCTAAGGGCACAAGGCTGGCTTCTTTTCATGACAATTTTTCTGTTTTACAACCTGCTCTGATCCTGGTGAAACTTTTTCATTAGCTTCTCTCTAAAAGCAAAAAGTCCAGTTCACTGTCCCATCCTACTGCTGCAAGTAAACCATTTGTATTGCCAAGACCAAAAACGGAATTGGAAGGTACAGAGACGCCTGGAGCTATGAGCAGATACGGGGCACATTTCGGTAGAAGCCGCCGTCTGCAGTGCACTGTGACCAGCACAATCGCCTTTGCGCGAAGAAGCCGCTTCTTCGCCTCTGGAAGCCGGAGAGAGCGGCTACCTCTGAAAGCTGAAGAATGAAGCAGCAAAACACTGGGATTGTGTGCACAGATGCAAACTGATCCAAAACAGTACCTTACCACTCTCAAACTTTTCCAAACACATGAACATTCTGTTGGAAAGTGTTTTGGACAACTTTCTTTTTCTTCCTGCAAAACACACTGCAGACTTCTCTGCAAAATGTAAAATCCGATGGGAGATTATTTCTATGCTGGCACAGTTTTTCCTTGCCAGACATGGTGGAAAAGATTTTTGCAATGATGTAGACCACAAAAGACGCTAAAGACGAAGGTACGGAGCTCCCCGGAGCTATGCCCCGGTCCCGAGCACATTTCGGCAGATGCCGCCGCACTGGAGTGCACTGTGACCGGTACAATCGCCTTTGCGCGAAGAAGCCGATTCTTCGCCTCCGGGAGCCGGAGAGAGCGGCTGCTTTCAAAAGGTGAAGAATGAAGCTGCACAACACTGGGATAGTGTGCGCAGCTTGCCAACTGATAAAAAACAGTACCTTACCACTCTCAAACTTTTCCAAACACATGAACATTCGATTGGAAGGTGTTTTGGAAAACTTTCTTTTTCTTCGTGCAAAACACTCAGCAGAGCTCTCTGCAACATGTAAAACACCATGAGAGATGTTTTCTGTGCAGGCACAGTTTCTCCTTGCCAGACATAGTGGAAATGCTTTTTGCAGTGATGTAGACCACAAAAGTCCCGAAAGAAGCAGGTACGGATGTCCCCGGAGCTAAGCGCCGGTCCCGGGCGCATTTCGGAAGAAGCCGCCGCACTGGAGTGCACTGTGACCGGCACAATCGCCTTTGCGCGAAGAAGACGCTTCCTTGCCTCCGCGAGCCGGACAGAGCGGCTGCTTTCAAAAGGTGAAGAATGAAGCTGCACAACACGGGGATAGTGTGCGCATCATGCAAACTGATTGAAAACACAACCTTACCACTCTCCTACCTTTTCCAAACACATGAACATTCGATTGGAAGGTGTTTTGGAAAACTTTCTTTTTCTTCTTGCATAAACTTCTGAAAAGCTCTCTGCAACATGTAAAACACCACGGGAGATGTTTTCTGTGCTGGCACAGTTTCTCCTTGCCTAACATAGTGTAAAACCTTTCTGTAGGATGTAGACCACAAAAGTCCCGAAAGACGAAGGTACGCAGCCGCCCGGAGCTATGCCCCGATCCCGGACACATTTCGGCAGATGCCGCCGCACTGGAGTGCACTGTGACCGGCACAATCGCCTTTGCGCGAAGAAGCCGATTCTTCGCCTCCGGGAGCCGGAGAGACCAGTAGCTTCGAAAAGGTGAGAATGAAGCTGCACAAGACTGGGATAGTGTGTGCAGCTTTCCAACTGATAAAAAACAGTACCTTACAACTTTCCTACCTTTTCCAAACACATGAATATCCTGCTGGAAGGTGTTTTGAACAACTATCTTATTCTTCGTGCAAAACACTCAGCAGAGCTCTCTTCAACATGTAAAAACCATGAGAGATGTTTTCTGTGCAGGCACAGTTTCTCATTACCAGACATAGTGGAAAAGCGTTTTGCAGTGATGTTGACCACAAAAGTCCCGAAAGAAGAAGGTACGGATGTCCCCGGAGGTAAGCGCCGGTCCCGGGCACATTTCGGAAGAAGCCGCCGCACTGGAGTGCACTGTGCCTGGCACAATCGCCTTTGCGCAAAGAAGCCCCCTCTTCGTCTCCGGGGGCCGGAGTGAGAGGCTGCTTCGGAAAGGTGGGAATGAAGCTGCACAACACTGGGATAGTGTGCGCAGCTTGCAAACTGATAGAAAACAGTACCTTACCACTTTCCTACCTTTTCCAAACATATGAATATTGGGTTGGAAGGTTTTTCCAACAACTTTATTTTCTTCGTCCAAAACACTCAGCAGACCTCTCTGCAACATGTACAACACAATGAGAGTTGTTTTCTGTGCTGGCACAGTTTCTCCATGCCAGACATGGTGGAAAGGATTTTTCCAATGATGTAGACCACAAGAGACGCTAAAGACGAAATATGGAGCTCCCCGGAGCTAAGCGCCGGTCCCGGGCACATTTCGGCAGAAGCCGCCGCACTGGAGTGCACTGTGACCGGCACAATCGCCTTTGCGCGAAGAAGACGCTTCCTTGCCTCCGCGAGCCGGACAGAGCGGCTGTTTCGGAAAGGTGAAGAATGAAGCTACACACCACGGGGATAGTGTGCCCAGGTTGCAAACTGATAGAAAAGAGTACCTTACCACTTTCCTACCTTTTCCAAACATATGAATATTCGGTTAGAAGGTGTTTTCAACAACTTTATTTTTCTTCGTGCAAAACACTCAGCAGAGCTCTCTGCAACATGTAAAATATGATGGTAGATGTTTTCTGTGCGGGCACAGTTTCTACTTGCCAGACATAGTGGAAATGCTTTTAGTAGTGATGTAGAACACAAGAGACGCTAAAGTCGAAATAAGGAGTTCCCCGGAGCTAAGCGCCGGGCCCGGGCGCATTTCGGAAGAAGCCGCCGCACTGGAGTGCACTGTGACCGGCACAATCGCCTTGGCGCGAAGAAGCCGATTCTTCGCCTCCGCGAGCCGGAGAGAGCGGCTGCTTTCAAAAGGTGAAGAATGAAGCTGCACATCACTGGGATAGTGTGTGCAGCTTGCCAACCGATAAAAAACAGTACCTTACCACTCCTACCTTTTCCAAACACATGAACATTCGATTGGAAGGTGTTTTGGAAAACTTTCTTTTTCTTCGTGCAAAACACTCAGCAGAGCTCTCTGCAACATGTAAAACACCATGAGAGATGTTTTCTGTGCAGGCACAGTTTCTCATTACCAGACATAGTGGAAAAGCGTTTTGCAGTGATGTAGACCACAAAAGACGCTAAAGACGAAATATGGAGCTCCCCGGAGCTAAGCGCCGGGCCCGGGCACATTTCGGAAGAAGCCGCCGCACCGGAGTGCACTGTGACTGGCAAAATCGCCTTTGCGCGAAGAAGCCGATTCTTCGCCTCCGGCAGCCGGACAGAGCGGCTGCTTCGGAAAGGTGGAAATGAAGCTGCACAACACGGGGATAGTGTGAGCAGTTTGCAAACTGATAAAAAACACTACCTTACCACTTTCCTACCTTTTCCAAACACATGAATATTTCATTGGAATGTGTTTTGGACAACTTTATTCTTCTTCTTGCAAAATATTCTGCAGAGGTCTCTAAACAAGTAAAACACGATGGGAGATGTTTTCTGTGCTGGCACAGTTTCTCCATGCCAGACATAGTGGAAAGGATCTTTGCAATGATATAGACCACAAAAGACGCTAAAGACGAAATATGGAGCTCCCCGGAGCTAAGCGCCGGGCCCGGGCGCATTTCGGAATTAGCCGCCGCACTGGAGTGCACTGTGACCGGTACAATCGCCTTTGCGCGAAGAAGCCGCATCTTCGTCTCCGGGAGCCAGAGAGAGCGGCTGCTTTCAAAAGGTGAAGAATGAAGCTGCACAACACTGAGATAGTGTGCGCAGCTTGCAAACTGATAAAAAACAGTTCCTTACACCTTTCCTACCTTTTCAAAACATATGAATATTGGGTTGGAAGGTGTTTTCAACAACTTCATTTTCTTCGTGCAAAACACTCAGCAGAGCTCTCTGCAACATGTAAAACATGATGGGAGATGTTTTCTGTGCAGGCACAGTTTCTACTTGCCAGACATAGTGGAAATGCTTTTAGTAGTGATGTAGAACACAAGAGACGCTAAAGTCGAAATACAGAGTTCCCCGGAGCTAAGCGCCGGGCCCGGGCGCATTTCGGAAGAAGCCGCCGCACGGGAGAGCACGGTGACCGGCAGAATCGCCTTTGCGCGAAGAAGCCGATTCTTCGCCTCCGGCAGCCGGACAGAGCGGCTGCTTTCAAAAGGTGAAGAATGATGCTGCACAAGACTGGGATAGTGTGCGCAGCTTGCAAACTGATAGAAAACAGCACCTAACAACTTTCCTACCTTTTCCAAACCCATGAACATTCGATTGGAAGGTGTTTTGGAGAACTCTCTTTTTCTTCTTGCATAAACTTCTGCAGAGCTCTCTGCAACATGTAAAACACCACGGGAGATGTTTTCTGTGCTTGCACAGATTCTCCTTGCCTAACATAGTGGAAAACCTTTCTGTATGATGTAGACCACAAAATCCCGAAAGACGAAGGTACGCAGCTCCCCGGAGCTATGGTCCGATCCCGGGCACATTTCGGCAGATGCCGCCGCACTGGAGTGCACTGTGACCGGCACAATCGCATTTGCGCGAAGAAGCCGATTCTCCGTCTCCGGGAGCCGGAGAAAGCGGCTGCTTTCAAAAGGTGAAGAGTGAACTGCACAACACTGGGATAGTGTGTGCAGCTTGCCAACTGATAGAAAACAGTACCTTACGACTTTCCTACCTTTTCAAAACATATGAATATTCGGTTAGAAGGTGTTTTCAACAACTTTATTTTCTTCGTGCAAAACACTCAGCAGAGCTCTCTGCAACATGTAAAACATGATGGGAGATGTTTTCTGTGCAGGCACAGTTTCTACTTGCCAGACATAGTGGAAATGCTTTTAGTAGTGATGTAGAACACAAGAGACGCTAAAGTCGAAATACAGAGTTCCCCGGAGGTAAGCGCCGGTCCCGGGCACATTTCGGAAGAAGCCGCCGCACTGCAGTGCACTGTGACCGGCACAATCGCCTTTGCGCGAAGAAGCCGATTCTTCGCCTCCGCGAGCCGGAGAGAGCGGCTGCTTTCAAAAGGTGAAGAATGAAGCTGCACAAGACTGGGATAGTGTGCGCAGCTTGCAAACTGATAAAAAACAGTACCTTACCACTCCTACCTTTTCCAAACACATGAACATTCGATTGGAAGGTGTTTTGGAAAACTTTCTTTTTCTTCGTGCAAAACACTCAGCAGAGCTATCTGCAACATGTAAAACACCATGAGAGATGTTTTCTGTGCAGGCACAGTTTCTCATTACCAGACATAGTGGAAAAGCGTTTTGCAGTGATGTAGACCACAAAAGACGCTAAAGACGAAATATGGAGCTCCCCGGAGCTAAGCGCCGGGCCCGGGCACATTTCGGAAGAAGCCGCCGCACCGGAGTGCACTGTGACTGGCAAAATCGCCTTTGCGCGAAGAAGCCGATTCTTCGCCTCCGGCAGCCGGACAGAGCGGCTGCTTCGGAAAGGTGGAAATGAAGCTGCACAACACGGGGATAGAGTGAGCAGTTTGCAAACTGATAAAAAACACTACCTTACCACTTTCCTACCTTTTCCAAACACATGAATATTTCATTGGAATGTGTTTTGGACAACTTTATTCTTCTTCTTGCAAAATATTCTGCAGAGGTCTCTAAACAAGTAAAACACGATGGGAGATGTTTTCTGTGCTGGCACAGTTTCTCCATGCCAGACATAGTGGAAAGGATCTTTGCAATGATATAGACCACAAAAGACGCTAAAGACGAAATATGGAGCTCCCCGGAGCTAAGCCCTGGGCCCGGGCGCATTTCGGAAGAAGCCGCCGCACTGGAGTGCACTGTGACCGGCACAATCGCATTTGCGCGAAGAAGCCGCATCTTCGTCTCCGGGAGCCAGAGAAAGCGGCTGCTTTCAAAAGGTGAAGAATGAAGCTGCACAACACTGGGATAGTGTGCGCAGCTTGCAAACTGATAAAAAACAGTACCTTACCACTTTCCTACCTTTTCAAAACATATGAATATTGGGTTGGAAGGTGTTTTCAACAACTTTATTTTCTTCGTGCAAAACACTCAGCAGAGCTCTCTGCAACATGTAAAACATGATGGGAGATGTTTTCTGTGCAGGCACAGCATCTACTTGCCAGACATAGTGGAAATGCTTTTAGTAGTGAAGTAGAACACAAGAGACGCTAAAGTCGAAATACAGAGTTCCCCGGAGGTAAGCGCCTGGCCCGGGCACATTTCGGAAGAAGCCGCCGCACTGGAGTGCACTGTGACCGGCACAATCGCCTTTGCGCGAAGAAGCCGATTCTTCGCCTCCGGCAGCCGGAGAGAGCGGCTGCTTTCAAAAGGTGAAGAATGAAGCTGCACAACACTGGGATAGTCTGCGCAGCTTGCAAACTGATAGAAAACAGTACCTTACCACTTTCCTACCTTTTCCAAACACATGAACATTCGATTGGAAGGTGTTTTGGAAAACTCTCTTTTCCTTCTTGCATAAACTTCTGCAGAGCCCTCTGCAACATGCAAAACACGATGGGAGATGTTTTCTGTGCTGGCACAGTTTCTCCTTGACTAACATAGTGGAAAACCTTTCTGTATGATGTAGAACACAAAAGTCCCGAAAGACGAAGGTACGCAGCTCCCCGGAGCTAAGCGCCGGTCCCGGGCACATTTCGGCAGATGCCGCCGCACTGGAGTGCACTGTGACCGGCACAATCGCATTTGCGCGAAGAAGCCGATTCTTCGCCTCCGACAGCCGGAGGGAGCGGCTGCTTCGGAAAGGTGAAGAATGAAGCTGCACAACACTGGGATAGTGTGCGCAGCTTGCAAACTGATAGAAAACAGTACCTTACCACTCCTACCTTTTCCAAACACATGAACATTCGATTGGAAGGTGTTTTGGAAAACTTTCTTTTTCTTCGCGCAAAACACTCAGCAGAGCTCTCTGCAACATGTAAAACATCATGAGAGATGTTTTCTGTGCAGGCACAGTTTCTCATTACCAGACATAGTGGAAAAGCGTTTTGCAGTGATGTAGACCACAAAAGTCCCGAAAGAAGAAGGTACGGATGTCCCCGGAGGTAAGCGCCGGTCCCGGGCACATTTCGGAAGAAGCCGCCGCACTGGAGTGCACTGTGCCTGGCACAATCGCCTTTGCGCAAAGAAGCCCCCTCTTCGTCTCCGGGGGCCGGAGTGAGAGGCTGCTTCGGAAAGGTGGGAATGAAGCTGCACAACACTGGGATAGTGTGCGCAGCTTGCAAACTGATAGAAAACAGTACCTTACCACTTTCCTACCTTTTCCAAACATATGAATATTGGGTTGGAAGGTTTTTCCAACAACTTTATTTTCTTCGTCCAAAACACTCAGCAGACCTCTCTGCAACATGTACAACACAATGAGAGTTGTTTTCTGTGCTGGCACAGTTTCTCCATGCCAGACATGGTGGAAAGGATTTTTCCAATGATGTAGACCACAAGAGACGCTAAAGACGAAATATGGAGCTCCCCGGAGCTAAGCGCCGGTCCCGGGCACATTTCGGCAGAAGCCGCCGCACTGGAGTGCACTGTGACCGGCACAATCGCCTTTGCGCGAAGAAGACGCTTCCTTGCCTCCGCGAGCCGGACAGAGCGGCTGTTTCGGAAAGGTGAAGAATGAAGCTACACACCACGGGGATAGTGTGCCCAGGTTGCAAACTGATAGAAAAGAGTACCTTACCACTTTCCTACCTTTTCCAAACATATGAATATTCGGTTAGAAGGTGTTTTCAACAACTTTATTTTTCTTCGTGCAAAACACTCAGCAGAGCTCTCTGCAACATGTAAAATATGATGGTAGATGTTTTCTGTGCGGGCACAGTTTCTACTTGCCAGACATAGTGGAAATGCTTTTAGTAGTGATGTAGAACACAAGAGACGCTAAAGTCGAAATAAGGAGTTCCCCGGAGCTAAGCGCCGGGCCCGGGCGCATTTCGGAAGAAGCCGCCGCACTGGAGTGCACTGTGACCGGCACAATCGCCTTGGCGCGAAGAAGCCGATTCTTCGCCTCCGCGAGCCGGAGAGAGCGGCTGCTTTCAAAAGGTGAAGAATGAAGCTGCACATCACTGGGATAGTGTGTGCAGCTTGCCAACCGATAAAAAACAGTACCTTACCACTCCTACCTTTTCCAAACACATGAACATTCGATTGGAAGGTGTTTTGGAAAACTTTCTTTTTCTTCGTGCAAAACACTCAGCAGAGCTCTCTGCAACATGTAAAACACCATGAGAGATGTTTTCTGTGCAGGCACAGTTTCTCATTACCAGACATAGTGGAAAAGCGTTTTGCAGTGATGTAGACCACAAAAGACGCTAAAGACGAAATATGGAGCTCCCCGGAGCTAAGCGCCGGGCCCGGGCACATTTCGGAAGAAGCCGCCGCACCGGAGTGCACTGTGACTGGCAAAATCGCCTTTGCGCGAAGAAGCCGATTCTTCGCCTCCGGCAGCCGGACAGAGCGGCTGCTTCGGAAAGGTGGAAATGAAGCTGCACAACACGGGGATAGTGTGAGCAGTTTGCAAACTGATAAAAAACACTACCTTACCACTTTCCTACCTTTTCCAAACACATGAATATTTCATTGGAATGTGTTTTGGACAACTTTATTCTTCTTCTTGCAAAATATTCTGCAGAGGTCTCTAAACAAGTAAAACACGATGGGAGATGTTTTCTGTGCTGGCACAGTTTCTCCATGCCAGACATAGTGGAAAGGATCTTTGCAATGATATAGACCACAAAAGACGCTAAAGACGAAATATGGAGCTCCCCGGAGCTAAGCGCCGGGCCCGGGCGCATTTCGGAATTAGCCGCCGCACTGGAGTGCACTGTGACCGGTACAATCGCCTTTGCGCGAAGAAGCCGCATCTTCGTCTCCGGGAGCCAGAGAGAGCGGCTGCTTTCAAAAGGTGAAGAATGAAGCTGCACAACACTGAGATAGTGTGCGCAGCTTGCAAACTGATAAAAAACAGTTCCTTACACCTTTCCTACCTTTTCAAAACATATGAATATTGGGTTGGAAGGTGTTTTCAACAACTTCATTTTCTTCGTGCAAAACACTCAGCAGAGCTCTCTGCAACATGTAAAACATGATGGGAGATGTTTTCTGTGCAGGCACAGTTTCTACTTGCCAGACATAGTGGAAATGCTTTTAGTAGTGATGTAGAACACAAGAGACGCTAAAGTCGAAATACAGAGTTCCCCGGAGCTAAGCGCCGGGCCCGGGCGCATTTCGGAAGAAGCCGCCGCACGGGAGAGCACGGTGACCGGCAGAATCGCCTTTGCGCGAAGAAGCCGATTCTTCGCCTCCGGCAGCCGGACAGAGCGGCTGCTTTCAAAAGGTGAAGAATGATGCTGCACAAGACTGGGATAGTGTGCGCAGCTTGCAAACTGATAGAAAACAGCACCTAACAACTTTCCTACCTTTTCCAAACCCATGAACATTCGATTGGAAGGTGTTTTGGAGAACTCTCTTTTTCTTCTTGCATAAACTTCTGCAGAGCTCTCTGCAACATGTAAAACACCACGGGAGATGTTTTCTGTGCTTGCACAGATTCTCCTTGCCTAACATAGTGGAAAACCTTTCTGTATGATGTAGACCACAAAATCCCGAAAGACGAAGGTACGCAGCTCCCCGGAGCTATGGTCCGATCCCGGGCACATTTCGGCAGATGCCGCCGCACTGGAGTGCACTGTGACCGGCACAATCGCATTTGCGCGAAGAAGCCGATTCTCCGTCTCCGGGAGCCGGAGAAAGCGGCTGCTTTCAAAAGGTGAAGAGTGAACTGCACAACACTGGGATAGTGTGTGCAGCTTGCCAACTGATAGAAAACAGTACCTTACGACTTTCCTACCTTTTCAAAACATATGAATATTCGGTTAGAAGGTGTTTTCAACAACTTTATTTTCTTCGTGCAAAACACTCAGCAGAGCTCTCTGCAACATGTAAAACATGATGGGAGATGTTTTCTGTGCAGGCACAGTTTCTACTTGCCAGACATAGTGGAAATGCTTTTAGTAGTGATGTAGAACACAAGAGACGCTAAAGTCGAAATACAGAGTTCCCCGGAGGTAAGCGCCGGTCCCGGGCACATTTCGGAAGAAGCCGCCGCACTGCAGTGCACTGTGACCGGCACAATCGCCTTTGCGCGAAGAAGCCGATTCTTCGCCTCCGCGAGCCGGAGAGAGCGGCTGCTTTCAAAAGGTGAAGAATGAAGCTGCACAAGACTGGGATAGTGTGCGCAGCTTGCAAACTGATAAAAAACAGTACCTTACCACTCCTACCTTTTCCAAACACATGAACATTCGATTGGAAGGTGTTTTGGAAAACTTTCTTTTTCTTCGTGCAAAACACTCAGCAGAGCTATCTGCAACATGTAAAACACCATGAGAGATGTTTTCTGTGCAGGCACAGTTTCTCATTACCAGACATAGTGGAAAAGCGTTTTGCAGTGATGTAGACCACAAAAGACGCTAAAGACGAAATATGGAGCTCCCCGGAGCTAAGCGCCGGGCCCGGGCACATTTCGGAAGAAGCCGCCGCACCGGAGTGCACTGTGACTGGCAAAATCGCCTTTGCGCGAAGAAGCCGATTCTTCGCCTCCGGCAGCCGGACAGAGCGGCTGCTTCGGAAAGGTGGAAATGAAGCTGCACAACACGGGGATAGAGTGAGCAGTTTGCAAACTGATAAAAAACACTACCTTACCACTTTCCTACCTTTTCCAAACACATGAATATTTCATTGGAATGTGTTTTGGACAACTTTATTCTTCTTCTTGCAAAATATTCTGCAGAGGTCTCTAAACAAGTAAAACACGATGGGAGATGTTTTCTGTGCTGGCACAGTTTCTCCATGCCAGACATAGTGGAAAGGATCTTTGCAATGATATAGACCACAAAAGACGCTAAAGACGAAATATGGAGCTCCCCGGAGCTAAGCCCTGGGCCCGGGCGCATTTCGGAAGAAGCCGCCGCACTGGAGTGCACTGTGACCGGCACAATCGCATTTGCGCGAAGAAGCCGCATCTTCGTCTCCGGGAGCCAGAGAAAGCGGCTGCTTTCAAAAGGTGAAGAATGAAGCTGCACAACACTGGGATAGTGTGCGCAGCTTGCAAACTGATAAAAAACAGTACCTTACCACTTTCCTACCTTTTCAAAACATATGAATATTGGGTTGGAAGGTGTTTTCAACAACTTTATTTTCTTCGTGCAAAACACTCAGCAGAGCTCTCTGCAACATGTAAAACATGATGGGAGATGTTTTCTGTGCAGGCACAGCATCTACTTGCCAGACATAGTGGAAATGCTTTTAGTAGTGAAGTAGAACACAAGAGACGCTAAAGTCGAAATACAGAGTTCCCCGGAGGTAAGCGCCTGGCCCGGGCACATTTCGGAAGAAGCCGCCGCACTGGAGTGCACTGTGACCGGCACAATCGCCTTTGCGCGAAGAAGCCGATTCTTCGCCTCCGGCAGCCGGAGAGAGCGGCTGCTTTCAAAAGGTGAAGAATGAAGCTGCACAACACTGGGATAGTCTGCGCAGCTTGCAAACTGATAGAAAACAGTACCTTACCACTTTCCTACCTTTTCCAAACACATGAACATTCGATTGGAAGGTGTTTTGGAAAACTCTCTTTTCCTTCTTGCATAAACTTCTGCAGAGCCCTCTGCAACATGCAAAACACGATGGGAGATGTTTTCTGTGCTGGCACAGTTTCTCCTTGACTAACATAGTGGAAAACCTTTCTGTATGATGTAGAACACAAAAGTCCCGAAAGACGAAGGTACGCAGCTCCCCGGAGCTAAGCGCCGGTCCCGGGCACATTTCGGCAGATGCCGCCGCACTGGAGTGCACTGTGACCGGCACAATCGCATTTGCGCGAAGAAGCCGATTCTTCGCCTCCGACAGCCGGAGGGAGCGGCTGCTTCGGAAAGGTGAAGAATGAAGCTGCACAACACTGGGATAGTGTGCGCAGCTTGCAAACTGATAGAAAACAGTACCTTACCACTCCTACCTTTTCCAAACACATGAACATTCGATTGGAAGGTGTTTTGGAAAACTTTCTTTTTCTTCGCGCAAAACACTCAGCAGAGCTCTCTGCAACATGTAAAACATCATGAGAGATGTTTTCTGTGCAGGCACAGTTTCTCATTACCAGACATAGTGGAAAAGCGTTTTGCAGTGATGTAGACCACAAAAGTCCCGAAAGAAGAAGGTACGGATGTCCCCGGAGGTAAGCGCCGGTCCCGGGCACATTTCGGAAGAAGCCGCCGCACTGGAGTGCACTGTGCCTGGCACAATCGCCTTTGCGCAAAGAAGCCCCCTCTTCGTCTCCGGGGGCCGGAGTGAGAGGCTGCTTCGGAAAGGTGGGAATGAAGCTGCACAACACTGGGATAGTGTGCGCAGCTTGCAAACTGATAGAAAACAGTACCTTACCACTTTCCTACCTTTTCCAAACATATGAATATTGGGTTGGAAGGTTTTTCCAACAACTTTATTTTCTTCGTCCAAAACACTCAGCAGACCTCTCTGCAACATGTACAACACAATGAGAGTTGTTTTCTGTGCTGGCACAGTTTCTCCATGCCAGACATGGTGGAAAGGATTTTTCCAATGATGTAGACCACAAGAGACGCTAAAGACGAAATATGGAGCTCCCCGGAGCTAAGCGCCGGTCCCGGGCACATTTCGGCAGAAGCCGCCGCACTGGAGTGCACTGTGACCGGCACAATCGCCTTTGCGCGAAGAAGACGCTTCCTTGCCTCCGCGAGCCGGACAGAGCGGCTGTTTCGGAAAGGTGAAGAATGAAGCTACACACCACGGGGATAGTGTGCCCAGGTTGCAAACTGATAGAAAAGAGTACCTTACCACTTTCCTACCTTTTCCAAACATATGAATATTCGGTTAGAAGGTGTTTTCAACAACTTTATTTTTCTTCGTGCAAAACACTCAGCAGAGCTCTCTGCAACATGTAAAATATGATGGTAGATGTTTTCTGTGCGGGCACAGTTTCTACTTGCCAGACATAGTGGAAATGCTTTTAGTAGTGATGTAGAACACAAGAGACGCTAAAGTCGAAATAAGGAGTTCCCCGGAGCTAAGCGCCGGGCCCGGGCGCATTTCGGAAGAAGCCGCCGCACTGGAGTGCACTGTGACCGGCACAATCGCCTTGGCGCGAAGAAGCCGATTCTTCGCCTCCGCGAGCCGGAGAGAGCGGCTGCTTTCAAAAGGTGAAGAATGAAGCTGCACATCACTGGGATAGTGTGTGCAGCTTGCCAACCGATAAAAAACAGTACCTTACCACTCCTACCTTTTCCAAACACATGAACATTCGATTGGAAGGTGTTTTGGAAAACTTTCTTTTTCTTCGTGCAAAACACTCAGCAGAGCTCTCTGCAACATGTAAAACACCATGAGAGATGTTTTCTGTGCAGGCACAGTTTCTCATTACCAGACATAGTGGAAAAGCGTTTTGCAGTGATGTAGACCACAAAAGACGCTAAAGACGAAATATGGAGCTCCCCGGAGCTAAGCGCCGGGCCCGGGCACATTTCGGAAGAAGCCGCCGCACCGGAGTGCACTGTGACTGGCAAAATCGCCTTTGCGCGAAGAAGCCGATTCTTCGCCTCCGGCAGCCGGACAGAGCGGCTGCTTCGGAAAGGTGGAAATGAAGCTGCACAACACGGGGATAGTGTGAGCAGTTTGCAAACTGATAAAAAACACTACCTTACCACTTTCCTACCTTTTCCAAACACATGAATATTTCATTGGAATGTGTTTTGGACAACTTTATTCTTCTTCTTGCAAAATATTCTGCAGAGGTCTCTAAACAAGTAAAACACGATGGGAGATGTTTTCTGTGCTGGCACAGTTTCTCCATGCCAGACATAGTGGAAAGGATCTTTGCAATGATATAGACCACAAAAGACGCTAAAGACGAAATATGGAGCTCCCCGGAGCTAAGCGCCGGGCCCGGGCGCATTTCGGAATTAGCCGCCGCACTGGAGTGCACTGTGACCGGTACAATCGCCTTTGCGCGAAGAAGCCGCATCTTCGCCTCCGGGAGCCAGAGAGAGCGGCTGCTTTCAAAAGGTGAAGAATGAAGCTGCACAACACTGAGATAGTGTGCGCAGCTTGCAAACTGATAAAAAACAGTTCCTTACACCTTTCCTACCTTTTCAAAACATATGAATATTGGGTTGGAAGGTGTTTTCAACAACTTTATTTTCTTCGTGCAAAACACTCAGCAGAGCTCTCTGCAACATGTAAAACATGATGGGAGATGTTTTCTGTGCAGGCACAGCATCTACTTGCCAGACATAGTGGAAATGCTTTTAGTAGTGAAGTAGAACACAAGAGACGCTAAAGTCGAAATACAGAGTTCCCCGGAGCTAAGCGCCGGGCCCGGGCGCATTTCGGAAGAAGCCGCCGCACGGGAGAGCACGGTGACCGGCAGAATCGCCTTTGCGCGAAGAAGCCGATTCTTCGCCTCCGGGAGCCGGAGAGAGCGGCTGCTTTCAAAAGGTGAAGAATGATGCTGCACAAGACTGGGATAGTGTGCGCAGCTTGCAAACTGATAGAAAACAGCACCTAACAACTTTCCTACCTTTTCCAAACCCATGAACATTCGATTGGAAGGTGTTTTGGAGAACTCTCTTTTTCTTCTTGCATAAACTTCTGCAGAGCTCTCTGCAACATGTAAAACACCACGGGAGATGTTTTCTGTGCTTGCACAGATTCTCCTTGCCTAACATAGTGGAAAACCTTTCTGTATGATGTAGACCACAAAATCCCGAAAGACGAAGGTACGCAGCTCCCCGGAGCTATGGTCCGATCCCGGGCACATTTCGGCAGATGCCGCCGCACTGGAGTGCACTGTGACCGGCACAATCGCATTTGCGCGAAGAAGCCGATTCTCCGTCTCCGGGAGCCGGAGAAAGCGGCTGCTTTCAAAAGGTGAAGAGTGAACTGCACAACACTGGGATAGTGTGCGCAGCTTGCCAACTGATAGAAAACAGTACCTTACGACTTTCCTACCTTTTCAAAACATATGAATATTCGGTTAGAAGGTGTTTTCAACAACTTTATTTTCTTCGTGCAAAACACTCAGCAGAGCTCTCTGCAACATGTAAAACATGATGGGAGATGTTTTCTGTGCAGGCACAGTTTCTACTTGCCAGACATAGTGGAAATGCTTTTAGTAGTGATGTAGAACACAAGAGACGCTAAAGTCGAAATACAGAGTTCCCCGGAGGTAAGCGCCGGTCCCGGGCACATTTCGGAAGAAGCCGCCGCACTGCAGTGCACTGTGACCGGCACAATCGCCTTTGCGCGAAGAAGCCGATTCTTCGCCTCCGCGAGCCGGAGAGAGCGGCTGCTTTCAAAAGGTGAAGAATGAAGCTGCACATCACTGGGATAGTGTGTGCAGCTTGCCAACCGATAAAAAACAGTACCTTACCACTCCTACCTTTTCCAAACACATGAACATTCGATTGGAAGGTGTTTTGGAAAACTTTCTTTTTCTTCGTGCAAAACACTCAGCAGAGCTATCTGCAACATGTAAAACACCATGAGAGATGTTTTCTGTGCAGGCACAGTTTCTCATTACCAGACATAGTGGAAAAGCGTTTTGCAGTGATGTAGACCACAAAAGACGCTAAAGACGAAATATGGAGCTCCCCGGAGCTAAGCGCCGGGCCCGGGCACATTTCGGAAGAAGCCGCCGCACCGGAGTGCACTGTGACTGGCAAAATCGCCTTTGCGCGAAGAAGCCGATTCTTCGCCTCCGGCAGCCGGACAGAGCGGCTGCTTCGGAAAGGTGGAAATGAAGCTGCACAACACGGGGATAGAGTGAGCAGTTTGCAAACTGATAAAAAACACTACCTTACCACTTTCCTACCTTTTCCAAACACATGAATATTTCATTGGAATGTGTTTTGGACAACTTTATTCTTCTTCTTGCAAAATATTCTGCAGAGGTCTCTAAACAAGTAAAACACGATGGGAGATGTTTTCTGTGCTGGCACAGTTTCTCCATGCCAGACATAGTGGAAAGGATCTTTGCAATGATATAGACCACAAAAGACGCTAAAGACGAAATATGGAGCTCCCCGGAGCTAAGCCCTGGGCCCGGGCGCATTTCGGAAGAAGCCGCCGCACTGGAGTGCACTGTGACCGGCACAATCGCATTTGCGCGAAGAAGCCGCATCTTCGTCTCCGGGAGCCAGAGAAAGCGGCTGCTTTCAAAAGGTGAAGAATGAAGCTGCACAACACTGGGATAGTGTGCGCAGCTTGCAAACTGATAAAAAACAGTTCCTTACACCTTTCCTACCTTTTCAAAACATATGAATATTGGGTTGGAAGGTGTTTTCAACAACTTTATTTTCTTCGTGCAAAACACTCAGCAGAGCTCTCTGCAACATGTAAAACATGATGGGAGATGTTTTCTGTGCAGGCACAGCATCTACTTGCCAGACATAGTGGAAATGCTTTTAGTAGTGATGTAGAACACAAGAGACGCTAAAGTCGAAATACAGAGTTCCCCGGAGGTAAGCGCCTGGCCCGGGCACATTTCGGAAGAAGCCGCCGCACTGGAGTGCACTGTGACCGGCACAATCGCCTTTGCGCGAAGAAGCCGATTCTTCGCCTCCGGCAGCCGGACAGAGCGGCTGCTTTCAAAAGGTGAAGAATGAAGCTGCACAACACTGGGATAGTCTGCGCAGCTTGCAAACTGATAGAAAACAGTACCTTACCACTTTCCTACCTTTTCCAAACACATGAACATTCGATTGGAAGGTGTTTTGGAAAACTCTCTTTTCCTTCTTGCATAAACTTCTGCAGAGCCCTCTGCAACATGCAAAACACGATGGGAGATGTTTTCTGTGCTGGCACAGTTTCTCCTTGACTAACATAGTGGAAAACCTTTCTGTATGATGTAGACCACAAAAGTCCCGAAAGACGAAGGTACGCAGCTCCCCGGAGCTAAGCGCCGGTCCCGGGCACATTTCGGCAGATGCCGCCGCACTGGAGTGCACTGTGACCGGCACAATCGCCTTTGCGCGAAGAAGCCGCTTCCTTGCCTCCGCGTACCAGACAGAGCGGCTGCTTCGGAAAGGTGAAGAATGAAGCTGCACAACACTGGGATAGTGAGCGCAGCTTGCAAACTGATAGAAAACACTACCTTACCACTTTCCTACCTTTTCCAAACACATGAACATTCGATTGGAAGGTGTTTTGGAAAACTTTCTTTTTCTTCTTGCATAAACTTCTGCAGAGCTCTCTGCAACATGTAAAACACCACGGGAGATGTTTTCTGTGCTGGCACAGTTTCTCCTTGCATAACATAGTGGATAACCTTTCTGTATGATGTAGACCACAAAAGTCCCGAAAGACCTAGGTACGCAGCTCCCCGGAGCTATGCCCCGATCCCGGTCACATTTCGGAAGAAGCCGCCGCACTGGAGTGCACTGTGACCGGCACAATCGCCTTTGCGCGAAGAAGCCGATTCTTCGCCTCCGACAGCCGGAGGGAGCGGCTGCTTCGGAAAGGTGAAGAATGAAGCTGCACAACACTGGGATAGTGTGTGCAGCTTGCAAACTGATAGAAAACAGTACCTTACAACTCTCCTGCCTTTTCCAAACACATGAATATCCTGTTGGAAGGTGTTTTGGACAACTTTCTTATTCTTGGTTCAAAATACTCAGCAGACCTCTCTGCAACATGTAAAACACCACGGGAGATGTTTTCTGTGCAGGCACAGTTTCTCCTTGCCAGACATAGTGGAAAATCTTTTTGCAGTGATGTAGACCACAAAAGTCCCGAAAGAAGAAGGTACGGATGTCCCCGGAGGTAAGCGCCGGTCCCGGGCACATTTCGGAAGAAGCCGCCGCACTGGAGTGCACTGTGACCGGCACAATCGCCTTTGCGCAAAGAAGCCGCCTCTTCGTCTCCGGGGGCCGGAGTGAGCGGCTGCTTCGGAAAGGTGGGAATGAAGCTGCACAACACTGGGATAGTGTGCTCAACTTTCAAACTGATAGAAAACAGTACCTTACCACTTTCCTACCTTTTCCAAACACATGAACATTCGATTGGAAGGTGTTTTGGAAAACTTTCTTTTTCTTCGTGCAAAACACTCAGCAGACCTCTCTGCAACATGTAAAACACCACGGGAGATATTTTCTGTGCAGGCACAGTTTCTCATTACCAGACATAGTGGAAAAGCTTTTTGCAGTGATGTAGACCACAAAAGTCCTGAAAGAAGAAGGTACGGATGTCCCCGGAGGTAAGCGCCGGTCCCGGGCTCATTTCGGAAGAAGCCGCCGCACTTTAGAGCATTGGCGCCGGTACAATCCCATTTGCTCGACGAAACCTCGTCTTCGCCTCCGGAAGCCGTAGGGAGCAGTAGCTTCGGAAAGGTGGGAATGAAGCTGCACAAGACTGGGATAGTGTGCGCAGCTTGCAAACTGATAGAAAACAGTACCATACAACTCTCCTAGCTTTTCCAAACACATGAACATTCGGTTGGAAGGTGTTTTGGACATCTTTCTTTTTCTTCCTGCAAAACACTCTGCAGACTTCTCTGCAACATGTACAACACCATGGGAGATGTTTTCAGCCCTGACCCAGATTCTCCTTGCCAGACATAGTGGAAAAACTTTTTGTGAGGTTGGAGAGGACAAGAAACGCTAAAGACGAAAGTATGGAGTTTTCCGTAGCTAAGAATGCATGAAAGCAAAAGACTGCCCTCTTCAAAAATGGCAATTAGGAAGACTCGGAAAAGTACAAATCAGCCAGCCTCTTTTTTATCCCCATGAAGTTGATGGGGCAGCTATTCCTGAAAGCCTTGCCTGGCATATGAAGGAGGACAAAGCAATGTACTCGGCGTGGATTTTCCTGGGGAATTTCATGCTGAACAACTTTTTCAACACCTCTGATGAATCAACTTGACTGGTAGATGAAGGGAATATTGTCTGCGTGGCCTTCAGGGAGGTTTTTACATTTCTCTACATGGCTGCACACATACATACGGGAAGCAATAATGCAAAAGGGAGGGAACCAGTGTCTTTTAAGTGATGCTGAGTGAAAAGACAAGAGGCAGTGGGCACACACTGAAATACAGGAGATTGCCTATGAACATCACCAAATGATGTTTTACTGTGAGGGTGACTGAACCGCGGCACAGACTGCCCAGAAAGCTTCTGAAGCCTGGATCTTAGAAGACATTAAAAGTACACCCAGATAGAATCCCGGGCAAGAGGCTCTAGGTATCCTGCTTTAACAGGGGGGTTGGGCCTGGTGAGCCCCACTGAGCCCTACCACTCTCATTCATTCTGTGTAGTGAATTCTCTTCGAGATGCATTTCAAGCACTGGCATGACAAAGTTCTGTGCAGACAGAGATCCAAATGGACATGGGATCCATGTTCCTTAAGCAGTGTTCAAGAAGAATGTAAAACTCTGGGACAAGTGTCTCTTCCCTAACTGAATCCCTTTCATGGGAAAATTCCCAGCTATAGAAAGATCTTCTGATACGCATGCTTAGGACTGACACTGGCTGAGGAAATTTCCCCCTATGTGTATCTAAGACCAGTTAGGATCATCACCCAAGACTTGTCAACATAGTCACAGAATGTCTATTGTAAAGAAGTGACAACTTCCATCAGAATGGCAAATATTGGTCCACAAAAAGGATTAATGAATGGGAATTAATGACTTGGGTTAAAAAGAAAAATAAAGAGTTGGTCTTTATTTAATAATTTCGTTGCAATATTGATATGGGAAGAAAAAGACCTCAATCCTGGACTTTCTCAACTCTAAGAAAGATTTTGAAAATTTCTTCTAGAAATCTATTATTATGACGAGATTATTCAAACAATTTTAGTCGGTAAAAAAGTCCCAGATTTGTCTAGTTTTGTTTCCAGGGAAAAGGGCTCTGGTTTCTGTTTCCGGGCCTGGGGCTGGGAGTGGCCGGCTGGCGGCTTATAATCCACGCAGCGCAGGATGGTTCCCAGACCCGAGTTGGAACCACTGCCAAGTCGGGCTGGTTTGATAGAGCCAAGTGGCTCCTGCAATCTGCCAGCCAGAAGATGGGCAGGTCAGTTTTCCTTCCAGGGAAAAGGGCCGTAGTTTGTGTTTGGGGGCCTGTGGCTGGGATTGGCCGGCTGGCTCCTGAAAATCCACATTACGCAGGATGGTTCCCAAATGAAAAATGGCACCAGTGCCTAGTTAAGCTGATTTGATAGTACCAAGTGGCTCCTGCAATCCGTCAGCCAGAAGATGGACAGGTCAGTTTTACTTCCGGGGAAGATGGCCGGTAGTTTGTGTTTGGGGGCCTGAGGCTGGGAGTGGCCGGCTGGCACCTGAAAATGCACGATACTCAGGATGATTGCCAGACCCAAGTTGGCACCACTGCCAAGTCGGGCTGGTTTGATAGAGCCATGTGGCTCCTGCAATCTGCCAGCCAGAAGATGGGCAGGTAGGTTTTACTTCCAGGGAAAAGGGCCGTAGTTTGTGTATGGGGGCCTGTGGCTGGGAGTGGCCGGCTGGCTCCTGAAAATACACGCCGCGCAGGATGGTTCCCAGACCCAAGGGGGCACCAGTGCCAAATCGGGCTGGTTTGATAGAGCCAAGTGGCTCCTGCATTCTGCCAGCCAGAAGATGGACAGGTCAGTTTTACTTCCAGGGAAAAGGACCATAGCTTTTTTTTGGGGTCTGTGACCTGGAATGGCCGGCTGGCTCCTGAAAATCCACGATACGCAGGATGGTTCCCAGATGAAAGGTGGCACCAGTGCCGAGTCAGGCTGGTTTGATAGAGCCAAGTGGCTCCTGCAATCTGCCAGCCAGAAGATGGGCAGGTCAGTTTTACTTCGAGAGAAAAGGGCCGTAGTTTGTGTTTGGGGGCCTGTGGCTGGGAGTGGCCGGCTGGCTCCTGAAAATCCACGATACGCATGATGGTTCCCAGATGAAAGGTGGCACCACTGCCGAGTCGGGCTGGTTTGATAGAGCCAAGTGGCTCCTGCAATCTGCCAGCCAGAAGATGGGCAGGTCAGTTTTCCTTCCAGGGAAAAAGGCTGTAGTGTGTTTGGGCGCCTGTCGCTGGGTGTGGCCGGCTGGCTCCTGAAAATCCACGATACGCAGGATGGTTCCCAGATGAATGGTGTCACCAGTGCCAAGCCGGCTGGTTTGATAGGTCAAAGTGTCTCCTGCAATCTGCCAGCCAGAAGCGGGGTGGGTGAGTTTTGTTTGCCAGGGAAAAGGGCCGTGGTTTGTTTTCGGGGACCAGTGGCTGGGAAAGGCCGGCTGGTTCCTTAAAATCCATGCCGCGCATGATGGTTCCCAGACCCAAGGTGGCACCAGTGCCGAGTCGGGCTGGTTTGATAGAGCTATGTGGCTCCTGCAATCTGCCAGCCAGAAGCGGGTCGCTGAGTTTTGTTTGCCAGGGAAAAAGGCCGTGGTATTTTTTCCGGGGCCTGTGGCCTGGAATGGCCGGCTGGCTCCTGAAAATCCACGATACGCAGGATGATTGCCAGACCCAAGTCGCCACCACTGCCAAGTCGGGCTGGTTTGATAGAGCCATGTGGCTCCTGCAATCTGCCAGCCAGAAGATGGGCAGGTCAGTTTTACTTCTAGGGAAAAGGGCCGTAGTTTGTGTTTGGGGGCCTGTGGCTGGGAGTGGCCGGCTGGCTCCTGAAAATCCACGATACGCAGGATGGTTCCCAGATGGAAAGTGGAACCAGTGCCGAGTCAGGCTGGTTTGATAGAGCCAAGTGTTTCCTGCAATCTGCCAGCCAGAAGATGGACAGGTCAGTTTTACTTCCAAGGAAAAGGGACGTAGTTTTTGTTCGGGGGCCTGTGGCTGGGAGTGGCCAGCTGGCACACGAAAATCCCCGATATACAGGATGGTTCCCAGATGAAATGTGGCACCAGTGCCGAGTCGGGCTGGTTTGATAGAGCCAAGTGGCTCCTGCAATCTGCCAGCTAGAAGCGGGGTGTGTGAATTTTGTTTGCCAGGGAAAGGGCTGTGGTTTTTTTTCGGGGGCCTTTGGATCGGAATGACCGGCTGGCTCCTTGAAATCCACGCTGCGCAGGATGGTTCCCAGATCCAAGGGGGCACCAGTGCCAAATCAGGCTGGTTTGATAGAGCCAAGTGGCTCCTGCATTCTGCCAGCCAGAAGATGGACAGGTCAGTTTTACTTCCAGGGAAAAGGACCATAGCTTTTTTTTGGGGTCTGTGGCCTGGAATGGCCGGCTGGCTCCTGAAAATCCACGATACGCAGGATGGTTCCCAGATGAAAGGTGGCACCAGTGCCGAGTCTGGCTAGTTTGATAGAGCCAAGTGGCTCCTGCAATCTGCCAGCCAGAAGATGGGCAGTTCAGTTTTACTTCCAGGGGAAAGGGCCGTAGTTTGTGTTTGGGGGCCTGTGGCTGGGAGTGGCCGGCTGGCTCCTGAAAATCCACGATACACAGGGTGATTCCCAGACCAAAGGGGCACCAGTGCCGAGTCGGGATGGTTTGATAGAGCCAAGTGTCTCCTGCAATCTGCCAGCCAGGAGCGGGGCGGGTCACTTTTGTTTGCCAGGGAAAAGGGATGTGGTTTCTGTTGGGGGCCTGTGGCTGGGAGTGGCCGGCTGGCTCCTGAAAATCCACGATACGTAGGATGGTTCCCAGACCCAAAGGGGCACCAGTGCCAAGTCGGGCTGGTTTTATAGAGGCAAGTGGCTTCTGCAATCTGCCAGCCAGAAGATGGGCTGGTCAGTTTTACTTCCAGGGAAAAGGGCCGGAGTTTGTGTTTGGGGGGCCTGTGGCTGGGAGTGGCCGGCTGGCTCCTGAAAATCCACGATACGCAGGATGGTTCCCAGACCAAAGAGGCACCAGTGCCAAGTCGGGATGGTTTGATAGAGCCAAGTGGCTCCTGCAATCTGCTAGCCAGACGATGGGCAGGTCAGTTTTACTTCCAGGGAAAAGGGCCGTGGTGTGTGTTTGGGGGCCTGTGGCTGGCAGTGGCCGGCTGGCTCCTGAAAATCCACGATACGCAGGATGGTTCCCAAATGAAAAATGGCACCAGTGCCAAGTCGGGCTGGTTTGATAGTACCAAGTGGCTCCTGCAATCTGCCAGCCAGAAGATGGGCAGGTCTGTTTTACTTCCAGGGAAAAGGGCCGTAGTTTGTGTTTGGGGGCCTGTGGCTGGGAGTGGACGGCTGGCTCCTTAAAATCCACGCCGCGCATGATGGTTCCCAGACCCAAGGTGGCACCAGTGCCGAGTTGGGCTGGTGTGATAGAGCCATGTGGCTCCTGCAATCTGTCAGCCAGAAGCGGGGTCGCTGACTTTTGTTTGCCAGGGAAAAAGGCCGTGATTTTTTTTCCGGCGCCTGTGGCCTTGAATAGCCAGCTGGCTCCTTAAAATCCACGCCGCGCCGGATGGTTCCCAGATTAAAGGTGGCACCAGTGCCGAGTCGGGCTGCTTTGATAGAGCCAAGTGGCTCCTGCAATCTGCCAGCCAGATGATGGGCAGGTCTGTTTTACTTCCAGGGAAAAGGGCCGTAGTTTTTTTTTGGTTACCTGTGGCTGGCTGTGGCCGGCTGGCTCCTGAAAATCCACGATACGCAGGATGGTTCCCAGATGAAAGGTGGCACCAGTGCCGAGTCGGGCTGGTTTGATAGAGCCAAGTGGCTCCTGCAATCTGCCAGCCAGATGATGTGCAGGTCAGTTTTACTTCCAGGGAAAAGGGCCGTAGTTTATTTTTGGGGACCTTTGGCTGGCTGTGGCCGGCTGGCTCCTGAAAATGGACGATAGTCAACATGGTTCCCAGATGAAAGGTGGCACCAGTGCCGAGTCGGGCTGGTTTGATAGAGCCAAGTGGCTCCTGCAATCTGCCAGCCAGAAGATAGGCAGGTCAGTTTTACTTCGAGGGAAAAGGGCCGTAGTTTGTGTTTGGGGGCCTGTGGCTGGGAGTGGCCGCCTGGCTCCTGAAAATCCACGATACGCAGGATGGTTCCCAGATGAAAGGTGGCACCAGTGCCGAGTCGGGCTTGTTTGATAGAGCCAAGTGGCTCCTGCAATCTGCCAGCCAGAAGATGGGCAGGTCTGTTTTACTTCCAGGGAAAAGGGCCGTAGTTTGTGTTTGGGGGCCTGTGGCTGAGAATGGCCGGCTGGCTCCTTAAAATCCACGCCGCGCATGATGGTTCCCAGACCCAAGGTGGCACCAGTGCCGAGTTGGGCTGGTTTGATAGAGCCATGTGGCTCCTGCAATCTGCCAGCCAGAAGCGGGCTGTGTGAGTTATGTTTGCCAGGGAAAAAGGCCGTAGTTTGTGTTTGGGGGCCTGTGGCTGGGAGTGGCCGGCTGGCTCCTGAAAATACACGATACGTAGGATGGTTCCCTGACTCAAAGGGGCACCAGTGCCAAGTCGGGCTGGTGTGATAGTACCGCGTGGCTCCTGCAATCTGCCAGCCAGAAGATGGGCAGGTCTGTTTTACTTCCAGGGAAAAGGGCCGTAGTTTGTGTTTGGGGGCCTGTGGCGGGGAATGGCCGGCTGGCTCCTTAAAATCCACGCCCCACATTATTGTTCCCAGACCCAAGGTGGCACCAGTGCCGAGTTGGGCTGGTTTGATAGAGCCAAGTGGCTCCTGCAATCTGCCAGCCAGAACCGGGTGGGTGAGTTTTGTTTGCCAGGGAAAAGGGCCGTGGTTTGTTTTCGGGGCCTGTGGCTGGGAGTGGACGGCTGGCTCCTGAAAATCCGCGCCGCGCTGGATGGTTCCCAGACCCAAGGGGGCACCAGTGCCGAGTCCGGCTGGTTTGATAGAGCCAAGTGGCTCCTGCAATCTGCCAGCCAGAAGATGGGCAGGTCAGTTTTCCTTCCTGGGAAAAGGGCCGTAGATTTTGTTGGGGGGCCTGTGGCTGGGAGTGGCCGGCTGGCTCCTGAAAATCCATGATACGCAGGATGGTTTCCAGACCCAGGGGGCCCCAGTGCCAAATCGGGCTGTTTTGATAGAGCCAAGTGGCTCCTGCAATCTGCCAGCCAGAAGATGGGCAGGTCTGTTTTACTTCCAGGGAAAAGGGCCATAGTTTGTGTTTGGGGGCCTGTGGCGGGGAATGGCCGGCTGGCTCCTTAAAATCCACGCCCCACATTATTGTTTCCAGACCCAAGGTGGCACCAGTGCCGAGTTGGGCTGGTTTGATAGAGCCAAGTGTCTCCTGAAATCTGCCAGCCAGAAGCGGGGTGTGTGAGTTTTGTTTGCCAGGGAAAAAGGCCGTAGTTTGTGTTTGGGGGCCTGTGGCTGGGAGTGGCCGGCTGGCTCCTGAAAATCCACGATACGCAGGATGGTTCCCAGATGAAAAGTGGCACCACTGCCGAGTCGGGCTGGTTTGATAGAGCCAAGTGTCTCCTGCAATCTGCCAGCCAGAAGCGGGGTGTGTGAGTTTTGTTTGCCAGGGTAAAAGGCCGTAGTTTGTGTTTGGGGGCCTGTGGCTCGGAGTGGCCGGCTGGCTCCTGAAAATCCACGATACGCAGGATGGTTTCCAGACCCAAGGCGCCCCAGTGCCAAATCGGGCGGGTTTGATAGAGCCAAGTGGCTCCTGCAATCTGCCAGCCAGAAGATGGGCAGGTCAGTTTTACTTCCAGGGAAAAGGGCCGTAGTTTGTGTTTGGGGGCCTGTGGCTGGGAGTGGCCGGCTGGCTCCTGAAAACCCATGCCGCGCTAGATGGTTCACAAATGAAAAAAATGGCACGAGTGCCAAGTCGGGCTGGTTTGATAGTACCGCGTGGCTCCTGCAATCTGACATCCAGAAGATGGGCATGTCTGTTTTACTTCCAGGGAAAAGGGCCGTAGTTTGTGTTTGGGGCCCTGTGGCTGGGAATGGCCGGCTGGCTCCTTAAAATCCACGATACGCAGGATGGTTCCCAGATGAAAGGTGGCTCCAGTACCGAGTTGGGCTGGTGTGATAGAGCCATGTGGCTTCTGCAATCTGTCAGCCAGAAGCGGGGTCGCTGAGTTTTGTTTGCCAGGGAAAAAGGCCGTGATTTTTTTTCCGGGGCCTGTGGCCTTGAATGGCCGGCTGGTTCCTTAAAATCCACGCCGCGCCGGATGGTTCCCAGATTAAAGGTGGCACCAGTGCCGAGTCGGGCTGCTTTGATAGAACCAAGTGGCTCCTGCAATCTGACAGCCAGAAGATGGGCAGATCAGTTTTACTTGCAGGGAAAGGGGCCGTAGTTTTTATTTGGGGGCCTGAGGCTGGGAGTGGCCGGCTGGCTCCTGAAAATCCACGATACGCAAGATGCCTCTCAAATGAAAAGTGGCACCAGTGCCAAGTCGGGCTGGTTTGATAGTACCAAGTTGCTCCTCCAATCTGTCAGCCAGAAGATGGGCAGGTCAGTTTTACTTCAGGGGAAAAGGGCCGTAGTTTGTGTTTGGGGGCCTGTCGCTGGGAGTGGCCGCCTGGCTCCTGAAAATCCACGATACGCAGGATGGTTCCCAGATGAAAGGTGGCACCACTGCCTAGTTGGGCTGGTGTGATAGAGCCATGTGGCTCCTGCAATTTGTCAGCCAGAAGGCGGGCCGCTGAGATTTTCTTCCCGGGAAAATGGCCGTGGTATGTGTTTGGGGCCCTGTGGCTGAGAGTGGCTGGCTGGCTCCTGAAAATCCACGATACGCAGGATGGTTCCCAGATGAAAGGTGGCACCAGTGCAGAGTCGGGCTGGTTTGATAGAGCCAAGTGGCTCCTGCAATCTGCCAGCCAGAAGCGGGGTGGGTGAGTTTTGTTTGCCAGGGAAAAGGGCCGTGGTTTTATTTTCGGGGCCTGTGGCTGGGAGTGGCCGGCTGGCTCCTGAAAATCCACGATACGCAGGATGATTCCCAGACCAAAGGGGCACCAGTGCCGAGTCTGGATGGTTTGATAGAGCCAAGTGTCTCCTGCAATCTGCCAACCAGGAGCGGGGCGGGTCAGTTTTGTTTGCCAGGGAAAAGGGATGTGGTTTCTGTTGGGGGCCTGTGGCTGGGAGTGGCCGGCTGGCTCCTGAAAATCCACGATACGTAGGATGGTTCCCAGACCCAAAGGGGCACCAGTGCCAAGTCGGGCTGGTTTGATAGAGGCAAGTGGCTCCTGCAATCTGCCAGCCAGAAGATGGGCAGGTCAGTTTTCCTTCCAGGGAAAAGGGCCGTGGTATGTGTTTGGGGGCCTGTGGCTGGGAGTGGCCATCTGGCACCTGAAAATCCACGATACGCAGGATAGTTCCCAGATGAAAGGTGGCACCAGTGCCGAGTCGGGCTGGTTTGATAGAGCCAAGTGTCTCCTGCAATCTGCCAGCCAGGAGCGGGGTGCGTGATTTTTGTTTGCCAGGGAAAAGGGCCGTGGTTTGTTTACGGGAGCCTGTGGCTCGGAATTGCCTGCTGGCTCCTGAAAATCCACGATACGCAGGATGGTTCCCAGATGAAAGGTGGCACCACTGCCGAGTTGGGCTGGTGTGATAGAGCCATGTGGCTCCTGCAATCTGTCAGCCAGAAGCGGGGTCGCTGACTTTTGTTTGCCAGGGAAAAAGGCCGTGATTTTTTTTCCGGCGCCTGTGGCCTTGAATAGCCAGCTGGCTCCTTAAAATCCACGCCGCGCCGGATGGTTCCCAGATTAAAGGTGGCACCAGTGCCGAGTCGGGCTGCTTTGATAGAGCCAAGTGGCTCCTGCAATCTGCCAGCCAGATGATGGGCAGGTCTGTTTTACTTCCAGGGAAAAGGGCCGTAGTTTGTGTTTAGGGACCTGTGGCTGGCTGTGGCCGGCTGGCTCCTGAAAATCCACGATACGCAGGATGGTTCCCATATGAAAGTTGGCACCAGTGCCGAGTCGGGCTGGTTTGATAGAGCCAAGTGGCTCCTGCAATCTGCCAGCCAGATGATGTGCAGGTCAGTTTTACTTCCAGGGAAAAGGGCCGTAGTTTATTTTTGGGGACCTTTGGCTGGCTGTGGCCGGCTGGCTCCTGAAAATGGACGATAGTCAACATGGTTCCCAGATGAAAGGTGGCACCAGTGCCGAGTCGGGCTGGTTTGATAGAGCCAAGTGGCTCCTGCAATCTGCCAGCCAGAAGATAGGCAGGTCAGTTTTACTTCGAGGGAAAAGGGCCGTAGTTTGTGTTTGGGGGCCTGTGGCTGGGAGTGGCCGCCTGGCTCCTGAAAATCCACGATACGCAGGATGGTTCCCAGATGAAAGGTGGCACCACTGCCGAGTCGGGCTGGATTGATAGAGCCAAGTGGCTCCTGCAATCTGCCAGCCAGAAGATGGGCAGGTCTGTTTTACTTCCAGGGAAAAGGGCCGTAGTTTGTGTTTGGGGGCCTGTGGCTGAGAATGGCCGGCTGGCTCCTTAAAATCCACGCCGCGCATGATGGTTCCCAGACCCAAGGTGGCACCAGTGCCGAGTTGGGCTGGTTTGATAGAGCCATGTGGCTCCTGCAATCTGCCAGCCAGAAGCGGGCTGTGTGAGTTATGTTTGCCAGGGAAAAAGGCCGTAGTTTGTGTTTGGGGGCCTGTGGCTGGGAGTGGCCGGCTGGCTCCTGAAAATACACGATACGTAGGATGGTTCCCTGACTCAAAGGGGCACCAGTGCCAAGTCGGGCTGGTGTGATAGTACCGCGTGGCTCCTGCAATCTGCCAGCCAGAAGATGGGCAGGTCTGTTTTACTTCCAGGGAAAAGGGCCGTAGTTTGTGTTTGGGGGCCTGTGGCGGGGAATGGCCGGCTGGCTCCTTAAAATCCACGCCCCACATTATTGTTCCCAGACCCAAGGTGGCACCAGTGCCGAGTTGGGATGGTTTGATAGAGCCAAGTGGCTCCTGCAATCTGCCAGCCAGAACCGGGTGGGTGAGTTTTGTTTGCCAGGGAAAAGGGCCGTGGTTTGTTTTCGGGGCCTGTGGATGGGAGTGGACGGCTGGCTCCTGAAAATCCGCGCCGCGCTGGATGGTTCCCAGACCCAAGGGGGCACCAGTGCCGAGTCCGGCTGGTTTGATAGAGCCAAGTGGCTCCTGCAATCTGCCAGCCAGAAGATGGGCAGGTCAGTTTTCCTTCCTGGGAAAAGGGCCGTAGATTTTGTTGGGGGGCCTGTGGCTGGGAGTGGCCGGCTGGCTCCTGAAAATCCACGATACGCAGGATGGTTCCCAGATGAAAAGTGGCACCACTGCCGAGTCGGGCTGGTTTGATAGAGCCAAGTGGCTCCTGCAATCTGCCAGCCAGAAGCGGGGTGTGTGAGTTTTGTTTGCCAGGGTAAAAGGCCGTAGTTTGTGTTTGGGGGCCTGTGGCTCGGAGTGGCCGGCTGGCTCCTGAAAATCCACGATACGCAGGATGGTTTCCAGACCCAAGGCGCCCCAGTGCCAAATCGGGCGGGTTTGATAGAGCCAAGTGGCTCCTGCAATCTGCCAGCCAGAAGATGGGCAGGTCAGTTTTACTTCCAGGGAAAAGGGCCGTAGTTTGTGTTTGGGGGCCTGTGGCTGGGAGTGGCCGGCTGGCTCCTGAAAACCCATGCCGCGCTGGATGGTTCCCAAATGAAAAAAATGGCACGAGTGCCAAGTCGGGCTGGTTTGATAGTACCGCGTGGCTCCTGCAATCTGACATCCAGAAGATGGTCATGTCTGTTTTACTTCCAGGGAAAAGGGCCGTAGTTTGTGTTTGGGGCCCTGTGGCTGGGAATGGCCGGCTGGCTCCTTAAAATCCACGATACGCAGGATGGTTCCCAGATGAAAGGTGGCTCCAGTACCGAGTTGGGCTGGTGTGATAGAGCCATGTGGCTTCTGCAATCTGTCAGCCAGAAGCGGGGTCGCTGAGTTTTGTTTGCCAGGGAAAAAGGCCGTGATTTTTTTTCCGGGGCCTGTGGCCTTGAATGGCCGGCTGGTTCCTTAAAATCCACGCCGCGCCGGATGGTTCCCAGATTAAAGGTGGCACCAGTGCCGAGTCGGGCTGGTTTGATAGAACCAAGTGGCTCCTGCAATCTGACAGCCAGAAGATGGGCAGATCAGTTTTACTTGCAGGGAAAGGGGCCGTAGTTTTTATTTGGGGGCCTGAGGCTGGGAGTGGCCGGCTGGCTCCTGAAAATCCACGATACGCAAGATGCCTCTCAAATGAAAAGTGGCACCAGGGCCAAGTCGGGCTGGTTTGATAGTACCAAGTTGCTCCTCCAATCTGTCAGCCAGAAGATGGGCAGGTCAGTTTTACTTCAGGGGAAAAGGGCCGTAGTTTGTGTTTGGGGGCCTGTGGCTGGGAGTGGCCGACGGGCTCCTGAAAATCCACGATACGCAGGATGGTTCCCAGATGAAAGGTGGCACCACTGCCTAGTTGGGCTGGTGTAAAAGAGCCATGTGGCTCCTGCAATTTGTCAGCCAGAAGGCGGGCCGCTGAGATTTTCTTCCCGGGAAAATGGCCGTGGTATGTGTTTGTGGCCCTGTGGCTGAGAGTGGCTGGCTGGCTCCTGAAAATCCACTATACGCAGGATGGTTCCCAGATGAAAGGTGGCACCAGTGCAGAGTCGGGCTGGTTTGATAGAGCCAAGTGGCTCCTGCAATCTGCCAGCCAGAAGCGGGGTGGGTGAGTTTTGTTTGCCAGGGAAAAGGGCCGTGGTTTTATTTTCGGGGCCTGTGGCTGGGAGTGGCCGGCTGGCTCCTGAAAATCCACGATACGCAGGATGATTCCCAGACCAAAGGGGCACCAGTGCCGAGTCGGGATGGTTTGATAGAGCCAAGTGTCTCCTGCAATCTGCAAACCAGGAGCGGGGCGGGTCAGCTTTGTTTGCCAGGGAAAAGGGATGTGGTTTCTGTTGGGGGCCTGTGGCTGGGAGTGGCCGGCTGGCTCCTGAAAATCCACGATACGTAGGATGGTTCCCAGACCCAAAGGGGCACCAGTGCCAAGTCGGGCTGGTTTGATAGAGGCAAGTGGCTCCTGCAATCTGCCAGCCAGAAGATGGGCAGGTCAGTTTTCCTTCCAGGGAAAAGGGCCGTGGTATGTGTTTGGGGGCCTGTGGCTGGGAGTGGCCATCTGGCACCTGAAAATCCACGATACGCAGGATAGTTCCCAGATGAAAGGTGGCACCAGTGCCGAGTCGGGCTGGTTTGATAGAGCCAAGTGGCTCCTGCAATCTGCCAGCCAGAAGATGGGCAGGTCAGTTTTCCTTCCAGGGAAAAGGGCCGTAGAATTTGTTTGGGGGCCTGTTGCTGGGAGTGGCCGGCTGGCACCTGAAAGTCCACGATAAGCGGGATGGTTCCCAGATGAATGGTGGCACCAGTGCCAAGCCGGCTGGTTTGATAGGGCCAAGTGTCTCCTGCAATCTGCCAGCCAGGAGCGGGGTGCGTGAGTTTTGTTTGCCAGGGAAAAGGGCCGTGGTTTGTTTTCGGGAGCCTGTGGCTCGGAATTGCCTGCTGGCTCCTGAAAATCCACGATACGCAGGATGGTTCCCTGATGAAAGTTGGCACCAGTGCTGAGTCGGGCTGGTTTGATAGCGCCATGTGGCTCCTGCAATCTGCCAGCCAGAAGCGGGGTGGGTGAGTTTTGTTTTGCAGGGAAAAGGCCCACAGTTTGTGTTTGGGGGCCTCTGGCTGGGAGTGGCCTGCTGGCTCCTGAAAATCCACGATACGCAGGATGATTCCCAGCCCAAAGGGGCACCAGTGCCGAGTCGGGATGGTTTGATAGAGCCACGTGGCTCCTGCAATCTGCCAGCCAGAAGATGGACAGGTCAGTTTTACTTCCAGGGAAAAGGGCCGTAGTTTGTGTTTGGGGGCCTGTGGCTGGGAGTGGCCGGCTGGCTCCTGAAAATACACGATACGTAGGATGGTTCCCTGACTCAAAGGGGCACCAGTGCCAAGTCGGGCTGGTGTGATAGTACCGCGTGGCTCCTGCAATCTGCCAGCCAGAAGATGGGCAGGTCTGTTTTACTTCCAGGGAAAAGGGCCGTAGTTTGTGTTTGGGGGCCTGTGGCGGGGAATGGCCGGCTGGCTCCTTAAAATCCACGCCCCACATTATTGTTCCCAGACCCAAGGTGGCACCAGTGCCGAGTTGGGCTGGTTTGATAGAGCCAAGTGGCTCCTGCAATCTGCCAGCCAGAACCGGGTGGGTGAGTTTTGTTTGCCAGGGAAAAGGGCCGTGGTTTGTTTTCGGGGCCTGTGGATGGGAGTGGACGGCTGGCTCCTGAAAATCCGCGCCGCGCTGGATGGTTCCCAGACCCAAGGGGGCACCAGTGCCGAGTCCGGCTGGTTTGATAGAGCCAAGTGGCTCCTGCAATCTGCCAGCCAGAAGATGGGCAGGTCAGTTTTACTTCCTGGGAAAAGGGCCGTAGATTTTGTTGGGGGGCCTGTGGCTGGGAGTGGACGGCTGGCTCCTGAAAATCCACGATACGCAGGATGGTTCCCAGATGAAAAGTGGCACCACTGCCGAGTCGGGCTGGTTTGATAGAGCCAAGTGTCTCCTGCAATCTGCAAGCCAGAAGCGGGGTGTGTGAGTTTTGTTTGCCAGGGTAAAAGGCCGTAGTTTGTGTTTGGGGGCCTGTGGCTCGGAGTGGCCGGCTGGCTCCTGAAAATCCACGATACGCAGGATGGTTTCCAGACCCAAGGCGCCCCAGTGCCAAATCGGGCGGGTTTGATAGAGCCAAGTGGCTCCTGCAATCTGCCAGCCAGAAGATGGGCAGGTCAGTTTTACTTCCAGGGAAAAGGGCCGTAGTTTGTGTTTGGGGGCCTGTGGCTGGGAGTGGCCGGCTGGCTCCTGAAAACCCATGCCGCGCTGGATGGTTCCCAAATGAAAAAAATGGCACGAGTGCCAAGTCGGGCTGGTTTGATAGTACCGCGTGGCTCCTGCAATCTGACATCCAGAAGATGGGCATGTCTGTTTTACTTCCAGGGAAAAGGGCCGTAGTTTGTGTTTGGGGCCCTGTGGCTGGGAATGGCCGGCTGGCTCCTTAAAATCCACGATACGCAGGATGGTTCCCAGATGAAAGGTGGCTCCAGTACCGAGTTGGGCTGGTGTGATAGAGCCATGTGGCTTCTGCAATCTGTCAGCCAGAAGCGGGGTCGCTGAGTTTTGTTTGCCAGGGAAAAAGGCCGTGATTTTTTTTCCGGGGCCTGTGGCCTTGAATGGCCGGCTGGTTCCTTAAAATCCACGCCGCGCATGATGGTTCCCAGACCCAAGGTGGCACCAGTGCCGAGTTGGGCTGGTTTGATAGAGCCAAGTTGCTCCTGCAATCTGCCAGCCAGAAGATGGGCAGATCAGCTTTACTTCCAGGGAAATGGGCCGTAGTTTTTATTTGGGGGCCTGTGGCTGGGAATGGCCGACGGGCTCCTGAAAATCCACGATACGCAAGATGCCTCTCAAATGAAAAGTGGCACCAGGGCCAAGTCGGGCTGGTTTGATAGTACCAAGTTGCTCCTCCAATCTGTCAGCCAGAAGATGGGCAGGTCAGTTTTACTTCCAGGGAAAAGGGCCGGAGTTTGTGTTTGGGGGCCTGTGGCTGGGAGTGGCCGACGGGCTCCTGAAAATCCACGATACGCAGGATGGTTCCCAGATGAAAGGTGGCACCACTGCCTAGTTGGGCTGGTGTAAAAGAGCCATGTGGCTCCTGCAATTTGTCAGCCAGAAGGCGGGCCGCTGAGATTTTCTTCCCGGGAAAATGGCCGTGGTATGTGTTTGGGGCCCTGTGGCTGAGAGTGGCTGGCTGGCTCCTGAAAATCCACGATACGCAGGATGGTTCCCAGATGAAAGGTGGCACCAGTGCAGAGTCGGGCTGGTTTGATAGAGCCAAGTGGCTCCTGCAATCTGCCAGCCAGAAGCGGGGTGGGTGAGTTTTGTTTGCCAGGGAAAAGGGCCGTGGTTTTATATTCGGGGCCTGTGGCTGGGAGTGGCCGGCTGGCTCCTGAAAATCCACGATACGCAGGATGATTCCCAGACCAAAGGGGCACCAGTGCCGAGTCGGGATGGTTTGATAGAGCCAAGTGTCTCCTGCAATCTGCCAACCAGGAGCGGGGCGGGTCAGCTTTGTTTGCCAGGGAAAAGGGATGTGGTTTCTGTTGGGGGCCTGTGGCTGGGAGTGGCCGGCTGGCTCCTGAAAATCCACGATACGTAGGATGGTTCCCAGACCCAAAGGGGCACCAGTGCCAAGTCGGGCTGGTTTGATAGAGGCAAGTGGCTCCTGCAATCTGCCAGCCAGAAGATGGGCAGGTCAGTTTTCCTTCCAGGGAAAAGGGCCGTGGTATGTGTTTGGGGGCCTGTGGCTGGGAGTGGCCATCTGGCACCTGAAAATCCACGATACGCAGGATAGTTCCCAGATGAAAGGTGGCACCAGTGCCGAGTCGGGCTGGTTTGATAGAGCCAAGTGGCTCCTGCAATCTGCCAGCCAGAAGATGGGCAGGTCAGTTTTCCTTCCAGGGAAAAGGGCCGTAGATTTTGTTTGGGGGCCTGTTGCTGGGAGTGGCCGGCGGGCACCTGAAAATCCACGATAAGCGGGATGGTTCCCAGATGAATGGTGGCACCAGTGCCAAGCCGGCTGGTTTGATAGGGCCAAGTGTCTCCTGCAATCTGCCAGCCAGGAGCGGGGTGCGTGAGTTTTGTTTGCCAGGGAAAAGGGCCGTGGTTTGTTTTCGGGAGCCTGTGGCTCGGAATTGCCTGCTGGCTCCTGAAAATCCACGATACGCAGGATGGTTCCCTGATGAAAGTTGGCACCAGTGCTGAGTCGGGCTGGTTTGATAGCGCCATGTGGCTCCTGCAATCTGCCAGCCAGAAGCGGGGTGGGTGAGTTTTGTTTTGCAGGGAAAAGGCCCACAGTTTGTGTTTGGGGGCCTCTGGCTGGGAGTGGCCTGCTGGCTCCTGAAAATCCACGATACGCAGGATGATTCCCAGACCAAAGGGGCACCAGTGCCGAGTCGGGATGGTTTGATAGAGCCACGTGGCTCCTGCAATCTGCCAGCCAGAAGATGGACAGGTCAGTTTTACTTCCAGGGAAAAGGGCCGTAGTTTGTGTTTGGGGGCCTGTGGCTGGGAGTGGCCAGCTGGCTCCTGAAAATCCACGATACGCAGGATGGTTTCCAGACCCAAGGGGCCCCAGTGCCAAATCGGGCTGGTTTGATAGTACCAAGTAGCTCCTGCAATCTGCCAGCCAGAAGATGGGCAGGTCTGTTTTACTTCCAGGGAAAAGGGCCGTAGATTTTGTTTGGGGGCCTGTGGCTGGGAATGGCCGGCTGGCTCCTTAAAATCCACGCCGCGCATGATGGTTCCCAGACCCAAGGTGGCACCAGTGCCGAGTCGGGCTGGTTTGATAGAGCCAAGTTGCTCCTGCAATCTGCCAGCCAGAAGATGGGCAGATCAGCTTTACTTCCAGGGAAATGGGCCGTAGTTTTTATTTGGGGGCCTGTGGCTGGGAATGGCCGACGGGCTCCTGAAAATCCACGATACGCAAGATGCCTCTCAAATGAAAAGTGGCACCAGGGCCAAGTCGGGCTGGTTTGATAGTACCAAGTTGCTCCTCCAATCTGTCAGCCAGAAGATGGGCAGGTCAGTTTTACTTCCAGGGAAAAGGGCCGGAGTTTGTGTTTGGGGGCCTGTGGCTGGGAGTGGCCGACGGGCTCCTGAAAATCCACGATACGCAGGATGGTTCCCAGATGAAAGGTGGCACCACTGCCTAGTTGGGCTGGTGTAAAAGAGCCATGTGGCTCCTGCAATTTGTCAGCCAGAAGGCGGGCCGCTGAGATTTTCTTCCCGGGAAAATGGCCGTGGTATGTGTTTGGGGCCCTGTGGCTGAGAGTGGCTGGCTGGCTCCTGAAAATCCACGATACGCAGGATGGTTCCCAGATGAAAGGTGGCACCAGTGCAGAGTCGGGCTGGTTTGATAGAGCCAAGTGGCTCCTGCAATCTGCCAGCCAGAAGCGGGGTGGGTGAGTTTTGTTTGCCAGGGAAAAGGGCCGTGGTTTTATATTCGGGGCCTGTGGCTGGGAGTGGCCGGCTGGCTCCTGAAAATCCACGATACGCAGGATGATTCCCAGACCAAAGGGGCACCAGTGCCGAGTCGGGATGGTTTGATAGAGCCAAGTGTCTCCTGCAATCTGCCAACCAGGAGCGGGGCGGGTCAGTTTTGTTTGCCAGGGAAAAGGGATGTGGTTTCTGTTGGGGGCCTGTGGCTGGGAGTGGCCGGCTGGCTCCTGAAAATCCACGATACGTAGGATGGTTCCCAGACCCAAAGGGGCACCAGTGCCAAGTCGGGCTGGTTTGATAGAGGCAAGTGGCTCCTGCAATCTGCCAGCCAGAAGATGGGCAGGTCAGTTTTCCTTCCAGGGAAAAGGGCCGTGGTATGTGTTTGGGGGCCTGTGGCTGGGAGTGGCCATCTGGCACCTGAAAATCCACGATACGCAGGATAGTTCCCAGATGAAAGGTGGCACCAGTGCCGAGTCGGGCTGGTTTGATAGAGCCAAGTGGCTCCTGCAATCTGCCAGCCAGAAGATGGGCAGGTCAGTTTTCCTTCCAGGGAAAAGGGCCGTAGATTTTGTTTGGGGGCCTGTTGCTGGGAGTGGCCGGCTGGCTCCTGAAAATCCACGATACGTAGGATGGTTCCCAGACCCAAAGGGGCACCAGTGCCAAGTCCGGCTGGTTTGATAGAGCCAAGTGGCTCCTGCAATCTGCCAGCCAGAAGATGGGCAGGTCAGTTTTACTTCCTGGGAAAAGGGCCGTAGATTTTGTTGGGGGGCCTGTGGCTGGGAGTGGACGGCTGGCTCCTGAAAATCCACGATACGCAGGATGGTTCCCAGATGAAAAGTGGCACCACTGCCGAGTCGGGCTGGTTTGATAGAGCCAAGTGTCTCCTGCAATCTGCAAGCCAGAAGCGGGGTGTGTGAGTTTTGTTTGCCAGGGTAAAAGGCCGTAGTTTGTGTTTGGGGGCCTGTGGCTCGGAGTGGCCGGCTGGCTCCTGAAAATCCACGATACGCAGGATGGTTTCCAGACCCAAGGCGCCCCAGTGCCAAATCGGGCGGGTTTGATAGAGCCAAGTGGCTCCTGCAATCTGCCAGCCAGAAGATGGGCAGGTCAGTTTTGTTTGCCAGGGAAAAGGGATGTGGTTTCTGTTGGGGGCCTGTGGCTGGGAGTGGCCGGCTGGCTCCTGAAAATCCACGATACGTAGGATGGTTCCCAGACCCAAAGGGGCACCAGTGCCAAGTCCGGCTGGTTTGATAGAGCCAAGTGGCTCCTGCAATCTGCCAGCCAGAAGATGGGCAGGTCAGTTTTACTTCCTGGGAAAAGGGCCGTAGATTTTGTTGGGGGGCCTGTGGCTGGGAGTGGACGGCTGGCTCCTGAAAATCCACGATACGCAGGATGGTTCCCAGATGAAAAGTGGCACCACTGCCGAGTCGGGCTGGTTTGATAGAGCCAAGTGTCTCCTGCAATCTGCAAGCCAGAAGCGGGGTGTGTGAGTTTTGTTTGCCAGGGTAAAAGGCCGTAGTTTGTGTTTGGGGGCCTGTGGCTCGGAGTGGCCGGCTGGCTCCTGAAAATCCACGATACGCAGGATGGTTTCCAGACCCAAGGCGCCCCAGTGCCAAATCGGGCGGGTTTGATAGAGCCAAGTGGCTCCTGCAATCTGCCAGCCAGAAGATGGGCAGGTCAGTTTTACTTCCAGGGAAAAGGGCCGTAGTTTGTGTTTGGGGGCCTGTGGCTGGGAGTGGCCGGCTGGCTCCTGAAAACCCATGCCGCGCTGGATGGTTCCCAAATGAAAAAAATGGCACGAGTGCCAAGTCGGGCTGGTTTGATAGTACCGCGTGGCTCCTGCAATCTGACATCCAGAAGATGGGCATGTCTGTTTTACTTCCAGGGAAAAGGGCCGTAGTTTGTGTTTGGGGCCCTGTGGCTGGGAATGGCCGGCTGGCTCCTTAAAATCCACGATACGCAGGATGGTTCCCAGATGAAAGGTGGCTCCAGTACCGAGTTGGGCTGGTGTGATAGAGCCATGTGGCTTCTGCAATCTGTCAGCCAGAAGCGGGGTCGCTGAGTTTTGTTTGCCAGGGAAAAAGGCCGTGATTTTTTTTCCGGGGCCTGTGGCCTTGAATGGCCGGCTGGTTCCTTAAAATCCACGCCGCGCCGGATGGTTCCCAGACCCAAGGTGGCACCAGTGCCGAGTCGGGCTGGTTTGATAGAACCAAGTGGCTCCTGCAATCTGACAGCCAGAAGATGGGCAGATCAGTTTTACTTGCAGGGAAAGGGGCCGTAGTTTTTATTTGGGGGCCTGAGGCTGGGAGTGGCCGGCTGGCTCCTGAAAATCCACGATACGCAAGATGCCTCTCAAATGAAAAGTGGCACCAGGGCCAAGTTGGGCTGGTTTGATAGTACCAAGTTGCTCCTCCAATCTGTCAGCCAGAAGATGGGCAGGTCAGTTTTACTTCCAGGGAAAAGGGCCGGAGTTTGTGTTTGGGGGCCTGTGGCTGGGAGTGGCCGACGGGCTCCTGAAAATCCACGATACGCAGGATGGTTCCCAGATGAAAGGTGGCACCACTGCCTAGTTGGGCTGGTGTAAAAGAGCCATGTGGCTCCTGCAATTTGTCAGCCAGAAGGCGGGCCGCTGAGATTGTCTTCCCGGGAAAATGGCCGTGGTATGTGTTTGTGGCCCTGTGGCTGAGAGTGGCTGGCTGGCTCCTGAAAATCCACGATACGCAGGATGGTTCCCAGATGAAAGGTGGCACCAGTGCAGAGTCGGGCTGGTTTGATAGAGCCAAGTGGCTCCTGCAATCTGCCAGCCAGAAGCGGGGTGGGTGAGTTTTGTTTGCCAGGGAAAAGGGCCGTGGTTTTATTTTCGGGGCCTGTGGCTGGGAGTGGCCGGCTGGCTCCTGAAAATCCACGATACGCAGGATGATTCCCAGACCAAAGGGGCACCAGTGCCGAGTCGGGATGGTTTGATAGAGCCAAGTGTCTCCTGCAATCTGCCAACCAGGAGCGGGGCGGGTCAGCTTTGTTTGCCAGGGAAAAGGGATGTGGTTTCTGTTGGGGGCCTGTGGCTGGGAGTGGCCGGCTGGCTCCTGAAAATCCACGATACGTAGGATGGTTCCCAGACCCAAAGGGGCACCAGTGCCAAGTCGGGCTGGTTTGATAGAGGCAAGTGGCTCCTGCAATCTGCCAGCCAGAAGATGGGCAGGTCAGTTTTCCTTCCAGGGAAAAGGGCCGTGGTATGTGTTTGGGGGCCTGTGGCTGGGAGTGGCCATCTGGCACCTGAAAATCCACGATACGCAGGATAGTTCCCAGATGAAAGGTGGCACCAGTGCCGAGTCGGGCTGGTTTGATAGAGCCAAGTGGCTCCTGCAATCTGCCAGCCAGAAGATGGGCAGGTCAGTTTTCCTTCCAGGGAAAAGGGCCGTAGATTTTGTTTGGGGGCCTGTTGCTGGGAGTGGCCGGCGGGCACCTGAAAATCCACGATAAGCGGGATGGTTCCCAGATGAATGGTGGCACCAGTGCCAAGCCGGCTGGTTTGATAGGGCCAAGTGTCTCCTGCAATCTGCCAGCCAGGAGCGGGGTGCGTGAGTTTTGTTTGCCAGGGAAAAGGGCCGTGGTTTGTTTTCGGGAGCCTGTGGCTCGGAATTGCCTGCTGGCTCCTGAAAATCCACGATACGCAGGATGGTTCCCTGATGAAAGTTGGCACCAGTGCTGAGTCGGGCTGGTTTGATAGCGCCATGTGGCTCCTGCAATCTGCCAGCCAGAAGCGGGGTGGGTGAGTTTTGTTTTGCAGGGAAAAGGCCCACAGTTTGTGTTTGGGGGCCTCTGGCTGGGAGTGGCCTGCTGGCTCCTGAAAATCCACGATACGCAGGATGATTCCCAGACCAAAGGGGCACCAGTGCCGAGTCGGGATGGTTTGATAGAGCCACGTGGCTCCTGCAATCTGCCAGCCAGAAGATGGACAGGTCAGTTTTACTTCCAGGGAAAAGGGCCGTAGTTTGTGTTTGGGGGCCTGTGGCTGGGAGTGGCCAGCTGGCTCCTGAAAATCCACGATACGCAGGATGGTTTCCAGACCCAAGGGGCCCCAGTGCCAAATCGGGCTGGTTTGATAGTACCAAGTAGCTCCTGCAATCTGCCAGCCAGAAGATGGGCAGGTCTGTTTTACTTCCAGGGAAAAGGGCCGTAGATTTTGTTTGGGGGCCTGTGGCTGGGAATGGCCGGCTGGCTCCTTAAAATCCACGCCGCGCATGATGGTTCCCAGACCCAAGGTGGCACCAGTGCCGAGTTGGGCTGGTTTGATAGAGCCAAGTTGCTCCTGCAATCTGCCAGCCAGAAGATGGGCAGATCAGCTTTACTTCCAGGGAAATGGGCCGTAGTTTTTATTTGGGGGCCTGTGGCTGGGAATGGCCGACGGGCTCCTGAAAATCCACGATACGCAAGATGCCTCTCAAATGAAAAGTGGCACCAGGGCCAAGTCGGGCTGGTTTGATAGTACCAAGTTGCTCCTCCAATCTGTCAGCCAGAAGATGGGCAGGTCAGTTTTACTTCCAGGGAAAAGGGCCGGAGTTTGTGTTTGGGGGCCTGTGGCTGGGAGTGGCCGACGGGCTCCTGAAAATCCACGATACGCAGGATGATTCCCAGACCAAAGGGGCACCAGTGCCGAGTCGGGATGGTTTGATAGAGCCAAGTGTCTCCTGCAATCTGCCAACCAGGAGCGGGGCGGGTCAGTTTTGTTTGCCAGGGAAAAGGGATGTGGTTTCTGTTGGGGGCCTGTGGCTGGGAGTGGCCGGCTGGCTCCTGAAAATCCACGATACGTAGGATGGTTCCCAGACCCAAAGGGGCACCAGTGCCAAGTCGGGCTGGTTTGATAGAGGCAAGTGGCTCCTGCAATCTGCCAGCCAGAAGATGGGCAGGTCAGTTTTCCTTCCAGGGAAAAGGGCCGTGGTATGTGTTTGGGGGCCTGTGGCTGGGAGTGGCCATCTGGCACCTGAAAATCCACGATACGCAGGATAGTTCCCAGATGAAAGGTGGCACCAGTGCCGAGTCGGGCTGGTTTGATAGAGCCAAGTGTCTCCTGCAATCTGCCAGCCAGGAGCGGGGTGCGTGATTTTTGTTTGCCAGGGAAAAGGGCCGTGGTTTGTTTACGGGAGCCTGTGGCTCGGAATTGCCTGCTGGCTCCTGAAAATCCACGATACGCAGGATGGTTCCCAGATGAAAGGTGGCACCACTGCCGAGTTGGGCTGGTGTGATAGAGCCATGTGGCTCCTGCAATCTGTCAGCCAGAAGCGGGGTCGCTGACTTTTGTTTGCCAGGGAAAAAGGCCGTGATTTTTTTTCCGGCGCCTGTGGCCTTGAATAGCCAGCTGGCTCCTTAAAATCCACGCCGCGCCGGATGGTTCCCAGATTAAAGGTGGCACCAGTGCCGAGTCGGGCTGCTTTGATAGAGCCAAGTGGCTCCTGCAATCTGCCAGCCAGATGATGGGCAGGTCTGTTTTACTTCCAGGGAAAAGGGCCGTAGTTTGTGTTTGGGGACCTGTGGCTGGCTGTGGCCGGCTGGCTCCTGAAAATCCACGATACGCAGGATGGTTCCCATATGAAAGTTGGCACCAGTGCCGAGTCGGGCTGGTTTGATAGAGCCAAGTGGCTCCTGCAATCTGCCAGCCAGATGATGTGCAGGTCAGTTTTACTTCCAGGGAAAAGGGCCGTAGTTTATTTTTGGGGACCTTTGGCTGGCTGTGGCCGGCTGGCTCCTGAAAATGGACGATAGTCAACATGGTTCCCAGATGAAAGGTGGCACCAGTGCCGAGTCGGGCTGGTTTGATAGAGCCAAGTGGCTCCTGCAATCTGCCAGCCAGAAGATAGGCAGGTCAGTTTTACTTCGAGGGAAAAGGGCCGTAGTTTGTGTTTGGGGGCCTGTGGCTGGGAGTGGCCGGCTGGCTCCTGAAAATCCACGATACGCAGGATGGTTCCCAGATGAAAGGTGGCACCACTGCCGAGTCGGGCTGGATTGATAGAGCCAAGTGGCTCCTGCAATCTGCCAGCCAGAAGATGGGCAGGTCTGTTTTACTTCCAGGGAAAAGGGCCGTAGTTTGTGTTTGGGGGCCTGTGGCTGAGAATGGCCGGCTGGCTCCTTAAAATCCACGCCGCGCATGATGGTTCCCAGACCCAAGGTGGCACCAGTGCCGAGTTGGGCTGGTTTGATAGAGCCATGTGGCTCCTGCAATCTGCCAGCCAGAAGCGGGCTGTGTGAGTTATGTTTGCCAGGGAAAAAGGCCGTAGTTTGTGTTTGGGGGCCTGTGGCTGGGAGTGGCCGGCTGGCTCCTGAAAATACACGATACGTAGGATGGTTCCCTGACTCAAAGGGGCACCAGTGCCAAGTCGGGCTGGTGTGATAGTACCGCGTGGCTCCTGCAATCTGCCAGCCAGAAGATGGGCAGGTCTGTTTTACTTCCAGGGAAAAGGGCCGTAGTTTGTGTTTGGGGGCCTGTGGCGGGGAATGGCCGGCTGGCTCCTTAAAATCCACGCCCCACATTATTGTTCCCAGACCCAAGGTGGCACCAGTGCCGAGTTGGGATGGTTTGATAGAGCCAAGTGGCTCCTGCAATCTGCCAGCCAGAACCGGGTGGGTGAGTTTTGTTTGCCAGGGAAAAGGGCCGTGGTTTGTTTTCGGGGCCTGTGGATGGGAGTGGACGGCTGGCTCCTGAAAATCCGCGCCGCGCTGGATGGTTCCCAGACCCAAGGGGGCACCAGTGCCGAGTCCGGCTGGTTTGATAGAGCCAAGTGGCTCCTGCAATCTGCCAGCCAGAAGATGGGCAGGTCAGTTTTCCTTCCTGGGAAAAGGGCCGTAGATTTTGTTGGGGGGCCTGTGGCTGGGAGTGGCCGGCTGGCTCCTGAAAATCCACGATACGCAGGATGGTTCCCAGATGAAAAGTGGCACCACTGCCGAGTCGGGCTGGTTTGATAGAGCCAAGTGGCTCCTGCAATCTGCCAGCCAGAAGCGGGGTGTGTGAGTTTTGTTTGCCAGGGTAAAAGGCCGTAGTTTGTGTTTGGGGGCCTGTGGCTCGGAGTGGCCGGCTGGCTCCTGAAAATCCACGATACGCAGGATGGTTTCCAGACCCAAGGCGCCCCAGTGCCAAATCGGGCGGGTTTGATAGAGCCAAGTGGCTCCTGCAATCTGCCAGCCAGAAGATGGGCAGGTCAGTTTTACTTCCAGGGAAAAGGGCCGTAGTTTGTGTTTGGGGGCCTGTGGCTGGGAGTGGCCGGCTGGCTCCTGAAAACCCATGCCGCGCTGGATGGTTCCCAAATGAAAAAAATGGCACGAGTGCCAAGTCGGGCTGGTTTGATAGTACCGCGTGGCTCCTGCAATCTGACATCCAGAAGATGGTCATGTCTGTTTTACTTCCAGGGAAAAGGGCCGTAGTTTGTGTTTGGGGCCCTGTGGCTGGGAATGGCCGGCTGGCTCCTTAAAATCCACGATACGCAGGATGGTTCCCAGATGAAAGGTGGCTCCAGTACCGAGTTGGGCTGGTGTGATAGAGCCATGTGGCTTCTGCAATCTGTCAGCCAGAAGCGGGGTCGCTGAGTTTTGTTTGCCAGGGAAAAAGGCCGTGATTTTTTTTCCGGGGCCTGTGGCCTTGAATGGCCGGCTGGTTCCTTAAAATCCACGCCGCGCCGGATGGTTCCCAGATTAAAGGTGGCACCAGTGCCGAGTCGGGCTGGTTTGATAGAACCAAGTGGCTCCTGCAATCTGACAGCCAGAAGATGGGCAGATCAGTTTTACTTGCAGGGAAAGGGGCCGTAGTTTTTATTTGGGGGCCTGAGGCTGGGAGTGGCCGGCTGGCTCCTGAAAATCCACGATACGCAAGATGCCTCTCAAATGAAAAGTGGCACCAGGGCCAAGTCGGGCTGGTTTGATAGTACCAAGTTGCTCCTCCAATCTGTCAGCCAGAAGATGGGCAGGTCAGTTTTACTTCAGGGGAAAAGGGCCGTAGTTTGTGTTTGGGGGCCTGTGGCTGGGAGTGGCCGACGGGCTCCTGAAAATCCACGATACGCAGGATGGTTCCCAGATGAAAGGTGGCACCACTGCCTAGTTGGGCTGGTGTAAAAGAGCCATGTGGCTCCTGCAATTTGTCAGCCAGAAGGCGGGCCGCTGAGATTTTCTTCCCGGGAAAATGGCCGTGGTATGTGTTTGTGGCCCTGTGGCTGAGAGTGGCTGGCTGGCTCCTGAAAATCCACTATACGCAGGATGGTTCCCAGATGAAAGGTGGCACCAGTGCAGAGTCGGGCTGGTTTGATAGAGCCAAGTGGCTCCTGCAATCTGCCAGCCAGAAGCGGGGTGGGTGAGTTTTGTTTGCCAGGGAAAAGGGCCGTGGTTTTATTTTCGGGGCCTGTGGCTGGGAGTGGCCGGCTGGCTCCTGAAAATCCACGATACGCAGGATGATTCCCAGACCAAAGGGGCACCAGTGCCGAGTCGGGATGGTTTGATAGAGCCAAGTGTCTCCTGCAATCTGCCAACCAGGAGCGGGGCGGGTCAGCTTTGTTTGCCAGGGAAAAGTGATGTGGTTTCTGTTGGGGGCCTGTGGCTGGGAGTGGCCGGCTGGCTCCTGAAAATCCACGATACGTAGGATGGTTCCCAGACCCAAAGGGGCACCAGTGCCAAGTCGGGCTGGTTTGATAGAGGCAAGTGGCTCCTGCAATCTGCCAGCCAGAAGATGGGCAGGTCAGTTTTCCTTCCAGGGAAAAGGGCCGTGGTATGTGTTTGGGGGCCTGTGGCTGGGAGTGGCCATCTGGCACCTGAAAATCCACGATACGCAGGATAGTTCCCAGATGAAAGGTGGCACCAGTGCCGAGTCGGGCTGGTTTGATAGAGCCAAGTGGCTCCTGCAATCTGCCAGCCAGAAGATGGGCAGGTCAGTTTTCCTTCCAGGGAAAAGGGCCGTAGATTTTGTTTGGGGGCCTGTTGCTGGGAGTGGCCGGCTGGCACCTGAAAATCCACGATAAGCGGGATGGTTCCCAGATGAATGGTGGCACCAGTGCCAAGCCGGCTGGTTTGATAGGGCCAAGTGTCTCCTGCAATCTGCCAGCCAGGAGCGGGGTGCGTGAGTTTTGTTTGCCAGGGAAAAGGGCCGTGGTTTGTTTTCGGGAGCCTGTGGCTCGGAATTGCCTGCTGGCTCCTGAAAATCCACGATACGCAGGATGGTTCCCTGATGAAAGTTGGCACCAGTGCTGAGTCGGGCTGGTTTGATAGCGCCATGTGGCTCCTGCAATCTGCCAGCCAGAAGCGGGGTGGGTGAGTTTTGTTTTGCAGGGAAAAGGCCCACAGTTTGTGTTTGGCGGCCTCTGGCTGGGAGTGGCCTGCTGGCTCCTGAAAATCCACGATACGCAGGATGATTCCCAGCCCAAAGGGGCACCAGTGCCGAGTCGGGATGGTTTGATAGAGCCACGTGGCTCCTGCAATCTGCCAGCCAGAAGATGGACAGGTCAGTTTTACTTCCAGGGAAAAGGGCCGTAGTTTGTGTTTGGGGGCCTGTGGCTGGGAGTGGCCGGCTGGCTCCTGAAAATACACGATACGTAGGATGGTTCCCTGACTCAAAGGGGCACCAGTGCCAAGTCGGGCTGGTGTGATAGTACCGCGTGGCTCCTGCAATCTGCCAGCCAGAAGATGGGCAGGTCTGTTTTACTTCCAGGGAAAAGGGCCGTAGTTTGTGTTTGGGGGCCTGTGGCGGGGAATGGCCGGCTGGCTCCTTAAAATCCACGCCCCACATTATTGTTCCCAGACCCAAGGTGGCACCAGTGCCGAGTTGGGCTGGTTTGATAGAGCCAAGTGGCTCCTGCAATCTGCCAGCCAGAACCGGGTGGGTGAGTTTTGTTTGCCAGGGAAAAGGGCCGTGGTTTGTTTTCGGGGCCTGTGGATGGGAGTGGACGGCTGGCTCCTGAAAATCCGCGCCGCGCTGGATGGTTCCCAGACCCAAGGGGGCACCAGTGCCGAGTCCGGCTGGTTTGATAGAGCCAAGTGGCTCCTGCAATCTGCCAGCCAGAAGATGGGCAGGTCAGTTTTACTTCCTGGGAAAAGGGCCGTAGATTTTGTTGGGGGGCCTGTGGCTGGGAGTGGACGGCTGGCTCCTGAAAATCCACGATACGCAGGATGGTTCCCAGATGAAAAGTGGCACCACTGCCGAGTCGGGCTGGTTTGATAGAGCCAAGTGTCTCCTGCAATCTGCAAGCCAGAAGCGGGGTGTGTGAGTTTTGTTTGCCAGGGTAAAAGGCCGTAGTTTGTGTTTGGGGGCCTGTGGCTCGGAGTGGCCGGCTGGCTCCTGAAAATCCACGATACGCAGGATGGTTTCCAGACCCAAGGCGCCCCAGTGCCAAATCGGGCGGGTTTGATAGAGCCAAGTGGCTCCTGCAATCTGCCAGCCAGAAGATGGGCAGGTCAGTTTTACTTCCAGGGAAAAGGGCCGTAGTTTGTGTTTGGGGGCCTGTGGCTGGGAGTGGCCGGCTGGCTCCTGAAAACCCATGCCGCGCTGGATGGTTCCCAAATGAAAAAAATGGCACGAGTGCCAAGTCGGGCTGGTTTGATAGTACCGCGTGGCTCCTGCAATCTGACATCCAGAAGATGGGCATGTCTGTTTTACTTCCAGGGAAAAGGGCCGTAGTTTGTGTTTGGGGCCCTGTGGCTGGGAATGGCCGGCTGGCTCCTTAAAATCCACGATACGCAGGATGGTTCCCAGATGAAAGGTGGCTCCAGTACCGAGTTGGGCTGGTGTGATAGAGCCATGTGGCTTCTGCAATCTGTCAGCCAGAAGCGGGGTCGCTGAGTTTTGTTTGCCAGGGAAAAAGGCCGTGATTTTTTTTCCGGGGCCTGTGGCCTTGAATGGCCGGCTGGTTCCTTAAAATCCACGCCGCGCCGGATGGTTCCCAGACTCAAGGTGGCACCAGTGCCGAGTCGCGCTGGTTTGATAGAGCCACGTGGCTCCTGCAATCTGCCAGCCAGAAGATGGACAGGTCAGTTTTACTTCCAGGGAAAAGGGCCGTAGTTTGTGTTTGGGGGCCTGTGGCTGGGAGTGGCCAGCTGGCTCCTGAAAATCCACGATACGCAGGATGGTTTCCAGACCCAAGGGGCCCCAGTGCCAAATCGGGCTGGTTTGATAGTACCAAGTAGCTCCTGCAATCTGCCAGCCAGAAGATGGGCAGGTCTGTTTTACTTCCAGGGAAAAGGGCCGTAGATTTTGTTTGGGGGCCTGTGGCTGGGAATGGCCGGCTGGCTCCTTAAAATCCACGCCGCGCATGATGGTTCCCAGACCCAAGGTGGCACCAGTGCCGAGTTGGGCTGGTTTGATAGAGCCAAGTTGCTCCTGCAATCTGCCAGCCAGAAGATGGGCAGATCAGTTTTACTTCCAGGGAAAAGGGCCGTAGTTTTTATTTGGGGGCCTGTGGCTGGGAATGGCCGACGGGCTCCTGAAAATCCACGATACGCAAGATGCCTCTCAAATGAAAAGTGGCACCAGGGCCAAGTCGGGCTGGTTTGATAGTACCAAGTTGCTCCTCCAATCTGTCAGCCAGAAGATGGGCAGGTCAGTTTTACTTCCAGGGAAAAGGGCCGGAGTTTGTGTTTGGGGGCCTGTGGCTGGGAGTGGCCGACGGGCTCCTGAAAATCCACGATACGCAGGATGGTTCCCAGATGAAAGGTGGCACCACTGCCTAGTTGGGCTGGTGTAAAAGAGCCATGTGGCTCCTGCAATTTGTCAGCCAGAAGGCGGGCCGCTGAGATTTTCTTCCCGGGAAAATGGCCGTGGTATGTGTTTGGGGCCCTGTGGCTGAGAGTGGCTGGCTGGCTCCTGAAAATCCACGATACGCAGGATGGTTCCCAGATGAAAGGTGGCACCAGTGCAGAGTCGGGCTGGTTTGATAGAGCCAAGTGGCTCCTGCAATCTGCCAGCCAGAAGCGGGGTGGGTGAGTTTTGTTTGCCAGGGAAAAGGGCCGTGGTTTTATATTCGGGGCCTGTGGCTGGGAGTGGCCGGCTGGCTCCTGAAAATCCACGATACGCAGGATGATTCCCAGACCAAAGGGGCACCAGTGCCGAGTCGGGATGGTTTGATAGAGCCAAGTGTCTCCTGCAATCTGCCAACCAGGAGCGGGGCGGGTCAGTTTTGTTTGCCAGGGAAAAGGGATGTGGTTTCTGTTGGGGGCCTGTGGCTGGGAGTGGCCGGCTGGCTCCTGAAAATCCACGATACGTAGGATGGTTCCCAGACCCAAAGGGGCACCAGTGCCAAGTCGGGCTGGTTTGATAGAGGCAAGTGGCTCCTGCAATCTGCCAGCCAGAAGATGGGCAGGTCAGTTTTCCTTCCAGGGAAAAGGGCCGTGGTATGTGTTTGGGGGCCTGTGGCTGGGAGTGGCCATCTGGCACCTGAAAATCCACGATACGCAGGATAGTTCCCAGATGAAAGGTGGCACCAGTGCCGAGTCGGGCTGGTTTGATAGAGCCAAGTGGCTCCTGCAATCTGCCAGCCAGAAGATGGGCAGGTCAGTTTTCCTTCCAGGGAAAAGGGCCGTAGATTTTGTTTGGGGGCCTGTTGCTGGGAGTGGCCGGCTGGCACCTGAAAATCCACGATAAGCGGGATGGTTCCCAGATGAATGGTGGCACCAGTGCCAAGCCGGCTGGTTTGATAGGGCCAAGTGTCTCCTGCAATCTGCCAGCCAGGAGCGGGGTGCGTGAGTTTTGTTTGCCAGGGAAAAGGGTCGTGGTTTGTTTTCGGGAGCCTGTGGCTCGGAATTGCCTGCTGGCTCCTGAAAATCCACGATACGCAGGATGGTTCCCAGATGAAAGGTGGCACCAGTGCAGAGTCGGGCTGGTTTGATAGAGCCAAGTGGCTCCTGCAATCTGCCAGCCAGAAGCGGGGTGGGTGAGTTTTGTTTGCCAGGGAAAAGGGCCGTGGTTTTATATTCGGGGCCTGTGGCTGGGAGTGGCCGGCTGGCTCCTGAAAATCCACGATACGCAGGATGATTCCCAGACCAAAGGGGCACCAGTGCCGAGTCGGGATGGTTTGATAGAGCCAAGTGTCTCCTGCAATCTGCCAACCAGGAGCGGGGCGGGTCAGTTTTGTTTGCCAGGGAAAAGGGATGTGGTTTCTGTTGGGGGCCTGTGGCTGGGAGTGGCCGGCTGGCTCCTGAAAATCCACGATACGTAGGATGGTTCCCAGACCCAAAGGGGCACCAGTGCCAAGTCGGGCTGGTTTGATAGAGGCAAGTGGCTCCTGCAATCTGCCAGCCAGAAGATGGGCAGGTCAGTTTTCCTTCCAGGGAAAAGGGCCGTGGTATGTGTTTGGGGGCCTGTGGCTGGGAGTGGCCATCTGGCACCTGAAAATCCACGATACGCAGGATAGTTCCCAGATGAAAGGTGGCACCAGTGCCGAGTCGGGCTGGTTTGATAGAGCCAAGTGGCTCCTGCAATCTGCCAGCCAGAAGATGGGCAGGTCAGTTTTCCTTCCAGGGAAAAGGGCCGTAGATTTTGTTTGGGGGCCTGTTGCTGGGAGTGGCCGGCTGGCACCTGAAAATCCACGATAAGCGGGATGGTTCCCAGATGAATGGTGGCACCAGTGCCAAGCCGGCTGGTTTGATAGGGCCAAGTGTCTCCTGCAATCTGCCAGCCAGGAGCGGGGTGCGTGAGTTTTGTTTGCCAGGGAAAAGGGTCGTGGTTTGTTTTCGGGAGCCTGTGGCTCGGAATTGCCTGCTGGCTCCTGAAAATCCACGATACGCAGGATGGTTCCCTGATGAAAGTTGGCACCAGTGCTGAGTCGGGCTGGTTTGATAGCGCCATGTGGCTCCTGCAATCTGCCAGCCAGAAGCGGGGTGGGTGAGTTTTGTTTTGCAGGGAAAAGGCCCACAGTTTGTGTTTGGGGGCCTCTGGCTGGGAGTGGCCTGCTGGCTCCTGAAAATCCACGATACGCAGGATGATTCCCAGACCAAAGGGGCACCAGTGCCGAGTCGGGCTGGTTTGATAGAGCCACGTGGCTCCTGCAATCTGCCAGCCAGAAGATGGACAGGTCAGTTTTACTTCCAGGGAAAAGGGTCGTGGTTTGTTTTCGGGAGCCTGTGGCTCGGAATTGCCTGCTGGCTCCTGAAAATCCACGATACGCAGGATGGTTCCCAGATGAATGGTGGCACCACTGCCGAGTTGGGCTGGTGTGATAGAGCCATGTGGCTCCTGCAATCTGTCAGCCAGAAGCGGGGTCGCTGACTTTTGTTTGCCAGGGAAAAAGGCCGTGGATTTTTTTCCGGGCCCTGCGGCCATGAATGGCCGGCTGGTTCCTTAAAATCCACGCCGCGCAGGATGGTTCCCAAATGAAAGGTGGCACCAGTGCCGAGCCGGGCTGTTTTGATAGAGCCAAGTGGCTCCTGCAATCTGACAGCCAGAAGACGGGCAGGTCAGTTTTACTTCTGGGGAAGAGGTCCGGTAGTTTGTGTTTGGGGGCCTGAGGCTGGGAGTGGCCGGCTGGCTCCTGAAAATGCACGATACTCAGGATGGTTCCCAGATGAAAGGTGGCACCAGTGCCGAGTCGGGCTGGTTTGATAGAGCCAAGTGGCTCCTGCAATCTGCCAGCCAGAAGATGGGCAGGTCAGTTTTACTTCCAGGGAAAAGGGCCGTAGTTTTTGTTCGTGGGCCTGTGGCTGGGAATGGCCGGCTGGATACTGAAAATCCACGTTACGCAGGATGATTCCCAGACCCAAGGTGGCACCAGTGCCGAGTCGGGCTGGTTTGATAGAGCCACGTGGCTCCTGCAATCTGCCAGCCAGAAGATGGACAGGTCAGTTTTACTTCCAGGGAAAAGGGCCGTAGTTTGTGTTTGGGGGCCTGTGGCTGGGAGTGGCCGGCTGGCTCCTGAAAATCCACGATACGCAGGATGGTTCCCAGATGAAAGGTGGCACCACTGCGAGTTGGGCTGGTGTGATAGAGCCATGTGGCTCCTGCAATCTGTCAGCCAGAAGCGGGGTCGCTGAGTTTTGTTTGCCAGGGAAAAAGGCCGTGGATTTTTTTCCGGGCCCTGTGGCCTTGAATGGCCGGCTGGTTCCTTAAAATCCACGCCGCGCAGGATGGTTCCCAGATGAAAGGTGGCACCAGTGCCGAGCCGGGCTGTTTTGATAGAGCCAAGTGGCTCCTGCAATCTGCCAGCCAGAAGATGGGCAGGTCAGTTTTACTTCTGGGGAAGAGGGCCGGTAGTTTGTGTTTGGGGGCCTGAGGCTGGGAGTGGCCGGCTGGCTCCTGAAAATGCACGATACTCAGGATGGTTCCCAGATGAAAGGTGGCACCAGTGCCGAGTCGGGCTGGTTTGATAGAGCCAAGTGGCTCCTGCAATCTGCCAGCCAGAAGATGGGCAGGTCAGTTTTACTTCCAGGGAAAAGGGCCGTGGTATATGTTTGGGGGCCTGTGGATGGGAGTGGCCGCCTGGCTCCTGAAAATCCACGCCGCGCAGGATGGTTCCCAGACCCAAGGTGGCACCAGTGCCGAGTTGGGCTGGTTTGATAGAGCCAAGTGGCTCCTGCAATCTGCCAGCCAGAAGATGGGCAGGTCAGTTTTACTTCCAGGGAAAAGGGCCGTAGTTTGTGTTTGGGGGCCTGTGGCTGGGAGTGGCCGGCTGGCTCCTGAAAACCCATGCCGCGCTGGATGGTTCCCAAATGAAAAAAATGGCACCAGTGCCAAGTTGGGCTGGTTTGATAGTACCGCGTGGCTCCTGCAATCTGACATCCAGAAGATGGGCATGTCTGTTTTACTTCCAGGGAAAAGGGCCGTAGTTTGTGTTTGGGGCCCTGTGGCTGGGAATGGCCGGCTGGCTCCTTAAAATCCACGCCGCGCATGATGGTTCCCAGATCCAAGGTGGCACCAGTGCCGAGTTGGGCTGGTGTGATAGAGCCATGTGGTTCCTGCAATCTGTCAGCCAGAAGCGGGGTCGCTGACTTTTGTTTGCCAGGGAAAAAGGCCGTGGTTTTTTATCCGGGGCCTGTGGCCTTGAATGGCCGGCTGGTTCCTTAAAATCCACGCCGCGTAGTATGGTTCCCCGATGAAAGGTGGCACCAGTGCCGAGTCGGGCTGTTTTGATAGAGCCAAGTGGCTCCTGCAATCTGCCAACCAGATGATGTGCAGGTCAGTTTTACTTCCAGGGAAAAGGGCCGTAGTTTATTTTTGGGGACCTTTGGCTGGCTGCGGCCGGCTGGCTCCTTAAAATCCACGCCGCGCATGATGGTTCCCAGACCCAAGGTGGCACCAGTGCCGAGTTGGGCTGGTTTGATAGAGCCATGTGGCTCCTGCAATCTGCCAGCCAGAAGCGGGCTGTGTGAGTTATGTTTGCCAGGGAAAAAGGCCGTAGTTTGTGTTTGGGGGCCTGTGGCTGGGAGTGGCCGGCTGGCTCCTGAAAATACACGATACGTAGGATGGTTCCCTGACTCAAAGGGGCACCAGTGCCAAGTCGGGCTGGTGTGATAGTACCGCGTGGCTCCTGCAATCTGCCAGCCAGAAGATGGGCAGGTCTGTTTTACTTCCAGGGAAAAGGGCCGTAGTTTGTGTTTGGGGGCCTGTGGCGGGGAATGGCCGGCTGGCTCCTTAAAATCCACGCCCCACATTATTGTTCCCAGACCCAAGGTGGCACCAGTGCCGAGTTGGGCTGGTTTGATAGAGCCAAGTGGCTCCTGCAATCTGCCAGCCAGAACCGGGTGGGTGAGTTTTGTTTGCCAGGGAAAAGGGCCGTGGTTTGTTTTCGGGGCCTGTGGCTGGGAGTGGACGGCTGGCTCCTGAAAATCCGCGCCGCGCAGGATGGTTCCCAGACCCAAGGGGGCACCAGTGCCGAGTCCGGCTGGTTTGATAGAGCCAAGTGGCTCCTGCAATCTGCCAGCCAGAAGATGGGCAGGTCAGTTTTCCTTCCTGGGAAAAGGGCCGTAGATTTTGTCGGGGGGCCTGTGGCTGGGAGTGGCCGGCTGGCTCCTGAAAATCCATGACACGCAGGATGGTTTCCAGACCCAGGGGGCCCCAGTGCCAAATCGGGCTGTTTTGATAGAGCCAAGTGGCTCCTGCAATCTGCCAGCCAGAAGATGGGCAGGTCTGTTTTACTTCCAGGGAAAAGGGCCATAGTTTGTGTTTGGGGGCCTGTGGCGGGGAATGGCCGGCTGGCTCCTTAAAATCCACGCCCCACATTATTGTTTCCAGACCCAAGGTGGCACCAGTGCCGAGTTGGGCTGGTTTGATAGAGCCAAGTGTCTCCTGCAATCTGCCAGCCAGAAGCGGGGTGTGTGAGTTTTGTTTGCCAGGGAAAAAGGCCGTAGTTTGTGTTTGGGGGCCTGTGGCTGGGAGTGGCCGGCTGGCTCCTGAAAATCCACGATACGCAGGATGGTTCCCAGATGAAAGGTGGCACCAGTGCCGAGTCGGGCTGGTTTGATAGAGCCAAGTGTCTCCTGCAATCTGCCAGCCAGAAGCGGGGTGTGTGAGTTTTGTTTGCCAGGGTAAAAGGCCGTAGTTTGTGTTTGGGGGCCTGTGGCTGGGAGTGGCCTGCTGGCTCCTGAAAATCCACGATACGCAGGATGGTTCCCAAATGAAAGGTGGCACCACTGCCGAGTCGGGCTGGTTTGATAGAGCCAAGTGGCTCCTGCAATCTGACAGCCAGAAGATGGGCAGGTCTGTTTTACTTCCAGGGAAAAGGTCCGTAGTTTTTGTTTGGGGGCCTGTGGCCTTGAATGGCAGGCTGGCTCCTTAAAATCCACGCCGCGCATGATGGTTCCCAGACCCAAGGTGGCACCAGTGCCGAGTTGGGCTGGTTTGATAGAGCCAAGTGGCTCCTGCAATCTGCCAGCCAGAAGCGGGGTCGCTGAGTTTTGTTTGCCTGGGAAAAGGGCCGTGGTTTGTTTTCGGGGCCTGTGGCTGGGAGTGGCCAGGTGGCTCCTGAAAATCCATGCCGCGCAGAATGATTCCCAGACCCAAGGGGGCACCATTGCCGAGTCGGGCTGGTTTGATAGAGCCATGTGACTCCTGCAGTCTGCCAGCCAGAAGATGGGCAGGTCAGTTTTCCTTCCTGGGAAAAGGGCCGTAGTTTGTGTTTGGGGACTTGTGGCTGGGAGTGGCCGGCTGGCTCCTGAAAATCCACGATACGCAGGATGGTTCCCAAATGAAAAATGGCACCAGTGCCAAGTCGGACTGGTTTGATAGTACCAAGTACCTCCTGCAATCTGCCAGCCAGAAGATGGGCAGATCAGTTTTACTTCCAGGGAAAAGGGCCGTAGTTTGTATTTGGGGGCCTGTGGCTGGGAATGGCCGACGCGCTCCTGAAAATCCACGATACGCAGGATGGTTCCCAGATGAATGGTGGAACCACTGCCGAGTTGGGCTGGTGTGATAGAGCCATGTGGCTCCTGCAATCTGTCAGCCAGAAGCGGGGTCGCTGACTTTTGTTTGCCAGGGAAAAAGGCCGTGGATCATTTTCCGGGCCCTGTGGCCTTGAATGGCCGGCTGGCTCCTTAAAATCCACGACGCGCAGGATGGTTCCCAAATGAAAGGTGGCACCAGTGCCGAGCCGGGCTGTTTTGATAGAGCCAAGTGGCTCCTGCAATCTGCCAGCCAGAAGATGGGCAGGTCAGTTTTACTTCTGGGGAAGAGGGCCGGTAGTTTGTGTTTGGGGGCCTGAGGCTGGGAGTGGCCGGCTGGCTCCTGAAAATGCACGATACTCAGGATGGTTCCCAGATGAAATGTGGCACCAGTGCCGAGTCGGGCTGGTTTGATAGAGCCAAGTGGCTCCTGCAATCTGCCAGCCAGAAGATGGGCAGGTCAGTTTTACTTCCAGGGAAAAGGGCCGTAGTTCTTGTTCGTGGGCCTGTGGCTGGGAATGGCCGGCTGGATACTGAAAATCCACGTTACGCAGGATGATTCCCAGACCCAAGGTGGCACCAGTGCCGAGTCGGGCTGGTTTGATAGAGCCACGTGGCTCCTGCAATCTGCCAGCCAGAAGATGGACAGGTCAGTTTTACTTCCAGGGAAAAGGGCCGTAGTTTGTGTTTGGGGGCCTGTGGCTGGGAGTGGCCGGCTGGCTCCTGAAAATCCACGATACGCAGGATGGTTTCCAGACCCAAGGGGCCCCAGTGCCAAATCGGGCTGGTTTGATAGAGCCAAGTAGCTCCTGCAATCTGCCAGCCAGAAGATGGGCAGGTCTGTTTTACTTCCAGGGAAAAGGGCCGTAGATTTTGTTTGGGGGCCTGTGGCTGGGAATGGCCGGCTGGCTCCTTAAAATCCACGCCGCGCATGATGGTTCCCAGACCCAAGGTGGCACCAGTGCCGAGTTGGGCTGGTTTGATAGAGCCAAGTTGCTCCTGCAATCTGCCAGCCAGAAGATGGGCAGATCAGTTTTACTTCCAGGGAATGGGGCCGTAGTTTGTATTTGGGGGCCTGTGGCTGGGAGTGGCCGACGCGCTCCTGAAAATCCACGATACGCAGGATGGTTCCCAGATGAAAGGTGGCACCACTGCCGAGTTGGGCTGGTGTGATAGAGCCATGTGGCTCCTGCAATCTGTCAGCCAGAAGCGGGGTCGCTGACTTTTGTTTGCCAGGGAAAAAGGCCGTGGATTTTTTTCCGGGCCCTGTGGCCTTGAATGGCCGGCTGGTTCCTTAAAATCCACGCCGCGCAGGATGGTTCCCAGATGAAAGGTGGCACCAGTGCCGAGCCGGGCTGTTTTGATAGAGCCAAGTGGCTCCTGCAATCTGCCAGCCAGAAGATGGGCAGGTCAGTTTTACTTCTGGGGAAGAGTGCCGGTAGTTTGTGTTTGGGGGCCTGAGGCTGGGAGTGGCCGGCTGGCTCCTGAAAATGCACGATACTCAGGATGGTTCCCAGATGAAAGGTGGCACCAGTGCCGAGTCGGGCTGGTTTGATAGAGCCAAGTGGCTCCTGCAATCTGCCAGCCAGAAGATGGGCAGGTCTGTTTTACTTCCAGGGAAAAGGGCCGTGGTATATGTTTGGGGGCCTGTGGATGGGAGTGGCCGCCTGGCTCCTGAAAATCCACGCCGCGCAGGATGGTTCCCAGACCCAAGGTGGCACCAGTGCCGAGTTGGGCTGGTTTGATAGAGCCAAGTGGCTCCTGCAATCTGCCAGCCAGAAGATGGGCAGGTCAGTTTTTCTTCCAGGGAAAAGGGCCGTAGTTTGTGTTTTGGGCCCTGTGGCTGGGAATGGCCGGCTGGCTCCTTAAAATCCACGCCGCGCATGATGGTTCCCAGATCCAAGGTGGCACCAGTGCCGAGTTGGGCTGGTGTGATAGAGCCATGTGGTTCCTGCAATCTGTCAGCCAGAAGCGGGGTCGCTGACTTTTGTTTGCCAGGGAAAAAGGCCGTGGTTTTTTATCCGGGGCCTGTGGCCTTGAATGGCCGGCTGGTTCCTTAAAATCCACGCCGCGTAGTATGGTTCCCCGATGAAAGGTGGCACCAGTGCCGAGTCGGGCTGTTTTGATAGAGCCAAGTGGCTCCTGCAATCTGCCAGCCAGATGATGTGCAGGTCAGTTTTACTTCCAGGGAAAAGGGCCGTAGTTTATTTTTGGGGACCTTTGGCTGGCTGTGGCCGGCTGGCTCCTTAAAATCCACGCCGCGCATGATGGTTCCCAGACCCAAGGTGGCACCAGTGCCGAGTTGGGCTGGTTTGATAGAGCCATGTGGCTCCTGCAATCTGCCAGCCAGAAGCGGGCTGTGTGAGTTATGTTTGCCAGGGAAAAAGGCCGTAGTTTGTGTTTGGGGGCCTGTGGCTGGGAGTGGCCGGCTGGCTCCTGAAAATACACGATACGTAGGATGGTTCCCTGACTCAAAGGGGCACCAGTGCCAAGTCGGGCTGGTGTGATAGTACCGCGTGGCTCCTGCAATCTGCCAGCCAGAAGATGGGCAGGTCTGTTTTACTTCCAGGGAAAAGGGCCGTAGTTTGTGTTTGGGGGCCTGTGGCGGGGAATGGCCGGCTGGCTCCTTAAAATCCACGCCCCACATTATTGTTCCCAGACCCAAGGTGGCACCAGTGCCGAGTTGGGCTGGTTTGATAGAGCCAAGTGGCTCCTGCAATCTGCCAGCCAGAACCGGGTGGGTGAGTTTTGTTTGCCAGGGAAAAGGGCCGTGGTTTGTTTACGGGGCCTGTGGCTGGGAGTGGACGGCTGGCTCCTGAAAATCCGCGCCGCGCAGGATGGTTCCCAGACCCAAGGGGGCACCAGTGCCGAGTCCGGCTGGTTTGATAGAGCCAAGTGGCTCCTGCAATCTGCCAGCCAGAAGATGGGCAGGTCAGTTTTCCTTCCTGGGAAAAGGGCCGTAGATTTTGTTTGGGGGCCTGTGGCTGGGAGTGGCCGGCTGGCTCCTGAAAATCCATGATACGCAGGATGGTTTCCAGACCCAGGGGGCCCCAGTGCCAAATCGGGCTGTTTTGATAGAGCCAAGTGGCTCCTGCAATCTGCCAGCCAGAAGATGGGCAGGTCTGTTTTACTTCCAGGGAAAAGGGCCATAGTTTGTGTTTGGGGGCCTGTGGCGGGGAATGGCCGGCTGGCTCCTTAAAATCCACGCCCCTCATTATTGTTTCCAGACCCAAGGTGGCACCAGTGCCGAGTTGGGCTGGTTTGATAGAGCCAAGTGTCTCCTGCAATCTGCCAGCCAGAAGCGGGGTGTGTGAGTTTTGTTTGCCAGGGAAAAAGGCCGTAGTTTGTGTTTGGGGGCCTGTGGCTGGGAGTGGCCGGCTGGCTCCTGAAAATCCACGATACGCAGGATGGTTCCCAGATGAAAAGTGGCACCACTGCCGAGTCGGGCTGGTTTGATAGAGCCAAGTGTCTCCTGCAATCTGCCAGCCAGAAGCGGGGTGTGTGAGTTTTGTTTGCCAGGGTAAAAGGCCGTAGTTTGTGTTTGGGGGCCTGTGGCTGGGAGTGGCCTGCTGGCTCCTGAAAATCCACGATACGCAGGATGGTTCCCAAATGAAAGGTGGCACCACTGCCGAGTCGGGCTGGTTTGATAGAGCCAAGTGGCTCCTGCAATCTGACAGCCAGAAGATGGGCAGGTCTGTTTTACTTCCAGGGAAAAGGTCCGTAGTTTTTGTTTGGGGGCCTGTGGCCTTGAATGGCAGGCTGGCTCGTTAAAATCCACGCCGCGCATGATGGTTCCCAGACCCAAGGTGGCACCAGTGCCGAGTTGGGCTGGTTTGATAGAGCCAAGTGGCTCCTGCAATCTGCCAGCCAGAAGCGGGGTCGCTGAGTTTTGTTTGCCTGGGAAAAGGGCCGTGGTTTGTTTTCGGGGCCTGTGGCTGGGAGTGGCCAGGTGGCTCCTGAAAATCCATGCCGCGCAGAATGGTTCCCAGACCCAAGGGGGCACCAGTGCCGAGTCGGGCTGGTTTGATAGAGCCATGTGGCTCCTGCAGTCTGCCAGCCAGAAGATGGGCAGGTCAGTTTTCCTTCCTGGGAAAAGGGCCGTAGTTTGTGTTTGGGGACCTGTGGCTGGGAGTGGCCGGCTGGCTCCTGAAAATCCACGATACGCAGGATGGTTCCCAAATGAAAAATGGCACCAGTGCCAAGTCGGACTGGTTTGATAGTACCAAGTACCTCCTGCAATCTGACAGCCAGAAGATGGGCAGATCAGTTTTACTTCCAGGGAAAAGGGCCGTAGTTTGTATTTGGGGGCCTGTGGCTGGGAATGGCCGACGCGCTCCTGAAAATCCACGATACGCAGGATGGTTCCCAGATGAATGGTGGCACCACTGCCGAGTTGGGCTGGTGTGATAGAGCCATGTGGCTCCTGCAATCTGTCAGCCAGAAGCGGGGTCGCTGACTTTTGTTTGCCAGGGAAAAAGCCGTGGATTTTTTTCCGGGCCCTGTGGCCTTGAATGGCCGGCTGGTTCCTTAAAATCCACGCCGCGCAGGATGGTTCCCAAATGAAAGGTGGCACCAGTGCCGAGCCGGGCTGTTTTGATAGAGCCAAGTGGCTCCTGCAATCTGCCAGCCAGAAGATGGGCAGGTCAGTTTTACTTCTGGGGAAGAGGGCCGGTAGATTGTGTTTGGGGGCCTGAGGCTGGGAGTGGCCGGCTGGCTCCTGAAAATGCACGATACTCAGGATGGTTCCCAGATGAAAGGTGGCACCAGTGCCGAGTCGGGCTGGTTTGATAGAGCCAAGTGGCTCCTGCAATCTGCCAGCCAGAAGATGGGCAGGTCAGTTTTACTTCCAGGGAAAAGGGCCGTAGTTTTTGTTCGTGGGCCTGTGGCTGGGAATGGCCGGCTGGATACTGAAAATCCACGTTACGCAGGATGATTCCCAGACCCAAGGTGGCACCAGTGCCGAGTCGGGCTGGTTTGATAGAGCCACGTGGCTCCTGCAATCTGCCAGCCAGAAGATGGACAGGTCAGTTTTACTTCCAGGGAAAAGGGCCGTAGTTTGTGTTTGGGGGCCTGTGGCTGGGAGTGGCCGGCTGGCTCCTGAAAATCCACGATACGCAGGATGGTTTCCAGACCCAAGGGGCCCCAGTGCCAAATCGGGCTGGTTTGATAGAGCCAAGTAGCTCCTGCAATCTGCCAGCCAGAAGATGGGCAGGTCTGTTTTACTTCCAGGGAAAAGGGCCGTAGATTTTGTTTGGGGGCCTGTGGCTGGGAATGGCCGGCTGGCTCCTTAAAATCCACGCCGCGCATGATGGTTCCCAGACCCAAGGTGGCACCAGTGCCGAGTTGGGCTGGTTTGATAGAGCCAAGTTGCTCCTGCAATCTGCCAGCCAGAAGATGGGCAGATCAGTTTTACTTCCAGGGAATGGGGCCGTAGTTTGTATTTGGGGGCCTGTGGCTGGGAGTGGCCGACGCGCTCCTGAAAATCCACGATACGCAGGATGGTTCCCAGATGAAAGGTGGCACCACTGCCGAGTTGGGCTGGTGTGATAGAGCCATGTGGCTCCTGCAATCTGTCAGCCAGAAGCGGGGTCGCTGACTTTTGTTTGCCAGGGAAAAAGGCCGTGGATTTTTTTCCGGGCCCTGTGGCCTTGAATGGCCGGCTGGTTCCTTAAAATCCACGCCGCGCAGGATGGTTCCCAGATGAAAGGTGGCACCAGTGCCGAGCCGGGCTGTTTTGATAGAGCCAAGTGGCTCCTGCAATCTGCCAGCCAGAAGATGGGCAGGTCAGTTTTACTTCTGGGGAAGAGGGCCGGTAGTTTGTGTTTGGGGGCCTGAGGCTGGGAGTGGCCGGCTGGCTCCTGAAAATGCACGATACTCAGGATGGTTCCCAGATGAAAGGTGGCACCAGTGCCGAGTCGGGCTGGTTTGATAGAGCCAAGTGGCTCCTGCAATCTGCCAGCCAGAAGATGGGCAGGTCAGTTTTACTTCCAGGGAAAAGGGCCGTGGTATATGTTTGGGGGCCTGTGGATGGGAGTGGCCGCCTGGCTCCTGAAAATCCACGCCGCGCAGGATGGTTCCCAGACCCAAGGTGGCACCAGTGCCGAGTTGGGCTGGTTTGATAGAGCCAAGTGGCTCCTGCAATCTGCCAGCCAGAAGATGGGCAGGTCAGTTTTACTTCGAGGGAAAAGGGCCGTAGTTTGTGTTTGGGGGCCTGTGGCTGGGAGTGGCCGACTGGCTCCTGAAAACCCATGCCGCGCTGGATGGTTCCCAAATGAAAAAAATGGCACCAGTGCCAAGTTGGGCTGGTTTGATAGTACCGCGTGGCTCCTGCAATCTGACATCCAGAAGATGGGCATGTCTGTTTTACTTCCAGGGAAAAGGGCCGTAGTTTGTGTTTGGGGCCCTGTGGCTGGGAATGGCCGGCTGGCTCCTTAAAATCCACGCCGCGCATGATGGTTCCCAGATCCAAGGTGGCACCAGTGCCGAGTTGGGCTGGTGTGATAGAGCCATGTGGTTCCTGCAATCTGTCAGCCAGAAGCGGGGTCGCTGACTTTTGTTTGCCAGGGAAAAAGGCCGTGGTTTTTTATCCGGGGCCTGTGGCCTTGAATGGCCGGCTGGTTCCTTAAAATCCACGCCGCGTAGTATGGTTCCCCGATGAAAGGTGGCACCAGTGCCGAGTCGGGCTGTTGTGATAGAGCCAAGTGGCTCCTGCAATCTGCCAGCCAGATGATGTGCAGGTCAGTTTTACTTCCAGGGAAAAGGGCCGTAGTTTATTTTTGGGGACCTTTGGCTGGCTGTGGCCGGCTGGCTCCTGAAAATGCACGATACTCAACATGGTTCCCAGATGAAAGGTGGCACCAGTGCCGAGTCGGGCTGGTTTGATAGAGCCAAGTGGCTCCTGCAATCTGCCAGCCAGAAGATGGGCAGGTCTGTTTTACTTCCAGGGAAAAGGGCCATAGTTTGTGTTTGGGGGCCTGTGGCGGGGAATGGCCGGCTGGCTCCTTAAAATCCACGCCCCACATTATTGTTTCCAGACCCAAGGTGGCACCAGTGCCGAGTTGGGCTGGTTTGATAGAGCCAAGTGTCTCCTGCAATCTGCCAGCCAGAAGCGGGGTGTGTGAGTTTTGTTTGCCAGGGAAAAAGGCCGTAGTTTGTGTTTGGGGGCCTGTGGCTGGGAGTGGCCGGCTGGCTCCTGAAAATCCACGATACGCAGGATGGTTCCCAGATGAAAAGTGGCACCACTGCCGAGTCGGGCTGGTTTGATAGAGCCAAGTGTCTCCTGCAATCTGCCAGCCAGAAGCGGGGTGTGTGAGTTTTGTTTGCCAGGGTAAAAGGCCGTAGTTTGTGTTTGGGGGCCTGTGGCTGGGAGTGGCCTGCTGGCTCCTGAAAATCCACGATACGCAGGATGGTTCCCAAATGAAAGGTGGCACCACTGCCGAGTCGGGCTGGTTTGATAGAGCCAAGTGGCTCCTGCAATCTGACAGCCAGAAGATGGGCAGGTCTGTTTTACTTCCAGGGAAAAGGTCCGTAGTTTTTGTTTGGGGGCCTGTGGCCTTGAATGGCAGGCTGGCTCGTTAAAATCCACGCCGCGCATGATGGTTCCCAGACCCAAGGTGGCACCAGTGCCGAGTTGGGCTGGTTTGATAGAGCCAAGTGGCTCCTGCAATCTGCCAGCCAGAAGCGGGGTCGCTGAGTTTTGTTTGCCTGGGAAAAGGGCCGTGGTTTGTTTTCGGGGCCTGTGGCTGGGAGTGGCCAGGTGGCTCCTGAAAATCCATGCCGCGCAGAATGGTTCCCAGACCCAAGGGGGCACCAGTGCCGAGTCGGGCTGGTTTGATAGAGCCATGTGGCTCCTGCAGTCTGCCAGCCAGAAGATGGGCAGGTCAGTTTTCCTTCCTGGGAAAAGGGCCGTAGTTTGTGTTTGGGGACCTGTGGCTGGGAGTGGCCGGCTGGCTCCTGAAAATCCACGATACGCAGGATGGTTCCCAAATGAAAAATGGCACCAGTGCCAAGTCGGACTGGTTTGATAGTACCAAGTACCTCCTGCAATCTGACAGCCAGAAGATGGGCAGATCAGTTTTACTTCCAGGGAAAAGGGCCGTAGTTTGTATTTGGGGGCCTGTGGCTGGGAATGGCCGACGCGCTCCTGAAAATCCACGATACGCAGGATGGTTCCCAGATGAATGGTGGCACCAGTGCCGAGTTGGGCTGGTGTGATAGAGCCATGTGGCTCCTGCAATCTGTCAGCCAGAAGCGGGGTCGCTGACTTTTGTTTGCCAGGGAAAAAGCCGTGGATTTTTTTCCGGGCCCTGTGGCCTTGAATGGCCGGCTGGTTCCTTAAAATCCACGCCGCGCAGGATGGTTCCCAAATGAAAGGTGGCACCAGTGCCGAGTCGGGCTGTTTTGATAGAGCCAAGTGGCTCCTGCAATCTGCCAGCCAGAAGATGGGCAGGTCAGTTTTACTTCCAGGGAAAAGGGCCGTAGTTTTTGTTCGTGGGCCTGTGGCTGGGAATGGCCGGCTGGATACTGAAAATCCACGTTACGCAGGATGATTCCCAGACCCAAGGTGGCACCAGTGCCGAGTCGGGCTGGTTTGATAGAGCCACGTGGCTCCTGCAATCTGCCAGCCAGAAGATGGACAGGTCAGTTTTACTTCCAGGGAAAAGGGCCGTAGTTTGTATTTGGGGGCCTGTGGCTGGGAATGGCCGACGCGCTCCTGAAAATCCACGATACGCAGGATGGTTCCCAGATGAATGGTGGCACCACTGCCGAGTTGGGCTGGTGTGATAGAGCCATGTGGCTCCTGCAATCTGTCAGCCAGAAGCGGGGTCGCTGACTTTTGTTTGCCAGGGAAAAAGCCGTGGATTTTTTTCCGGGCCCTGTGGCCTTGAATGGCCGGCTGGCTCCTTAAAATCCACGCCGCGCAGGATGGTTCCCAAATGAAAGGTGGCACCAGTGCCGAGCCGGGCTGTTTTGATAGAGCCAAGTGGCTCCTGCAATCTGCCAGCCAGAAGATGGGCAGGTCAGTTTTACTTCCAGGGAAAAGGGCCGTAGTTTTTGTTCGTGGGCCTGTGGCTGGGAATGGCCGGCTGGATACTGAAAATCCACGTTACGCAGGATGATTCCCAGACCCAAGGTGGCACCAGTGCCGAGTCGGGCTGGTTTGATAGAGCCACGTGGCTCCTGCAATCTGCCAGCCAGAAGATGGACAGGTCAGTTTTACTTCCAGGGAAAAGGGCCGTAGTTTGTGTTTGGGGGCCTGTGGCTGGGAGTGGCCGGCTGGCTCCTGAAAATCCACGATACGCAGGATGGTTTCCAGACCCAAGGGGCCCCAGTGCCAAATCGGGCTGGTTTGATAGAGCCAAGTAGCTCCTGCAATCTGCCAGCCAGAAGATGGGCAGGTCTGTTTTACTTCCAGGGAAAAGGGCCGTAGATTTTGTTTGGGGGCCTGTGGCTGGGAATGGCCGGCTGGCTCCTTAAAATCCACGCCGCGCATGATGGTTCCCAGACCCAAGGTGGCACCAGTGCCGAGTTGTGCTGGTTTGATAGAGCCAAGTTGCTCCTGCAATCTGCCAGCCAGAAGATGGGCAGATCAGTTTTACTTCCAGGGAATGGGGCCGTAGTTTGTATTTGGGGGCCTGTGGCTGGGAGTGGCCGACGCGCTCCTGAAAATCCACGATACGCAGGATGGTTCCCAGATGAAAGGTGGCACCACTGCCGAGTTGGGCTGGTGTGATAGAGCCATGTGGCTCCTGCAATCTGTCAGCCAGAAGCGGGGTCGCTGACTTTTGTTTGCCAGGGAAAAAGGCCGTGGATTTTTTTCCGGGCCCTGTGGCCTTGAATGGCCGGCTGGTTCCTTAAAATCCACGCCGCGCAGGATGGTTCCCAGATGAAAGGTGGCACCAGTGCCGAGCCGGGCTGTTTTGATAGAGCCAAGTGGCTCCTGCAATCTGCCAGCCAGAAGATGGGCAGGTCAGTTTTACTTCTGGGGAAGAGGGCCGGTAGTTTGTGTTTGGGGGCCTGAGGCTGGGAGTGGCCGGCTGGCTCCTGAAAATGCACGATACTCAGGATGGTTCCCAGATGAAAGGTGGCACCAGTGCCGAGTCGGGCTGGTTTGATAGAGCCAAGTGGCTCCTGCAATCTGCCAGCCAGAAGATGGGCAGGTCAGTTTTACTTCCAGGGAAAAGGGCCGTGGTATATGTTTGGGGGCCTGTGGATGGGAGTGGCCGCCTGGCTCCTGAAAATCCACGCCGCGCAGGATGGTTCCCAGACCCAAGGTGGCACCAGTGCCGAGTTGGGCTGGTTTGATAGAGCCAAGTGGCTCCTGCAATCTGCCAGCCAGAAGATGGGCAGGTCAGTTTTACTTCGAGGGAAAAGGGCCGTAGTTTGTGTTTGGGGGCCTGTGGCTGGGAGTGGCCGCCTGGCTCCTGAAAACCCATGCCGCGCTGGATGGTTCCCAAATGAAAAAAATGGCACCAGTGCCAAGTTGGGCTGGTTTGATAGTACCGCGTGGCTCCTGCAATCTGACATCCAGAAGATGGGCATGTCTGTTTTACTTCCAGGGAAAAGGGCCGTAGTTTGTGTTTGGGGCCCTGTGGCTGGGAATGGCCGGCTGGCTCCTTAAAATCCACGCCGCGCATGATGGTTCCCAGATCCAAGGTGGCACCAGTGCCGAGTTGGGCTGGTGTGATAGAGCCATGTGGTTCCTGCAATCTGTCAGCCAGAAGCGGGGTCGCTGACTTTTGTTTGCCAGGGAAAAAGGCCGTGGTTTTTTATCCGGGGCCTGTGGCCTTGAATGGCCGGCTGGTTCCTTAAAATCCACGCCGCGTAGTATGGTTCCCCGATGAAAGGTGGCACCAGTGCCGAGTCGGGCTGTTTTGATAGAGCCAAGTGGCTCCTGCAATCTGCCAGCCAGATGATGTGCAGGTCAGTTTTACTTCCAGGGAAAAGGGCCGTAGTTTATTTTTGGGGACCTTTGGCTGGCTGTGGCCGGCTGGCTCCTGAAAATGCACGATACTCAACATGGTTCCCAGATGAAAGGTGGCACCAGTGCCGAGTCGGGCTGGTTTGATAGAGCCAAGTGGCTCCTGCAATCTGCCAGCCAGAAGATGGGCAGGTCTGTTTTACTTCCAGGGAAAAGGGCCATAGTTTGTGTTTGGGGGCCTGTGGCGGGGAATGGCCGGCTTGCTCCTTAAAATCCACACCCCACATTATTGTTTCCAGACCCAAGGTGGCACCAGTGCCGAGTTGGGCTGGTTTGATAGAGCCAAGTGTCTCCTGCAATCTGCCAGCCAGAAGCGGGGTGTGTGAGTTTTGTTTGCCAGGGTAAAAGGCCGTAGTTTGTGTTTGGGGGCCTGTGGCTGGGAGTGGCCGGCTGGCTCCTGAAAATCCACGATACGCAGGATGGTTCCCAGATGAAAAGTGGCACCACTGCCGAGTCGGGCTGGTTTGATAGAGCCAAGTGTCTCCTGCAATCTGCCAGCCAGAAGCGGGGTGTGTGAGTTTTGTTTGCCAGGGTAAAAGGCCGTAGTTTGTGTTTGGGGGCCTGTGGCTGGGAGTGGCCTGCTGGCTCCTGAAAATCCACGATACGCAGGATGGTTCCCAAATGAAAGGTGGCACCACTGCCGAGTCGGGCTGGTTTGATAGAGCCAAGTGGCTCCTGCAATCTGACAGCCAGAAGATGGGCAGGTCTGTTTTACTTCCAGGGAAAAGGTCCGTAGTTTTTGTTTGGGGGCCTGTGGCCTTGAATGGCAGGCTGGCTCCTTAAAATCCACGCCGCGCATGATGGTTCCCAGACCCAAGGTGGCACCAGTGCCGAGTTGGGCTGGTTTGATAGAGCCAAGTGGCTCCTGCAATCTGCCAGCCAGAAGCGGGGTCGCTGAGTTTTGTTTGCCTGGGAAAAGGGCCGTGGTTTGTTTTCGGGGCCTGTGGCTGGGAGTGGCCAGGTGGCTCCTGAAAATCCATGCCGCGCAGAATGGTTCCCAGACCCAAGGGGGCACCAGTGCCGAGTCGGGCTGGTTTGATAGAGCCATGTGGCTCCTGCAGTCTGCCAGCCAGAAGATGGGCAGGTCAGTTTTCCTTCCTGGGAAAAGGGCCGTAGTTTGTGTTTGGGGACCTGTGGCTGGGAGTGGCCGGCTGGCTCCTTAAAATCCACGATACGCAGGATGGTTCCCAAATGAAAAATGGCACCAGTGCCAAGTCGGACTGGTTTGATAGTACCAAGTACCTCCTGCAATCTGACAGCCAGAAGATGGGCAGATCAGTTTTACTTCCAGGGAAAAGGGCCGTAGTTTGTATTTGGGGGCCTGTGGCTGGGAATGGCCGACGCGCTCCTGAAAATCCACGATACGCAGGATGGTTCCCAGATGAATGGTGGCACCACTGCCGAGTTGGGCTGGTGTGATAGAGCCATGTGGCTCCTGCAATCTGTCAGCCAGAAGCGGGGTCGCTGACTTTTGTTTGCCAGGGAAAAAGCCGTGGATTTTTTTCCGGGCCCTGTGGCCTTGAATGGCCGGCTGGTTCCTTAAAATCCACGCCGCGCAGGATGGTTCCCAAATGAAAGGTGGCACCAGTGCCGAGCCGGGCTGTTTTGATAGAGCCAAGTGGCTCCTGCAATCTGCCAGCCAGAAGATGGGCAGGTCAGTTTTACTTCTGGGGAAGAGGGCCGGTAGATTGTGTTTGGGGGCCTGAGGCTGGGAGTGGCCGGCTGGCTCCTGAAAATGCACTATACTCAGGATGGTTCCCAGATGAAAGGTGGCACCAGTGCCGAGTCGGGCTGGTTTGATAGAGCCAAGTGGCTCCTGCAATCTGCCAGCCAGAAGATGGGCAGGTCAGTTTTACTTCCAGGGAAAAGGGCCGTAGATTTTGTTCGTGGGCCTGTGGCTGGGAATGGCCGGCTGGATACTGAAAATCCACGTTACGCAGGATGATTCCCAGACCCAAGGTGGCACCAGTGCCGAGTCGGGCTGGTTTGATAGAGCCACGTGGCTCCTGCAATCTGCCAGCCAGAAGATGGACAGGTCAGTTTTACTTCCAGGGAAAAGGGCCGTAGTTTGTGTTTGGGGGCCTGTGGCTGGGAGTGGCCGGCTGGCTCCTGAAAATCCACGATACGCAGGATGGTTTCCAGACCCAAGGGGCCCCAGTGCCAAATCGGGCTGGTTTGATAGAGCCAAGTAGCTCCTGCAATCTGCCAGCCAGAAGATGGGCAGGTCAGTTTTCCTTCCTGGGAAAAGGGCCGTAGTTTGTGTTTGGGGACCTGTGGCTGGGAGTGGCCGGCTGGCTCCTTAAAATCCACGATACGCAGGATGGTTCCCAAATGAAAAATGGCACCAGTGCCAAGTCGGACTGGTTTGATAGTACCAAGTACCTCCTGCAATCTGACAGCCAGAAGATGGGCAGATCAGTTTTACTTCCAGGGAAAAGGGCCGTAGTTTGTATTTGGGGGCCTGTGGCTGGGAATGGCCGACGCGCTCCTGAAAATCCACGATACGCAGGATGGTTCCCAGATGAATGGTGGCACCACTGCCGAGTTGGGCTGGTGTGATAGAGCCATGTGGCTCCTGCAATCTGTCAGCCAGAAGCGGGGTCGCTGACTTTTGTTTGCCAGGGAAAAAGCCGTGGATTTTTTTCCGGGCCCTGTGGCCTTGAATGGCCGGCTGGTTCCTTAAAATCCACGCCGCGCAGGATGGTTCCCAAATGAAAGGTGGCACCAGTGCCGAGCCGGGCTGTTTTGATAGAGCCAAGTGGCTCCTGCAATCTGCCAGCCAGAAGATGGGCAGGTCAGTTTTACTTCTGGGGAAGAGGGCCGGTAGATTGTGTTTGGGGGCCTGAGGCTGGGAGTGGCCGGCTGGCTCCTGAAAATGCACGATACTCAGGATGGTTCCCAGATGAAAGGTGGCACCAGTGCCGAGTCGGGCTGGTTTGATAGAGCCAAGTGGCTCCTGCAATCTGCCAGCCAGAAGATGGGCAGGTCAGTTTTACTTCCAGGGAAAAGGGCCGTAGTTTTTGTTCGTGGGCCTGTGGCTGGGAATGGCCGGCTGGATACTGAAAATCCACGTTACGCAGGATGATTCCCAGACCCAAGGTGGCACCAGTGCCGAGTCGGGCTGGTTTGATAGAGCCACGTGGCTCCTGCAATCTGCCAGCCAGAAGATGGACAGGTCAGTTTTACTTCCAGGGAAAAGGGCCGTAGTTTGTGTTTGGGGGCCTGTGGCTGGGAGTGGCCGGCTGGCTCCTGAAAATCCACGATACGCAGGATGGTTTCCAGACCCAAGGGGCCCCAGTGCCAAATCGGGCTGGTTTGATAGAGCCAAGTAGCTCCTGCAATCTGCCAGCCAGAAGATGGGCAGGTCTGTTTTACTTCCAGGGAAAAGGGCCGTAGATTTTGTTTGGGGGCCTGTGGCTGGGAATGGCCGGCTGGCTCCTTAAAATCCACGCCGCGCATGATGGTTCCCAGACCCAAGGTGGCACCAGTGCCGAGTTGTGCTGGTTTGATAGAGCCAAGTTGCTCCTGCAATCTGCCAGCCAGAAGATGGGCAGATCAGTTTTACTTCCAGGGAATGGGGCCGTAGTTTGTATTTGGGGGCCTGTGGCTGGGAGTGGCCGACGCGCTCCTGAAAATCCACGATACGCAGGATGGTTCCCAGATGAAAGGTGGCACCACTGCCGAGTTGGGCTGGTGTGATAGAGCCATGTGGCTCCTGCAATCTGTCAGCCAGAAGCGGGGTCGCTGACTTTTGTTTGCCAGGGAAAAAGGCCGTGGATTTTTTTCCGGGCCCTGTGGCCTTGAATGGCCGGCTGGTTCCTTAAAATCCACGCCGCGCAGGATGGTTCCCAGATGAAAGGTGGCACCAGTGCCGAGCTGGGCTGTTTTGATAGAGCCAAGTGGCTCCTGCAATCTGCCAGCCAGAAGATGGGCAGGTCAGTTTTACTTCTGGGGAAGAGGGCCGGTAGTTTGTGTTTGGGGGCCTGAGGCTGGGAGTGGCCGGCTGGTTCCTGAAAATGCACGATACTCAGGATGGTTCCCAGATGAAAGGTGGCACCAGTGCCGAGTCGGGCTGGTTTGATAGAGCCAAGTGGCTCCTGCAATCTGCCAGCCAGAAGATGGGCAGGTCAGTTTTACTTCCAGGGAAAAGGGCTGTGGTATATGTTTGGGGGCCTGTGGATGGGAGTGGCCGCCTGGCTCCTGAAAATCCACGCCGCGCAGGATGGTTCCCAGACCCAAGGTGGCACCAGTGCCGTGTTGGGCTGGTTTGATAGAGCCAAGTGGCTCCTGCAATCTGACATCCAGAAGATGGGCATGTCTGTTTTACTTCCAGGGAAAAGGGCCGTAGTTTGTGTTTGGGGCCCTGTGGCTGGGAATGGCCGGCTGGCTCCTTAAAATCCACGCCGCGCATGATGGTTCCCAGATCCAAGGTGGCACCAGTGCCGAGTTGGGCTGGTGTGATAGAGCCATGTGGTTCCTGCAATCTGTCAGCCAGAAGCGGGGTCGCTGACTTTTGTTTGCCAGGGAAAAAGGCCGTGGTTTTTTATCCGGGGCCTGTGGCCTTGAATGGCCGGCTGGTTCCTTAAAATCCACGCCGTGTAGTATGGTTCCCCGATGAAAGGTGGCACCAGTGCCGAGTCGGGCTGTTTTGATAGAGCCAAGTGGCTCCTGCAATCTGCCAGCCAGATGATGTGCAGGTCAGTTTTACTTCCAGGGAAAAGGGCCGTAGTTTATTTTTGGGGACCTTTGGCAGGCTGTGGCCGGCTGGCTCCTTAAAATCCACGCCGCGCATGATTGTTCCCAGACCCAAGGTGGCACCAGTGCCGAGTTGGGCTGGTTTGATAGAGCCATGTGGCTCCTGCAATCTGCCAGCCAGAAGCGGGCTGTGTGAGTTATGTTTGCCAGGGAAAAAGGCCGTAGTTTGTGTTTGGGGGCCTGTGGCTGGGAGTGGCCGGCTGGCTCCTGAAAATACACGATACGTAGGATGGTTCCCTGACTCAAAGGGGCACCAGTGCCAAGTCGGGCTGGTGTGATAGTACCGCGTGGCTCCTGCAATCTGACAGCCAGAAGATGGGCAGGTCTGTTTTACTTCCAGGGAAAAGGGCCGTAGTTTGTGTTTGGGGGCCTGTGGCGGGGAATGGCCGCCTGGCTCCTTAAAATCCACGCCCCACATTATTGTTCCCAGACCCAAGGTGGCACCAGTGCCGAGTTGGGCTGGTTTGATAGAGCCAAGTGGCTCCTGCAATCTGCCAGCCAGAACCGGATGGGTGAGTTTTGTTTGCCAGGGAAAAGGGCCGTGGTTTGTTTTCGGGGCCTGTGGCTGGGAGTGGACGGCTGGCTCCTGAAAATCCGCGCCGCGCAGGATGGTTCCCAGACCCAAGGTGGCACCAGTGCCGAGTTGGGCTGGTTTGATAGAGCCAAGTGGCTCCTGCAATCTGCCAGCCAGAAGATGGGCAGGTCAGTTTTCCTTCCTGGGAAACGGGCCGTAGATTTTGTTTGGGGGCCTGTGGCTGGGAGTGGCCGGCTGGCTCCTGAAAATCCATGATACGCAGGATGGTTTCCAGACCCAGGGGGCCCCAGTGCCAAATCGGGCTGTTTTGATAGAGCCAAGTGGCTCCTGCAATCTGCCAGCCAGAAGATGGGCAGGTCTGTTTTACTTCCAGGGAAAAGGGCCATAGTTTGTGTTTGGGGGCCTGTGGCGGGGAATGGCCGGCTGGCTCCTTAAAATCCACGCCCCACATTATTGTTTCCAGACCCAAGGTGGCACCAGTGCCGAGTTGGGCTGGTTTGATAGAGCCAAGTGTCTCCTGCAATCTGCCAGCCAGAAGCGGGGTGTGTGAGTTTTGTTTGCCAGGGAAAAAGGCCGTAGTTTGTGTTTGGGGGCCTGTGGCTGGGAGTGGCCGGCTGGCTCCTGAAAATCCACGATACGCAGGATGGTTCCCAGATGAAAAGTGGCACCACTGCCGAGTCGGGCTGGTTTGATAGAGCCAAGTGTCTCCTGCAATCTGCCAGCCAGAAGCGGGGTGTGTGAGTTTTGTTTGCCAGGGTAAAAGGCCGTAGTTTGTGTTTGGGGGCCTGTGGCTGGGAGTGGCCTGCTGGCTCCTGAAAATCCACGATACGCAGGATGGTTCCCAAATGAAAGGTGGCACCACTGCCGAGTCGGGCTGGTTTGATAGAGCCAAGTGGCTCCTGCAATCTGACAGCCGGAAGATGGGCAGGTCTGTTTTACTTCCAGGGAAAAGGTCCGTAGATTTTGTTTGGGGGCCTGTGGCCTTGAATGGCAGGCTGGCTCCTTAAAATCCACGCCGCGCAGGATGGTTCCCAGACCCAAGGTGGCACCAGTGCCGAGTTGGGCTGGTTTGATAGAGCCAAGTGGCTCCTGCAATCTGCCAGCCAGAAGCGGGGTCGCTGAGTTTTGTTTGCCTGGGAAAAGGGCCGTGGTTTGTTTTCGGGGCCTGTGGCTGGGAGTGGCCAGGTGGCTCCTGAAAATCCATGCCGCGCAGAATGGTTCCCAGACCCAAGGGGGCACCAGTGCCGAGTCGGGCTGGTTTGATAGAGCCATGTGGCTCCTGCAGTCTGCCAGCCAGAAGATGGGCAGGTCAGTTTTCCTTCCTGGGAAAAGGGCCGTAGTTTGTGTTTGGGGACCTGTGGCTGGGAGTGGCCGGCTGGCTCCTGAAAATCCACGATACGCAGGATGGTTCCCAAATGAAAAATGGCACCAGTGCCAAGTCGGACTGGTTTGATAGTACCAAGTACCTCCTGCAATCTGACAGCCAGAAGATGGGCAGGTCTGTTTTACTTCCAGGGAAAAGGGCCGTAGTTTTTGTTGGGGGCCTGAGGCTGGGAATGGCCGGCTGGCTCCTTAAAATCCACTCCGCTCATGATGGTTCCGAGACCCAAGGTGGCACCAGGTCCGAGTTGGGTTGGTTTGATAGAGCCATGTGGCTCCTGCAATCTGCCAGCCAGAAGATGGGCAGGTCAGTTTTACTTCCAGGGAAAAGGGCCGTAGTTTGTGTTTGGGGGCCTGTGGCTGGGAGTGGCCGGCTGGCTCCTGAAAATCCACGATACGCAGGATGGTTTCCAGACCCAAGGCGCCCCAGTGCCAAATCGGGCGGGTTTGATAGAGCCAAGTGGCTCCTGCAATCTGCCAGCCAGAAGATGGGCAGGTCAGTTTTACTTCCAGGGAAAAGGGCCGTAGTTTGTGTTTGGGGGCCTGTGGCTGGGAGTGGCCGGCTGGCTCCTGAAAACCCATGCCGCGCTGGATGGTTCCCAAATGAAAAAAATGGCACCAGTGCCAAGTCGGGCTGGTTTGATAGTACCGCGTGGCTCCTGCAATCTGACAGCCAGAAGATGGGCATGTCTGTTTTACTTCCAGGAAAAAGGGCCGTAGTTTGTGTTTGGGGCCCTGTGGCGGGGAATGGCCGGCTGGCTCCTTAAAATCCACGATACGCAGGATGGTTCCCAGATGAAAGGTGGCTCCAGTACCGAGTTGGGCTGGTGTGATAGAGCCATGTGGCTTCTGCAATCTGTCAGCCAGAAGCGGGGTCGCTGAGTTTTGTTTGCCAGGGAAAAAGGCCGTGATTTTTTTTCCGGGGCCTGTGGCCTTGAATGGCCGGCTGGTTCCTTAAAATCCACGCCGCGCCGGATGGTTCCCAGATTAAAGGTGGCACCAGTGCCGAGTCGGGCTGCTTTGATAGAGCCAAGTGGCTCCTGCAATCTGCCAGCCAGATGATGGGCAGGTCTGTTTTACTTCCAGGGAAAAGGGCCGTAGTTTGTGTTTGGGGACCTGTGGCTGGCTGTGGCCGGCTGGCTCCTGAAAATCCACGATACGCAGGATGGTTCCCAGATGAAAGGTGGCACCAATGCCGAGTCGGGCTGGTTTGATAGAACCAAGTGGCTCCTGCAATCTGACAGCCAGAAGATGGGCAGATCAGTTTTACTTGCAGGGAAAGGGGCCGTAGTTTTTATTTGGGGGCCTGAGGTTGGGAGTGGCCGGCTGGCTCCTGAAAATCCACGATACGCAAGATGCCTTTCAAATGAAAAGTGGCACCAGTGCCAAGTCGGGCTGGTTTGATAGTACCAAGTTGCTCCTCCAATCTGTCAGCCAGAAGATGGGCAGGTCAGTTTTACTTCAGGGGAAAAGGGCCGTAGTTTGTGTTTGGGGGCCTGTGGCTGGGAGTGGCCGACGGGCTCCTGAAAATCCACGATACGCAGGATGGTTCCCAGATGAAAGGTGGCACCACTGCCTAGTTGGGCTGGTGTGATAGAGCCATGTGGCTCCTGCAATTTGTCAGCCAGAAGGCGGGCCGCTGAGATTTTCTTCCCGGGAAAATGGCCGTGGTATGTGTTTGGGGCCCTGTGGCTGAGAGTGGCTGGCTGGCTCCTGAAAATCCACGATACGCAGGATGGTTCCCAGATGAAAGGTGGCACCAGTGCAGAGTCGGGCTGGTTTGATAGAGCCAAGTGGCTCCTGCAATCTGCCAGCCAGAAGCGGGGTGGGTGAGTTTTGTTTGCCAGGGAAAAGGGCCGTGGTTTTATTTTCGGGGCCTGTGGCTGGGAGTGGCCGGCTGGCTCCTGAAAATCCACGATACGCAGGATGATTCCCAGACCAAAGGGGCACCAGTGCCGAGTCGGGATGGTTTGATAGAGCCAAGTGTCTCCTGCAATCTGCCAACCAGGAGCGGGGCGGGTCAGTTTTGTTTGCCAGGGAAAAGGGATGTGGTTTCTGTTGGGGGCCTGTGGCTGGGAGTGGCCGGCTGGCTCCTGAAAATCCACGATACGTAGGATGGTTCCCAGACCCAAAGGGGCACCAGTGCCAAGTCGGGCTGGTTTGATAGAGGCAAGTGGCTCCTGCAATCTGCCAGCCAGAAGATGGGCAGGTCAGTTTTCCTTCCAGGGAAAAGGGCCGTGGTATGTGTTTGGGGGCCTGTGGCTGGGAGTGGCCATCTGGCACCTGAAAATCCACGATACGCAGGATAGTTCCCAGATGAAAGGTGGCACCAGTGCCGAGTCGGGCTGGTTTGATAGAGCCAAGTGGCTCCTGCAATCTGCCAGCCAGAAGATGGGCAGGTCAGTTTTCCTTCCAGGGAAAAGGGCCGTAGATTTTGTTTGGGGGCCTGTTGCTGGGAGTGGCCGGCTGGCACCTGAAAATCCACGATAAGCGGGATGGTTCCCAGATGAATGGTGGCACCAGTGCCAAGCCGGCTGGTTTGATAGGGCCAAGTGTCTCCTGCAATCTGCCAGCCAGGAGCGGGTGGGTGAGTTTTGTTTGCCAGGGAAAAGGGCCGTGGTTTGTTTTCGGGAGCCTGTGGCTCGGAATTGCCTGCTGGCTCCTGAAAATCCACGATACGCAGGATGGTTCCCTGATGAAAGTTGGCACCAGTGCTGAGTCTGGCTGGTTTGATAGCGCCATGTGGCTCCTGCAATCTGCCAGCCAGAAGCGGGGTGGGTGAGTTTTGTTTTGCAGGGAAAAGGCCCACAGTTTGTGTTTGGGGGCCTCTGGCTGGGAGTGGCCTGATGGCTCCTGAAAATCCACGATACGCAGGATGATTCCCAGCCCAAAGGGGCACCAGTGCCGAGTCGGGATGGTTTGATAGAGCCACGTGGCTCCTGCTATCTGCCAGCCAGAAGATGGACAGGTCAGTTTTACTTCCAGGGAAAAGGGCCGTAGTTTGTGTTTGGGGGCCTGTGGCTGGGAGTGGCCAGCTGGCTCCTGAAAATCCACGATACGCAGGATGGTTTCCAGACCCAAGGGGCCCCAGTGCCAAATCGGGCTGGTTTGATAGAGCCAAGTAGCTCCTGCAATCTGCCAGCCAGAAGATGGGCAGGTCTGTTTTACTTCCAGGGAAAAGGGCCGTAGATTTTGTTTGGGGGCCTGTGGCTGGGAATGGCCGGCTGGCTCCTTAAAATCCACGCCGCGCATGATGGTTCCCAGACCCAAGGTGGCACCAGTGCCGAGTTGTGCTGGTTTGATAGAGCCAAGTTGCTCCTGCAATCTGCCAGCCAGAAGATGGGCAGATCAGTTTTACTTCCAGGGAAAAGGGCCGTAGTTTGTATTTGGGGGCCTGTGGCTGGGAATGGCCGACGCGCTCCTGAAAATCCACGATACGCAGGATGGTTCCCAGATGAATGGTGGCACCACTGCCGAGTTGGGCTGGTGTGATAGAGCCATGTGGCTCCTGCAATCTGTCAGCCAGAAGCAGGGTCGCTGACTTTTGTTTGCCAGGGAAAAAGGCCGTGGATTTTTTTCCGGGCCCTGTGGCCTTGAATGGCCGGCTGGTTCCTTAAAATCCACGCCGCGCAGGATGGTTCCCAAATGAAAGGTGGCACCAGTGCCGAGCCGGGCTGTTTTGATAGAGCCAAGTGGCTCCTGCAATCTGCCAGCCAGAAGATGGGCAGGTCAGTTTTACTTCTGGGGAAGAGGGCCGGTAGTTTGTGTTTGGGGGCCTGAGGCTGGGAGTGGCCGGCTGGCTCCTGAAAATGCACGATACTCAGGATGGTTCCCAGATGAAAGGTGGCACCAGTGCCGAGTCGGGCTGGTTTGATAGAGCCAAGTGGCTCCTGCAATCTGCCAGCCAGAAGATGGGCAGGTCATTTTTACTTCCAGGGAAAAGGGCCGTGGTATATGTTTGGGGGCCTGCGGATGGGAGTGGCCGGCTGGCTCCTGAAAATCCACGCCGCGCAGGATGGTTCCCAGACCCAAGGTGGCACCAGTGCCGAGTTGGGCTGGTTTGATAGAGCCAAGTGGCTCCTGCAATCTGCCAGCCAGAAGATGGGCAGGTCAGTTTTACTTCCAGGGAAAAGGGCCGTAGTTTGTGTTTGGGGGCCTGTGGCTGGGAGTGGCCGGCTGGCTCCTGAAAACCCATGCCGCGCTGGATGGTTCCCAAATGAAAAAAATGGCACCAGTGCCAAGTTGGGCTGGTTTGATAGTACCGCGTGGCTCCTGCAATCTGACATCCAGAAGATGGGCATGTCTGTTTTACTTCCAGGGAAAAGGGCCGTAGTTTGTGTTTGGGGCCCTGTGGCTGGGAATGGCCGGCTGGCTCCTTAAAATCCACGCCGCGCATGATGGTTCCCAGATCCAAGGTGGCACCAGTGCCGAGTTGGGCTGGTGTGATAGAGCCATGTGGTTCCTGCAATCTGTCAGCCAGAAGCGGGGTCGCTGACTTTTGTTTGCCAGGGAAAAAGGCCGTGGTTTTTTATCCGGGGCCTGTGGCCTTGAATGGCCGGCTGGTTCCTTAAAATCCACGCCGCGTAGTATGGTTCCCCGATGAAAGGTGGCACCAGTGCCGAGTCGGGCTGTTTTGATAGAGCCAAGTGGCTCCTGCAATCTGCCAGCCAGATGATGTGCAGGTCAGTTTTACTTCCAGGGAAAAGGGCCGTAGTTTATTTTTGGGGACCTTTGGCTGGCTGTGGCCGGCTGGCTCCTTAAAATCCACGCCGCGCATGATGGTTCCCAGACCCAAGGTGGCACCAGTGCCGAGTTGGGCTGGTTTGATAGAGCCATGTGGCTCCTGCAATCTGCCAGCCAGAAGCGGGCTGTGTGAGTTATGTTTGCCAGGGAAAAAGGCCGTAGTTTGTGTTTGGGGGCCTGTGGCTGGGAGTGGCCGGCTGGCTCCTGAAAATACACGATACGTAGGATGGTTCCCTGACTCAAAGGGGCACCAGTGCCAAGTCGGGCTGGTGTGATAGTACCGCGTGGCTCCTGCAATCTGACAGCCAGAAGATGGGCAGGTCTGTTTTACTTCCAGGGAAAAGGGCCGTAGTTTGTGTTTGGGGGCCTGTGGCGGGGAATGGCCGGCTGGCTCCTTAAAATCCACGCCCCACATTATTGTTCCCAGACCCAAGGTGGCAGAAGTGCCGAGTTGGGCTGGTTTGATAGAGCCAAGTGGCTCCTGCAATCTGCCAGCCAGAACCGGGTGGGTGAGTTTTGTTTGCCAGGGAAAAGGGCCGTGGTTTGTTTTCGGGGCCTGTGGCTGGGAGTGGACGGCTGGCTCCTGAAAATCCGCGCCGCGCTGGATGGTTCCCAGACCAAAGCGGGCACCAGTGCCGAGTCCGGCTGGTTTGATAGAGCCAAGTGGCTCCTGCAATCTGCCAGCCAGAAGATGGGCAGGTCAGTTTTACTTCCAGGGAAAAGGGCCGTAGTTTGTGTTTGGGGGCCTGTGGCTGGGAGTGGCCGGCTGGCTCCTGAAAATCCACGATACGCAGGATGGTTTCCAGACCCAAGGGGCCCCAGTGCCAAATCGGGCTGGTTTGATAGTACCAAGTAGCTCCTGCAATCTGCCAGCCAGAAGATGGGCAGGTCTGTTTTACTTCCAGGGAAAAGGGCCGTAGATTTTGTTTGGGGGCCTGTGGCTGGGAATGGCCGGCTGGCTCCTTAAAATCCACGCCGCGCATGATGGTTCCCAGACCCAAGGTGGCACCAGTGCCGAGTTGGGCTGGTTTGATAGAGCCAAGTTGCTCCTGCAATCTGCCCGCCAGAAGATGGGCAGATCAGTTTTACTTCCAGGGAAAGGGGCCGTAATTTGTATTTGGGGGCCTGTGGCTGGGAGTGGCCGACGCGCTCCTGAAAATCCACGATACGCAGGATGGTTCCCACATGAAAGGTGGCACCACTGCCGAGTTGGGCTGGTGTGATAGAGCCATGTGGCTCCTGCAATCTGTCAGCCAGAAGCGGGGTCGCTGAGTTTTGTTTGCCAGGGAAAAAGGCCGTGGATTTTTTTCTGGGCCCTGTGGCCTTGAATGGCCGGCTGGTCCCTTAAAATCCACGCCGCGCAGGATGGTTCCCAGATGAAAGGTGGCACCAGTGCCGAGCCGGGCTGTTTTGATAGAGCCAAGTGGCTCCTGCAATCTGCCAGCCAGAAGATGGGCAGGTCAGTTTTACTTCTGGGGAAGAGGGCCGGTAGTTTGTGTTTGGGGGCCTGAGGCTGGGAGTGGCCGGCTGGCTCCTGAAAATGCACGATACTCAGGATGGTTCCCAGATGAAAGGTGGCACCAGTGCCGAGTCGGGCTGGTTTGATAGAGCCAAGTGGCTCCTGCAATCTGCCAGCCAGAAGATGGGCAGGTCAGTTTTACTTCCAGGGAAAAGGGCCGTGGTATATGTTTGGGGGCCTGCGGATGGGAGTGGCCGGCTGGCTCCTGAAAATCCACGCCGCGCAGGATGGTTCCCAGACCCAAGGTGGCACCAGTGCCGAGTTGGGCTGGTTTGATAGAGCCAAGTGGCTCCTGCAATCTGCCAGCCAGAAGATGGGCAGGTCAGTTTTACTTCCAGGGAAAAGGGCCGTAGTTTGTGTTTGGGGGCCTGTGGCTGGGAGTGGCCGGCTGGCTCCTGAAAACCCATGCCGCGCTGGATGGTTCCCAAATGAAAAAAATGGCACCAGTGCCAAGTTGGGCTGGTTTGATAGTACCGCGTGGCTCCTGCAATCTGACATCCAGAAGATGGGCATGTCTGTTTTACTTCCAGGGAAAAGGGCCGTAGTTTGTGTTTGGGGCCCTGTGGCTGGGAATGGCCGGCTGGCTCCTTAAAATCCACGCCGCGCATGATGGTTCCCAGATCCAAGGTGGCACCAGTGCCGAGTTGGGCTGGTGTGATAGAGCCATGTGGTTCCTGCAATCTGTCAGCCAGAAGCGGGGTCGCTGACTTTTGTTTGCCAGGGAAAAAGGCCGTGGTTTTTTATCCGGGGCCTGTGGCCTTGAATGGCCGGCTGGTTCCTTAAAATCCACGCCGCGTAGTATGGTTCCCCGATGAAAGGTGGCACCAGTGCCGAGTCGGGCTGTTTTGATAGAGCCAAGTGGCTCCTGCAATCTGCCAGCCAGATGATGTGCAGGTCAGTTTTACTTCCAGGGAAAAGGGCCGTAGTTTATTTTTGGGGACCTTTGGCTGGCTGCGGCCGGCTGGCTCCTTAAAATCCACGCCGCGCATGATGGTTCCCAGACCCAAGGTGGCACCAGTGCCGAGTTGGGCTGGTTTGATAGAGCCATGTGGCTCCTGCAATCTGCCAGCCAGAAGCGGGCTGTGTGAGTTATGTTTGCCAGGGAAAAAGGCCGTAGTTTGTGTTTGGGGGCCTGTGGCTGGGAGTGGCCGGCTGGCTCCTGAAAATCCACGATACGCAGGATGGTTCCCAAATGAAAAATGGCACCAGTGCCAAGTCAGTCTGGTTTGATAGTACCAAGTACCTCCTGCAATCTGACAGCCAGAAGATGGGCAGGTCTGTTTTACTTCCAGGGAAAAGGGCCGTAGTTTTTGTTGGGGGCCTGAGGCTGGGAATGGCCGGCTGGCTCCTTAAAATCCACGCCGCTCATGATGGTTCAGAGACCCAAAGTGGCACCAAGTCCGAGTTGGGTTGGTTTGATAGAGCCATGTGGCTCCTGCAATCTGCCAGCCAGAAGATGGGCAGGTCAGTTTTACTTCCAGGGAAAAGGGCCGTAGTTTGTGTTTGGGGGCCTGTGGCTGGGAGTGGCCGGCTGGCTCCTGAAAACCCATGCCGCGCTGGATGGTTCCCAAATGAAATAAATGGCACCAGTGCCAAGTCGGGCTGGTTTGATAGTACCGCGTGGCTCCTGCAATCTGACAGCCAGAAGATGGGCATGTCTGTTTTACTTCCAGGGAAAAGGGCCGTAGTTTGTGTTTGGGGCCCTGTGGCTGGGAATGGCCGGCTGGCTCCTTAAAATCCACGATATGCAGGATGGTTCCCAGATGAAAGTTGGCTCCAGTACCGAGTTGGGCTGGTGTGATAGAGCCATGTGGTTCCTGCAATCTCTCAGCCAGAAGCGGGGTCGCTGAGTTTTGTTTGCCAGGGGAAAAGGCCGTGGTTTTTTATCCGGGGCCTGTGGCCTTGAATGGCCGGCTGGTTCCTTAAAATTCACGCAGCGCAGGATGGTTCCCAGATGAAAGGTGGCATCAGTGCCGAGTCGGGCTGGTTTGATAGAGCCAAGTGGCTCCTGCAATCTGCCAGCCAGAAGATGGGCAGGTCAGTTTTCCTTCCAGGGAAAAGGGCTCTAGTTTTTTTTTGGGGGCCTGTGGCTGGGAGTGGCCGGCTGGCACCTGAAAATCCACGATACGCAGGATGGTTCCCAGATGAATGGTGGCACCAGTGCCAAGCCGGCTGGTTTGATAGGGCCAAGTGTCTCCTGCAATCTGCCAGCCAGGAGCGGGGTGCGTGATTTTTGTTTGCCAGGGAAAAGGGCCGTGGTTTGTTTTCGGGAGCCTGTGGCTCGGAATTGCCTGCTGGCTCCTGAAAATCCACGATACGTAGGATGATTCCCAGACCAAAGGGGCACCAGTGCCGAGTCGGGCTGGTTTGATAGAGCCAAGTGGCTCCTGCAATCTGCAAGCCAGAAGATGGGCAGGTCAGTTTTACTTCCAGGGAAAAGGGCCGTAGTTTGTGTTTGGGGGCCTGTGGCTGGGAGTGGCCGGCTGGCTCCTGAAAATCCACGATACGCAGGATGGTTCCCAGATGAAAGGTGGCACCAGTGCAGAGTTGGGCTGGTGTGATAGAGCCATGTGGCTCCTGCAATCTGTCAGCCAGAAGCGGGGTCGCTGAGTTTTGTTTGCCAGGGAAAAAGGCCGTGATTTTTTTTCCGGCGCCTGTGGCCTTGAATGGCCGGCTGGTTCCTTAAAATCCACGCCGCGCAGGATGGTTCCCAGATTAAAGGTGGCACCAGTGCCGAGTCGGGCTGCTTTGATAGAGCCAAGTGGCTCCTGCAATCTGCCAGCCAGATGATGGGCAGGTCTGCTTTACGTCCAGGGAAAAGGGCCGTAGTTTGTTTTTGGGGACCTGTGGCTGGGTGTGGCCGGCTGGCTCCTGAAAATCCACGATACGCAGGATGGTTCCCAGATGAAAGGTGGCACCAGTGCCAAGTCGGGCTGCTTTGATAGTACCGAGTGGCTCCTGCAATCTGCCAGCCAGAAGGCGGGCCGCTGAGATTTTCTTCCTGGGAAAATGGCCGTGGTATGTGTTTGGGGCCCTGTGGCTGAGAGTGGCTGGCTGGCTCCTGAAAATCCACGACACGCAGGATGGTTCCCAGATGAAAGGTGGCACCAGTGCCGAGTCGGGCTGGTTTGATAGAGCCAAGTGTCTCCTGCAATCTGCCAGCCAGAAGATGGGCAGATCAGTTTTACTTCCAGGGAAAAGGGCCGTAGTTTGTATTTGGGGGCCTGTGGCTGGGAATGGCCGACGCGCTCCTGAAAATCCACGATACGCAGGATGGTTCCCAGATGAATGGTGGCACCACTGCCGAGTTGGGCTGGTGTGATAGAGCCATGTGGCTCCTGCAATCTGTCAGCCAGAAGCGGGGTCGCTGACTTTTGTTTGCCAGGGAAAAAGGCCGTGGATTTTTTTCCGGGCCCTGTGGCCTTGAATGGCCGGCTGGTTCCTTAAAATCCACGCCGCGCAGGATGGTTCCCAAATGAAAGGTGGCACCAGTGCCGAGCCGGGCTGTTTTGATAGAGCCAAGTGGCTCCTGCAATCTGCCAGCCAGAAGATGGGCAGGTCAGTTTTACTTCTGGGGAAGAGGGCCGGTAGTTTGTGTTTGGGGGCCTGAGGCTGGGAGTGGCCGGCTGGCTCCTGAAAATGCACGATACTCAGGATGGTTCCCAGACCCAAGGTGGCACCAGTGCCGAGTTGGGCTGGTTTGATAGAGCCAAGTGGCTCCTGCAATCTGCCAGCCAGAAGATGGGCAGGTCAGTTTTACTTCCAGGGAAAAGGGCCGTAGATTTTGTTCGTGGGCCTGTGGCTGGGAATGGCCGGCTGGATACTGAAAATCCACGATACGCAGGATGATTCCCAGACCCAAGGTGGCACCAGTGCCGAGTCGGGCTGGTTTGATAGAGCCAAGTGGCTCCTGCAATCTGCCAGCCAGAAGATGGGCAGGTCAGTTTTACTTGCAGGGAAAGGGGCCGTAGTTTGTATTTGGGGGCCTGTGGCTGGGAGTGGCCGGCTGGCTCCATAAAATCCACGCCGCGCAGGATGGTTCCCAGACCCAAGGTGGAACAGTGCCGAGTTGGGCTGGTGTGATAGAGCCATGTGGCTTCTGCAATCTGTCAGCCAGAAGCGGGGTCGCTGAGTTTTGTTTGCCAGGGAAAAAGGCCGTGATTTTTTTTCCGGGGACTGTGGCCTTGAAAGGCCGGCTGGTTCCTTAAAATCCACGCCGCGCCGGATTGTTCCCAGATTAAAGGTGGCACCAGTGCCAAGTCGGGCTGCTTTGATAGAGCCAAGTGGCTCCTGCAATCTGCCAGCCAGATGATGGGCAGGTCTGTTTTACTTCCAGGGAAAAGGGCCGTAGTTTGTGTTTGGGGACCTGTGGCTGGCTGTGGCCGGCTGGCTCCTGAAAATCCACGATACGCAGGATGGTTCCCAGATGAAAGGTGGCACCAATGCCGAGTCGGGCTGGTTTGATAGAACCAAGTGGCTCCTGCAATCTGACAGCCAGAAGATGGGCAGATCAGTTTTACTTGCAGGGAAAGGGGCCGTAGTTTTTATTTGGGGGCCTGAGTCTGGGAGTGGCCGGCTGGCTCCTGAAAATCCACGATACGCAAGATGCCTCTCAAATGAAAAGTGGCACCAGTGCCAAGTCGGGCTGGTTTGATAGTACCAAGTTGCTCCTCCAATCTGTCAGCCAGAAGATGGGCAGGTCAGTTTTACTTCAGGGGAAAAGGGCCGTAGTTTGTGTTTGGGGGCCTGTGGCTGGGAGTGGCCGACGGGCTCCTGAAAATCCACGATACGCAGGATGGTTCCCAGATGAAAGGTGGCACCACTGCCTAGTTGGGCTGGTGTGATAGAGCCATGTGGCTCCTGCAATTTGTCAGCCAGAAGGCGGGCCGCTGAGATTTTCTTCCCGGGAAAATGGCCGTGGTATGTGTTTGGGGCCCTGTGGCTGGGAGTGGCTGGCTGGCTCCTGAAAATCCACGATACGCAGGATGGTTCCCAGATGAAAGGTGGCACCAGTGCAGAGTCGGGCTGGTTTGATAGAGCCAAGTGGCTCCTGCAATCTGCCAGCCAGAAGATGGGCAGGTCTGTTTTATTTCCAGGGAAAAGGGCCGTAGTTTGTGTTTGGGGGCCTGTGGCGGGGAATGGCCGGCTGGCTCGTTAAAATCCACGCCCCACATTATTGTTCCCAGATGAAAGGTGGCACCAGTGCCGAGTTGGGCTGGTTTGATAGAGCCAAGTGGCTCCTGCAATCTGCCAGCCAGAAGCGGGGTGGGTGAGTTTTGTTTGCCAGGGAAAAGGGCCGTGGTTTTATTTTCGGGGCCTGTGGCTGGGAGTGGCCGGCTGGCTCCTGAAAATCCACGATACGCAGGATGATTCCCAGACCAAAGGGGCACCAGTGCCGAGTCGGGATGGTTTGATAGAGCCAAGTGTCTCCTGCAATCTGCCAACCAGGAGCGGGGCGGGTCAGTTTTGTTTGCCAGGGAAAAGGGATGTGGTTTCTGTTGGGGGCCTGTGGCTGGGAGTGGCCGGCTGGCTCCTGAAAATCCACGATACGTAGGATGGTTCCCAGACCCAAAGGGGCACCAGTGCCAAGTCGGGCTGGTTTGATAGAGGCAAGTGGCTCCTGCAATCTGCCAGCCAGAAGATGGGCAGGTCAGTTTTCCTTCCAGGGAAAAGGGCCGTGGAATGTGTTTGGGGGCCTGTGGCTGGGAGTGGCCATCTGGCACCTGAAAATCCACGATACGCAGGATAGTTCCCAGATGAAAGGTGGCACCAGTGCCGAGTCGGGCTGGTTTGATAGAGCCAAGTGGCTCCTGCAATCTGCCAGCCAGAAGATGGGCAGGTCAGTTTTCCTTCCAGGGAAAAGGGCCGTAGATTTTGTTTGGGGGCCTGTTGCTGGGAGTGGCCGGCTGGCACCTGAAAATCCACGATAAGCGGGATGGTTCCCAGATGAATGGTGGCACCAGTGCCAAGCCGGCTGGTTTGATAGGGCCAAGTGTCTCCTGCAATCTGCCAGCCAGGAGCGGGGTGCGTGAGTTTTGTTTGCCAGGGAAAAGGGCCGTGGTTTGTTTTCGGGAGCCTGTGGCTCGGAATTGCCTGCTGGCTCCTGAAAATCCACGATACGCAGGATGGTTCCCTGATGAAAGTTGGCACCAGTGCTGAGTCGGGCTGGTTTGATAGCGCCATGTGGCTCCTGCAATCTGCCAGCCAGAAGCGGGGTGGGTGAGTTTTGTTTTGCAGGGAAAAGGCCGACAGTTTGTGTTTGGGGGCCTCTGGCTGGGAGTGGCCGGCTGGCTCCTGAAAATGCACGATACTCAGGATGGTTCCCAGATGAAAGGTGGCACCAGTGCCGAGTCGGGCTGTTTTGATAGAGCCAAGTGGCTCCTGCAATCTGCCAGCCAGAAGATGGGCAGGTCAGTTTTACTTCTGGGGAAGAGGGCCGGTAGTTTGTGTTTGGGGGCCTGAGGCTGGGAGTGGCCGGCTGGCTCCTGAAAATGCACGATACTCAGGATGGTTCCCAGACCCAAGGTGGCACCAGTGCCGAGTTGGGCTGGTTTGATAGAGCCAAGTGGCTCCTGCAATCTGCCAGCCAGAAGATGGGCAGGTCAGTTTTACTTCCAGGGAAAAGGGCCGTAGATTTTGTTCGTGGGCCTGTGGCTGGGAATGGCCGGCTGGATACTGAAAATCCACGATACGCAGGATGATTCCCAGACCCAAGGTGGCACCAGTGCCGAGTCGGGCTGGTTTGATAGAGCCAAGTGGCTCCTGCAATCTGCCAGCCAGAAGATGGGCAGGTCAGTTTTACTTGCAGGGAAAGGGGCCGTAGTTTGTATTTGGGGGCCTGTGGCTGGGAGTGGCCGGCTGGCTCCATAAAATCCACGCCGCGCAGGATGGTTCCCAGACCCAAGGTGGAACAGTGCCGAGTTGGGCTGGTGTGATAGAGCCATGTGGCTTCTGCAATCTGTCAGCCAGAAGCGGGGTCGCTGAGTTTTGTTTGCCAGGGAAAAAGGCCGTGATTTTTTTTCCGGGGACTGTGGCCTTGAAAGGCCGGCTGGTTCCTTAAAATCCACGCCGCGCCGGATTGTTCCCAGATTAAAGGTGGCACCAGTGCCAAGTCGGGCTGCTTTGATAGAGCCAAGTGGCTCCTGCAATCTGCCAGCCAGATGATGGGCAGGTCTGTTTTACTTCCAGGGAAAAGGGCCGTAGTTTGTGTTTGGGGACCTGTGGCTGGCTGTGGCCGGCTGGCTCCTGAAAATCCACGATACGCAGGATGGTTCCCAGATGAAAGGTGGCACCAATGCCGAGTCGGGCTGGTTTGATAGAACCAAGTGGCTCCTGCAATCTGACAGCCAGAAGATGGGCAGATCAGTTTTACTTGCAGGGAAAGGGGCCGTAGTTTTTATTTGGGGGCCTGAGTCTGGGAGTGGCCGGCTGGCTCCTGAAAATCCACGATACGCAAGATGCCTCTCAAATGAAAAGTGGCACCAGTGCCAAGTCGGGCTGGTTTGATAGTACCAAGTTGCTCCTCCAATCTGTCAGCCAGAAGATGGGCAGGTCAGTTTTACTTCAGGGGAAAAGGGCCGTAGTTTGTGTTTGGGGGCCTGTGGCTGGGAGTGGCCGACGGGCTCCTGAAAATCCACGATACGCAGGATGGTTCCCAGATGAAAGGTGGCACCACTGCCTAGTTGGGCTGGTGTGATAGAGCCATGTGGCTCCTGCAATTTGTCAGCCAGAAGGCGGGCCGCTGAGATTTTCTTCCCGGGAAAATGGCCGTGGTATGTGTTTGGGGCCCTGTGGCTGGGAGTGGCTGGCTGGCTCCTGAAAATCCACGATACGCAGGATGGTTCCCAGATGAAAGGTGGCACCAGTGCCGAGTCGGGCTGGTTTGATAGAGCCAAGTGGCTCCTGCAATCTGCCAGCCAGAAGATGGGCAGGTCTGTTTTATTTCCAGGGAAAAGGGCCGTAGTTTGTGTTTGGGGGCCTGTGGCGGGGAATGGCCGGCTGGCTCGTTAAAATCCACGCCCCACATTATTGTTCCCAGATGAAAGGTGGCACCAGTGCCGAGTTGGGCTGGTTTGATAGAGCCAAGTGGCTCCTGCAATCTGCCAGCCAGAAGCGGGGTGGGTGAGTTTTGTTTGCCAGGGAAAAGGGCCGTGGTTTTATTTTCGGGGCCTGTGGCTGGGAGTGGCCGGCTGGCTCCTGAAAATCCACGATACGCAGGATGATTCCCAGACCAAAGGGGCACCAGTGCCGAGTCGGGATGGTTTGATAGAGCCAAGTGTCTCCTGCAATCTGCCAACCAGGAGCGGGGCGGGTCAGTTTTGTTTGCCAGGGAAAAGGGATGTGGTTTCTGTTGGGGGCCTGTGGCTGGGAGTGGCCGGCTGGCTCCTGAAAATCCACGATACGTAGGATGGTTCCCAGACCCAAAGGGGCACCAGTGCCAAGTCGGGCTGGTTTGATAGAGGCAAGTGGCTCCTGCAATCTGCCAGCCAGAAGATGGGCAGGTCAGTTTTCCTTCCAGGGAAAAGGGCCGTGGAATGTGTTTGGGGGCCTGTGGCTGGGAGTGGCCATCTGGCACCTGAAAATCCACGATACGCAGGATAGTTCCCAGATGAAAGGTGGCACCAGTGCCGAGTCGGGCTGGTTTGATAGAGCCAAGTGGCTCCTGCAATCTGCCAGCCAGAAGATGGGCAGGTCAGTTTTCCTTCCAGGGAAAAGGGCCGTAGATTTTGTTTGGGGGCCTGTTGCTGGGAGTGGCCGGCTGGCACCTGAAAATCCACGATAAGCGGGATGGTTCCCAGATGAATGGTGGCACCAGTGCCAAGCCGGCTGGTTTGATAGGGCCAAGTGTCTCCTGCAATCTGCCAGCCAGGAGCGGGGTGCGTGAGTTTTGTTTGCCAGGGAAAAGGGCCGTGGTTTGTTTTCGGGAGCCTGTGGCTCGGAATTGCCTGCTGGCTCCTGAAAATCCACGATACGCAGGATGGTTCCCTGATGAAAGTTGGCACCAGTGCTGAGTCGGGCTGGTTTGATAGCGCCATGTGGCTCCTGCAATCTGCCAGCCAGAAGCGGGGTGGGTGAGTTTTGTTTTGCAGGGAAAAGGCCGACAGTTTGTGTTTGGGGGCCTCTGGCTGGGAGTGGCCTGCTGGCTCCTGAAAATCCACGATACGCAGGATGATTCCCAGACCAAAGGGGCACCAGTGCCGAGTCGCGCTGGTTTGATAGAGCCACGTGGCTCCTGCAATCTGCCAGCCAGAAGATGGACAGGTCAGTTTTACTTCCAGGGAAAAGGGCCGTAGTTTGTGTTTGGGGGCCTGTGGCTGGGAGTGGCCAGCTGGCTCCTGAAAATCCACGATACGCAGGATGGTTTCCAGACCCAAGGGGCCCCAGTGCCAAATCGGGCTGGTTTGATAGTACCAAGTAGCTCCTGCAATCTGCCAGCCAGAAGATGGGCAGGTCTGTTTTACTTCCAGGGAAAAGGGCCGTAGATTTTGTTTGGGGGCCTGTGGCTGGGAATGGCCGGCTGGCTCCTTAAAATCCACGCCGCGCATGATGGTTCCCAGACCCAAGGTGGCACCAGTGCCGAGTTGGGCTGGTTTGATAGAGCCAAGTTGCTCCTGCAATCTGCCAGCCAGAAGATGGGCAGATCAGTTTTACTTCCAGGGAAAAGGGCCTGGAAGGGTAGTTTGTATTTGGGGGCCTGTGGCTGGGAATGGCCGACGCGCTCCTGAAAATCCACGATACGCAGGATGGTTCCCAGATGAAAGGTGGCACCACTGCCGAGTTGGGCTGGTGTGATAGAGCCATGTGGCTCCTGCAATCTGTCAGCCAGAACCGGGGTCGCTGAGTTTTGTTTGCCAGGGAAAAAGGCCGTGGATTTTTTTCCGGGCCCTGTGGCCTTGAATGGCCGGCTGGTTCCTTAAAATCCACGCCGCGCAGGATGGTTCCCAAATGAAAGGTGGCACCAGTGCCGAGTCGGGCTGTTTTGATAGAGCCAAGTGGCTCCTGCAATCTGCCAGCCAGAAGATGGGCAGGTCAGTTTTACTTCTGGGGAAGAGGGCCGGTAGTTTGTGTTTGGGGGCCTGAGGCTGGGAGTGGCCGGCTGGCTCCTGAAAATGCACGATACTCAGGATGGTTCCCAGATGAAAGGTGGCACCAGTGCCGAGTCGGGCTGGTTTGATAGAGCCAAGTGGCTCCTGCAATCTGCCAGCCAGAAGATGGGCAGGTCAGTTTTACTTCCAGGGAAAAGGGCCGTAGATTTTGTTCGTGGGCCTGTGGCTGGGAATGGCCGGCTGGATACTGAAAATCCACGATACGCAGGATGATTCCCAGACCCAAGGTGGCACCAGTGCCGAGTTGGGCTGGTTTGATAGAGCCACGTGGCTCCTGCAATCTGCCAGCCAGAAGATGGACAGGTCAGTTTTACTTCGAGGGAAAAGGGCCGTAGTTTGTGTTTGGGGGCCTGTGGCTGGGAGTGGCCGGCTGGCTCCTGAAAATCCACGATACGCAGGATGGTTTCCAGACCCAAGGGGCCCCAGTGCCAAATCGGGCTGGTTTGATAGCACCAAGTAGCTCCTGCAATCTGCCAGCCAGAAGATGCCAGGTCTGTTTTACTTCCAGGGAAAAGGGCCGTAGATTTTGTTTGGGGGCCTGTGGCTGGGAATGGCCGGCTGGCTCCTTAAAATCCACACCGCGCATGATGGTTCCCAGACCCAAGGTGGCACCAGTGCCGAGTTGGGCTGGTTTGATAGAGCCAAGTTGCTCCTGCAATCTGCCAGCCAGAAGATGGGCAGATCAGTTTTATTTCCAGGGAAAGGGGCCGTAGTTTGTATTTGGGGGCCTGTGGCTGGGAGTGGCCGACGCGCTCCTGAAAATCCACGATACGCAGGATGGTTCCCAGATGAAAGGTGGCACCACTGCCGAGTTGGGCTGGTGTGATAGAGCCATGTGGCTCCTGCAATCTGTCAGCCAGAAGCAGGGTCGCTGACTTTTGTTTGCCAGGGAAAAAGGCCGTGGATTTTTTTCCGGGCCCTGTGGCCTTGAATGGCCGGCTGGTTCCTTAAAATCCACGCCGCGCAGGATGGTTCCCAGATGAAAGGTGGCACCAGTGCCGAGCCGGGCTGTTTTGATAGAGCCAAGTGGCTCCTGCAATCTGCCAGCCAGAAGATGGGCAGGTCAGATTTACTTCTGGGGAAGAGGGCCGGTAGTTTGTGTTTGGGGGCCTGAGGCTGGGAGTGGCCGGCTGGCTCCTGAAAATGCACGATACTCAGGATGGTTCCCAGATGAAAGGTGGCACCAGTGCCGAGTCGGGCTGGTTTGATAGAGCCAAGTGGCTCCTTCAATCTGCCAGCCAGAAGATGGGCAGGTCAGTTTTACTTCCAGGGAAAAGGGGCGTGGTATATGTTTGGGGGCCTTTGGATGGGAGTGGCCGGCTGGCTCCTGAAAATCCACGCCGCGCAGGATGGTTCCCAGACCCAAGGTGGCACCAGTGCCGAGTTGGGCTGGTTTGATAGAGCCAAGTGGCTCCTGCAATCTGCCAGCCAGAAGATGGGCAGGTCAGTTTTACTTCGAGGGAAAAGGGCCGTAGATTTTGTTTGGGGGACTGTGGCTGGGAGTGGCCGCCTGGCTCCTGAAAATCCACGATACGCAGGATGGTTCCCAGATGAAAGGTGGCACCAGTGCCGAGTCGGGCTGGATTGATAGAGCCAAGTGGCTCCTGCAATCTGCCAGCCAGAAGATTGGCAGGTCTGTTTTACTTCCAGGGAAAAGGGCCGTAGTTTGTGTTTGGGGGCCTGTGGCTGAGAATGGCCGGCTGGCTCCTTAAAATCCACGCCGCGCATGATGGTTCCCAGACTCAAGGTGGCACCAGTGCCGAGTTGGGCTGGTTTGATAGAGCCATGTGGCGCCTGCAATCTGCCAGCCAGAAGCGGGCTGTGTGAGTTATGTTTGCCAGGGAAAAAGGCCGTAGTTTGTGTTTGGGGGCCTGTGGCTGGGAGTGGCCGGCTGGCTCCTGAAAATACACGATACGTAGGATGGTTCCCTGACTCAAAGGGGCACCAGTGCCAAGTCGGGCTGGTGTGATAGTACCGCGTGGCTCCTGCAATCTGCCAGCCAGAAGATGGGCAGGTCTGTTTTACTTCCAGGGAAAAGGGCCGTAGTTTGTGTTTGGGGGCCTGTGGCGGGGAATGGCCGGCTGGCTCCTTAAAATCCACGCCCCACATTATTGTTCCCAGACCCAAGGTGGCACCAGTGCCGAGTTGGGCTGGTTTGATAGAGCCAAGTGGCTCCTGCAATCTGCCAGCCAGAACCGGATGGGTGAGTTTTGCTTGCCAGGGAAAAGGGCCGTGGTTTGTTTTCGGGGCCTGTGGCTGGGAGTGGACGGCTGGCTCCTGAAAATCCGCGCCGCGCAGGATGGTTCCCAGACCCAAGGTGGCACCAGTGCCGAGTTGGGCTGGTTTGATAGAGCCAAGTGGCTCCTGCAATCTGCCAGCCAGAAGCGGGGTCGCTGAGTTTTGTTTGCCTGGGAAAAGGGCCGTGGTTTGTTTTCGGGGCCTGTGGCTGGGAGTGGCCAGGTGGCTCCTGAAAATCCATGCCGCGCAGAATGGTTCCCAGACCCAAGGGGGCACCAGTGCCGAGTCGGGCTGGTTTGATAGAGCCATGTGGCTCCTGCAATCTGCCAGCCAGAAGATGGGCATGTCTGTTTTACTTCCAGGGAAAAGGGCCGTAGTTTGTGTTTGGGGACCTGTGGCTGGGAGTGGCCGGCTGGCTCCTGAAAATCCACGATACGCAGGATGGTTCCCAAATGAAAAATGGCACCAGTGCCAAGTCGGACTGGTTTGATAGTACCAAGTACCTCCTGCAATCTGCCAGCCAGAAGATGGGCAGGTCTGTTTTACTTCCAGGGAAAAGGGCCGTAGTTTTTGTTGGGGGCCTGAGGCTGGGAATGGCCGGCTGGCTCCTTAAAATCCACGCCGCTCATGATGGTTCCGAGACCCAAGGTGGCACCAGGTCCGAGTTGGGTTGGTTTGATAGAGCCATGTGGCTCCTGCAATCTGCCAGCCAGAAGATGGGCAGGTCAGTTTTACTTCCAGGGAAAAATGCCGTAGTTTGTGTTTGGGGGCCTGTGGCTGGGAGTGGCCGGCTGGCTCCTGAAAATCCACGATACGCAGGATGGTTTCCAGACCCAAGGCGCCCCAGTGCCAAATCGGGCGGGTTTGATAGAGCCAAGTGGCTCCTGCAATCTGCCAGCCAGAAGATGGACAGGTCAGTTTTACTTCGAGGGAAAAGGGCCGTAGTTTGTGTTTGGGGGCCTGTGGCTGGGAGTGGCCGGCTGGCTCCTGAAAACCCATGCCGCGCTGGATGGTTCCCAAATGAATAAAATGGCACCAGTGCCAAGTCGGGCTGGTTTGATAGTACCGCGTGGCTCCTGCAATCTGACAGCCAGAAGATGGGCATGTCTGTTTTACTTCCAGGGAAAAGGGCCGTAGTTTGTGTTTGGGGCCCTGTGGCTGGGAATGGCCGGCTGGCTCCTTAAAATCCACGATACGCAGGATGGTTCCCAGATGAAAGGTGGCTCCAGTACCGAGTTGGGCTGGTGTGATAGAGCCATGTGGCTTCTGCAATCTGTCAGCCAGAAGCGGGGTCGCTGAGTTTTGTTTGCCAGGGAAAAAGGCCGTGATTTTTTTTCCGGGGCCTGTGGCCTTGAATGGCCGGCTGGTTCCTTAAAATCCACGCCGCGCCGGATGGTTCCCAGATTAAAGGTGGCACCAGTGCCGAGTCGGGCTGCTTTGATAGAGCCAAGTGGCTCCTGCAATCTGCCAGCCAGATGATGGGCAGGTCTGTTTTACTTCCAGGGAAAAGGGCCGTAGTTTGTGTTTGGGGACCTGTGGCTGGCTGTGGCCGGCTGGCTCCTGAAAATCCACGATACGCAGGATGGTTCCCAGATGAAAGGTGGCACCAATGCCGAGTCGGGCTGGTTTGATAGAACCAAGTGTCTCCTGCAATCTGACAGCCAGAAGATGGGCAGATCAGTTTTACTTGCAGGGAAAGGGGCCGTAGTTTTTATTTGGGGGCCTGAGGCTGGGAGTGGCCGGCTGGCTCCTGAAAATGCACGATACGCAAGATGCCTCTCAAATGAAAAGTGGCACCAGTGCCAAGTCGGGCTGGTTTGTTAGTACCAAGTTGCTCCTCCAATCTGTCAGCCAGAAGATGGGCAGGTCAGTTTTACTTCAGGGGAAAAGGGCCGTAGTTTGTGGTTGGGGGCCTGTGGCTGGGAGTGGCCGACGGGCTCCTGAAAATCCACGATACGCAGGATGGTTCCCAGATGAAAGGTGGCACCACTGCCTAGTTGGGCTGGTGTGATAGAGCCATGTGGCTCCTGCAATTTGTCAGCCAGAAGGCGGGCCGCTGAGATTTTCTTCCCGGGAAAATGGCCGTGGTATATGTTTGGGGCCCTGTGGCTGAGAGTGGCCGGCTGGCTCCTGAAAATCCACGATACGCAGGATGGTTCCCAGATGAAAGGTGGCACCAGTGCAGAGTCGGGTTGCTTTGATAGAGCCAAGTGGCTCCTGCAATCTGCCAGCCAGAAGATGAGCAGGTCAGTTTTACTTCCAGGGAAAAGGGCCGTAGATTTTGTTCCTGGGCCTGTGGCTGGGAATGGCCGGCTGGATACTGAAAATCCACGATACGCAGGATGATTCCCAGACCCAAGGTGGCACCAGTGCCGAGTCGGGCTGGTTTGATAGAGCCAAGTGGCTCCTGCAATCTGCCAGCCAGAAGATGGGCAGGTCAGTTTTACTTCCAGGGAAAAGGGCCGTAGATTTTGTTCGTGGGCCTGTGGCTGGGAATGGCCGGCTGGATACTGAAAATCCACGATACGCAGGATGATTCCCAGACCCAAGTTGGCACCAGTGCCGAGTCGGGCTGGTTTGATAGTGCCAAGTGGCTCCTGCAATCTGCCAGCCAGAAGATGGGCAGGTCAGTTTTACTTCTGGGGAAGAGGGCCGGTAGTTTGTGTTTGGGGGCCTGAGGCTGGGAGTGGCCGGCTGGCTCCTGAAAATGCACGATACGCAGGATGGTTCCCAGATGAAAGGTGGCACCAGTGCCGAGTCGGGCTGGTTTGATAGAGCCAAGTGGCTCCTGCAATCTGCCAGCCAGAAGATGGGCAGGTCAGTTTTACTTCCAGGGAAAAGGGCCGTAGATTTTGTTCGTGGGCCTGTGGCTGGGAATGGCCGGCTGGATACTGAAAATCCACGATACGCAGGATGATTCCCAGACCCAAGGTGGCACCAGTGCCGAGTCGGGCTGGTTTGATAGAGCCAAGTGGCTCCTGCAATCTGCCAGCCAGAAGATGGGCAGGTCAGTTTTACTTCTGGGGAAGAGGGCCGGTAGTTTGTGTTTGGGGGCCTGAGGCTGGGAGTGGCCGGCTGGCTCCATAAAATCCACGCCGCGCAGGATGGTTCCCAGACCCAAGGTGGAAACAGTGCCGAGTTGGGCTGGTGTGATAGAGCCATGTGGCTTCTGCAATCTGTCAGCCAGAAGCGGGGTCGCTGAGTTTTGTTTGCCAGGGAAAAAGGCCGTGATTTTTTTTCCGGGGCCTGTGGCCTTGAAAGGCCGGCTGGTTCCTTAAAATCCACGCCGCGCCGGATTGTTCCCAGATTAAAGGTGGCACCAGTGCCGAGTCGGGCTGCTTTGATAGAGCCAAGTGGCTCCTGCAATCTGCCAGCCAGATGATGGGCAGGTCTGTTTTACTTCCAGGGAAAAGGGCCGTAGTTTGTGTTTGGGGACCTGTGGCTGGCTGTGGCCGGCTGGCTCCTGAAAATCCACGATACGCAGGATGGTTCCCAGATGAAAGGTGGCACCAATGCCGAGTCGGGCTGGTTTGATAGAACCAAGTGGCTCCTGCAATCTGACAGCCAGAAGATGGGCAGATCAGTTTTACTTGCAGGGAAAGGGGCCGTAGTTTTTATTTGGGGGCCTGAGTCTGGGAGTGGCCGGCTGGCTCCTGAAAATCCACGATACGCAAGATGCCTCTCAAATGAAAAGTGGCACCAGTGCCAAGTCGGGCTGGTTTGATAGTACCAAGTTGCTCCTCCAATCTGTCAGCCAGAAGATGGGCAGGTCAGTTTTACTTCAGGGGAAAAGGGCCGTAGTTTGTGTTTGGGGGCCTGTGGCTGGGAGTGGCCGACGGGCTCCTGAAAATCCACGATACGCAGGATGGTTCCCAGATGAAAGGTGGCACCACTGCCTAGTTGGGCTGGTGTGATAGAGCCATGTGGCTCCTGCAATTTGTCAGCCAGAAGGCGGGCCGCTGAGATTTTCTTCCCGGGAAAATGGCCGTGGTATGTGTTTGGGGCCCTGTGGCTGGGAGTGGCTGGCTGGCTCCTGAAAATCCACGATACGCAGGATGGTTCCCAGATGAAAGGTGGCACCAGTGCAGAGTCGGGCTGGTTTGATAGAGCCAAGTGGCTCCTGCAATCTGCCAGCCAGAAGATGGGCAGGTCTGTTTTATTTCCAGGGAAAAGGGCCGTAGTTTGTGTTTGGGGGCCTGTGGCGGGGAATGGCCGGCTGGCTCGTTAAAATCCACGCCCCACATTATTGTTCCCAGATGAAAGGTGGCACCAGTGCAGAGTCGGGCTGGTTTGATAGAGCCAAGTGGCTCCTGCAATCTGCCAGCCAGAAGCGGGGTGGGTGAGTTTTGTTTGCCAGGGAAAAGGGCCGTGGTTTTATTTTCGGGGCCTGTGGCTGGGAGTGGCCGGCTGGCTCCTGAAAATCCACGATACGCAGGATGATTCCCAGACCAAAGGGGCACCAGTGCCGAGTCGGGATGGTTTGATAGAGCCAAGTGTCTCCTGCAATCTGCCAACCAGGAGCGGGGCGGGTCAGTTTTGTTTGCCAGGGAAAAGGGATGTGGTTTCTGTTGGGGGCCTGTGGCTGGGAGTGGCCGGCTGGCTCCTGAAAATCCACGATACGTAGGATGGTTCCCAGACCCAAAGGGGCACCAGTGCCAAGTCGGGCTGGTTTGATAGAGGCAAGTGGCTCCTGCAATCTGCCAGCCAGAAGATGGGCAGGTCAGTTTTCCTTCCAGGGAAAAGGGCCGTGGAATGTGTTTGGGGGCCTGTGGCTGGGAGTGGCCATCTGGCACCTGAAAATCCACGATACGCAGGATAGTTCCCAGATGAAAGGTGGCACCAGTGCCGAGTCGGGCTGGTTTGATAGAGCCAAGTGGCTCCTGCAATCTGCCAGCCAGAAGATGGGCAGGTCAGTTTTCCTTCCAGGGAAAAGGGCCGTAGATTTTGTTTGGGGGCCTGTTGCTGGGAGTGGCCGGCTGGCACCTGAAAATCCACGATAAGCGGGATGGTTCCCAGATGAATGGTGGCACCAGTGCCAAGCCGGCTGGTTTGATAGGGCCAAGTGTCTCCTGCAATCTGCCAGCCAGGAGCGGGGTGCGTGAGTTTTGTTTGCCAGGGAAAAGGGCCGTGGTTTGTTTTCGGGAGCCTGTGGCTCGGAATTGCCTGCTGGCTCCTGAAAATCCACGATACGCAGGATGGTTCCCTGATGAAAGTTGGCACCAGTGCTGAGTCGGGCTGGTTTGATAGCGCCATGTGGCTCCTGCAATCTGCCAGCCAGAAGCGGGGCGGGTGAGTTTTGTTTTGCAGGGAAAAGGCCCACAGTTTGTGTTTGGGGGCCTCTGGCTGGGAGTGGCCTGCTGGCTCCTGAAAATCCACGATACGCAGGATGATTCCCAGACCAAAGGGGCACCAGTGCCGAGTCGCGCTGGTTTGATAGAGCCACGTGGCTCCTGCAATCTGCCAGCCAGAAGATGGACAGGTCAGTTTTACTTCCAGGGAAAAGGGCCGTAGTTTGTGTTTGGGGGCCTGTGGCTGGGAGTGGCCAGCTGGCTCCTGAAAATCCACGATACACAGGATGGTTTCCAGACCCAAGGGGCCCCAGTGCCAAATCGGGCTGGTTTGATAGTACCAAGTAGCTCCTGCAATCTGCCAGCCAGAAGATGGGCAGGTCTGTTTTACTTCCAGGGAAAAGGGCCGTAGATTTTGTTTGGGGGCCTGTGGCTGGGAATGGCCGGCTGGCTCCTTAAAATCCACGCCGCGCATGATGGTTCCCAGACCCAAGGTGGCACCAGTGCCGAGTTGGGCTGGTTTGATAGAGCCAAGTTGCTCCTGCAATCTGCCAGCCAGAAGATGGGCAGATCAGTTTTACTTCCAGGGAAAAGGGCCTGGAAGGGTAGTTTGTATTTGGGGGCCTGTGGCTGGGAATGGCCGACGCGCTCCTGAAAATCCACGATACGCAGGATGGTTCCCAGATGAATGGTGGCACCACTGCCGAGTTGGGCTGGTGTGATAGAGCCATGTGGCTCCTGCAATCTGTCAGCCAGAAGCGGGGTCGCTGAGTTTTGTTTGCCAGGGAAAAAGGCCGTGGATTTTTTTCCGGGCCCTGTGGCCTTGAATGGCCGGCTGGTTCCTTAAAATCCACGCCGCGCAGGATGGTTCCCAAATGAAAGGTGGCACCAGTGCCGAGTCGGGCTGTTTTGATAGAGCCAAGTGGCTCCTGCAATCTGCCAGCCAGAAGATGGGCAGGTCAGTTTTACTTCTGGGGAAGAGGGCCGGTAGTTTGTGTTTGGGGGCCTGAGGCTGGGAGTGGCCGGCTGGCTCCTGAAAATGCACGATACTCAGGATGGTTCCCCGATGAAAGGTGGCACCAGTGCCGAGTCGGGCTGGTTTGATAGAGCCAAGTGGCTCCTGCAATCTGCCAGCCAGAAGATGGGCAGGTCAGTTTTACTTCCAGGGAAAAGGGCCGTAGATTTTGTTCGTGGGCCTGTGGCTGGGAATGGCCGGCTGGATACTGAAAATCCACGATACGCAGGATGATTCCCAGACCCAAGGTGGCACCAGTGCCGAGTTGGGCTGGTTTGATAGAGCCACGTGGCTCCTGCAATCTGCCAGCCAGAAGATGGACAGGTCAGTTTTACTTCCAGGGAAAAGGGCCGTAGTTTGTGTTTGGGGGCCTGTGGCTGGGAGTGGCCGGCTGGCTCCTGAAAATCCACGATACGCAGGATGGTTTCCAGACCCAAGGGGCCCCAGTGCCAAATCGGGCTGGTTTGATAGCACCAAGTAGCTCCTGCAATCTGCCAGCCAGAAGATGCCAGGTCTGTTTTACTTCCAGGGAAAAGGGCCGTAGATTTTGTTTGGGGGCCTGTGGCTGGGAATGGCCGGCTGGCTCCTTAAAATCCACACCGCGCATGATGGTTCCCAGACCCAAGGTGGCACCAGTGCCGAGTTGGGCTGGTTTGATAGAGCCAAGTTGCTCCTGCAATCTGCCAGCCAGAAGATGGGCAGATCAGTTTTATTTCCAGGGAAAGGGGCCGTAGTTTGTATGTGGGGGCCTGTGGCTGGGAGTGGCCGACGCGCTCCTGAAAATCCACGATACGCAGGATGGTTCCCAGATGAAAGGTGGCACCACTGCCGAGTTGGGCTGGTGTGATAGAGCCATGTGGCTCCTGCAATCTGTCAGCCAGAAGCAGGGTCGCTGACTTTTGTTTGCCAGGGAAAAAGGCCGTGGATTTTTTTCCGGGCCCTGTGGCCTTGAATGGCCGGCTGGTTCCTTAAAATCCACGCCGCGCAGGATGGTTCCCAGATGAAAGGTGGCACCAGTGCCGAGCCGGGCTGTTTTGATAGAGCCAAGTGGCTCCTGCAATCTGCCAGCCAGAAGATGGGCAGGTCAGATTTACTTCTGGGGAAGAGGGCCGGTAGTTTGTGTTTGGGGGCCTGAGGCTGGGAGTGGCCGGCTGGCTCCTGAAAATGAACGATACTCAGGATGGTTCCCAGATGAAAGGTGGCACCAGTGCCGAGTTGGGCTGGTTTGATAGAGCCAAGTGGCTCCTTCAATCTGCCAGCCAGAAGATGGGCAGGTCAGTTTTACTTCCAGGGAAAAGGGGCGTGGTATATGTTTGGGGGCCTTTGGATGGGAGTGGCCGGCTGGCTCCTGAAAATCCACGCCGCGCAGGATGGTTCCCAGACCCAAGGTGGCACCAGTGCCGAGTTGGGCTGGTTTGATAGAGCCAAGTGGCTCCTGCAATCTGCCAGCCAGAAGATGGGTAGGTCAGTTTTACTTCGAGGGAAAAGGGCCGTAGATTTTGTTTGGGGGACTGTGGCTGGGAGTGGCCGCCTGGCTCCTGAAAATCCACGATACGCAGGATGGTTCCCAGATGAAAGGTGGCACCAGTGCCGAGTCGGGCTGGATTGATAGAGCCAAGTGGCTCCTGCAATCTGCCAGCCAGAAGATTGGCAGGTCTGTTTTACTTCCAGGGAAAAGGGCCGTAGTTTGTGTTTGGGGGCCTGTGGCTGAGAATGGCCGGCTGGCTCCTTAAAATCCACGCCGCGCATGATGGTTCCCAGACTCAAGGTGGCACCAGTGCCGAGTTGGGCTGGTTTGATAGAGCCATGTGGCTCCTGCAATCTGCCAGCCAGAAGCGGGCTGTGTGAGTTATGTTTGCCAGGGAAAAAGGCCGTAGTTTGTGTTTGGGGGCCTGTGGCTGGGAGTGGCCGGCTGGCTCCTGAAAATACACGATACGTAGGATGGTTCCCTGACTCAAAGGGGCACCAGTGCCAAGTCGGGCTGGTGTGATAGTACCGCGTGGCTCCTGCAATCTGCCAGCCAGAAGATGGGCAGGTCTATTTTACTTCCAGGGAAAAGGGCCGTAGTTTGTGTTTGGGGGCCTGTGGCGGGGAATGGCCGGCTGGCTCCTTAAAATCCACGCCCCACATTATTGTTCCCAGACCCAAGGTGGCACCAGTGCCGAGTTGGGCTGGTTTGATAGAGCCAAGTGGCTCCTGCAATCTGCCAGCCAGAACCGGATGGGTGAGTTTTGTTTGCCAGGGAAAAGGGCCGTGGTTTGTTTTCGGGGCCTGTGTCTGGGAGTGGACGGCTGGCTCCTGAAAATCCGCGCCGCGCAGGATGGTTCCCAGACCCAAGGGGGCACCAGTGCCGAGTCCGGCTGGTTTGATAGAGCCAAGTGGCTCCTGCAATCTGCCAGCCAGAAGATGGGCAGGTCAGTTTTCCTTCCTGGGAAAAGGGCCGTAGATTTTGTTTGGGGGCCTGTGGCTGGGAGTGGCCGGCTGGCTCCTGAAAATCCATGATACGCAGGATGGTTTCCAGACCCAGAGGGCCCCAGTGCCAAATCGGGCTGTTTTGATAGAGCCAAGTGGCTCCTGCAATCTGCCAGCCAGAAGATGGGCAGGTCTGTTTTACTTCCAGGGAAAAGGGCCATAGTTTGTGTTTGGGGGCCTGTGGCGGGGAATGGCCGGCTGGCTCCTTAAAATCCACGCCCCACATTATTGTTTCCAGACCCAAGGTGGCACCAGTGCCGAGTTGGGCTGGTTTGATAGAGCCAAGTGTCTCCTGCAATCTGCCAGCCAGAAGCGGGGTGTGTGAGTTTTGTTTGCCAGGGAAAAAGGCCGTAGTTTGTGTTTGGGGGCCTGTGGCTGGGAGTGGCCGGCTGGCTCCTGAAAATCCACGATACGCAGGATGGTTCCCAGATGAAAAGTGGCACCACTGCCGAGTCGGGCTGGTTTGATAGAGCCAAGTGTCTCCTGCAATCTGCCAGCCAGAAGCGGGGTGTGTGAGTTTTGTTTGCCAGGGTAAAAGGCCGTAGTTTGTGTTTGGGGGCCTGTGGCTCGGAGTGGCCGGCTGGCTCCTGAAAATCCACGATACGCAGGATGGTTCCCAAATGAAAGGTGGCACCACTGCCGAGTCGGGCTGGTTTGATAGAGCCAAGTGGCTCCTGCAATCTGCCAGCCAGAAGATGGGCAGGTCAGTTTTACTTCCAGGGAAAAGGGCCGTGGTATATGTTTGGGGGCCTGTGGATGGGAGTGGCCGGCTGGCTCCTGAAAATCCACGCCGCGCAGGATGGTTCCCAGACCCAAGGTGGCACCAGTGCCGAGTTGGGCTGGTTTGATAGAGCCAAGTGGCTCCTGCAATCTGCCAGCCAGAAGATGGGTAGGTCAGTTTTACTTCCAGGGAAAAGGGCCGTAGTTTGTGTTTGGGGGCCTGTGGCTGGGAGTGGCCGACGGGCTCCTGAAAACCCATGCCGCGCTGGATGGTTCCCAAATGAAAAAAATGGCACCAGTGCCAAGTTGGGCTGGTTTGATAGTACCGCGTGGCTCCTGCAATCTGACATCCAGAAGATGGGCATGTCTGTTTTACTTCCAGGGAAAAGGGCCGTAGTTTGTGTTTGGGGCCCTGTGGCTGGGAATGGCCGGCTGGCTCCTTAAAATCCACGCCGCGCATGATGGTTCCCAGATCCAAGGTGGCACCAGTGGCGAGTTGGGCTGGTTTGATAGAGCCAAGTGGCTCCTGCAATCTGTCAGCCAGAAGCGGGGTCGCTGACTTTTGTTTGCCAGGGAAAAAGGCCGTGGTTTTTTATCCGGGGCCTGTGGCCTTGAATGGCCGGCTGGTTCCTTAAAATCCACGCCGCGTAGTATGGTTCCCCGATGAAAGGTGGCACCAGTGCCGAGTCGGGCTGTTTTGATAGAGCCAAGTGGCTCCTGCAATCTGCCAGCCAGATGATGTGCAGGTCAGTTTTACTTCTGGGGAAGAGGGCCGGTAGTTTGTGTTTGGGGGCCTGAGGCTGGGAGTGGCCGGCTGGCTCCTGAAAATGCACGATACTCAGGATGGTTCCCAGATGAAAGGTGGCACCAGTGCCGAGTCGGGCTGGTTTGATAGAGCCAAGTGGCTCCTGCAATCTGCCAGCCAGAAGATGGGCAGGTCAGTTTTACTTCGAGGGAAAAGGGCCGTAGTTTGTGTTTGGGGGCCTGTGGCTGGGAGTGGCCGCCTGGCTCCTGAAAATCCACGATACGCAGGATGGTTCCCAGATGAAAGGTGGCACCACTGCCGAGTCGGGCTGGATTGATAGAGCCAAGTGGCTCCTGCAATCTGCCAGCCAGAAGATGGGCAGGTCTGTTTTACTTCCAGGGAAAAGGGCCGTAGTTTGTGTTTGGGGGCCTGTGGCTGAGAATGGCCGGCTGGCTCCTTAAAATCCACGCCGCGCATGATGGTTCCCAGACCCAAGGTGGCACCAGTGCCGAGTTGGGCTGGTTTGATAGAGCCATGTGGCTCCTGCAATCTGCCAGCCAGAAGCGGGCTGTGTGAGTTATGTTTGCCAGGGAAAAAGGCCGTAGTTTGTGTTTGGGGGCCTGTGGCTGGGAGTGGCCGGCTGGCTCCTGAAAATACACGATACGTAGGATGGTTCCCTGACTCAAAGGGGCACCAGTGCCAAGTCGGGCTGGTGTGATAGTACCGCGTGGCTCCTGCAATCTGCCAGCCAGAAGATGGGCAGGTCTGTTTTACTTCCAGGGAAAAGGGCCGTAGTTTGGGTTTGGGGGCCTGTGGCGGGGAATGGCCGGCTGGCTCCTTAAAATCCACGCCCCACATTATTGTTCCCAGATGAAAGGTGGCACCAGTGCCGAGTTGGGCTGGTTTGATAGAGCCAAGTGGCTCCTGCAATCTGCCAGCCAGAAGCGGGGTGTGTGAGTTTTGTTTGCCAGGGTAAAAGGCCGTAGTTTGTGTTTGGGGGCCTGTGGCTGGGAGTGGCCGGCTGGCTCCTGAAAATCCACGATACGCAGGATGGTTCCCAAATGAAAGGTGGCACCACTGCCGAGTCGGGCTGGTTTGATAGAGCCATGTGGCTCCTGCAATCTGACAGCCAGAAGATGGGCAGGTCTGTTTTACTTCCAGGGAAAAGGTCCGTAGTTTTTGTTTGGGGGCCTGTGGCCTTGAATGGCCGGCTGGCTCCTTAAAATCCACGCCGCGCATGATGGTTCCCAGACCCAAGGTGGCACCAGTGCCGAGTTGGGCTGGTTTGATAGAGCCAAGTGGCTCCTGCAATCTGCCAGCCAGAAGCGGGGTCGCTGAGTTTTGTTTGCCTGGGAAAAGGGCCGTGGTTTGTTTTCGGGGCCTGTGGCTGGGAGTGGCCAGGTGGCTCCTGAAAATCCATGCCGCGCAGAATGGTTCCCAGACCCAAGGGGGCACCAGTGCCGAGTCGGGCTGGTTTGATAGAGCCATGTGGCTCCTGCAATCTGCCAGCCAGAAGATGGGCATGTCTGTTTTACTTCCAGGGAAAAGGGCCGTAGTTTGTGTTTGGGGACCTGTGGCTGGGAGTGGCCGGCTGGCTCCTGAAAATCCACGATACGCAGGATGGTTCCCAAATGAAAAATGGCACCAGTGCCAAGTCGGACTGGTTTGATAGTACCAAGTACCTCCTGCAATCTGCCAGCCAGAAGATGGGCAGGTCTGTTTTACTTCCAGGGAAAAGGGCCGTAGTTTTTGTTGGGGGCCTGAGGCTGGGAATGGCCGGCTGGCTCCTTAAAATCCACGCCGCTCATGATGGTTCCGAGACCCAAGGTGGCACCAGGTCCGAGTTGGGTTGGTTTGATAAAGCCATGTGGCTCCTGCAATCTGCCAGCCAGAAGATGGGCAGGTCAGTTTTACTTCCAGGGAAAAAGGCCGTAGTTTGTGTTTGGGGGCCTGTGGCTGGGAGTGGCCGGCTGGCTCCTGAAAATCCACGATACGCAGGATGGTTTCCAGACCCAAGGCGCCCCAGTGCCAAATCGGGCTGGTTTGATAGAGCCAAGTGGCTCCTGCAATCTGCCAGCCAGAAGATGGGCAGGTCAGTTTTACTTCCAGGGAAAAGGGCCGTAGTTTGTGTTTGGGGGCCTGTGGCTGGGAGTGGCCGGCTGGCTCCTGAAAACCCATGCCGCGCTGGATGGTTCCCAAATGAATAAAATGGCACCAGTGCCAAGTCGGGCTGGTTTGATAGTACCGCGTGGCTCCTGCAATCTGACAGCCAGAAGATGGGCATGTCTGTTTTACTTCCAGGGAAAAGGGCCGTAGTTTGTGTTTGGGGCCCTGTGGCTGGGAATGGCCGGCTGGCTCCTTAAAATCCACGATACGCAGGATGGTTCCCAGATGAAAGGTGGCTCCAGTACCGAGTTGGGCTGGTGTGATAGAGCCATGTGGCTTCTGCAATCTGTCAGCCAGAAGCGGGGTCGCTGAGTTTTGTTTGCCAGGGAAAAAGGCCGTGATTTTTTTTCCGAGGCCTGTGGCCTTGAATGGCCGGCTGGTTCCTTAAAATCCACGCCGCGCCGGATGGTTCCCAGATTAAAGGTGGCACCAGTGCCGAGTCGGGCTGCTTTGATAGAGCCAAGTGGCTCCTGCAATCTGCCAGCCAGATGATGGGCAGGTCTGTTTTACTTCCAGGGAAAAGGGCCGTAGTTTGTGGTTGGGGGCCTGTGGCTGGGAGTGGCCGACGGGCTCCTGAAAATCCACGATACGCAGGATGGTTCCCAGATGAAAGGTGGCACCACTGCCTAGTTGGGCTGGTGTGATAGAGCCATGTGGCTCCTGCAATTTGTCAGCCAGAAGGCGGGCCGCTGAGATTTTCTTCCCGGGAAAATGGCCGTGGTATGTGTTTGGGGCCCTGTGGCTGAGAGTGGCCGGCTGGCTCCTGAAAATCAACGATACGCAGGATGGTTCCCAGATGAAAGGTGGCACCAGTGCAGAGTCGGGCTGGTTTGATAGAGCCAAGTGGCTCCTGCAATCTGCCAGCCAGAAGATGGGCAGGTCAGTTTTACTTCCAGGGAAAAGGGCCGTAGATTTTGTTCCTGGGCCTGTGGCTGGGAATGGCCGGCTGGATACTGAAAATCCACGATACGCAGGATGATTCCCAGACCCAAGGTGGCACCAGTGCCGAGTCGGGCTGGTTTGATAGAGCCAAGTGGCTCCTGCAATCTGCCAGCCAGAAGATGGGCAGGTCAGTTTTACTTCCAGGGAAAAGGGCCGTAGATTTTGTTCGTGGGCCTGTGGCTGGGAATGGCCGGCTGGATACTGAAAATCCACGATACGCAGGATGATTCCCAGACCCAAGGTGGCACCAGTGCCGAGTCGGGCTGGTTTGATAGAGCCAAGTGGCTCCTGCAATCTGCCAGCCAGAAGATGGGCAGGTCAGTTTTACTTCTGGGGAAGAGGGCCGGTAGTTTGTGTTTGGGGGCCTGAGGCTGGGAGTGGCCGGCTGGCTCCTGAAAATGCACGATACTCAGGATGGTTCCCAGATGAAAGGTGGCACCAGTGCCGAGTCGGGCTGGTTTGATAGAGCCAAGTGGCTCCTGCAATCTGCCAGCCAGAAGATGGGCAGGTCAGTTTTACTTCCAGGGAAAAGGGCCGTAGATTTTGTTCGTGGGCCTGTGGCTGGGAATGGCCGGCTGGATACTGAAAATCCACGATACGCAGGATGATTCCCAGACCCAAGGTGGCACCAGTGCCGAGTCGGGCTGGTTTGATAGAGCCAAGTGGCTCCTGCAATCTGCCAGCCAGAAGATGGGCAGGTCAGTTTTACTTCTGGGGAAGAGGGCCGGTAGTTTGTGTTTGGGGGCCTGAGGCTGGGAGTGGCCGGCTGGCTCCATAAAATCCACGCCGCGCAGGATGGTTCCCAGACCCAAGGTGGAAACAGTGCTGAGTTGGGCTGGTGTGATAGAGCCATGTGGCTTCTGCAATCTGTCAGCCAGAAGCCGGGTCGCTGAGTTTTGTTTGCCAGGGAAAAAGGCCGTGATTTTTTTTCCGGGGCCTGTGGCCTTGAAAGGCCGGCTGGTTCCTTAAAATCCACGCCGCGCCGGATTGTTCCCAGATTAAAGGTGGCACCAGTGCCGAGTCGGGCTGCTTTGATAGAGCCAAGTGGCTCCTGCAATCTGCCAGCCAGATGATGGGCAGGTCTGCTTTACGTCCAGGGAAAAGGGCCGTAGTTTGTGTTTGGGGACCTGTGGCTGGCTGTGGCCGGCTGGCTCCTGAAAATCCACGATACGCAGGATGGTTCCCAGATGAAAGGTGGCACCAATGCCGAGTCGGGCTGGTTTGATAGAACCAAGTGGCTCCTGCAATCTGACAGCCAGAAGATGGGCAGATCAGTTTTACTTGCAGGGAAAGGGGCCGTAGTTTTTATTTGGGGGCCTGAGTCTGGGAGTGGCCGGCTGGCTCCTGAAAATCCACGATACGCAAGATGCCTCTCAAATGAAAAGTGGCACCAGTGCCAAGTCGGGCTGGTTTGATAGTACCAAGTTGCTCCTCCAATCTGTCAGCCAGAAGATGGGCAGGTCAGTTTTACTTCAGGGGAAAAGGGCCGTAGTTTGTGTTTGGGGGCCTGTGGCTGGGAGTGGCCGACGGGCTCCTGAAAATCCACGATACGCAGGATGGTTCCCAGATGAAAGGTGGCACCACTGCCTAGTTGGGCTGGTGTGATAGAGCCATGTGGCTCCTGCAATTTGTCAGCCAGAAGGCGGGCCGCTGAGATTTTCTTCCCGGGAAAATGGCCGTGGTATGTGTTTGGGGCCCTGTGGCTGGGAGTGGCTGGCTGGCTCCTGAAAATCCACGATACGCAGGATGGTTCCCAGATGAAAGGTGGCACCAGTGCAGAGTCGGGCTGGTTTGATAGAGCCAAGTGGCTCCTGCAATCTGCCAGCCAGAAGATGGGCAGGTCTGTTTTATTTCCAGGGAAAAGGGCCGTAGTTTGTGTTTGGGGGCCTGTGGCGGGGAATGGCCGGCTGGCTCGTTAAAATCCACGCCCCACATTATTGTTCCCAGATGAAAGGTGGCACCAGTGCCGAGTTGGGCTGGTTTGATAGAGCCAAGTGGCTCCTGCAATCTGCCAGCCAGAAGCGGGGTGGGTGAGTTTTGTTTGCCAGGGAAAAGGGCCGTGGTTTTATTTTCGGGGCCTGTGGCTGGGAGTGGCCGGCTGGCTCCTGAAAATCCACGATACGCAGGATGATTCCCAGACCAAAGGGGCACCAGTGCCGAGTCGGGATGGTTTGATAGAGCCAAGTGTCTCCTGCAATCTGCCAACCAGGAGCGGGGCGGGTCAGTTTTGTTTGCCAGGGAAAAGGGATGTGGTTTCTGTTGGGGGCCTGTGGCTGGGAGTGGCCGGCTGGCTCCTGAAAATCCACGATACGTAGGATGGTTCCCAGACCCAAAGGGGCACCAGTGCCAAGTCGGGCTGGTTTGATAGAGGCAAGTGGCTCCTGCAATCTGCCAGCCAGAAGATGGGCAGGTCAGTTTTCCTTCCAGGGAAAAGGGCCGTGGAATGTGTTTGGGGGCCTGTGGCTGGGAGTGGCCATCTGGCACCTGAAAATCCACGATACGCAGGATAGTTCCCAGATGAAAGGTGGCACCAGTGCCGAGTCGGGCTGGTTTGATAGAGCCAAGTGGCTCCTGCAATCTGCCAGCCAGAAGATGGGCAGGTCAGTTTTCCTTCCAGGGAAAAGGGCCGTAGATTTTGTTTGGGGGCCTGTTGCTGGGAGTGGCCGGCTGGCACCTGAAAATCCACGATAAGCGGGATGGTTCCCAGATGAATGGTGGCACCAGTGCCAAGCCGGCTGGTTTGATAGGGCCAAGTGTCTCCTGCAATCTGCCAGCCAGGAGCGGGGTGCGTGAGTTTTGTTTGCCAGGGAAAAGGGCCGTGGTTTGTTTTCGGGAGCCTGTGGCTCGGAATTGCCTGCTGGCTCCTGAAAATCCACGATACGCAGGATGGTTCCCTGATGAAAGTTGGCACCAGTGCTGAGTCGGGCTGGTTTGATAGCGCCATGTGGCTCCTGCAATCTGCCAGCCAGAAGCGGGGTGGGTGAGTTTTGTTTTGCAGGGAAAAGGCCGACAGTTTGTGTTTGGGGGCCTCTGGCTGGGAGTGGCCTGCTGGCTCCTGAAAATCCACGATACGCAGGATGATTCCCAGACCAAAGGGGCACCAGTGCCGAGTCGCGCTGGTTTGATAGAGCCACGTGGCTCCTGCAATCTGCCAGCCAGAAGATGGACAGGTCAGTTTTACTTCCAGGGAAAAGGGCCGTAGTTTGTGTTTGGGGGCCTGTGGCTGGGAGTGGCCAGCTGGCTCCTGAAAATCCACGATACGCAGGATGGTTTCCAGACCCAAGGGGCCCCAGTGCCAAATCGGGCTGGTTTGATAGTACCAAGTAGCTCCTGCAATCTGCCAGCCAGAAGATGGGCAGGTCTGTTTTACTTCCAGGGAAAAGGGCCGTAGATTTTGTTTGGGGGCCTGTGGCTGGGAATGGCCGGCTGGCTCCTTAAAATCCACGCCGCGCATGATGGTTCCCAGACCCAAGGTGGCACCAGTGCCGAGTTGGGCTGGTTTGATAGAGCCAAGTTGCTCCTGCAATCTGACAGCCAGAAGATGGGCAGATCAGTTTTACTTCCAGGGAAAAGGGCCTGGAAGGGTAGTTTGTATTTGGGGGCCTGTGGCTGGGAATGGCCGACGCGCTCCTGAAAATCCACGATACGCAGGATGGTTCCCAGATGAATGGTGGCACCACTGCCGAGTTGGGCTGGTGTGATAGAGCCATGTGGCTCCTGCAATCTGTCAGCCAGAAGCGGGGTCGCTGAGTTTTGTTTGCCAGGGAAAAAGGCCGTGGATTTTTTTCCGGGCCCTGTGGCCTTGAATGGCCGGCTGGTTCCTCAAAATCCACGCCGCGCAGGATGGTTCCCAAATGAAAGGTGGCACCAGTGCCGAGTCGGGCTGTTTTGATAGAGCCAAGTGGCTCCTGCAATCTGCCAGCCAGAAGATGGGCAGGTCAGTTTTACTTCTGGGGAAGAGGGCCGGTAGTTTGTGTTTGGGGGCCTGAGGCTGGGAGTGGCCGGCTGGCTCCTGAAAATGCACGATACTCAGGATGGTTCCCAGATGAAAGGTGGCACCAGTGCCGAGTCGGGCTGGTTTGATAGAGCCAAGTGGCTCCTGCAATCTGCCAGCCAGAAGATGGGCAGGTCAGTTTTACTTCCAGGGAAAAGGGCCGTAGATTTTGTTCGTGGGCCTGTGGCTGGGAATGGCCGGCTGGATACTGAAAATCCACGATACGCAGGATGATTCCCAGACCCAAGGTGGCACCAGTGCCGAGTTGGGCTGGTTTGATAGAGCCACGTGGCTCCTGCAATCTGCCAGCCAGAAGATGGACAGGTCAGTTTTACTTCCAGGGAAAAGGGCCGTAGTTTGTGTTTGGGGGCCTGTGGCTGGGAGTGGCCAGCTGGCTCCTGAAAATCCACGATACGCAGGATGGTTTCCAGACCCAAGGGGCCCCAGTGCCAAATCGGGCTGGTTTGATAGCACCAAGTAGCTCCTGCAATCTGCCAGCCAGAAGATGCCAGGTCTGTTTTACTTCCAGGGAAAAGGGCCGTAGATTTTGTTTGGGGGCCTGTGGCTGGGAATGGAGGGCTGGCTCCTTAAAATCCACACCGCGCATGATGGTTCCCAGACCCAAGGTGGCACCAGTGCCGAGTTGGGCTGGTTTGATAGAGCCAAGTTGCTCCTGCAATCTGCCAGCCAGAAGATGGGCAGATCAGTTTTATTTCCAGGGAAAGGGGCCGTAGTTTGTATGTGGGGGCCTGTGGCTGGGAGTGGCCGACGCGCTCCTGAAAATCCACGATACGCAGGATGGTTCCCAGATGAAAGGTGGCACCACTGCCGAGTTGGGCTGGTGTGATAGAGCCATGTGGCTCCTGCAATCTGTCAGCCAGAAGCAGGGTCGCTGACTTTTGTTTGCCAGGGAAAAAGGCCGTGGATTTTTTTCCGGGCCCTGTGGCCTTGAATGGCCGGCTGGTTCCTTAAAATCCACGCCGCGCAGGATGGTTCCCAGATGAAAGGTGGCACCAGTGCCGAGCCGGGCTGTTTTGATAGAGCCAAGTGGCTCCTGCAATCTGCCAGCCAGAAGATGGGCAGGTCAGATTTACTTCTGGGGAAGAGGGCCGGTAGTTTGTGTTTGGGGGCCTGAGGCTGGGAGTGGCCGGCTGGCTCCTGAAAATCCACGATACGCAGGATGATTCCCAGACCCAAGGTGGCACCAGTGCCGAGTCGGGCTGGTTTGATAGAGCCAAGTGGCTCCTGCAATCTGCCAGCCAGAAGATGGGCAGGTCAGTTTTACTTCCAGGGAAAAGGGCCGTAGATTTTGTTCGTGGGCCTGTGGCTGGGAATGGCCGGCTGGATACTGAAAATCCACGATACGCAGGATGATTCCCAGACCCAAGGTGGCACCAGTGCCGAGTCGGGCTGGTTTGATAGAGCCAAGTGGCTCCTGCAATCTGCCAGCCAGAAGATGGGCAGGTCAGTTTTACTTCTGGGGAAGAGGGCCGGTAGTTTGTGTTTGGGGGCCTGAGGCTGGGAGTGGCCGGCTGGCTCCTGAAAATGCACGATACTCAGGATGGTTCCCAGATGAAAGGTGGCACCAGTGCCGAGTCGGGCTGGTTTGATAGAGCCAAGTGGCTCCTGCAATCTGCCAGCCAGAAGATGGGCAGGTCAGTTTTACTTCCAGGGAAAAGGGCCGTAGATTTTGTTCGTGGGCCTGTGGCTGGGAATGGCCGGCTGGATACTGAAAATCCACGATACGCAGGATGATTCCCAGACCCAAGGTGGCACCAGTGCCGAGTCGGGCTGGTTTGATAGAGCCAAGTGGCTCCTGCAATCTGCCAGCCAGAAGATGGGCAGGTCAGTTTTACTTCTGGGGAAGAGGGCCGGTAGTTTGTGTTTGGGGGCCTGAGGCTGGGAGTGGCCGGCTGGCTCCATAAAATCCACGCCGCGCAGGATGGTTCCCAGACCCAAGGTGGAAACAGTGCCGAGTTGGGCTGGTGTGATAGAGCCATGTGGCTTCTGCAATCTGTCAGCCAGAAGCCGGGTCGCTGAGTTTTGTTTGCCAGGGAAAAAGGCCGTGATTTTTTTTCCGGGGCCTGTGGCCTTGAAAGGCCGGCTGGTTCCTTAAAATCCACGCCGCGCCGGATTGTTCCCAGATTAAAGGTGGCACCAGTGCCGAGTCGGGCTGCTTTGATAGAGCCAAGTGGCTCCTGCAATCTGCCAGCCAGATGATGGGCAGGTCTGCTTTACGTCCAGGGAAAAGGGCCGTAGTTTGTGTTTGGGGACCTGTGGCTGGCTGTGGCCGGCTGGCTCCTGAAAATCCACGATACGCAGGATGGTTCCCAGATGAAAGGTGGCACCAATGCCGAGTCGGGCTGGTTTGATAGAACCAAGTGGCTCCTGCAATCTGACAGCCAGAAGATGGGCAGATCAGTTTTACTTGCAGGGAAAGGGGCCGTAGTTTTTATTTGGGGGCCTGAGTCTGGGAGTGGCCGGCTGGCTCCTGAAAATCCACGATACGCAAGATGCCTCTCAAATGAAAAGTGGCACCAGTGCCAAGTCGGGCTGGTTTGATAGTACCAAGTTGCTCCTCCAATCTGTCAGCCAGAAGATGGGCAGGTCAGTTTTACTTCAGGGGAAAAGGGCCGTAGTTTGTGTTTGGGGGCCTGTGGCTGGGAGTGGCCGACGGGCTCCTGAAAATCCACGATACGCAGGATGGTTCCCAGATGAAAGGTGGCACCACTGCCTAGTTGGGCTGGTGTGATAGAGCCATGTGGCTCCTGCAATTTGTCAGCCAGAAGGCGGGCCGCTGAGATTTTCTTCCCGGGAAAATGGCCGTGGTATGTGTTTGGGGCCCTGTGGCTGGGAGTGGCTGGCTGGCTCCTGAAAATCCACGATACGCAGGATGGTTCCCAGATGAAAGGTGGCACCACTGCCGAGTTGGGCTGGTGTGATAGAGCCATGTGGCTCCTGCAATCTGTCAGCCAGAAGCAGGGTCGCTGACTTTTGTTTGCCAGGGAAAAAGGCCGTGGATTTTTTTCCGGGCCCTGTGGCCTTGAATGGCCGGCTGGTTCCTTAAAATCCACGCCGCGCAGGATGGTTCCCAGATGAAAGGTGGCACCAGTGCCGAGCCGGGCTGTTTTGATAGAGCCAAGTGGCTCCTGCAATCTGCCAGCCAGAAGATGGGCAGGTCAGATTTACTTCTGGGGAAGAGGGCCGGTAGTTTGTGTTTGGGGGCCTGAGGCTGGGAGTGGCCGGCTGGCTCCTGAAAATCCACGATACGCAGGATGATTCCCAGACCCAAGGTGGCACCAGTGCCGAGTCGGGCTGGTTTGATAGAGCCAAGTGGCTCCTGCAATCTGCCAGCCAGAAGATGGGCAGGTCAGTTTTACTTCCAGGGAAAAGGGCCGTAGATTTTGTTCGTGGGCCTGTGGCTGGGAATGGCCGGCTGGATACTGAAAATCCACGATACGCAGGATGATTCCCAGACCCAAGGTGGCACCAGTGCCGAGTCGGGCTGGTTTGATAGAGCCAAGTGGCTCCTGCAATCTGCCAGCCAGAAGATGGGCAGGTCAGTTTTACTTCTGGGGAAGAGGGCCGGTAGTTTGTGTTTGGGGGCCTGAGGCTGGGAGTGGCCGGCTGGCTCCTGAAAATGCACGATACTCAGGATGGTTCCCAGATGAAAGGTGGCACCAGTGCCGAGTCGGGCTGGTTTGATAGAGCCAAGTGGCTCCTGCAATCTGCCAGCCAGAAGATGGGCAGGTCAGTTTTACTTCCAGGGAAAAGGGCCGTAGATTTTGTTCGTGGGCCTGTGGCTGGGAATGGCCGGCTGGATACTGAAAATCCACGATACGCAGGATGATTCCCAGACCCAAGGTGGCACCAGTGCCGAGTCGGGCTGGTTTGATAGAGCCAAGTGGCTCCTGCAATCTGCCAGCCAGAAGATGGGCAGGTCAGTTTTACTTCTGGGGAAGAGGGCCGGTAGTTTGTGTTTGGGGGCCTGAGGCTGGGAGTGGCCGGCTGGCTCCATAAAATCCACGCCGCGCAGGATGGTTCCCAGACCCAAGGTGGAAACAGTGCCGAGTTGGGCTGGTGTGATAGAGCCATGTGGCTTCTGCAATCTGTCAGCCAGAAGCCGGGTCGCTGAGTTTTGTTTGCCAGGGAAAAAGGCCGTGATTTTTTTTCCGGGGCCTGTGGCCTTGAAAGGCCGGCTGGTTCCTTAAAATCCACGCCGCGCCGGATTGTTCCCAGATTAAAGGTGGCACCAGTGCCGAGTCGGGCTGCTTTGATAGAGCCAAGTGGCTCCTGCAATCTGCCAGCCAGATGATGGGCAGGTCTGCTTTACGTCCAGGGAAAAGGGCCGTAGTTTGTGTTTGGGGACCTGTGGCTGGCTGTGGCCGGCTGGCTCCTGAAAATCCACGATACGCAGGATGGTTCCCAGATGAAAGGTGGCACCAATGCCGAGTCGGGCTGGTTTGATAGTACCGCGTGGCTCCTGCAATCTGACAGCCAGAAGATGGGCATGTCTGTTTTACTTCCAGGGAAAAGGGCCGTAGTTTGTGTTTGGGGCCCTGTGGCTGGGAATGGCCGGCTGGCTCCTTAAAATCCACGATACGCAGGATGGTTCCCAGATGAAAGGTGGCTCCAGTACCGAGTTGGGCTGGTGTGATAGAGCCATGTGGCTTCTGCAATCTGTCAGCCAGAAGCGGGGTCGCTGAGTTTTGTTTGCCAGGGAAAAAGGCCGTGATTTTTTTTCCGAGGCCTGTGGCCTTGAATGGCCGGCTGGTTCCTTAAAATCCACGCCGCGCCGGATGGTTCCCAGATTAAAGGTGGCACCAGTGCCGAGTCGGGCTGCTTTGATAGAGCCAAGTGGCTCCTGCAATCTGCCAGCCAGATGATGGGCAGGTCTGTTTTACTTCCAGGGAAAAGGGCCGTAGTTTGTGGTTGGGGGCCTGTGGCTGGGAGTGGCCGACGGGCTCCTGAAAATCCACGATACGCAGGATGGTTCCCAGATGAAAGGTGGCACCACTGCCTAGTTGGGCTGGTGTGATAGAGCCATGTGGCTCCTGCAATTTGTCAGCCAGAAGGCGGGCCGCTGAGATTTTCTTCCCGGGAAAATGGCCGTGGTATGTGTTTGGGGCCCTGTGGCTGAGAGTGGCCGGCTGGCTCCTGAAAATCAACGATACGCAGGATGGTTCCCAGATGAAAGGTGGCACCAGTGCAGAGTCGGGCTGGTTTGATAGAGCCAAGTGGCTCCTGCAATCTGCCAGCCAGAAGATGGGCAGGTCAGTTTTACTTCCAGGGAAAAGGGCCGTAGATTTTGTTCCTGGGCCTGTGGCTGGGAATGGCCGGCTGGATACTGAAAATCCACGATACGCAGGATGATTCCCAGACCCAAGGTGGCACCAGTGCCGAGTCGGGCTGGTTTGATAGAGCCAAGTGGCTCCTGCAATCTGCCAGCCAGAAGATGGGCAGGTCAGTTTTACTTCCAGGGAAAAGGGCCGTAGATTTTGTTCGTGGGCCTGTGGCTGGGAATGGCCGGCTGGATACTGAAAATCCACGATACGCAGGATGATTCCCAGACCCAAGGTGGCACCAGTGCCGAGTCGGGCTGGTTTGATAGAGCCAAGTGGCTCCTGCAATCTGCCAGCCAGAAGATGGGCAGGTCAGTTTTACTTCTGGGGAAGAGGGCCGGTAGTTTGTGTTTGGGGGCCTGAGGCTGGGAGTGGCCGGCTGGCTCCTGAAAATGCACGATACTCAGGATGGTTCCCAGATGAAAGGTGGCACCAGTGCCGAGTCGGGCTGGTTTGATAGAGCCAAGTGGCTCCTGCAATCTGCCAGCCAGAAGATGGGCAGGTCAGTTTTACTTCCAGGGAAAAGGGCCGTAGATTTTGTTCGTGGGCCTGTGGCTGGGAATGGCCGGCTGGATACTGAAAATCCACGATACGCAGGATGATTCCCAGACCCAAGGTGGCACCAGTGCCGAGTCGGGCTGGTTTGATAGAGCCAAGTGGCTCCTGCAATCTGCCAGCCAGAAGATGGGCAGGTCAGTTTTACTTCTGGGGAAGAGGGCCGGTAGTTTGTGTTTGGGGGCCTGAGGCTGGGAGTGGCCGGCTGGCTCCATAAAATCCACGCCGCGCAGGATGGTTCCCAGACCCAAGGTGGAAACAGTGCTGAGTTGGGCTGGTGTGATAGAGCCATGTGGCTTCTGCAATCTGTCAGCCAGAAGCCGGGTCGCTGAGTTTTGTTTGCCAGGGAAAAAGGCCGTGATTTTTTTTCCGGGGCCTGTGGCCTTGAAAGGCCGGCTGGTTCCTTAAAATCCACGCCGCGCCGGATTGTTCCCAGATTAAAGGTGGCACCAGTGCCGAGTCGGGCTGCTTTGATAGAGCCAAGTGGCTCCTGCAATCTGCCAGCCAGATGATGGGCAGGTCTGCTTTACGTCCAGGGAAAAGGGCCGTAGTTTGTGTTTGGGGACCTGTGGCTGGCTGTGGCCGGCTGGCTCCTGAAAATCCACGATACGCAGGATGGTTCCCAGATGAAAGGTGGCACCAATGCCGAGTCGGGCTGGTTTGATAGAACCAAGTGGCTCCTGCAATCTGACAGCCAGAAGATGGGCAGATCAGTTTTACTTGCAGGGAAAGGGGCCGTAGTTTTTATTTGGGGGCCTGAGTCTGGGAGTGGCCGGCTGGCTCCTGAAAATCCACGATACGCAAGATGCCTCTCAAATGAAAAGTGGCACCAGTGCCAAGTCGGGCTGGTTTGATAGTACCAAGTTGCTCCTCCAATCTGTCAGCCAGAAGATGGGCAGGTCAGTTTTACTTCAGGGGAAAAGGGCCGTAGTTTGTGTTTGGGGGCCTGTGGCTGGGAGTGGCCGACGGGCTCCTGAAAATCCACGATACGCAGGATGGTTCCCAGATGAAAGGTGGCACCACTGCCTAGTTGGGCTGGTGTGATAGAGCCATGTGGCTCCTGCAATTTGTCAGCCAGAAGGCGGGCCGCTGAGATTTTCTTCCCGGGAAAATGGCCGTGGTATGTGTTTGGGGCCCTGTGGCTGGGAGTGGCTGGCTGGCTCCTGAAAATCCACGATACGCAGGATGGTTCCCAGATGAAAGGTGGCACCAGTGCAGAGTCGGGCTGGTTTGATAGAGCCAAGTGGCTCCTGCAATCTGCCAGCCAGAAGATGGGCAGGTCTGTTTTATTTCCAGGGAAAAGGGCCGTAGTTTGTGTTTGGGGGCCTGTGGCGGGGAATGGCCGGCTGGCTCGTTAAAATCCACGCCCCACATTATTGTTCCCAGATGAAAGGTGGCACCAGTGCCGAGTTGGGCTGGTTTGATAGAGCCAAGTGGCTCCTGCAATCTGCCAGCCAGAAGCGGGGTGGGTGAGTTTTGTTTGCCAGGGAAAAGGGCCGTGGTTTTATTTTCGGGGCCTGTGGCTGGGAGTGGCCGGCTGGCTCCTGAAAATCCACGATACGCAGGATGATTCCCAGACCAAAGGGGCACCAGTGCCGAGTCGGGATGGTTTGATAGAGCCAAGTGTCTCCTGCAATCTGCCAACCAGGAGCGGGGCGGGTCAGTTTTGTTTGCCAGGGAAAAGGGATGTGGTTTCTGTTGGGGGCCTGTGGCTGGGAGTGGCCGGCTGGCTCCTGAAAATCCACGATACGTAGGATGGTTCCCAGACCCAAAGGGGCACCAGTGCCAAGTCGGGCTGGTTTGATAGAGGCAAGTGGCTCCTGCAATCTGCCAGCCAGAAGATGGGCAGGTCAGTTTTCCTTCCAGGGAAAAGGGCCGTGGAATGTGTTTGGGGGCCTGTGGCTGGGAGTGGCCATCTGGCACCTGAAAATCCACGATACGCAGGATAGTTCCCAGATGAAAGGTGGCACCAGTGCCGAGTCGGGCTGGTTTGATAGAGCCAAGTGGCTCCTGCAATCTGCCAGCCAGAAGATGGGCAGGTCAGTTTTCCTTCCAGGGAAAAGGGCCGTAGATTTTGTTTGGGGGCCTGTTGCTGGGAGTGGCCGGCTGGCACCTGAAAATCCACGATAAGCGGGATGGTTCCCAGATGAATGGTGGCACCAGTGCCAAGCCGGCTGGTTTGATAGGGCCAAGTGTCTCCTGCAATCTGCCAGCCAGGAGCGGGGTGCGTGAGTTTTGTTTGCCAGGGAAAAGGGCCGTGGTTTGTTTTCGGGAGCCTGTGGCTCGGAATTGCCTGCTGGCTCCTGAAAATCCACGATACGCAGGATGGTTCCCTGATGAAAGTTGGCACCAGTGCTGAGTCGGGCTGGTTTGATAGCGCCATGTGGCTCCTGCAATCTGCCAGCCAGAAGCGGGGTGGGTGAGTTTTGTTTTGCAGGGAAAAGGCCGACAGTTTGTGTTTGGGGGCCTCTGGCTGGGAGTGGCCTGCTGGCTCCTGAAAATCCACGATACGCAGGATGATTCCCAGACCAAAGGGGCACCAGTGCCGAGTCGCGCTGGTTTGATAGAGCCACGTGGCTCCTGCAATCTGCCAGCCAGAAGATGGACAGGTCAGTTTTACTTCCAGGGAAAAGGGCCGTAGTTTGTGTTTGGGGGCCTGTGGCTGGGAGTGGCCAGCTGGCTCCTGAAAATCCACGATACGCAGGATGGTTTCCAGACCCAAGGGGCCCCAGTGCCAAATCGGGCTGGTTTGATAGTACCAAGTAGCTCCTGCAATCTGCCAGCCAGAAGATGGGCAGGTCTGTTTTACTTCCAGGGAAAAGGGCCGTAGATTTTGTTTGGGGGCCTGTGGCTGGGAATGGCCGGCTGGCTCCTTAAAATCCACGCCGCGCATGATGGTTCCCAGACCCAAGGTGGCACCAGTGCCGAGTTGGGCTGGTTTGATAGAGCCAAGTTGCTCCTGCAATCTGACAGCCAGAAGATGGGCAGATCAGTTTTACTTCCAGGGAAAAGGGCCTGGAAGGGTAGTTTGTATTTGGGGGCCTGTGGCTGGGAATGGCCGACGCGCTCCTGAAAATCCACGATACGCAGGATGGTTCCCAGATGAATGGTGGCACCACTGCCGAGTTGGGCTGGTGTGATAGAGCCATGTGGCTCCTGCAATCTGTCAGCCAGAAGCGGGGTCGCTGAGTTTTGTTTGCCAGGGAAAAAGGCCGTGGATTTTTTTCCGGGCCCTGTGGCCTTGAATGGCCGGCTGGTTCCTCAAAATCCACGCCGCGCAGGATGGTTCCCAAATGAAAGGTGGCACCAGTGCCGAGTCGGGCTGTTTTGATAGAGCCAAGTGGCTCCTGCAATCTGCCAGCCAGAAGATGGGCAGGTCAGTTTTACTTCTGGGGAAGAGGGCCGGTAGTTTGTGTTTGGGGGCCTGAGGCTGGGAGTGGCCGGCTGGCTCCTGAAAATGCACGATACTCAGGATGGTTCCCAGATGAAAGGTGGCACCAGTGCCGAGTCGGGCTGGTTTGATAGAGCCAAGTGGCTCCTGCAATCTGCCAGCCAGAAGATGGGCAGGTCAGTTTTACTTCCAGGGAAAAGGGCCGTAGATTTTGTTCGTGGGCCTGTGGCTGGGAATGGCCGGCTGGATACTGAAAATCCACGATACGCAGGATGATTCCCAGACCCAAGGTGGCACCAGTGCCGAGTTGGGCTGGTTTGATAGAGCCACGTGGCTCCTGCAATCTGCCAGCCAGAAGATGGACAGGTCAGTTTTACTTCCAGGGAAAAGGGCCGTAGTTTGTGTTTGGGGGCCTGTGGCTGGGAGTGGCCAGCTGGCTCCTGAAAATCCACGATACGCAGGATGGTTTCCAGACCCAAGGGGCCCCAGTGCCAAATCGGGCTGGTTTGATAGCACCAAGTAGCTCCTGCAATCTGCCAGCCAGAAGATGCCAGGTCTGTTTTACTTCCAGGGAAAAGGGCCGTAGATTTTGTTTGGGGGCCTGTGGCTGGGAATGGAGGGCTGGCTCCTTAAAATCCACACCGCGCATGATGGTTCCCAGACCCAAGGTGGCACCAGTGCCGAGTTGGGCTGGTTTGATAGAGCCAAGTTGCTCCTGCAATCTGCCAGCCAGAAGATGGGCAGATCAGTTTTATTTCCAGGGAAAGGGGCCGTAGTTTGTATGTGGGGGCCTGTGGCTGGGAGTGGCCGACGCGCTCCTGAAAATCCACGATACGCAGGATGGTTCCCAGATGAAAGGTGGCACCACTGCCGAGTTGGGCTGGTGTGATAGAGCCATGTGGCTCCTGCAATCTGTCAGCCAGAAGCAGGGTCGCTGACTTTTGTTTGCCAGGGAAAAAGGCCGTGGATTTTTTTCCGGGCCCTGTGGCCTTGAATGGCCGGCTGGTTCCTTAAAATCCACGCCGCGCAGGATGGTTCCCAGATGAAAGGTGGCACCAGTGCCGAGCCGGGCTGTTTTGATAGAGCCAAGTGGCTCCTGCAATCTGCCAGCCAGAAGATGGGCAGGTCAGATTTACTTCTGGGGAAGAGGGCCGGTAGTTTGTGTTTGGGGGCCTGAGGCTGGGAGTGGCCGGCTGGCTCCTGAAAATCCACGATACGCAGGATGATTCCCAGACCCAAGGTGGCACCAGTGCCGAGTCGGGCTGGTTTGATAGAGCCAAGTGGCTCCTGCAATCTGCCAGCCAGAAGATGGGCAGGTCAGTTTTACTTCCAGGGAAAAGGGCCGTAGATTTTGTTCGTGGGCCTGTGGCTGGGAATGGCCGGCTGGATACTGAAAATCCACGATACGCAGGATGATTCCCAGACCCAAGGTGGCACCAGTGCCGAGTCGGGCTGGTTTGATAGAGCCAAGTGGCTCCTGCAATCTGCCAGCCAGAAGATGGGCAGGTCAGTTTTACTTCTGGGGAAGAGGGCCGGTAGTTTGTGTTTGGGGGCCTGAGGCTGGGAGTGGCCGGCTGGCTCCTGAAAATGCACGATACTCAGGATGGTTCCCAGATGAAAGGTGGCACCAGTGCCGAGTCGGGCTGGTTTGATAGAGCCAAGTGGCTCCTGCAATCTGCCAGCCAGAAGATGGGCAGGTCAGTTTTACTTCCAGGGAAAAGGGCCGTAGATTTTGTTCGTGGGCCTGTGGCTGGGAATGGCCGGCTGGATACTGAAAATCCACGATACGCAGGATGATTCCCAGACCCAAGGTGGCACCAGTGCCGAGTCGGGCTGGTTTGATAGAGCCAAGTGGCTCCTGCAATCTGCCAGCCAGAAGATGGGCAGGTCAGTTTTACTTCTGGGGAAGAGGGCCGGTAGTTTGTGTTTGGGGGCCTGAGGCTGGGAGTGGCCGGCTGGCTCCATAAAATCCACGCCGCGCAGGATGGTTCCCAGACCCAAGGTGGAAACAGTGCCGAGTTGGGCTGGTGTGATAGAGCCATGTGGCTTCTGCAATCTGTCAGCCAGAAGCCGGGTCGCTGAGTTTTGTTTGCCAGGGAAAAAGGCCGTGATTTTTTTTCCGGGGCCTGTGGCCTTGAAAGGCCGGCTGGTTCCTTAAAATCCACGCCGCGCCGGATTGTTCCCAGATTAAAGGTGGCACCAGTGCCGAGTCGGGCTGCTTTGATAGAGCCAAGTGGCTCCTGCAATCTGCCAGCCAGATGATGGGCAGGTCTGCTTTACGTCCAGGGAAAAGGGCCGTAGTTTGTGTTTGGGGACCTGTGGCTGGCTGTGGCCGGCTGGCTCCTGAAAATCCACGATACGCAGGATGGTTCCCAGATGAAAGGTGGCACCAATGCCGAGTCGGGCTGGTTTGATAGAACCAAGTGGCTCCTGCAATCTGACAGCCAGAAGATGGGCAGATCAGTTTTACTTGCAGGGAAAGGGGCCGTAGTTTTTATTTGGGGGCCTGAGTCTGGGAGTGGCCGGCTGGCTCCTGAAAATCCACGATACGCAAGATGCCTCTCAAATGAAAAGTGGCACCAGTGCCAAGTCGGGCTGGTTTGATAGTACCAAGTTGCTCCTCCAATCTGTCAGCCAGAAGATGGGCAGGTCAGTTTTACTTCAGGGGAAAAGGGCCGTAGTTTGTGTTTGGGGGCCTGTGGCTGGGAGTGGCCGACGGGCTCCTGAAAATCCACGATACGCAGGATGGTTCCCAGATGAAAGGTGGCACCACTGCCTAGTTGGGCTGGTGTGATAGAGCCATGTGGCTCCTGCAATTTGTCAGCCAGAAGGCGGGCCGCTGAGATTTTCTTCCCGGGAAAATGGCCGTGGTATTTGTTTGGGGCCCTGTGGCTGGGAGTGGCTGGCTGGCTCCTGAAAATCCACGATACGCAGGATGGTTCCCAGATGAAAGGTGGCACCACTGCCGAGTTGGGCTGGTGTGATAGAGCCATGTGGCTCCTGCAATCTGTCAGCCAGAAGCAGGGTCGCTGACTTTTGTTTGCCAGGGAAAAAGGCCGTGGATTTTTTTCCGGGCCCTGTGGCCTTGAATGGCCGGCTGGTTCCTTAAAATCCACGCCGCGCAGGATGGTTCCCAGATGAAAGGTGGCACCAGTGCCGAGCCGGGCTGTTTTGATAGAGCCAAGTGGCTCCTGCAATCTGCCAGCCAGAAGATGGGCAGGTCAGATTTACTTCTGGGGAAGAGGGCCGGTAGTTTGTGTTTGGGGGCCTGAGGCTGGGAGTGGCCGGCTGGCTCCTGAAAATCCACGATACGCAGGATGATTCCCAGACCCAAGGTGGCACCAGTGCCGAGTCGGGCTGGTTTGATAGAGCCAAGTGGCTCCTGCAATCTGCCAGCCAGAAGATGGGCAGGTCAGTTTTACTTCCAGGGAAAAGGGCCGTAGATTTTGTTCGTGGGCCTGTGGCTGGGAATGGCCGGCTGGATACTGAAAATCCACGATACGCAGGATGATTCCCAGACCCAAGGTGGCACCAGTGCCGAGTCGGGCTGGTTTGATAGAGCCAAGTGGCTCCTGCAATCTGCCAGCCAGAAGATGGGCAGGTCAGTTTTACTTCTGGGGAAGAGGGCCGGTAGTTTGTGTTTGGGGGCCTGAGGCTGGGAGTGGCCGGCTGGCTCCTGAAAATGCACGATACTCAGGATGGTTCCCAGATGAAAGGTGGCACCAGTGCCGAGTCGGGCTGGTTTGATAGAGCCAAGTGGCTCCTGCAATCTGCCAGCCAGAAGATGGGCAGGTCAGTTTTACTTCCAGGGAAAAGGGCCGTAGATTTTGTTCGTGGGCCTGTGGCTGGGAATGGCCGGCTGGATACTGAAAATCCACGATACGCAGGATGATTCCCAGACCCAAGGTGGCACCAGTGCCGAGTCGGGCTGGTTTGATAGAGCCAAGTGGCTCCTGCAATCTGCCAGCCAGAAGATGGGCAGGTCAGTTTTACTTCTGGGGAAGAGGGCCGGTAGTTTGTGTTTGGGGGCCTGAGGCTGGGAGTGGCCGGCTGGCTCCATAAAATCCACGCCGCGCAGGATGGTTCCCAGACCCAAGGTGGAAACAGTGCCGAGTTGGGCTGGTGTGATAGAGCCATGTGGCTTCTGCAATCTGTCAGCCAGAAGCCGGGTCGCTGAGTTTTGTTTGCCAGGGAAAAAGGCCGTGATTTTTTTTCCGGGGCCTGTGGCCTTGAAAGGCCGGCTGGTTCCTTAAAATCCACGCCGCGCCGGATTGTTCCCAGATTAAAGGTGGCACCAGTGCCGAGTCGGGCTGCTTTGATAGAGCCAAGTGGCTCCTGCAATCTGCCAGCCAGATGATGGGCAGGTCTGCTTTACGTCCAGGGAAAAGGGCCGTAGTTTGTGTTTGGGGACCTGTGGCTGGCTGTGGCCGGCTGGCTCCTGAAAATCCACGATACGCAGGATGGTTCCCAGATGAAAGGTGGCACCAATGCCGAGTCGGGCTGGTTTGATAGAACCAAGTGGCTCCTGCAATCTGACAGCCAGAAGATGGGCAGATCAGTTTTACTTGCAGGGAAAGGGGCCGTAGTTTTTATTTGGGGGCCTGAGTCTGGGAGTGGCCGGCTGGCTCCTGAAAATCCACGATACGCAAGATGCCTCTCAAATGAAAAGTGGCACCAGTGCCAAGTCGGGCTGGTTTGATAGTACCAAGTTGCTCCTCCAATCTGTCAGCCAGAAGATGGGCAGGTCAGTTTTACTTCAGGGGAAAAGGGCCGTAGTTTGTGTTTGGGGGCCTGTGGCTGGGAGTGGCCGACGGGCTCCTGAAAATCCACGATACGCAGGATGGTTCCCAGATGAAAGGTGGCACCACTGCCTAGTTGGGCTGGTGTGATAGAGCCATGTGGCTCCTGCAATTTGTCAGCCAGAAGGCGGGCCGCTGAGATTTTCTTCCCGGGAAAATGGCCGTGGTATGTGTTTGGGGCCCTGTGGCTGGGAGTGGCTGGCTGGCTCCTGAAAATCCACGATACGCAGGATGGTTCCCAGATGAAAGGTGGCACCAGTGCAGAGTCGGGCTGGTTTGATAGAGCCAAGTGGCTCCTGCAATCTGCCAGCCAGAAGATGGGCAGGTCTGTTTTATTTCCAGGGAAAAGGGCCGTAGTTTGTGTTTGGGGGCCTGTGGCGGGGAATGGCCGGCTGGCTCGTTAAAATCCACGCCCCACATTATTGTTCCCAGATGAAAGGTGGCACCAGTGCCGAGTTGGGCTGGTTTGATAGAGCCAAGTGGCTTCTGCAATCTGCCAGCCAGAAGCGGGGTGGGTGAGTTTTGTTTGCCAGGGAAAAGGGCCGTGGTTTTATTTTCGGGGCCTGTGGCTGGGAGTGGCCGGCTGGCTCCTGAAAATCCACGATACGCAGGATGATTCCCAGACCAAAGGGGCACCAGTGCCGAGTCGGGATGGTTTGATAGAGCCAAGTGTCTCCTGCAATCTGCCAACCAGGAGCGGGGCGGGTCAGTTTTGTTTGCCAGGGAAAAGGGATGTGGTTTCTGTTGGGGGCCTGTGGCTGGGAGTGGCCGGCTGGCTCCTGAAAATCCACGATACGTAGGATGGTTCCCAGACCCAAAGGGGCACCAGTGCCAAGTCGGGCTGGTTTGATAGAGGCAAGTGGCTCCTGCAATCTGCCAGCCAGAAGATGGGCAGGTCAGTTTTCCTTCCAGGGAAAAGGGCCGTGGAATGTGTTTGGGGGCCTGTGGCTGGGAGTGGCCATCTGGCACCTGAAAATCCACGATACGCAGGATAGTTCCCAGATGAAAGGTGGCACCAGTGCCGAGTCGGGCTGGTTTGATAGAGCCAAGTGGCTCCTGCAATCTGCCAGCCAGAAGATGGGCAGGTCAGTTTTCCTTCCAGGGAAAAGGGCCGTAGATTTTGTTTGGGGGCCTGTTGCTGGGAGTGGCCGGCTGGCACCTGAAAATCCACGATAAGCGGGATGGTTCCCAGATGAATGGTGGCACCAGTGCCAAGCCGGCTGGTTTGATAGGGCCAAGTGTCTCCTGCAATCTGCCAGCCAGGAGAGGGGTGCGTGAGTTTTGTTTGCCAGGGAAAAGGGCCGTGGTTTGTTTTCGGGAGCCTGTGGCTCGGAATTGCCTGCTGGCTCCTGAAAATCCACGATACGCAGGATGGTTCCCTGATGAAAGTTGGCACCAGTGCTGAGTCGGGCTGGTTTGATAGCGCCATGTGGCTCCTGCAATCTGCCAGCCAGAAGCGGGGTGGGTGAGTTTTGTTTTGCAGGGAAAAGGCCGACAGTTTGTGTTTGGGGGCCTCTGGCTGGGAGTGGCCTGCTGGCTCCTGAAAATCCACGATACGCAGGATGATTCCCAGACCAAAGGGGCACCAGTGCCGAGTCGCGCTGGTTTGATAGAGCCACGTGGCTCCTGCAATCTGCCAGCCAGAAGATGGACAGGTCAGTTTTACTTCCAGGGAAAAGGGCCGTAGTTTGTGTTTGGGGGCCTGTGGCTGGGAGTGGCCAGCTGGCTCCTGAAAATCCACGATACGCAGGATGGTTTCCAGACCCAAGGGGCCCCAGTGCCAAATCGGGCTGGTTTGATAGTACCAAGTAGCTCCTGCAATCTGCCAGCCAGAAGATGGGCAGGTCTGTTTTACTTCCAGGGAAAAGGGCCGTAGATTTTGTTTGGGGGCCTGTGGCTGGGAATGGCCGGCTGGCTCCTTAAAATCCACGCCGCGCATGATGGTTCCCAGACCCAAGGTGGCACCAGTGCCGAGTTGGGCTGGTTTGATAGAGCCAAGTTGCTCCTGCAATCTGACAGCCAGAAGATGGGCAGATCAGTTTTACTTCCAGGGAAAAGGGCCTGGAAGGGTAGTTTGTATTTGGGGGCCTGTGGCTGGGAATGGCCGACGCGCTCCTGAAAATCCACGATACGCAGGATGGTTCCCAGATGAATGGTGGCACCACTGCCGAGTTGGGCTGGTGTGATAGAGCCATGTGGCTCCTGCAATCTGTCAGCCAGAAGCGGGGTCGCTGAGTTTTGTTTGCCAGGGAAAAAGGCCGTGGATTTTTTTCCGGGCCCTGTGGCCTTGAATGGCCGGCTGGTTCCTCAAAATCCACGCCGCGCAGGATGGTTCCCAAATGAAAGGTGGCACCAGTGCCGAGTCGGGCTGTTTTGATAGAGCCAAGTGGCTCCTGCAATCTGCCAGCCAGAAGATGGGCAGGTCAGTTTTACTTCTGGGGAAGAGGGCCGGTAGTTTGTGTTTGGGGGCCTGAGGCTGGGAGTGGCCGGCTGGCTCCTGAAAATGCACGATACTCAGGATGGTTCCCAGATGAAAGGTGGCACCAGTGCCGAGTCGGGCTGGTTTGATAGAGCCAAGTGGCTCCTGCAATCTGCCAGCCAGAAGATGGGCAGGTCAGTTTTACTTCCAGGGAAAAGGGCCGTAGATTTTGTTCGTGGGCCTGTGGCTGGGAATGGCCGGCTGGATACTGAAAATCCACGATACGCAGGATGATTCCCAGACCCAAGGTGGCACCAGTGCCGAGTTGGGCTGGTTTGATAGAGCCACGTGGCTCCTGCAATCTGCCAGCCAGAAGATGGACAGGTCAGTTTTACTTCCAGGGAAAAGGGCCGTAGTTTGTGTTTGGGGGCCTGTGGCTGGGAGTGGCCGGCTGGCTCCTGAAAATCCACGATACGCAGGATGGTTTCCAGACCCAAGGGGCCCCAGTGCCAAATCGGGCTGGTTTGATAGCACCAAGTAGCTCCTGCAATCTGCCAGCCAGAAGATGCCAGGTCTGTTTTACTTCCAGGGAAAAGGGCCGTAGATTTTGTTTGGGGGCCTGTGGCTGGGAATGGAGGGCTGGCTCCTTAAAATCCACACCGCGCATGATGGTTCCCAGACCCAAGGTGGCACCAGTGCCGAGTTGGGCTGGTTTGATAGAGCCAAGTTGCTCCTGCAATCTGCCAGCCAGAAGATGGGCAGATCAGTTTTATTTCCAGGGAAAGGGGCCGTAGTTTGTATGTGGGGGCCTGTGGCTGGGAGTGGCCGACGCGCTCCTGAAAATCCACGATACGCAGGATGGTTCCCAGATGAAAGGTGGCACCACTGCCGAGTTGGGCTGGTGTGATAGAGCCATGTGGCTCCTGCAATCTGTCAGCCAGAAGCAGGGTCGCTGACTTTTGTTTGCCAGGGAAAAAGGCCGTGGATTTTTTTCCGGGCCCTGTGGCCTTGAATGGCCGGCTGGTTCCTTAAAATCCACGCCGCGCAGGATGGTTCCCAGATGAAAGGTGGCACCAGTGCCGAGCCGGGCTGTTTTGATAGAGCCAAGTGGCTCCTGCAATCTGCCAGCCAGAAGATGGGCAGGTCAGATTTACTTCTGGGGAAGAGGGCCGGTAGTTTGTGTTTGGGGGCCTGAGGCTGGGAGTGGCCGGCTGGCTCCTGAAAATGCACGATACTCAGGATGGTTCCCAGATGAAAGGTGGCACCAGTGCCGAGTCGGGCTGGTTTGATAGAGCCAAGTGGCTCCTGCAATCTGCCAGCCAGAAGATGGGCAGGTCAGTTTTACTTCCAGGGAAAAGGGGCGTGGTATATGTTTGGGCGCCTTTGGATGGGAGTGGCCGGCTGGCTCCTGAAAATCCACGCCGCGCAGGATGGTTCCCAGACCCAAGGTGGCACCAGTGCCGAGTTGGGCTGGTTTGATAGAGCCAAGTGGCTCCTGCAATCTGCCAGCCAGAAGATGGACAGGTCAGTTTTACTTCGAGGGAAAAGGGCCGTAGATTTTGTTTGGGGGCCTGTGGCTGGGAGTGGCCGCCTGGCTCCTGAAAATCCACGATACGCAGGATGGTTCCCAGATGAAAGGTGGCACCAGTGCCGAGTCGGGCTGGATTGATAGAGCCAAGTGGCTCCTGCAATCTGCCAGCCAGATGATTGGCAGGTCTGTTTTACTTCCAGGGAAAAGGGCCGTAGTTTGTGTTTGGGGGCCTGTGGCTGAGAATGGCCGGCTGGCTCCTTAAAATCCACGCCGCGCATGATGGTTCCCAGACCCAAGGTGGCACCAGTGCCGAGTTGGGCTGGTTTGATAGAGCCATGTGGCTCCTGCAATCTGCCAGCAAGAAGCGGGCTCTGTGAGTTATGTTTGCCAGGGAAAAAGGCCGTAGTTTGTGTTTGGGGGCCTGTGGCTGGGAGTGGCCGGCTGGCTCCTGAAAATACACGATACGTAGGATGGTTCCCTGACTCAAAGGGGCACCAGTGCCAAGTCGGGCTGGTGTGATAGTACCGCGTGGCTCCTGCAATCTGCCAGCCAGAAGATTGGCAGGTCTGTTTTACTTCCAGGGAAAAGGGCCGTAGTTTGTGTTTGGGGGCCTGTGGCGGGGAATGGCCGGCTGGCTCCTTAAAATCCACGCCCCACATTATTGTTCCCAGACCCAAGGTGGCACCAGTGCCGAGTTGGGCTGGTTTGATAGAGCCAAGTGGCTCCTGCAATCTGCCAGCCAGAACCGGGTGGGTGAGTTTTGTTTGCCAGGGAAAAGGGCCGTGGTTTGTTTTCGGGGCCTGTGGCTGGGAGTGGACGGCTGGCTCCTGAAAATCCGCGCCGCGCAGGATGGTTCCCAGACCCAAGGGGGCACCAGTGCCGAGTCCGGCTGGTTTGATAGAGCCAAGTGGCTCCTGCAATCTGCCAGCCAGAAGATGGGCAGGTCAGTTTTCCTTCCTGGGAAAAGGGCCGTAGATTTTGTTTGGGGGCCTGTGGCTGGGAGTGGCCGGCTGGCTCCTGAAAATCCATGATACGCAGGATGGTTTCCAGACCCAGGGGGCCCCAGTGCCAAATCGGGCTGTTTTGATAGAGCCAAGTGGCTCCTGCAATCTGCCAGCCAGAAGATGGGCAGGTCTGTTTTACTTCCAGGGAAAAGGGCCATAGTTTGTGTTTGGGGGCCTGTGGCGGGGAATGGCCGGCTGGCTCCTTAAAATCCACGCCCCACATTATTGTTTCCAGACCCAAGGTGGCACCAGTGCCGAGTCGGGCTGGTTTGATAGAGCCAAGTGTCTCCTGCAATCTGCCAGCCAGAAGCGGGGTGTGTGAGTTTTGTTTGCCAGGGAAAAAGGCCGTAGTTTGTGTTTGGGGGCCTGTGGCTGGGAGTGGCCGGCTGGCTCCTGAAAATCCACGATACGCAGGATGGTTCCCAGATGAAAAGTGGCACCACTGCCGAGTCGGGCTGGTTTGATAGAGCCAAGTGTCTCCTGCAATCTGCCAGCCAGAAGCGGGGTGTGTGAGTTTTGTTTGCCAGGGAAAAAGGCCGTAGTTTGTGTTTGGGGGCCTGTGGCTCGGAGTGGCCGGCTGGCTCCTGAAAATCCACGATACGCAGGATGGTTCCCAAATGAAAGGTGGCACCACTGCCGAGTCGGGCTGGTTTGATAGAGCCAAGTGGCTCCTGCAATCTGCCAGCCAGAAGATGGGCAGGTCAGTTTTACTTCCAGGGAAAAGGGCCGTGGTATATGTTTGGGGGCCTGTGGATGGGAGTGGCCGGCTGGCTCCTGAAAATCCACGCCGCGCAGGATGGTTCCCAGACCCAAGGTGGCACCAGTGCCGAGTTGGGCTGGTTTGATAGAGCCAAGTGGCTCCTGCAATCTGCCAGCCAGAAGATGGGCAGGTCAGTTTTACTTCCAGGGAAATGGGCCGTAGTTTGTGTTTGGGGGCCTGTGGCTGGGAGTGGCCGACGGGCTCCTGAAAACCCATGCCGCGCTGGATGGTTCCCAAATGAAAAAAATGGCACCAGTGCCAAGTTGGGCTGGTTTGATAGTACCGCGTGGCTCCTGCAATCTGACATCCAGAAGATGGGCATGTCTGTTTTACTTCCAGGGAAAAGGGCCGTAGTTTGTGTTTGGGGCCCTGTGGCTGGGAATGGCCGGCTGGCTCCTTAAAATCCACGCCGCGCATGATGGTTCCCAGATCCAAGGTGGCACCAGTGGCGAGTTGGGCTGGTTTGATAGAGCCAAGTGGCTCCTGCAATCTGTCAGCCAGAAGCGGGGTCGCTGACTTTTGTTTGCCAGGGAAAAAGGCCGTGGTTTTTTATCCGGGGCCTGTGGCCTTGAATGGCCGGCTGGTTCCTTAAAATCCACGCCGCGTAGTATGGTTCCCCGATGAAAGGTGGCACCAGTGCCGAGTCGGGCTGTTTTGATAGAGCCAAGTGGCTCCTGCAATCTGCCAGCCAGATGATGTGCAGGTCAGTTTTACTTCCAGGGAAGAGGGCCGGTAGTTTGTGTTTGGGGGCCTGAGGCTGGGAGTGGCCGGCTGGCTCCTGAAAATGCACGATACTCAGGATGGTTCCCAGATGAAAGGTGGCACCAGTGCCGAGTCGGGCTGGTTTGATAGAGCCAAGTGGCTCCTGCAATCTGCCAGCCAGAAGATGGGCAGGTCAGTTTTACTTCGAGGGAAAAGGGCCGTAGTTTGTGTTTGGGGGCCTGTGGCTGGGAGTCGCCGCCTGGCTCCTGAAAATCCACGATACGCAGGATGGTTCCCAGATGAAAGGTGGCACCACTGCCGAGTCGGGCTGGATTGATAGAGCCAAGTGGCTCCTGCAATCTGCCAGCCAGAAGATGGGCAGGTCTGTTTTACTTCCAGGGAAAAGGGCCGTAGTTTGTGTTTGGGGGCCTGTGGCTGAGAATGGCCGGCTGGCTCCTTAAAATCCACGCCGCGCATGATGGTTCCCAGACCCAAGGTGGCACCAGTGCCGAGTTGGGCTGGTTTGATAGAGCCATGTGGCTCCTGCAATCTGCCAGCCAGAAGCGGGCTGTGTGAGTTATGTTTGCCAGGGAAAAAGGCCGTAGTTTGTGTTTGGGGGCCTGTGGCTGGGAGTGGCCGGCTGGCTCCTGAAAATACACGATACGTAGGATGGTTCCCTGACTCAAAGGGGCACCAGTGCCAAGTCGGGCTGGTGTGATAGTACCGCGTGGCTCCTGCAATCTGCCAGCCAGAAGATGGGCAGGTCTGTTTTACTTCCAGGGAAAAGGGCCGTAGTTTGTGTTTGGGGGCCTGTGGCGGGGAATGGCCGGCTGGCTCCTTAAAATCCACGCCCCACATTATTGTTCCCAGACCCAAGGTGGCACCAGTGCCGAGTTGGGCTGGTTTGATAGAGCCAAGTGGCTCCTGCAATCTGCCAGCCAGAACCGGGTGGGTGAGTTTTGTTTGCCAGGGAAAAGGGCCGTGGTTTGTTTTCGGGGCCTGTGGCTGGGAGTGGACGGCTGGCTCCTGAAAATCCGCGCCGCGCAGGATGGTTCCCAGACCCAAGGGGGCACCAGTGCCGAGTCCGGCTGGTTTGATAGAGCCAAGTGGCTCCTGCAATCTGCCAGCCAGAAGATGGGCAGGTCAGTTTTCCTTCCTGGGAAAAGGGCCGTAGATTTTGTTTGGGGGCCTGTGGCTGGGAGTGGCCGGCTGGCTCCTGAAAATCCATGATACGCAGGATGGTTTCCAGACCCAGGGGGCCCCAGTGCCAAATCGGGCTGTTTTGATAGAGCCAAGTGGCTCCTGCAATCTGCCAGCCAGAAGATGGGCAGGTCTGTTTTACTTCCAGGGAAAAGGGCCATAGGTTGTGTTTGGGGGCCTGTGGCGGGGAATGGCCGGCTGGCTCCTTAAAATCCACGCCCCACATTATTGTTTCCAGACCCAAGGTGGCACCAGTGCCGAGTTGGGCTGGTTTGATAGAGCCAAGTGTCTCCTGCAATCTGCCAGCCAGAAGCGGGGTGTGTGAGTTTTGTTTGCCAGGGTAAAAGGCCGTAGTTTGTGTTTGGGGGCCTGTGGCTGGGAGTGGCCGGCTGGCTCCTGAAAATCCACGATACGCAGGATGGTTCCCAAATGAAAGGTGGCACCACTGCCGAGTCGGGCTGGTTTGATAGAGCCATGTGGCTCCTGCAATCTGCCAGCCAGAAGATGCCAGGTCTGTTTTACTTCCAGGGAAAAGGTCCGTAGTTTTTGTTTGGGGGCCTGTGGCGGGGAATGGCCGGCTGGCTCCTTAAAATCCACGCCGCGCATGATGGTTCCCAGACCCAAGGTGGCACCAGTGCCGAGTTGGGCTGGTTTGATAGAGCCAAGTGGCTCCTGCAATCTGCCAGCCAGAAGCGGGGTCGCTGAGTTTTGTTTGCCTGGGAAAAGGGCCGTGGTTTGTTTTCGGGGCCTGAGGCTGGGAGTGGCCAGGTGGCTCCTGAAAATCCATGCCGCGCAGAATGGTTCCCAGACCCAAGGGGGCACCAGTGCCGAGTCGGGCTGGTTTGATAGAGCCATGTGGCTCCTGCAGTCTCCCAGCCAGAAGATGGGCATGACTGTTTTACTTCCAGGGAAAAGGGCCGTAGTTTGTGTTTGGGGACCTGTGGCTGGGAGTGGCCGGCTGGCTCCTGAAAATCCACGATACGCAGGATGGTTCCCAAATGAAAAATGGCACCAGTGCCAAGTCGGACTGGTTTGATAGTACCAAGTACCTCCTGCAATCTGACATCCAGAAGATGGGCATGTCTGTTTTACTTCCAGGGAAAAGGGCCGTAGTTTTTGTTGGGGGCCTGAGGCTGGGAATGGCCGGCTGGCTCCTTAAAATCCACGCCGCTCATGATGGTTCCGAGACCCAAGGTGGCACCAGGTCCGAGTTGGGTTGGTTTGATAGAGCCATGTGGCTCCTGCAATCTGCCAGCCAGAAGATGGGCAGGTCAGTTTTACTTCCAGGGAAAAAGGCCGTAGTTTGTGTTTGGGGGCCTGTGGCTGGGAGTGGCCGGCTGGCTCCTGAAAATCCACGATACGCAGGATGGTTTCCAGACCCAAGGCGCCCCAGTGCCAAATCGGGCTGGTTTGATAGAGCCAAGTGGCTCCTGCAATCTGCCAGCCAGAAGATGGGCAGGTCAGTTTTACTTCCAGGGAAAAGGGCCGTAGTTTGTGTTTTGGGGCCTGTGGCTGGGAGTGGCCGGCTGGCTCCTGAAAACCCATGCCGCGCTGGATGGTTCCCAAATGAAAAAAATGGCACGAGTGCCAAGTCGGGCTGGTTTGATAGTACCGCGTGGCTCCTGCAATCTGACAGCCAGAAGATGGGCATGTCTGTTTTACTTCCAGGGAAAAGGGCCGTAGTTTGTGTTTGGGGCCCTGTGGCTGGGAATGGCCGGCTGGCTCCTTAAAATCCACGATACGCAGGATGGTTCCCAGATGAAAGGTGGCTCCAGTACCGAGTTGGGCTGGTGTGATAGAGCCATGTGGCTTCTGCAATCTGTCAGCCAGAAGCGGGGTCGCTGAGTTTTGTTTGCCAGGGAAAAAGGCCGTGATTTTTTTTCCGGGGCCTGTGGCCTTGAATGGCCGGCTGGTTCCTTAAAATCCCCGCCGCGCCGGATGGTTCCCAGATTAAAGGTGGCACCAGTGCCGAGTCGGGCTGCTTTGATAGAGCCAAGTGGCTCCTGCAATCTGCCAGCCAGATGATGGGCAGGTCTGTTTTACTTCCAGGGAAAAGGGCCGTAGTTTGTGTTTGGGGACCTGTGGCTGGCTGTGGCCGGCTGGCTCCTGAAAATCCACGATACGCAGGATGGTTCCCAGATGAAAGGTGGCACCAATGCCGAATCGGGCTGGTTTGATAGAACCAAGTGGCTCCTGCAATCTGACAGCCAGAAGATGGGCAGATCAGTTTTACTTGCAGGGAAAGGGGCCGTAGTTTTTATTTGGGGGCCTGAGGCTGGGAGTGGCCGGCTGGCTCCTGAAAATCCACGATACGCAAGATGCCTCTCAAATGAAAAGTGGCACCAGTGCCAAGTCGGGCTGGTTTGTTAGTACCAAGTTGCTCCTCCAATCTGTCAGCCAGAAGATGGGCAGGTCAGTTTTACTTCAGGGGAAAAGGGCCGTAGTTTGTGTTTGGGGGCATGTGGCTGGGAGTGGCCGACGGGCTCCTGAAAATCCACGATAGGCAGGATGGTTCCCAGATGAAAGGTGGCACCACTGCCTAGTTGGGCTGGTGTGATAGAGCCATGTGCCTCCTGCAATTTGTCAGCCAGAAGGCGGGCCGCTGAGATTTTCTTCCCGGGAAAATGGCCGTGGTATGTGTTTGGGGCCCTGTGGCTGAGAGTGGCCGGCTGGCTCCTGAAAATCCACGATACGCAGGATGGTTCCCAGATGAAAGGTGGCACCAGTGCAGAGTCGGGCTGGTTTGATAGAGCCAAGTGGCTCCTGCAATCTGCCAGCCAGAAGCGGGGTGGGTGAGTTTTGTTTGCCAGGGAAAAGGGCCGTGGTTTTATTTTCGGGGCCTGTGGCTGGGAGTGGCCGGCTGGCTCCTGAAAATCCACGATACGCAGGATGATTCCCAGACCAAAGGGGCACCAGTGCCGAGTCGGGATGGTTTGATAGAGCCAAGTGTCTCCTGCAATCTGCCAACCAGGAGCGGGGCGGGTCAGTTTTGTTTGCCAGGGAAAAGGGATGTGGTTTCTTTTGGGGGCCTGTGGCTGGGAGTGGCCGGCTGGCTCCTGAAAATCCACGATACGCAGGATGGTTCCCAGACCCAAAGGGGCACCAGTGCCAAGTCGGGCTGGTTTGATAGAGGCAAGTGGCTCCTGCAATCTGACAGCCAGAAGATGGGCAGGTCAGTTTTCCTTCCAGGGAAAAGGGCCGTGGTATGTGTTTGGGGGCCTGTGGCTGGGAGTGGCCATCTGGCACCTGAAAATCCACGATACGCAGGATAGTTCCCAGATGAAAGGTGGCACCAGTGCCGAGTCGGGCTGGTTTGATAGAGCCAAGTGGCTCCTGCAATCTGCCAGCCAGAAGATGGGCAGGTCAGTTTTCCTTCCAGGGAAAAGGGCCGTAGATTTTGTTTGGGGGCCTGTTGCTGGGAGTGGCCGGCTGGCACCTGAAAATCCACGATAAGCGGGATGGTTCCCAGATGAATGGTGGCACCAGTGCCAAGCCGGCTGGTTTGATAGGGCCAAGTTTCTCCTGCAATCTGCCAGCCAGGAGCGGGGTGCGTGACTTTTGTTTGCCAGGGAAAAGGGCCGTGGTTTGTTTTTGGGAGCCTGTGGCTCGGAATTGCCTGCTGGCTCCTGAAAATCCACGATACGCAGGATGGTTCCCTGATGAAAGTTGGCACCAGTGCTGAGTCGGGCTGGTTTGATAGCGCCATGTGGCTCCTGCAATCTGCCAGCCAGAAGCGGGGTGGGTGAGTTTTGTTTTGCAGGGAAAAGGCCCACAGTTTGTGTTTGGGGGCCTCTGGCTGGGAGTGGCCTGCTGGCTCCTGAAAATCCACGATACGCAGGATGATTCCCAGACCAAAGGGGCACCAGTGCCGAGTCGGGATGGTTTGATAGAGCCACGTGGCTCCTGCAATCTGCCAGCCAGAAGATGGACAGGTCAGTTTTACTTCCAGGGAAAAGGGCCGTAGTTTGTGTTTGGGGGCCTGTGGCTGGGAGTGGCCAGCTGGCTCCTGAAAATCCACGATACGCAGGATGGTTTCCAGACCCAAGGGGCCCCAGTGCCAAATCGGGCTGGTTTGATAGTACCAAGTAGCTCCTGCAATCTGCCAGCCAGAAGATGGGCAGGTCTGTTTTACTTCCAGGGAAAAGGGCCGTAGATTTTGTTTGGGGGCCTGTGGCTGGGAATGGCCGGCTGGCTCCTTAAAATCCACGCCGCGCATGATGGTTCCCAGACCCAAGGTGGCACCAGTGCCGAGTTGGGCTGGTTTGATAGAGCCAAGTGGCTCCTGCAATCTGCCAGCCAGAAGATGGGCAGATCAGTTTTACTTCCAGGGAAAAGGGCCGTAGTTTGTATTTGGGGGCCTGTGGCTGGGAATGGCCGACGCGCTCCTGAAAATCCACGATACGCAGGATGGTTCCCAGATGAATGGTGGCACCACTGCCGAGTTGGGCTGGTGTGATAGAGCCATGTGGCTCCTGCAATCTGTCAGCCAGAAGCGGGGTCGCTGACTTTTGTTTGCCACGGAAAAAGGCCGTGGATTTTTTTCCGGGCCCTGTGGCCTTGAATGGCCGGCTGGTTCCTTAAAATCCACGCCGCGCAGGATGGTTCCCAAATGAAAGGTGGCACCAGTGCCGAGCCGGGCTGTTTTGATAGAGCCAAGTGGCTCCTGCAATCTGCCAGCCAGAAGATGGGCAGGTCAGTTTTACTTCTGGGGAAGAGGGCCGGTAGTTTGTGTTTGGGGGCCTGAGGCTGGGAGTGGCCGGCAGGCTCCTGAAAATGCACGATACTCAGGATGGTTCCCAGATGAAAGGTGGCACCAATGCCGAGTCGGGCTGGTTTGATAGAGCCAAGTGGCTCCTGCAATCTGCCAGCCAGAAGATGGGCAGGTCAGTTTTACTTCCAGGGAAAAGGGCCGTAGTTTTTGTTCGTGGGCCTGTGGCTGGGAATGGCCGGCTGGATACTGAAAATCCACGATACGCAGGATGATTCCCAGACCCAAGGTGGCACCAGTGCCGAGTCGGGCTGGTTTGATAGAGCCACGTGGCTCCTGCAATCTGCCAGCCAGAAGATGGACAGGTCAGTTTTACTTCCAGGGAAAAGGGCCGTAGTTTGTGTTTGGGGGCCTGTGGCTGGGAATGGCCGGCTGGCTCCTGAAAATCCACGATACGCAGGATGGTTTCCAGACCCAAGGGGCCCCAGTGCCAAATCGGGCTGGTTTGATAGTACCAAGTAGCTCCTGCAATCTGCCAGCCAGAAGATGGGCAGGTCAGTTTTACTTCCAGGGAAAAGGGCCGTGGTATATGTTTGGGGGCCTGTGGATGGGAGTGGCCGCCTGGCTCCTGAAAATCCACGCCGCGCAGGATGGTTCCCAGACCCAAGGTGGCACCAGTGCCGAGTTGGGCTGGTTTGATAGAGCCAAGTGGCTCCTGCAATCTGCCAGCCAGAAGATGGGCAGGTCAGTTTTACTTCCAGGGAAAAGGGCCGTAGTTTTTGTTCGTGGGCCTGTGGCTGGGAATGGCCGGCTGGATACTGAAAATCCACGATACGCAGGATGATTCCCAGACCCAAGGTGGCACCAGTGCCGAGTCGGGCTGGTTTGATAGAGCCACGTGGCTCCTGCAATCTGCCAGCCAGAAGATGGACAGGTCAGTTTTACTTCCAGGGAAAAGGGCCGTAGTTTGTGTTTGGGGGCCTGTGGCTGGGAATGGCCGGCTGGCTCCTGAAAATCCACGATACGCAGGATGGTTTCCAGACCCAAGGGGCCCCAGTGCCAAATCGGGCTGGTTTGATAGTACCAAGTAGCTCCTGCAATCTGCCAGCCAGAAGATGGGCAGGTCAGTTTTACTTCGAGGGAAAAGGGCCGTAGTTTGTGTTTGGGGGCCTGTGGCTGGGAGTCGCCGCCTGGCTCCTGAAAATCCACGATACGCAGGATGGTTCCCAGATGAAAGGTGGCACCACTGCCGAGTCGGGCTGGATTGATAGAGCCAAGTGGCTCCTGCAATCTGCCAGCCAGAAGATGGGCAGGTCTGTTTTACTTCCAGGGAAAAGGGCCGTAGTTTGTGTTTGGGGGCCTGTGGCTGAGAATGGCCGGCTGGCTCCTTAAAATCCACGCCGCGCATGATGGTTCCCAGACCCAAGGTGGCACCAGTGCCGAGTTGGGCTGGTTTGATAGAGCCATGTGGCTCCTGCAATCTGCCAGCCAGAAGCGGGCTGTGTGAGTTATGTTTGCCAGGGAAAAAGGCCGTAGTTTGTGTTTGGGGGCCTGTGGCTGGGAGTGGCCGGCTGGCTCCTGAAAATACACGATACGTAGGATGGTTCCCTGACTCAAAGGGGCACCAGTGCCAAGTCGGGCTGGTGTGATAGTACCGCGTGGCTCCTGCAATCTGCCAGCCAGAAGATGGGCAGGTCTGTTTTACTTCCAGGGAAAAGGGCCGTAGTTTGTGTTTGGGGGCCTGTGGCGGGGAATGGCCGGCTGGCTCCTTAAAATCCACGCCCCACATTATTGTTCCCAGACCCAAGGTGGCACCAGTGCCGAGTTGGGCTGGTTTGATAGAGCCAAGTGGCTCCTGCAATCTGCCAGCCAGAACCGGGTGGGTGAGTTTTGTTTGCCAGGGAAAAGGGCCGTGGTTTGTTTTCGGGGCCTGTGGCTGGGAGTGGACGGCTGGCTCCTGAAAATCCGCGCCGCGCAGGATGGTTCCCAGACCCAAGGGGGCACCAGTGCCGAGTCCGGCTGGTTTGATAGAGCCAAGTGGCTCCTGCAATCTGCCAGCCAGAAGATGGGCAGGTCAGTTTTCCTTCCTGGGAAAAGGGCCGTAGATTTTGTTTGGGGGCCTGTTGCTGGGAGTGGCCGGCTGGCTCCTGAAAATCCATGATACGCAGGATGGTTTCCAGACCCAGGGGGCCCCAGTGCCAAATCGGGCTGTTTTGATAGAGCCAAGTGGCTCCTGCAATCTGCCAGCCAGAAGATGGGCAGGTCTGTTTTACTTCCAGGGAAAAGGGCCATAGGTTGTGTTTGGGGGCCTGTGGCGGGGAATGGCCGGCTGGCTCCTTAAAATCCACGCCCCACATTATTGTTTCCAGACCCAAGGTGGCACCAGTGCCGAGTTGGGCTGGTTTGATAGAGCCAAGTGTCTCCTGCAATCTGCCAGCCAGAAGCGGGGTGTGTGAGTTTTGTTTGCCAGGGTAAAAGGCCGTAGTTTGTGTTTGGGGGCCTGTGGCTGGGAGTGGCCGGCTGGCTCCTGAAAATCCACGATACGCAGGATGGTTCCCAAATGAAAGGTGGCACCACTGCCGAGTCGGGCTGGTTTGATAGAGCCATGTGGCTCCTGCAATCTGCCAGCCAGAAGATGCCAGGTCTGTTTTACTTCCAGGGAAAAGGTCCGTAGTTTTTGTTTGGGGGCCTGTGGCGGGGAATGGCCGGCTGGCTCCTTAAAATCCACGCCGCGCATGATGGTTCCCAGACCCAAGGTGGCACCAGTGCCGAGTTGGGCTGGTTTGATAGAGCCAAGTGGCTCCTGCAATCTGCCAGCCAGAAGCGGGGTCGCTGAGTTTTGTTTGCCTGGGAAAAGGGCCGTGGTTTGTTTTCGGGGCCTGAGGCTGGGAGTGGCCAGGTGGCTCCTGAAAATCCATGCCGCGCAGAATGGTTCCCAGACCCAAGGGGGCACCAGTGCCGAGTCGGGCTGGTTTGATAGAGCCATGTGGCTCCTGCAGTCTCCCAGCCAGAAGATGGGCATGACTGTTTTACTTCCAGGGAAAAGGGCCGTAGTTTGTGTTTGGGGACCTGTGGCTGGGAGTGGCCGGCTGGCTCCTGAAAATCCACGATACGCAGGATGGTTCCCAAATGAAAAATGGCACCAGTGCCAAGTCGGACTGGTTTGATAGTACCAAGTACCTCCTGCAATCTGACATCCAGAAGATGGGCATGTCTGTTTTACTTCCAGGGAAAAGGGCCGTAGTTTTTGTTGGGGGCCTGAGGCTGGGAATGGCCGGCTGGCTCCTTAAAATCCACGCCGCTCATGATGGTTCCGAGACCCAAGGTGGCACCAGGTCCGAGTTGGGTTGGTTTGATAGAGCCATGTGGCTCCTGCAATCTGCCAGCCAGAAGATGGGCAGGTCAGTTTTACTTCCAGGGAAAAAGGCCGTAGTTTGTGTTTGGGGGCCTGTGGCTGGGAGTGGCCGGCTGGCTCCTGAAAATCCACGATACGCAGGATGGTTTCCAGACCCAAGGCGCCCCAGTGCCAAATCGGGCTGGTTTGATAGAGCCAAGTGGCTCCTGCAATCTGCCAGCCAGAAGATGGGCAGGTCAGTTTTACTTCCAGGGAAAAGGGCCGTAGTTTGTGTTTTGGGGCCTGTGGCTGGGAGTGGCCGGCTGGCTCCTGAAAACCCATGCCGCGCTGGATGGTTCCCAAATGAAAAAAATGGCACGAGTGCCAAGTCGGGCTGGTTTGATAGTACCGCGTGGCTCCTGCAATCTGACAGCCAGAAGATGGGCATGTCTGTTTTACTTCCAGGGAAAAGGGCCGTAGTTTGTGTTTGGGGCCCTGTGGCTGGGAATGGCCGGCTGGCTCCTTAAAATCCACGATACGCAGGATGGTTCCCAGATGAAAGGTGGCTCCAGTACCGAGTTGGGCTGGTGTGATAGAGCCATGTGGCTTCTGCAATCTGTCAGCCAGAAGCGGGGTCGCTGAGTTTTGTTTGCCAGGGAAAAAGGCCGTGATTTTTTTTCCGGGGCCTGTGGCCTTGAATGGCCGGCTGGTTCCTTAAAATCCACGCCGCGCCGGATGGTTCCCAGATTAAAGGTGGCACCAGTGCCGAGTCGGGCTGCTTTGATAGAGCCAAGTGGCTCCTGCAATCTGCCAGCCAGATGATGGGCAGGTCTGTTTTACTTCCAGGGAAAAGGGCCGTAGTTTGTGTTTGGGGACCTGTGGCTGGCTGTGGCCGGCTGGCTCCTGAAAATCCACGATACGCAGGATGGTTCCCAGATGAAAGGTGGCACCAATGCCGAATCGGGCTGGTTTGATAGAACCAAGTGGCTCCTGCAATCTGACAGCCAGAAGATGGGCAGATCAGTTTTACTTGCAGGGAAAGGGGCCGTAGTTTTTATTTGGGGGCCTGAGGCTGGGAGTGGCCGGCTGGCTCCTGAAAATCCACGATACGCAAGATGCCTCTCAAATGAAAAGTGGCACCAGTGCCAAGTCAGGCTGGTTTGTTAGTACCAAGTTGCTCCTCCAATCTGTCAGCCAGAAGATGGGCAGGTCAGTTTTACTTCAGGGGAAAAGGGCCGTAGTTTGTGTTTGGGGGCATGTGGCTGGGAGTGGCCGACGGGCTCCTGAAAATCCACGATAGGCAGGATGGTTCCCAGATGAAAGGTGGCACCACTGCCTAGTTGGGCTGGTGTGATAGAGCCATGTGGCTCCTGCAATTTGTCAGCCAGAAGGCGGGCCGCTGAGATTTTCTTCCCGGGAAAATGGCCGTGGTATGTGTTTGGGGCCCTGTGGCTGAGAGTGGCCGGCTGGCTCCTGAAAATCCACGATACGCAGGATGGTTCCCAGATGAAAGGTGGCACCAGTGCAGAGTCGGGCTGGTTTGATAGAGCCAAGTGGCTCCTGCAATCTGCCAGCCAGAAGCGGGGTGGGTGAGTTTTGTTTGCCAGGGAAAAGGGCCGTGGTTTTATTTTCGGGGCCTGTGGCTGGGAGTGGCCGGCTGGCTCCTGAAAATCCACGATACGCAGGATGATTCCCAGACCAAAGGGGCACCAGTGCCGAGTCGGGATGGTTTGATAGAGCCAAGTGTCTCCTGCAATCTGCCAACCAGGAGCGGGGCGGGTCAGTTTTGTTTGCCAGGGAAAAGGGATGTGGTTTCTTTTGGGGGCCTGTGGCTGGGAGTGGCCGGCTGGCTCCTGAAAATCCACGATACGCAGGATGGTTCCCAGACCCAAAGGGGCACCAGTGCCAAGTCGGGCTGGTTTGATAGAGGCAAGTGGCTCCTGCAATCTGACAGCCAGAAGATGGGCAGGTCAGTTTTCCTTCCAGGGAAAAGGGCCGTGGTATGTGTTTGGGGGCCTGTGGCTGGGAGTGGCCATCTGGCACCTGAAAATCCACGATACGCAGGATAGTTCCCAGATGAAAGGTGGCACCAGTGCCGAGTCGGGCTGGTTTGATAGAGCCAAGTGGCTCCTGCAATCTGCCAGCCAGAAGATGGGCAGGTCAGTTTTCCTTCCAGGGAAAAGGGCCGTAGATTTTGTTTGGGGGCCTGTTGCTGGGAGTGGCCGGCTGGCACCTGAAAATCCACGATAAGCGGGATGGTTCCCAGATGAATGGTGGCACCAGTGCCAAGCCGGCTGGTTTGATAGGGCCAAGTTTCTCCTGCAATCTGCCAGCCAGGAGCGGGGTGCGTGACTTTTGTTTGCCAGGGAAAAGGGCCGTGGTTTGTTTTTGGGAGCCTGTGGCTCGGAATTGCCTGCTGGCTCCTGAAAATCCACGATACGCAGGATGGTTCCCTGATGAAAGTTGGCACCAGTGCTGAGTCGGGCTGGTTTGATAGCGCCATGTGGCTCCTGCAATCTGCCAGCCAGAAGCGGGGTGGGTGAGTTTTGTTTTGCAGGGAAAAGGCCCACAGTTTGTGTTTGGGGGCCTCTGGCTGGGAGTGGCCTGCTGGCTCCTGAAAATCCACGATACGCAGGATGATTCCCAGACCAAAGGGGCACCAGTGCCGAGTCGGGATGGTTTGATAGAGCCACGTGGCTCCTGCAATCTGCCAGCCAGAAGATGGACAGGTCAGTTTTACTTCCAGGGAAAAGGGCCGTAGTTTGTGTTTGGGGGCCTGTGGCTGGGAGTGGCCAGCTGGCTCCTGAAAATCCACGATACGCAGGATGGTTTCCAGACCCAAGGGGCCCCAGTGCCAAATCGGGCTGGTTTGATAGTACCAAGTAGCTCCTGCAATCTGCCAGCCAGAAGATGGGCAGGTCTGTTTTACTTCCAGGGAAAAGGGCCGTAGATTTTGTTTGGGGGCCTGTGGCTGGGAATGGCCGGCTGGCTCCTTAAAATCCACGCCGCGCATGATGGTTCCCAGACCCAAGGTGGCACCAGTGCCGAGTTGGGCTGGTTTGATAGAGCCAAGTGGCTCCTGCAATCTGCCAGCCAGAAGATGGGCAGATCAGTTTTACTTCCAGGGAAAAGGGCCGTAGTTTGTATTTGGGGGCCTGTGGCTGGGAATGGCCGACGCGCTCCTGAAAATCCACGATACGCAGGATGGTTCCCAGATGAATGGTGGCACCACTGCCGAGTTGGGCTGGTGTGATAGAGCCATGTGGCTCCTGCAATCTGTCAGCCAGAAGCGGGGTCGCTGACTTTTGTTTGCCACGGAAAAAGGCCGTGGATTTTTTTCCGGGCCCTGTGGCCTTGAATGGCCGGCTGGTTCCTTAAAATCCACGCCGCGCAGGATGGTTCCCAAATGAAAGGTGGCACCAGTGCCGAGCCGGGCTGTTTTGATAGAGCCAAGTGGCTCCTGCAATCTGCCAGCCAGAAGATGGGCAGGTCAGTTTTACTTCTGGGGAAGAGGGCCGGTAGTTTGTGTTTGGGGGCCTGAGGCTGGGAGTGGCCGGCTGGCTCCTGAAAATGCACGATACTCAGGATGGTTCCCAGATGAAAGGTGGCACCAATGCCGAGTCGGGCTGGTTTGATAGAGCCAAGTGGCTCCTGCAATCTGCCAGCCAGAAGATGGGCAGGTCAGTTTTACTTCCAGGGAAAAGGGCCGTAGTTTTTGTTCGTGGGCCTGTGGCTGGGAATGGCCGGCTGGATACTGAAAATCCACGATACGCAGGATGATTCCCAGACCCAAGGTGGCACCAGTGCCGAGTCGGGCTGGTTTGATAGAGCCACGTGGCTCCTGCAATCTGCCAGCCAGAAGATGGACAGGTCAGTTTTACTTCCAGGGAAAAGGGCCGTAGTTTGTGTTTGGGGGCCTGTGGCTGGGAATGGCCGGCTGGCTCCTGAAAATCCACGATACGCAGGATGGTTTCCAGACCCAAGGGGCCCCAGTGCCAAATCGGGCTGGTTTGATAGTACCAAGTAGCTCCTGCAATCTGCCAGCCAGAAGATGGGCAGGTCAGTTTTACTTCCAGGGAAAAGGGCCGTGGTATATGTTTGGGGGCCTGTGGATGGGAGTGGCCGCCTGGCTCCTGAAAATCCACGCCGCGCAGGATGGTTCCCAGACCCAAGGTGGCACCAGTGCCGAGTTGGGCTGGTTTGATAGAGCCAAGTGGCTCCTGCAATCTGCCAGCCAGAAGATGGGCAGGTCAGTTTTACTTCCAGGGAAAAGGGCCGTAGTTTGTGTTTGGGGTCCTGTGGCTGGGAATGGCCGGCTGGCTCCTTAAAATCCACGCCGCGCATGATGGTTCCCAGATCCAAGGTGGCACCAGTGCCGAGTTGGGCTGGTGTGATAGAGCCATGTGGTTCCTGCAATCTGTCAGCCAGAAGCGGGGTCGCTGACTTTTGTTTGCCAGGGAAAAAGGCCGTGGTTTTTTATCCGGGGCCTGTGGCCTTGAATGGCCGGCTGGTTCCTTAAAATCCACGCCGTGTAGTATGGTTCCCCGATGAAAGATGGCACCAGTGCCGAGTCGGGCTGTTTTGATAGAGCCAAGTGGCTCCTGCAATCTGCCAGCCAGATGATGTGCAGGTCAGTTTTACTTCCAGGGAAAAGGGCCGTAGTTTATTTTTGGGGACTTTTGGCTGGCTGTGGCCGGCTGGCTCCTTAAAATCCACGCCGCGCATGATGGTTCCCAGAGCCAAGGTGGCACCAGTGCCGAGTTGGGCTGGTTTGATAGAGCCATGTGGCTCCTGCAGTCTGCCAGCCAGAAGATGGGCAGGTCAGTTTTACTTCCAGGGAAAAGGGCCGTAGTTTGTGTTTGGGGACCTGTGGCTGGGAGTGGCCGGCTGGCTCCTGAAAATCCACGATACGCAGGATGGTTCCCAAATGAAAAATGGCACCAGTGCCAAGTCAGACTGGTTTGATAGTACCAAGTACCTCCTGCAATCTGACAGCCAGAAGATGGGCAGGTCTGTTTTACTTCCAGGGAAAAGGGCCGTAGTTTTTGTTGGGGGCCTGAGTCTGGGAATGGCCGGCTGGCTCCTTAAAATCCACGCCGCTCATGATGGTTCCGAGACCCAAGGTGGCACCAGGTCCGAGTTGGGTTGGTTTGATAGAGCCATGTGGCGCCTGCAATCTGCCAGCCAGAAGATGGGCAGGTCAGTTTTACTTCCAGGGAAAAGGGCCGTAGTTTGTGTTTGGGGGCCTGTGGCTGGGAGTGGCCGGCTGGCTCCTGAAAACCCATGCCGCGCTGGATGGTTCCCAAATGAAAAAAATGGCACCAGTGCCAAGTCGGGCTGGTTTGATAGTACCGCGTGGCTCCTGCAATCTGACAGCCAGAAGATGGGCATGTCTGTTTTACTTCCAGGGAAAAGGGCCGTAGTTTGTGTTTGGGGCCCTGTGGCTGGGAATGGCCGGCTGGCTCCTTAAAATCCACGCCGCGCATGATGGTTCCCAGATCCAAGGTGGCACCAGTGCCGAGTTGGGCTGGTTTGATAGAGCCAAGTGGCTCCTGCAATCTGTCAGCCAGAAGCGGGGTCGCTGACTTTTGTTTGCCAGGGAAAAAGGCCGTGGTTTTTTATCCGGGGCCTGTGGCCTTGAATGGCCGGCTGGTTCCTTAAAATCCACACCGCGTAGTATGGTTCCCCGATGAAAGGTGGCACCAGTGCCGAGTCGGGCTGTTTTGATAGAGCCAAGTGGCTCCTGCAATCTGCCAGCCAGATGATGTGCAGGTCAGTTTTACTTCCAGGGAAGAGGGCCGGTAGTTTGTGTTTGGGGGCCTGAGGCTGGGAGTGGCCGGCTGGCTCCTGAAAATGCACGATACTCAGGATGGTTCCCAGATGAAAGGTGGCACCAGTGCCGAGTCGGGCTGGTTTGATAGAGCCAAGTGGCTCCTGCAATCTGCCAGCCAGAAGATGGGCAGGTCAGTTTTACTTCGAGGGAAAAGGGCCGTAGTTTGTGTTTGGGGGCCTGTGGCTGGGAGTCGCCGCCTGGCTCCTGAAAATCCACGATACGCAGGATGGTTCCCAGATGAAAGGTGGCACCACTGCCGAGTCGGGCTGGATTGATAGAGCCAAGTGGCTCCTGCAATCTGCCAGCCAGAAGATGGGCAGGTCTGTTTTACTTCCAGGGAAAAGGGCCGTAGTTTGTGTTTGGGGGCCTGTGGCTGAGAATGGCCGGCTGGCTCCTTAAAATCCACGCCGCGCATGATGGTTCCCAGACCCAAGGTGGCACCAGTGCCGAGTTGGGCTGGTTTGATAGAGCCATGTGGCTCCTGCAATCTGCCAGCCAGAAGCGGGCTGTGTGAGTTATGTTTGCCAGGGAAAAAGGCCGTAGTTTGTGTTTGGGGGCCTGTGGCTGGGAGTGGCCGGCTGGCTCCTGAAAATACACGATACGTAGGATGGTTCCCTGACTCAAAGGGGCACCAGTGCCAAGTCGGGCTGGTGTGATAGTACCGCGTGGCTCCTGCAATCTGCCAGCCAGAAGATGGGCAGGTCTGTTTTACTTCCAGGGAAAAGGGCCGTAGTTTGTGTTTGGGGGCCTGTGGCGGGGAATGGCCGGCTGGCTCCTTAAAATCCACGCCCCACATTATTGTTCCCAGACCCAAGGTGGCACCAGTGCCGAGTTGGGCTGGTTTGATAGAGCCAAGTGGCTCCTGCAATTTGCCAGCCAGAACCGGGTGGGTGAGTTTTGTTTGCCAGGGAAAAGGGCCGTGGTTTGTTTTCGGGGCCTGTGGCTGGGAGTGGACGGCTGGCTCCTGAAAATCCGCGCCGCGCAGGATGGTTCCCAGACCCAAGGGGGCACCAGTGCCGAGTCCGGCTGGTTTGATAGAGCCATGTGGCTCCTGCAGTCTCCCAGCCAGAAGATGGGCATGTCTGTTTTACTTCCAGGGAAAAGGGCCGTAGTTTGTGTTTGGGGACCTGTGGCTGGGAGTGGCCGGCTGGCTCCTGAAAATCCACGATACGCAGGATGGTTCCCAAATGAAAAATGGCACCAGTGCCAAGTCGGACTGGTTTGATAGTACCAAGTACCTCCTGCAATCTGACAGCCAGAAGATGGGCAGGTCTGTTTTACTTCCAGGGAAAAGGGCCGTAGTTTTTGTTGGGGGCCTGAGGCTGGGAATGGCCGGCTGGCTCCTTAAAATCCACGCCGCTCATGATGGTTCCGAGACCCAAGGTGGCACCAGGTCCGAGTTGGGTTGGTTTGATAGAGCCATGTGGCTCCTGCAATCTGCCAGCCAGAAGATGGGCAGGTCAGTTTTACTTCCAGGGAAAAAGGCCGTAGTTTGTGTTTGGGGGCCTGTGGCTGGGAGTGGCCGACTGGCTCCTGAAAATCCACGATACGCAGGATGGTTTCCAGACCCAAGGCGCCCCAGTGCCAAATCGGGCTGGTTTGATAGAGCCAAGTGGCTCCTGCAATCTGCCAGCCAGAAGATGGGCAGGTCAGTTTTACTTCCAGGGAAAAGGGCCGTAGTTTGTGTTTGGGGGCCTGTGGCTGGGAGTGGCCGGCTGGCTCCTGAAAACCCATGCCGCGCTGGATGGTTCCCAAATGAAAAAAATGGCACCAGTGCCAAGTCGGGCTGGTTTGATAGTACCGCGTGGCTCCTGCAATCTGACAGCCAGAAGATGGGCATGTCTGTTTTACTTCCAGGGAAAAGGGCCGTAGTTTGTGTTTGGGGCCCTGTGGCTGGGAATGGCCGGCTGGCTCCTTAAAATCCACGCCGCGCATGATGGTTCCCAGATCCAAGGTGGCACCAGTGCCGAGTTGGGCTGGTTTGATAGAGCCAAGTGGCTCCTGCAATCTGTCAGCCAGAAGCGGGGTCGCTGACTTTTGTTTGCCAGGGAAAAGGGCCGTGGTTTGTTTTCGGGGCCTGTGGCTGGGAGTGGACGGCTGGCTCCTGAAAATCCGCGCCGCGCAGGATGGTTCCCAGACCCAAGGGGGCACCAGTGCCGAGTCCGGCTGGTTTGATAGAGCCATGTGGCTCCTGCAGTCTCCCAGCCAGAAGATGGGCATGTCTGTTTTACTTCCAGGGAAAAGGGCCGTAGTTTGTGTTTGGGGACCTGTGGCTGGGAGTGGCCGGCTGGCTCCTGAAAATCCACGATACGCAGGATGGTTCCCAAATGAAAAATGGCACCAGTGCCAAGTCGGACTGGTTTGATAGTACCAAGTACCTCCTGCAATCTGCCAGCCAGAAGATGGGCAGGTCTGTTTTACTTCCAGGGAAAAGGGCCGTAGTTTTTGTTGGGGGCCTGAGGCTGGGAATGGCCGGCTGGCTCCTTAAAATCCACGCCGCTCATGATGGTTCCGAGACCCAAGGTGGCACCAGGTCCGAGTTGGGTTGGTTTGATAGAGCCATGTGGCTCCTGCAATCTGCCAGCCAGAAGATGGGCAGGTCAGTTTTACTTCCAGGGAAAAAGGCCGTAGTTTGTGTTTGGGGGCCTGTGGCTGGGAGTGGCCGGCTGGCTCCTGAAAATCCACGATACGCAGGATGGTTTCCAGACCCAAGGCGCCCCAGTGCCAAATCGGGCTGGTTTGATAGAGCCAAGTGGCTCCTGCAATCTGCCAGCCAGAAGATGGGCAGGTCAGTTTTACTTCCAGGGAAAAGGGCCGTAGTTTGTGTTTGGGGGCCTGTGGCTGGGAGTGGCCGGCTGGCTCCTGAAAACCCATGCCGCGCTGGATGGTTCCCAAATGAAAAAAATGGCACGAGTGCCAAGTCGGGCTGGTTTGATAGTACCGCGTGGCTCCTGCAATCTGACAGCCAGAAGATGGGCATGTCTGTTTTACTTCCAGGGAAAAGGGCCGTAGTTTGTGTTTGGGGCCCTGTGGCTGGGAATGGCCGGCTGGCTCCTTAAAATCCACGATATGCAGGATGGTTCCCAGATGAAAGGTGGCTCCAGTACCGAGTTGGGCTGGTGTGATAGAGCCATGTGGCTTCTGCAATCTGTCAGCCAGAAGCGGGGTCGCTGAGTTTTGTTTGCCAGGGAAAAAGGCCGTGATTTTTTTTCCGGGGCCTGTGGCCTTGAATGGCCGGCTGGTTCCTTAAAATCCACGCCGCGCCGGATGGTTCCCAGATTAAAGGTGGCACCAGTGCCGAGTCGGGCTGCTTTGATAGAGCCAAGTGGCTCCTGCAATCTGACAGCCAGAAGATGGGCAGATCAGTTTTACTTGCAGGGAAAGGGGCCGTAGTTTTTATTTGGGGGCCTGAGGCTGGGAGTGGCCGGCTGGCTCCTGAAAATCCACGATACGCAAGATGCCTCTCAAATGAAAAGTGGCACCAGTGCCAAGTCGGGCTGGTTTGTTAGTACCAAGTTGCTCCTCCAATCTGTCAGCCAGAAGATGGGCAGGTCAGTTTTACTTCAGGGGAAAAGGGCCGTAGTTTGTGTTTGGGGGCCTGTGGCTGGGAGTGGCCGACGGGCTCCTGAAAATCCACGATACGCAGGATGGTTCCCAGATGAAAGGTGGCACCACTGCCTAGTTGGGCTGGTGTGATAGAGCCATGTGGCTCCTGCAATTTGTCAGCCAGAAGGCGGGCCGCTGAGATTTTCTTCCCGGGAAAATGGCCGTGGTATGTGTTTGGGGCCCTGTGGCTGAGAGTGGCCGGCTGGCTCCTGAAAATCCACGATACGCAGGATGGTTCCCAGATGAAAGGTGGCACCAGTGCAGAGTCGGGCTGGTTTGATAGAGCCAAGTGGCTCCTGCAATCTGCCAGCCAGAAGCGGGGTGGGTGAGTTTTGTTTGCCAGGGAAAAGGGCCGTGGTTTTATTTTCGGGGCCTGTGGCTGGGAGTGGCCGGCTGGCTCCTGAAAATCCACGATACGCAGGATGATTCCCAGACCAAAGGGGCACCAGTGCCGAGTCGGGATGGTTTGATAGAGCCAAGTGTCTCCTGCAATCTGCCAACCAGGAGCGGGGCGGGTCAGTTTTGTTTGCCAGGGAAAAGGGATGTGGTTTCTTTTGGGGGCCTGTGGCTGGGAGTGGCCGGCTGGCTCCTGAAAATCCACGATACGTAGGATGGTTCCCAGACCCAAAGGGGCACCAGTGCCAAGTCGGGCTGGTTTGATAGAGGCAAGTGGCTCCTGCAATCTGACAGCCAGAAGATGGGCAGGTCAGTTTTCCTTCCAGGGAAAAGGGCCGTGGTATGTGTTTGGGGGCCTGTGGCTGGGAGTGGCCATCTGGCACCTGAAAATCCACGATACGCAGGATAGTTCCCAGATGAAAGGTGGCACCAGTGCCGACTCGGGCTGGTTTGATAGAGCCAAGTGGCTCCTGCAATCTGCCAGCCAGAAGATGGGCAGGTCAGTTTTCCTTCCAGGGAAAAGGGCCGTAGATTTTGTTTGGGGGCCTGTTGCTGGGAGTGGCCGGCTGGCACCTGAAAATCCACGATAAGCGGGATGGTTCCCAGATGAATGGTGGCACCAGTGCCAAGCCGGCTGGTTTGATAGGGCCAAGTGTCTCCTGCAATCTGCCAGCCAGGAGCGGGGTGCGTGAGTTTTGTTTGCCAGGGAAAAGGGCCGTGGTTTGTTTTCGGGAGCCTGTGGCTCGGAATTGCCTGCTGGCTCCTGAAAATCCACGATACGCAGGATGGTTCCCTGATGAAAGTTGGCACCAGTGCTGAGTCGGGCTGGTTTGATAGCGCCATGTGGCTCCTGCAATCTGCCAGCCAGAAGCGGGGTGGGTGAGTTTTGTTTTGCAGGGAAAAGGCCCACAGTTTGTGTTTGGGGGCCTCTGGCTGGGAGTGGCCTGCTGGCTCCTGAAAATCCACGATACGCAGGATGATTCCCAGACCAAAGGGGCACCAGTGCCGAGTCGGGATGGTTTGATAGAGCCACGTGGCTCCTGCAATCTGCCAGCCAGAAGATGGACAGGTCAGTTTTACTTCCAGGGAAAAGGGCCGTAGTTTGTGTTTGGGGGCCTGTGGCTGGGAGTGGCCAGCTGGCTCCTGAAAATCCACGATACGCAGGATGGTTTCCAGACCCAAGGGGCCCCAGTGCCAAATCGGGCTGGTTTGATAGTACCAAGTAGCTCCTGCAATCTGCCAGCCAGAAGATGGGCAGGTCTGTTTTACTTCCAGGGAAAAGGGCCGTAGATTTTGTTTGGGGGCCTGTGGCTGGGAATGGCCGGCTGGCTCCTTAAAATCCACGCCCCGCATGATGGTTCCCAGACCCAAGGTGGCACCAGTGCCGAGTTGGGCTGGTTTGATAGAGCCAAGTGGCTCCTGCAATCTGCCAGCCAGAAGATGGGCAGATCAGTTTTACTTCCAGGGAAAAGGGCCGTAGTTTGTGTTTGGGGGCCTGTGGCTGGGAATGGCCGACGCGCTCCTGAAAATCCACGATACGCAGGATGGTTCCCAGATGAATGGTGGCACCACTGCCGAGTTGGGCTGGTGTGATAGAGCCATGTGGCTCCTGCAATCTGTCAGCCAGAAGCGGGGTCGCTGACTTTTGTTTGCCAGGGAAAAAGGCCGTGGATTTTTTTCCGGGCCCTGTGGCCTTGAATGGCCGGCTGGTTCCTTAAAATCCACGCCGCGCAGGATGGTTCCCAAATGAAAGGTGGCACCAGTGCCGAGCCGGGCTGTTTTGATAGAGCCAAGTGGCTCCTGCAATCTGCCAGCCAGAAGATGGGCACGTCAGTTTTACTTCTGGGGAAGAGGGCCGGTAGTTTGTGTTTAGGGGCCTGAGGCTGGGAGTGGCCGGCTGGCTCCTGAAAATGCACGATACTCAGGATGGTTCCCAGATGAAAGGTGGCACCAGTGCCGAGTCGGGCTGGTTTGATAGAGCCAAGTGGCTCCTGCAATCTGCCAGCCAGAAGATGGGCAGGTCAGTTTTACTTCCAGGGAAAAGGGCCGTAGTTTTTGTTCGTGGGCCTGTGGCTGGGAATGGCCGGCTGGATACTGAAAATCCACGATACGCAGGATGATTCCCAGACCCAAGGTGGCACCAGTACCGAGTCGGGCTGGTTTGATAGAGCCACGTGGCTCCTGCAATCTGCCAGCCAGAAGATGGACAGGTCAGTTTTACTTCCAGGGAAAAGGGCCGTAGTTTGTGTTTGGGGGCCTGTGGCTGGGAATGGCCGGCTGGCTCCTGAAAATCCACGATACGCAGGATGGTTTCCAGACCCAAGGGGCCCCAGTGCCAAATCGGGCTGGTTTGATAGTACCAAGTAGCTCCTGCAATCTGCCAGCCAGAAGATGGGCAGGTCAGTTTTACTTCCAGGGAAAAGGGCCGTGGTATATGTTTGGGGGCCTGTGGATGGGAGTGGCCGCCTGGCTCCTGAAAATCCACGCCGCGCAGGATGGTTCCCAGACCCAAGGTGGCACCAGTGCCGAGTTGGGCTGGTTTGATAGAGCCAAGTGGCTCCTGCAATCTGCCAGCCAGAAGATGGGCAGGTCAGTTTTACTTCCAGGGAAAAGGGCCGTAGTTTGTGTTTGGGGGCCTGTGGCTGGGAGTGGCCGGCTGGCTCCTGAAAACCCATGCCGCGCTGGATGGTTCCCAAATGAAAAAAATGGCACCAGTGCCAAGTTGGGCTGGTTTGATAGTACCGCGTGGCTCCTGCAATCTGACATCCAGAAGATGGGCATGTCTGTTTTACTTCCAGGGAAAAGGGCCGTAGTTTGTGTTTGGGGTCCCGTGGCTGGGAATGGCCGGCTGGCTCCTTAAAATCCACGCCGCGCATGATGGTTCCCAGATCCAAGGTGGCACCAGTGCCGAGTTGGGCTGGTGTGATAGAGCCATGTGGTTCCTGCAATCTGTCAGCCAGAAGCGGGGTCGCTGACTTTTGTTTGCCAGGGAAAAAGGCCGTGGTTTTTTATCCGGGGCCTGTGGCCTTGAATGGCCGGCTGGTTCCTTAAAATCCACGCCGTGTAGTATGGTTCCCCGATGAAAGATGGCACCAGTGCCGAGTCGGGCTGTTTTGATAGAGCCAAGTGGCTCCTGCAATCTGCCAGCCAGATGATGTGCAGGTCAGTTTTACTTCCAGGGAAAAGGGCCGTAGTTTATTTTTGGGGACCTTTGGCTGGGAGTGGCCGGCTGGCTCCTTAAAATCCACGCCGCGCATGATGGTTCCCTGAGCCAAGGTGGCACCAGTGCCGAGTTGGGCTGGTTTGATAGAGCCATGTGGCTCCTGCAGTCTGCCAGCCAGAAGATGGGCAGGTCAGTTTTACTTCCAGGGAAAAGGGCCGTAGTTTGTGTTTGGGGACCTGTGGCTGGGAGTGGCCGGCTGGCTCCTGAAAATCCACGATACGCAGGATGGTTCCCAAATGAAAAATGGCACCAGTGCCAAGTCAGACTGGTTTGATAGTACCAAGTACCTCCTGCAATCTGACAGCCAGAAGATGGGCAGGTCTGTTTTACTTCCAGGGAAAAGGGCCGTAGTTTTTGTTGGGGGCCTGAGTCTGGGAATGGCCGGCTGGCTCCTTAAAATCCACGCCGCTCATGATGGTTCCGAGACCCAAGGTGGCACCAGGTCCGAGTTGGGTTGGCTTGATAGAGCCATGTGGCTCCTGCAATCTGCCAGCCAGAAGATGGGCAGGTCAGTTTTACTTCCAGGGAAAAGGGCCGTAGTTTGTGTTTGGGGGCCTGTGGCTGGGAGTGGCCGGCTGGCTCCTGAAAATCCACGCCGCGCAGGATGGTTTCCAGACCCAAGGTGGCACCAGTGCCAAATCGGGCTGGTTTGATAGAGCCAAGTGGCTCCTGCAATCTGCCAGCCAGAAGATGGGCAGGTCAGTTTTACTTCCAGGGAAAAGGGCCGTAGTTTGTGTTTGGGGGCCTGTGGCTGGGAGTGGCCGGCTGGCTCCTGAAAACCCATGCCGTGCTGGATGGTTCCCAAATGAAAAAAATGGCACCAGTGCCAAGTCGGGCTGGTTTGATAGTACCGCGTGGCTCCTGCAATCTGACAGCCAGAAGATGGGCATGTCTGTTTTACTTCCAGGGAAAAGGGCCGTAGTTTGTGTTTGGGGCCCTGTGGCTGGGAATGGCCGGCTGGCTCCTTAAAATCCACGATACGCAGGATGGTTCCCAGATGAAAGGTGGCTCCAGTACCGAGTTGGGCTGGTGTGATAGAGCCATGTGGTTCCTGCAATCTCTCAGCCAGAAGCGGGGTCGCTGAGTTTTGTTTGCCAGGGGAAAAGGCCGTGGTTTTTTATCCGGGGCCTGTGGCCTTGAATGGCCGGCTGGTTCCTTAAAATCCACGCAGCGCAGGATGGTTCCCAGATGAAAGGTGGCACCAGTGCCGAGTCGGGCTGGTTTGATAGAGCCAAGTGGCTCCTGCAATCTGCCAGCCAGAAGATGGGCAGGTCAGTTTTCCTTCCAGGGAAAAGGGCTCTAGTTTTTGTTTGGGGGCCTGTGGCTGGGAGTGGCCGGCTGGCACCTGAAAATCCACGATAAGCGGGATGGTTCCCAGATGAATGGTGGCACCAGTGCCAAGCCGGCTGGTTTTATAGAGCCAAGTGTCTCCTGCAATCTGCCAGCCAGGAGCGGGGTGCGTGATTTTTGTTTGCCAGGGAAAAGGGCCGTGGTTTGTTTTCGGGAGCCTGTGGCTCGGAATTGCCTGCTGGCTCCTGAAAATCCACGATACGCAGGATGATTCCCAGACCAAAGGGGCACCAGTGCCGAGTCGGGCTGGTTTGATAGAGCCAAGTGGCTCCTGCAATCTGCAAGCCCGAAGATGGACAGGTCAGGTTTACTTCCAGGGAAAAGGGCCGTAGTTTGTGTTTGGGGGCCTGTGGCTGGGAGTGGCCGGCTGGCTCCTGAAAATCCACGATACGCAAGATGCCTCCCAAATGAAAAATGGCACCAGTGCCAAGTCGGGCTGGTTTGATTGTACCAAGTTGCTCCTCCAATCTGCCAGCCAGAAGATGGGCAGGTCAGTTTTACTTCCAGGGAAAAGGGCCGTAGTTTGTGTTTGGGGGCCTGTGGCTGGGAGTGGCCGGCTGGCTCCTGAAAATCCACGATACGCAGGATGGTTCCCAGATGAAAGGTGGCACCACTGCCGAGTTGGGCTGGTGTGATAGAGCCATGTGGCTCCTGCAATCTGTCAGCCAGAAGCGGGGTCGCTGAGTTTTGTTTGCCCGGGAAAAAGGCCGTGATTTTTTTTCCGGCGCCTGTGGCCTTGAATGGCCGGCTGGTTCCTTAAAATCCACGCCGCGCAGGATGGCTCCCAGATTAAAGGTGGCACCAGTGCCGAGTCGGGCTGTTTTGATAGAGCCAAGTGGCTCCTGCAATCTGCCAGCCAGATGATGTGCAGGTCTGTTTTACTTCCAGGGAAAAGGGCCGTAGTTTGTTTTTGGGGACCTGTGGCTGGGAGTGGCCGGCTGGCTCCTGAAAATCCACGATACGCAGGATGGTTCCCAGATGAAAGGTGGCACCAGTGCCAAGTCGGGCTGGTTTGATAGTACCGAGTGGCTCCTGCAATCTGCCAGCCAGAAGGCGGGCCGCTGAGATTTTCTTCCTGGGAAAATGGCCGTGGTATGTGTTTGGGGCCCTGTGGCTGAGAGTGGCTGGCTGGCTCCTGAAAATCCACGACACGCAGGATGGTTCCCAGATGAAAGGTGGCACCTGGGCCGAGTCGGGCTGGTTTGATAGAGCCAAGTGTCTCCTGCAATCTGCCAGCCTGATGATGGGGAGGTCAGTTTGACTTCCAGGGAAATGGGTCGTAGCTTTTGTTCGGGGGCCTGTGGCTGGGAGTGTCCGGCTGGCTCCTGAAAATCCACGATACGCATGATGGTTCCCAGATGAAAGGTGGCACCAGTGCCGAGTCGGGCTGGTTTGATAGAGCCAAGTGGCTCCTGCAATCTGACAGCCAGAAGATGGGCAGATCAGTTTTACTTGCAGGGAAAGGGGCCGTAGTTTGTATTTGGGGGCCTGTGGCTGGGAGTGGCCGACGCGCTCCTGAAAATCCACGATACGCAGGATGGTTCCCAGATGAAAGGTGGCACCACTGCCGAGTAGGGCTGGTGTGATAGAGCCATGTGGCTCCTGCAATCTGTCAGCCAGAAGCGGGGTCGCTGACTTTTGTTTGCCAGGGAAAAAGGCCGTGGATTTTTTTCCGGGCCCTGTGGCCTTGAATGGCCGGCTGGTTCTTTAAAATCCACGCCGCGCAGGAAGGTTCCCAGATGAAAGGTGGCACCAGTGCCGAGCCGGGCTGTTTTGATAGAGCCAAGTGGCTCCTGCAATCTGCCAGCCAGAAGATGGGCAGGTCAGTTTTACTTCTGGGGAAGAGGGCCGGTAGTTTGTGTTTGGGGGCCTGAGGCTGGGAGTGGCCGGCTGGCTCCTGAAAATGCACGATACTCAGGATGGTTCCCAGATGAAAGGTGGCACCAGTGCCGAGTCGGGCTGGTTTGATAGAGCCAAGTGGCTCCTGCAATCTGCCAGCCAGAAGATGGACAGGTCAGTTTTACTTCCAGGGAAAAGGGCCGTAGTTTGTGTTTGGGGGCCTGTGGCTGGGAGTGGCCGGCTGGCTCCTGAAAACCCATGCCGCGCTGGATGGTTCCCAAATGAAAAAAATGGCACCAGTGCCAAGTCGGGCTGGTTTGATAGTACCAAGTGGCTCCTGCAATCTGACAGCCAGAAGATGGGCATGTCTGTTTTACTTCCAGGGAAAAGGGCCGTAGTTTGTGTTTGGGGGCCTGTGGCTGGGAATGGCAGGCTGGCTCCTTAAAATCCACGCCGCGCATGATGGTTCCCAGATCCAAGGTGGCACCAGTGCCGAGTTGGGCTGGTGTGATAGAGCCATGTGGCTCCTGCAATTTGTCAGCCAGAAGGCGGGCCGCTGAGATTTTCTTCCCGGGAAAATGGCCGTGGTATGTGTTTGGGGCCCTGTGGCTGAGAGTGGCCGGCTGGCTCCTGAAAATCCACGATACGCAGGATGGTTCCCAGATGAAAGGTGGCACCAGTGCAGAGTCGGGCTGGTTTGATAGAGCCAAGTGGCTCCTGCAATCTGCCAGCCAGAAGCGGGGTGGGTGAGTTTTGTTTGCCAGGGAAAAGGGCCGTGGTTTTATTTTCGGGGCCTGTGGCTGGGAGTGGCCGGCTGGCTCCTGAAAATCCACGATACGCAGGATGATTCCCAGACCAAAGGGGCACCAGTGCCGAGTCGGGATGGTTTGATAGAGCCAAGTGTCTCCTGCAATCTGCCAACCAGGAGCGGGGCGGGTCAGTTTTGTTTGCCAGGGAAAAGGGATGTGGTTTCTTTTGGGGGCCTGTGGCTGGGAGTGGCCGGCTGGCTCCTGAAAATCCACGATACGTAGGATGGTTCCCAGACCCAAAGGGGCACCAGTGCCAAGTCGGGCTGGTTTGATAGAGGCAAGTGGCTCCTGCAATCTGACAGCCAGAAGATGGGCAGGTCAGTTTTCCTTCCAGGGAAAAGGGCCGTGGTATGTGTTTGGGGGCCTGTGGCTGGGAGTGGCCATCTGGCACCTGAAAATCCACGATACGCAGGATAGTTCCCAGATGAAAGGTGGCACCAGTGCCGACTCGGGCTGGTTTGATAGAGCCAAGTGGCTCCTGCAATCTGCCAGCCAGAAGATGGGCAGGTCAGTTTTCCTTCCAGGGAAAAGGGCCGTAGATTTTGTTTGGGGGCCTGTTGCTGGGAGTGGCCGGCTGGCACCTGAAAATCCACGATAAGCGGGATGGTTCCCAGATGAATGGTGGCACCAGTGCCAAGCCGGCTGGTTTGATAGGGCCAAGTGTCTCCTGCAATCTGCCAGCCAGGAGCGGGGTGCGTGAGTTTTGTTTGCCAGGGAAAAGGGCCGTGGTTTGTTTTCGGGAGCCTGTGGCTCGGAATTGCCTGCTGGCTCCTGAAAATCCACGATACGCAGGATGGTTCCCTGATGAAAGTTGGCACCAGTGCTGAGTCGGGCTGGTTTGATAGCGCCATGTGGCTCCTGCAATCTGCCAGCCAGAAGCGGGGTGGGTGAGTTTTGTTTTGCAGGGAAAAGGCCCAGAGTTTGTGTTTGGGGGCCTCTGGCTGGGAGTGGCCTGCTGGCTCCTGAAAATCCACGATACGCAGGATGATTCCCAGACCAAAGGGGCACCAGTGCCGAGTCGGGATGGTTTGATAGAGCCACGTGGCTCCTGCAATCTGCCAGCCAGAAGATGGACAGGTCAGTTTTACTTCCAGGGAAAAGGGCCGTAGTTTGTGTTTGGGGGCCTGTGGCTGGGAGTGGCCAGCTGGCTCCTGAAAATCCACGATACGCAGGATGGTTTCCAGACCCAAGGGGCCCCAGTGCCAAATCGGGCTGGTTTGATAGTACCAAGTAGCTCCTGCAATCTGCCAGCCAGAAGATGGGCAGGTCTGTTTTACTTCCAGGGAAAAGGGCCGTAGATTTTGTTTGGGGGCCTGTGGCTGGGAATGGCCGGCTGGCTCCTTAAAATCCACGCCGCGCATGATGGTTCCCAGACCCAAGGTGGCACCAGTGCCGAGTTGGGCTGGTTTGATAGAGCCAAGTGGCTCCTGCAATCTGCCAGCCAGAAGATGGGCAGATCAGTTTTACTTCCAGGGAAAAGGGCCGTAGTTTGTATTTGGGGGCCTGTGGCTGGGAATGGCCGACGCGCTCCTGAAAATCCACGATACGCAGGATGGTTCCCAGATGAAAGGTGGCACCACTGCCGAGTTGGGCTGGTGTGATAGAGCCATGTGGCTCCTGCAATCTGTCAGCCAGAAGCGGGGTCGCTGACTTTTGTTTGCCAGGGAAAAAGGCCGTGGATTTTTTTCCGGGCCCTGTGGCCTTGAATGGCCGGCTGGTTCCTTAAAATCCACGCCGCGCAGGATGGTTCCCAAATGAAAGGTGGCACCAGTGCCGAGCCGGGCTGTTTTGATAGAGCCAAGTGGCTCCTGCAATCTGCCAGCCAGAAGATGGGCAGGTCAGTTTTACTTCTGGGGAAGAGGGCCGGTAGTTTGTGTTTGGGGGCCTGAGGCTGGGAGTGGCCGGCTGGCTCCTGAAAATGCACGATACTCAGGATGGTTCCCAGATGAAAGGTGGCACCAGTGCCGAGTCGGGCTGGTTTGATAGAGCCAAGTGGCTCCTGCAATCTGCCAGCCAGAAGATGGGCAGGTCAGTTTTACTTCCAGGGAAAAGGGCCGTAGTTTTTGTTCGTGGGCCTGTGGCTGGGAATGGCCGGCTGGATACTGAAAATCCACGATACGCAGGATGATTCCCAGACCCAAGGTGGCACCAGTGCCGAGTCGGGCTGGTTTGATAGAGCCACGTGGCTCCTGCAATCTGCCAGCCAGAAGATGGACAGGTCAGTTTTACTTCCAGGGAAAAGGGCCGTAGTTTGTGTTTGGGGGCCTGTGGCTGGGAATGGCCGGCTGGCTCCTGAAAATCCACGATACGCAGGATGGTTTCCAGACCCAAGGGGCCCCAGTGCCAAATCGGGCTGGTTTGATAGTACCAAGTAGCTCCTGCAATCTGCCAGCCAGAAGATGGGCAGGTCAGTTTTACTTCCAGGGAAAAGGGCCGTGGTATATGTTTGGGGGCCTGTGGATGGGAGTGGCCGCCTGGCTCCTGAAAATCCACGCCGCGCAGGATGGTTCCCAGACCCAAGGTGGCACCAGTGCCGAGTTGGGCTGGTTTGATAGAGCCAAGTGGCTCCTGCAATCTGCCAGCCAGAAGATGGGCAGGTCAGTTTTACTTCCAGGGAAAAGGGCCGTAGTTTGTGTTTGGGGGCCTGTGGCTGGGAGTGGCCGGCTGGCTCCTGAAAACCCATGCCGCGCTGGATGGTTCCCAAATGAAAAAAATGGCACCAGTGCCAAGTTGGGCTGGTTTGATAGTACCGCGTGGCTCCTGCAATCTGACATCCAGAAGATGGGCATGTCTGTTTTACTTCCAGGGAAAAGGGCCGTAGTTTGTGTTTGGGGTCCCGTGGCTGGGAATGGCCGGCTGGCTCCTTAAAATCCACGCCGCGCATGATGGTTCCCAGATCCAAGGTGGCACCAGTGCCGAGTTGGGCTGGTGTGATAGAGCCATGTGGTTCCTGCAATCTGTCAGCCAGAAGCGGGGTCGCTGACTTTTGTTTGCCAGGGAAAAAGGCCGTGGTTTTTTATCCGGGGCCTGTGGCCTTGAATGGCCGGCTGGTTCCTTAAAATCCACGCCGTGTAGTATGGTTCCCCGATGAAAGATGGCACCAGTGCCGAGTCGGGCTGTTTTGATAGAGCCAAGTGGCTCCTGCAATCTGCCAGCCAGATGATGTGCAGGTCAGTTTTACTTCCAGGGAAAAGGGCCGTAGTTTATTTTTGGGGACCTTTGGCTGGGAGTGGCCGGCTGGCTCCTTAAAATCCACGCCGCGCATGATGGTTCCCTGAGCCAAGGTGGCACCAGTGCCGAGTTGGGCTGGTTTGATAGAGCCATGTGGCTCCTGCAGTCTGCCAGCCAGAAGATGGGCAGGTCAGTTTTACTTCCAGGGAAAAGGGCCGTAGTTTGTGTTTGGGGACCTGTGGCTGGGAGTGGCCGGCTGGCTCCTGAAAATCCACGATACGCAGGATGGTTCCCAAATGAAAAATGGCACCAGTGCCAAGTCAGACTGGTTTGATAGTACCAAGTACCTCCTGCAATCTGACAGCCAGAAGATGGGCAGGTCTGTTTTACTTCCAGGGAAAAGGGCCGTAGTTTTTGTTGGGGGCCTGAGTCTGGGAATGGCCGGCTGGCTCCTTAAAATCCACGCCGCTCATGATGGTTCCGAGACCCAAGGTGGCACCAGGTCCGAGTTGGGTTGGCTTGATAGAGCCATGTGGCTCCTGCAATCTGCCAGCCAGAAGATGGGCAGGTCAGTTTTACTTCCAGGGAAAAGGGCCGTAGTTTGTGTTTGGGGGCCTGTGGCTGGGAGTGGCCGGCTGGCTCCTGAAAATCCACGCCGCGCAGGATGGTTTCCAGACCCAAGGGGCCCCAGTGCCAAATCGGGCTGGTTTGATAGAGCCAAGTGGCTCCTGCAATCTGCCAGCCAGAAGATGGGCAGGTCAGTTTTACTTCCAGGGAAAAGGGCCGTAGATTGTGTTTGGGGGCCTGTGGCTGGGAGTGGCCGGCTGGCTCCTGAAAACCCATGCCGTGCTGGATGGTTCCCAAATGAAAAAAATGGCACCAGTGCCAAGTCGGGCTGGTTTGATAGTACCGCGTGGCTCCTGCAATCTGACAGCCAGAAGATGGGCATGTCTGTTTTACTTCCAGGGAAAAGGGCCGTAGTTTGTGTTTGGGGCCCTGTGGCTGGGAATGGCCGGCTGGCTCCTTAAAATCCACGATACGCAGGATGGTTCCCAGATGAAAGGTGGCTCCAGTACCGAGTTGGGCTGGTGTGATAGAGCCATGTGGTTCCTGCAATCTCTCAGCCAGAAGCGGGGTCGCTGAGTTTTGTTTGCCAGGGGAAAAGGCCGTGGTTTTTTATCCGGGGCCTGTGGCCTTGAATGGCCGGCTGGTTCCTTAAAATCCACACAGCGCAGGATGGTTCCCAGATGAAAGGTGGCACCAGTGCCGAGTCGGGCTGGTTTGATAGAGCCAAGTGGCTCCTGCAATCTGCCAGCCAGAAGATGGGCAGGTCAGTTTTCCTTCCAGGGAAAAGGGCTCTAGATTTTGTTTGGGGGCCTGTGGCTGGGAGTGGCCGGCTGGCACCTGAAAATCCACGATAAGCGGGATGGTTCCCAGATGAATGGTGGCACCAGTGCCAAGCCGGCTGGTTTGATAGAGCCAAGTGTCTCCTGCAATCTGCCAGCCAGGAGCGGGGTGCGTGATTTTTGTTTGCCAGGGAAAAGGGCCGTGGTTTGTTTTCGGGAGCCTGTGGCTCGGAATTGCCTGCTGGCTCCTGAAAATCCACGATACGCAGGATGATTCCCAGACCAAAGGGGCACCAGTGCCGAGTCGGGCTGGTTTGATAGAGCCAAGTGGCTCCTGCAATCTGCAAGCCCGAAGATGGACAGGTCAGGTTTACTTCCAGGGAAAAGGGCCGTAGTTTGTGTTTGGGGGCCTGTGGCTGGGAGTGGCCGGCTGGCTCCTGAAAATCCACGATACGCAAGATGCCTCCCAAATGAAAAATGGCACCAGTGCCAAGTCGGGCTGGTTTGATTGTACCAAGTTGCTCCTCCAATCTGCCAGCCAGAAGATGGGCAGGTCAGTTTTACTTCCAGGGAAAAGGGCCGTAGTTTGTGTTTGGGGGCCTGTGGCTGGGAGTGGCCGGCTGGCTCCTGAAAATCCACGATACGCAGGATGGTTCCCAGATGAAAGGTGGCACCACTGCCGAGTTGGGCTGGTGTGATAGAGCCATGTGGCTCCTGCAATCTGTCAGCCAGAAGCGGGGTCGCTGAGTTTTGTTTGCCCGGGAAAAAGGCCGTGATTTTTTTTCCGGTGCCTGTGGCCTTGAATGGCCGGCTGGTTCCTTAAAATCCACGCCGCGCAGGATGGCTCCCAGATTAAAGGTGGCACCAGTGCCGAGTCGGGCTGTTTTGATAGAGCCAAGTGGCTCCTGCAATCTGCCAGCCAGATGATGTGCAGGTCTGTTTTACTTCCAGGGAAAAGGGCCGTAGTTTGTTTTTGGGGACCTGTGGCTGGGAGTGGCCGGCTGGCTCCTGAAAATCCACGATACGCAGGATGGTTCCCAGATGAAAGGTGGCACCAGTGCCAAGTCGGGCTGGTTTGATAGTACCGAGTGGCTCCTGCAATCTGCCAGCCAGAAGGCGGGCCGCTGAGATTTTCTTCCTGGGAAAATGGCCGTGGTATGTGTTTGGGGCCCTGTGGCTGAGAGTGGCTGGCTGGCTCCTGAAAATCCACGACACGCAGGATGGTTCCCAGATGAAAGGTGGCACCAGGGCCGAGTCGGGCTGGTTTGATAGAGCCAAGTGTCTCCTGCAATCTGCCAGCCTGATGATGGGGAGGTCAGTTTGACTTCCAGGGAAATGGGTCGTAGCTTTTGTTCGGGGGCCTGTGGCTGGGAGTGTCCGGCTGGCTCCTGAAAATCCACGATACGCATGATGGTTCCCAGATGAAAGGTGGCACCAGTGCCGAGTCGGGCTGGTTTGATAGAGCCAAGTGGCTCCTGCAATCTGACAGCCAGAAGATGGGCAGATCAGTTTTACTTGCAGGGAAAGGGGCCGTAGTTTGTATTTGGGGGCCTGAGGCTGGGAGTGGCCGACGCGCTCCTGAAAATCCACGATACGCAGGATGGTTCCCAGATGAAAGGTGGCACCACTGCCGAGTTGGGCTGGTGTGATAGAGCCATGTGGCTCCTGCAATCTGTCAGCCAGAAGCGGGGTCGCTGACTTTTGTTTGCCAGGGAAAAAGGCCGTGGATTTTTTTCCGGGCCCTGTGGCCTTGAATGGCCGGCTGGTTCTTTAAAATCCACGCCGCGCAGGAAGGTTCCCAGATGAAAGGTGGCACCAGTGCCGAGCCGGGCTGTTTTGATAGAGCCAAGTGGCTCCTGCAATCTGCCAGCCAGAAGATGGGCAGGTCAGTTTTACTTCTGGGGAAGAGGGCCGGTAGTTTGTGTTTGGGGGCCTGAGGCTGGGAGTGGCCGGCTGGCTCCTGAAAATGCACGATACTCAGGATGGTTCCCAGATGAAAGGTGGCACCAGTGCCGAGTCGGGCTGGTTTGATAGAGCCAAGTGGCTCCTGCAATCTGCCAGCCAGAAGATGGGCAGGTCAGTTTTACTTCCAGGGAAAAGGGCCGTAGTTTGTGTTTGGGGGCCTGTGGCTGGGAGTGGCCGGCTGGCTCCTGAAAACCCATGCCGCGCTGGATGGTTCCCAAATGAAAAAAATGGCACCAGTGCCAAGTCGGGCTGGTTTGATAGTACCAAGTGGCTCCTGCAATCTGACAGCCAGAAGATGGGCATGTCTGTTTTACTTCCAGGGAAAAGGGCCGTAGTTTGTGTTTGGGGGCCTGTGGCTGGGAATGGCAGGCTGGCTCCTTAAAATCCACGCCGCGCATGATGGTTCCCAGATCCAAGGTGGCACCAGTGCCGAGTTGGGCTGGTGTGATAGAGCCATGTGGTTCCTGCAATCTGTCAGCCAGAAGCGGGGTCGCTGACTTTTGTTTGCCAGGGAAAAAGGCCGTGGATTTTATCCGGGGCCTGTGGCCTTGAATGGCCGGCTGGTTCCTTAAAATCCACGCCGCGTAGTATGGTTCCCCGATGAAAGGTGGCACCAGTGCCGAGTCGGGCTGTTTTGATAGAGCCAAGTGGCTCCTGCAATCTGCCAGCCAGATGATGTGCAGGTCAGTTTTACTTCCAGGGAAAAGGGCCGTAGTTTATTTTTGGGGACCTTTGGCTGGCTGTGGCCGGCTGGCTCCTGAAAATGCACGATACTCAACATGGTTCCCAGATGAAAGGTGGCACCAGTGCCGAGTCGGGCTGGTTTGATAGAGCCAAGTGGCTCCTGCAATCTGCCAGCCAGAAGATGGGCAGGTCAGTTTTACTTCCAGGGAAAAGGGCCGTAGTTTGTGTTTGGGGGCCTGTGGCTGGGAGTGGCCGGCTGGCTCCTGAAAATCCACGATACGCAGGATGGTTCCCAGATGAAAGGTGGCACCACTGCCGAGTCGGGCTGGATTGATAGAGCCAAGTGGCTCCTGCAATCTGACAGCCAGAAGATGGGCAGGTCAGTTTTCCTTCCAGGGAAAAGGGCCGTAGTTTGTGTTTGGGGGCCTGTGGCTGAGAATGGCCGGCTGGCTCCTTAAAATCCACGCCGCGCATGATGGTTCCCAGACCCAAGGTGGCACCAGTGCCGAGTTGGGCTGGTTTGATAGAGCCATGTGGCTCCTGCAATCTGCCAGCCAGAAGCGGGCTGTGTGAGTTATGTTTGCCAGGGAAAAAGGCCGTAGTTTGTGTTTGGGGGCCTGTGGCTGGGAGTGGCCGGCTGGCTCCTGAAAATACACCATACGTAGGATGATTCCCTGACTCAAAGGGGCACCAGTGCCAAGTCGGGCTGGTGTGATAGTACCACGTGGCTCCTGCAATCTGCCAGCCAGAAGATGGGCAGGTCTGTTTTACTTCCAGGGAAAAGGGCCGTAGTTTGTGTTTGGGGGCCTGTGGCGGGGAATGGCCGGCTGGCTCCTTAAAATCCACGCCCCACATTATTGTTCCCAGACCCAAGGTGGCACCAGTGCCGAGTTGGGCTGGTTTGATAGAGCCAAGTGGCTCCTGCAATCTGCCAGCCAGAACCGGGTGGGTGAGTTTTGTTTGCCAGGGAAAAGGGCCGTGGTTTGTTTTCGGGGCCTGTGGCTGGGAGTGGACGGCTGGCTCCTGAAAATCCGCGCCGCGCAGGATGGTTCCCAGACCCAAGGGGGCACCAGTGCCGAGTCCGGCTGGTTTGATAGAGCCAAGTGGCTCCTGCAATCTGCCAGCCAGAAGATGGGCAGGTCAGTTTTCCTTCCTGGGAAAAGGGCCGTAGATTTTGTTTGGGGGCCTGTGGCTGGGAGTGGCCGGCTGGCTCCTGAAAATCCATGATACGCAGGATGGTTTCCAGACCCAGGGGGCCCCAGTGCCAAATCGGGCTGTTTTGATAGAGCCAAGTGGCTCCTGCAATCTGCCAGCCAGAAGATGGGCAGGTCTGTTTTACTTCCAGGGAAAAGGGCCATAGTTTGTGTTTGGGGGCCTGTGGCGGGGAATGGCCGGCTGGCTCCTTAAAATCCACGCCCCACATTATTGTTTCCAGACCCAAGGTGGCACCAGTGCCGAGTCGGGCTGGTTTGATAGAGCCAAGTGTCTCCTGCAATCTGCCAGCCAGAAGCGGGGTGTGTGAGTTTTGTTTGCCAGGGTAAAAGGCCGTAGTTTGTGTTTGGGGGCCTGTGGCTGGGAGTGGCCGGCTGGCTCCTGAAAATCCACGATACGCAGGATGGTTCCCAAATGAAAGGTGGCACCACTGCCGAGTCGGGCTGGTTTGATAGAGCCAAGTGGCTCCTGCAATCTGACAGCCAGAAGATGGGCAGGTCTGTTTTACTTCCAGGGAAAAGGTCCGTAGTTTTTGTTTGGGGGCCTGTGGCCTTGAATGGCCGGCTGGCTCCTTAAAATCCACGCCGCGCATGATGGTTCCCAGACCCAAGGTGGCACCAGTGCCGAGTTGGGCTGGTTTGATAGAGCCAAGTGGCTCCTGCAATCTGCCAGCCAGAAGCGGGGTCGCTGAGTTTTGTTTGCCTGGGAAAAGGGCCGTGGTTTGTTTTCGGGGCCTGTGGCTGGGAGTGGCCAGGTGTCTCCTGAAAATCCATGCCGCGCAGAATGATTCCCAGACCCAAGGGGGCACCAGTGCCGAGTCGGGCTGGTTTGATAGAGCCATGTGGCTCCTGCAGTCTGCCAGCCAGAAGATGGGCAGGTCAGTTTTACTTCCAGGGAAAAGGGCCGTAGTTTGTGTTTGGGGACCTGTGGCTGGGAGTGGCCGGCTGGCTCCTGAAAATCCACGATACGCTGGATGGTTCCCAAATGAAAAATGGCACCAGTGCCAAGTCGGACTGGTTTGATAGTACCAAGTACCTCCTGCAATCTGACAGCCAGAAGATGGGCAGGTCAGTTTTACTTCCAGGGAAAAGGGCCGTAGTTTTTGTTGGGGGCCTGAGGCTGGGAATGGCCGGCTGGCTCCTTAAAATCCACGCCGCTCATGATGGTTCCGAGACCCAAGGTGGCACCAGGTCCGAGTTGGGTTGGTTTGATAGAGCCATGTGGCTCCTGCAATCTGCCAGCCAGAAGATGGGCAGGTCAGTTTTACTTCCAGGGAAAAGGGCCGTAGTTTGTGTTTGGGGGCCTGTGGCTGGGAGTGGCCAGCTGGCTCCTGAAAATCCACGATACGCAGGATGGTTTCCAGACCCAAGGCGCCCCAGTGCCAAATCGGGCTGGTTTGATAGAGCCAAGTGGCTCCTGCAATCTGCCAGCCAGAAGATGGGCAGGTCAGTTTTACTTCCAGGGAAAAGGGCCGTAGTTTGTGTTTGGGGGCCTGTGGCTGGGAGTGGCCGGCTGGCTCCTGAAAACCCATGCCGCGCTGGATGGTTCCCAAATGAAAAAAATGGCACCAGTGCCAAGTCGGGCTGGTTTGATAGTACCGCGTGGTTCCTGCAATCTGACAGCCAGAAGATGGGCATGTCTGTTTTACTTCCAGGGAAAAGGGCCGTAGTTTGTGTTTGGGGGCCTGTGGCTGGGAATGGCAGGCTGGCTCCTTAAAATCCACGCCGCGCATGATGGTTCCCAGATCCAAGGTGGCACCAGTGCCGAGTTGGGCTGGTGTGATAGAGCCATGTGGTTCCTGCAATCTGTCAGCCAGAAGCGGGGTCGCTGACTTTTGTTTGCCAGGGAAAAAGGCCGTGGATTTTATCCGGGGCCTGTGGCCTTGAATGGCTGGCTGGTTCCTTGAAATCCACGCCGCGTAGTATGGTTCCCCGATGAAAGGTGGCACCAGTGCCGAGTCGGGCTGTTTTGATAGAGCCAAGTGGCTCCTGCAATCTGCCAGCCAGATGATGTGCAGGTCAGTTTTACTTCCAGGGAAAAGGGCCGTAGTTTATTTTTGGGGACCTTTGGCTGGCTGTGGCCGGCTGGCTCCTGAAAATGCACGATACTCAACATGGTTCCCAGACCCAAGGTGGCACCAGTGCCGAGTTGGGCTGGTTTGATAGAGCCATGTGGCTCCTGCAATCTGCCAGCCAGAAGCGGGCTGTGTGAGTTATGTTTGCCAGGGAAAAAGGCCGTAGTTTGTGTTTGGGGGCCTGTGGCTGGGAGTGGCCGGCTGGCTCCTGAAAATACACCATACGTAGGATGATTCCCTGACTCAAAGGGGCACCAGTGCCAAGTCGGGCTGGTGTGATAGTACCGCGTGGCTCCTGCAATCTGCCAGCCAGAAGATGGGCAGGTCTGTTTTACTTCCAGGGAAAAGGGCCGTAGTTTGTGTTTGGGGGCCTGTGGCGGGGAATGGCCGGCTGGCTCCTTAAAATCCACGCCCCACATTATTGTTCCCAGACCCAAGGTGGCACCAGTGCCGAGTTGGGCTGGTTTGATAGAGCCAAGTGGCTCCTGCAATCTGCCAGCCAGAACCGGGTGGGTGAGTTTTGTTTGCCAGGGAAAAGGGCCGTGGTTTGTTTTCGGGGCCTGTGGCTGGGAGTGGACGGCTGGCTCCTGAAAATCCGCGCCGCGCAGGATGGTTCCCAGACCCAAGGGGGCACCAGTGCCGAGTCCGGCTGGTTTGATAGAGCCAAGTGGCTCCTGCAATCTGCCAGCCAGAAGATGGGCAGGTCAGTTTTCCTTCCTGGGAAAAGGGCCGTAGATTTTGTTTGGGGGCCTGTGGCTGGGAGTGGCCGGCTGGCTCCTGAAAATCCATGATACGCAGGATGGTTTCCAGACCCAGGGGGCCCCAGTGCCAAATCGGGCTGTTTTGATAGAGCCAAGTGGCTCCTGCAATCTGCCAGCCAGAAGATGGGCAGGTCTGTTTTACTTCCAGGGAAAAGGGCCATAGTTTGTGTTTGGGGGCCTGTGGCGGGGAATGGCCGGCTGGCTCCTTAAAATCCACGCCCCACATTATTGTTTCCAGACCCAAGGTGGCACCAGTGCCGAGTCGGGCTGGTTTGATAGAGCCAAGTGTCTCCTGCAATCTGCCAGCCAGAAGCGGGGTGTGTGAGTTTTGTTTGCCAGGGAAAAAGGCCGTAGTTTGTTTTTGGGGGCCTGTGGCTGGGAGTGGCCGGCTGGCTCCTGAAAATCCACGATACGCAGGATGGTTCCCAGATGAAAAGTGGCACCACTGCCGAGTGGCGCTGGTTTGATAGAGCCAAGTGTCTCCTGCAATCTGCCAGCCAGAAGCGGGGTGTGTGAGTTTTGTTTGCCAGGGTAAAAGGCCGTAGTTTGTGTTTGGGGGCCTGTGGCTGGGAGTGGCCGGCTGGCTCCTGAAAATCCACGATACGCAGGATGGTTCCCAAATGAAAGGTGGCACCACTGCCGAGTCGGGCTGGTTTGATAGAGCCAAGTGGCTCCTGCAATCTGACAGCCAGAAGATGGGCAGGTCTGTTTTACTTCCAGGGAAAAGGTCCGTAGTTTTTGTTTGGGGGCCTGTGGCCTTGAATGGCCGGCTGGCTCCTTAAAATCCACGCCGCGCATGATGGTTCCCAGACCCAAGGTGGCACCAGTGCCGAGTTGGGCTGGTTTGATAGAGCCAAGTGGCTCCTGCAATCTGCCAGCCAGAAGCGGGGTCGCTGAGTTTTGTTTGCCTGGGAAAAGGGCCGTGGTTTGTTTTCGGGGCCTGTGGCTGGGAGTGGCCAGGTGTCTCCTGAAAATCCATGCCGCGCAGAATGATTCCCAGACCCAAGGGGGCACCAGTGCCGAGTCGGGCTGGTTTGATAGAGCCATGTGGCTCCTGCAGTCTGCCAGCCAGAAGATGGGCAGGTCAGTTTTACTTCCAGGGAAAAGGGCCGTAGTTTGTGTTTGGGGACCTGTGGCTGGGAGTGGCCGGCTGGCTCCTGAAAATCCACGATACGCTGGATGGTTCCCAAATGAAAAATGGCACCAGTGCCAAGTCGGACTGGTTTGATAGTACCAAGTACCTCCTGCAATCTGACAGCCAGAAGATGGGCAGGTCAGTTTTACTTCCAGGGAAAAGGGCCGTAGTTTTTGTTGGGGGCCTGAGGCTGGGAATGGCCGGCTGGCTCCTTAAAATCCACGCCGCTCATGATGGTTCCGAGACCCAAGGTGGCACCAGGTCCGAGTTGGGTTGGTTTGATAGAGCCATGTGGCTCCTGCAATCTGCCAGCCAGAAGATGGGCAGGTCAGTTTTACTTCCAGGGAAAAGGGCCGTAGTTTGTGTTTGGGGGCCTGTGGCTGGGAGTGGCCAGCTGGCTCCTGAAAATCCACGATACGCAGGATGGTTTCCAGACCCAAGGCGCCCCAGTGCCAAATCGGGCTGGTTTGATAGAGCCAAGTGGCTCCTGCAATCTGCCAGCCAGAAGATGGGCAGGTCAGTTTTACTTCCAGGGAAAAGGGCCGTAGTTTGTGTTTGGGGGCCTGTGGCTGGGAGTGGCCGGCTGGCTCCTGAAAACCCATGCGGCGCTGGATGGTTCCCAAATGAAAAAAATGGCACCAGTGCCAAGTCGGGCTGGTTTCATAGTACCGCGTGGCTCCTGCAATCTGACAGCCAGAAGATGGGCATGTCTGTTTTACATCCAGGGAAAAGGGCCGTAGTTTGTGTTTGGGGCCCTGTGGCTGGAATGACCGGCTGGCTCCTGAAAATCCACGATACGCAGGATGGTTCCCAAATGAAAGGTGGCACCAGTGCTGAGTCGGGCTGGTTTGATAGAGCCAAGTGGCTCCTGCAATCTGCCAGCCAGAAGCGGGGCGGGTCAGTTTTGTTTGCCAGGGAAAAGGGCCGTTGTTTGTGTTGGGGGCCTGTGGCTGGGAGTGGCCAGCTGGCTCCTGAAAATCCACGATACGTAGGATGGTTTCCAGACCCAAGGGGCCCCAGTGCCCAATCGGGCTGGTTTAATAAACCCAAGTGGCTCCTGCAATCTGCCAGCCAGAAGATGGGCAGGTCACTTTTACTTCCAGGGAAAAGGGCTGTAGTGTTTGTTTGGGCGCCTGTGGCTGGGAGTGGCCGGCTGGCTCCTGAAAATCCACGATACGCAGGATGGTTCGCAGATAAATGGTGGCACCAGTGCCAAGCCGGCTGGTTTCATAGGGCCAAGTGTCTCCTGCAATCTGCAAGCCAGGAGCGGGGTGCGTGAGTTTTGTTTGCCTGGGAAAAGGGCCGTGGTTTGTTTTCGGGAGCCTGTGTCTCGGAATTGCCTGCTGGCTCCTGAAAATTCACGATACACAGGATGGTTCCCAGATGAAAGGTGGCACCAGTGCTGAGTCGGGCTGGTTTGATAGAGCCATGTGGCTCCTGCAATCTGCCAGCCAGAAGCGGGTTGGGTGAGTTTTGTTTGGCAGGGAAAAGGCCCACAGTTTGTGTTTGGGGTCCTCTGGCTGGGAGTGGCCTGCTGGCTCCTGAAAATCCACGATACGCAGGATGATTCCCAGACCAAAGGGGCACCAGTGCCGAGTCGGGCTGGTTTGATAGAGCCAAGTGGCTCCTGCAGTCTGCCAGCCAGAAGATGGGCAGGTCAGTTTTACTTCCAGGGAAAAGGGCCGTAGTTTTTGTTTGGGGTCCTGTGGCTGGGAGTGGCCTGCTGGCTCCTGAAAATCCACGATACGCAGGGTGGTTCCCAGACCCAAGAGGGCACTAGTGCCAAATCGGGCTGGTTTGATAGAGCCATGTGGCTGCTGCAATCTGCCAGCCAGAAGCGGGGTGTGTGAGTTTGGTTTGCAGGGAAAAGGGCCGTAGTTTTTGTTTGGTGGCCTGTGGCTTGGAGTGGCTGGGTGGCTCCTAAAAATCCACGATACGCAGGATGATTCCCAGACCAAAGGGGCACCAGTGCCGAGTCGGGCTGGTTTGATAGAGCCAAGTGTCTCCTGCAATCTGCCAGCCAGGGGCAGGGCGGGTCGGTTTTGTTTCCCAGGGAAAAGGGATGTGGTTTCTGTTGAGGGCCTGTGGCTGGGAGTGGCCGGCTGGCTCCTGAAAATCCACGATGCGCAGGATGGTTCCCAGATGAAAGGCGGAACCAGTGCTGAGTCGGGCTGGTTTGATTGTACCAAGTGTCTCCCGCAATCTGCCAGCCTGAAGATGGGCAGGTCAGTTTTACTTCCAGGGAAAAGGGCCGTGGTATGTGTTTGGGGGCCTGTGGCTGGGAGTGGCCGGCTGGCACCTTATAATCCACGATACTCCCGATGGTTCCCAGATGAAAGGTGGCACAAGTGCCGAGTCGGGCTGGTTTGATAGAGCCAAGTGGCTCCTGCAATCTGCCAGCCAGAAGATGGGCAGGTCAGTTTTACTTCCAGGGAAAAGGGCCGGAGTTTGTGTTTAGGGGCCTGTGGCTGGGAGTGGCCGGCTGGCTCCTGAAAATCCACGATACGCAAGATGGTTCCCAGACCCAAGGGGGCACCAGTGCCGAGTCGGGCTGGATTGATAGCCCCAAGTGGCTCCTGCAATCTGCCAGCCAGAAGCGGGGCGGGTCAGTTTTGTTTGCCAGGGAAAAGGGCCGTGGTTTGTGTTGGGGGCCCTGGGCTGGGAGTGGCTGGCTGGCTCCTGAAAATCCACGATACGCAGGATGGTTTCCAGACACAAGGGGCCCCAGTGCCAAATCGGGCTGGTTTGATAGAGCCAAGTGGCTCCTGCAATCTGCCAGCCAGAAGATGGGCAGGTCAGTTTTACTTCCAGGGACAAGGGCTGTAGTGTTTTTTTGGGCGCCTGTGACTGGCAGTGGCCGGCTGGCTCCTGAAAATCCACGATACGCAGGATGGTTCCCAGATGAGTGGTGGCACCAGTGCCAAGCCGGCTGGTTTGATAGGGCCAAGTGTCTCCTGCAATCTGCCAGCCAGGAGCGGGGTGCGTGAGTTTTGTTTGCCAGGGAAAAGGGCCGTGGTTTGTTTTCGGGAGCCTGTGGCTCGGAATGGCCTGCTGGCTCCTGAAAATCCACGATACGCAGGATGGTTCCCAGATGAAAGGTGGCACCAGTGCCGAGTCGGGCTGGTTTGATAGAGCTATGTGGCTCCTGCAATCTGCCAGCCAGAAGCGGGGCGGGTCAGTTTTGTTTGCCAGGGAAAAAGGCTGTAGTTTGTGTTTGGGGGCCTGTGGCTGGGAGTGGCCTACTGGCTCCTGAAAATCCACGATACGCAGGATGGTTTCCAGACCCAAGGGGCCCCAGTGCCAAATCGGGCTGGTTTGATAGAGCCAAGTGGCTTCTGCAATCTGACAGCCAGAAGATGGGCAGGTCTGTTTTACTTCCAGGGAAAAGGGCCGTAGTTTTAGTTTGGGGGCCTGTGGCTGGGAGTGGCCGGCTGGCTCCTGAAAATCCACGATACGCAGGATGGTTCCCAAATGAAAAATGGCACCAGTGCCAAGTCGGGCTGGTTTGATAATACCAAGTAGCTCCTGCAATCTGACAGCCTGAAGATGGGCAGGTCTGTTTTACTTCCAGGGAAAAGGGCCGTAGTTTGTGCTTGGGGGCCTGTGGCTGGGAATGGCCGGCTGGCTCCTGAAAATCCGCGCCGCGCATGATGGTTCCCAGACCCAAGGTGGCACCAGTGCCGAGTTTGGCTGGTTTGATAGAGCCAAGTTACTCCTGCAATCTGCTAGCCTGAAGATGGGCAGGTCAATTTTACTTTGAGGGAAAAGGGCCGTAGTTTGTGTTGGGGGCCTGTGGCTGGGAATGGCCGGCTGGCTCCTTAAAATCCACGCCGCGCATGATGGTTCCCAGACCCAAGGTGGCACCAGGTCCGAGTTGGGCTGGTTTGATAGAGCCATGTGGCTCCTGCAATCTGCCAGCCAGAAGATGGGCAGGTCAGTTTTACTTCCAGGGATAAGGGCCGTAGTTTGTGTTTGGGGGCCTGTGGCTGGGAGTGGCCGGCTGGCTCCAGAAAATCCCCAATACACAGGATGGTTCCCAGATGAAAGGTGGCACCAGTGCTGAGTCGGGATGGTTTGATAGAGCCAAGTGCCTCCTGCAATCTGCCAGCCAGAAGCGGGGTGGGTGAGTTTTGTTTGCCTGGGAAAAGGGCCGTAGTTTGAGTTTGGTGGCCTGAGGCTGGCGATGGCCGGCTGGCTCCTGAAAATCCACGCCGCGCAGGATGGTTTCCAGATGAATGGTGGCACCAATACCATGTCGTGTATTACCATGTGACTCCTGCAATCTGCCATCCAGAAGCGGGGCAGCTGAGTTTTTTTTCAGGGAAAAGGGCCGTCGTTTGTGTTTGGGGTACTGTAGCCGGTAGGGGCTGCTGGCTCCTGAAAATCCGCGAGACGCAGGATGGTTTCCAGACCCGTGCTGGCTCCAGTGCAATGTCGGCCTGATTTGACTGCGTCAAATATCCCCTGCGTTGCTCAGTTCAAAGAAATCTTGTGTCCTAATGTTCTCACAGAAGACTGTTAAAATTTGTCTATTTTTCTGGATTTGTTTTGTTCTTTTTTCTCTACCTTCTACTTCTCTCCACTGTCTGAGAACTTTGACCTTTATGTAAGTTGACCTAATGTAAAATTCTCGTAGTAAAGTAAGAGAAGCCGGTAAAGAATGGCAAATTTGTTAATTGGAGGTGGAAAGAGGGAGGCCAACGAAAGAAAACAAAGGAACAATAATAATGAAATGCTCCCCTGTCTTCTGTGAAAAGTAGAGGCGCAGACAAGAAAGAGCAAGTGCAAAATTCTCACTAGAGAAACGCACTTTATCTGACTAAAGTAATTTCTGGTGCATTTCTTGCGTTTTTCTCATGCCAAACATATTAATCATTGAAGGTGTCCCTTTCCTCTTTCTGGAATACAGCTAGGAAGATGGCTGTGTCATTGCTGACAAGCTGCTATTCTCAGAGGTGTCCAGCTGAAAGTCCTAGATCAATGGATTTCCTCTGTCACTTTGATATGGCATGACTTACAGTTTCAGCAACTGAACTTGCCAGCCTTACAATTCTTTGCCCCTTGAATGGTCAGATAGGCTCCTTGGCAACTGGCATTTGTAAGGACACGAAACTATGCAGAATTTGTACCATGAGATGATGCCAAATGAGTCACGCCGGTAGATTAACTAGGACATGCAAGGCATGAGAGCACAAGAAGAGAGTACACAAGAAGACAGTACAATCTCCTTTTTTCTGAAACACTGTAGAGATCAAATTGAACACAAATCCTCCTGGGCTAGTTCTTGCAAAAGCCTAGGAGTTCTTTTTGTGTTCACACGCCTGGAATATTTAGCTTTGGATCACAGCAGAATGCAGATGACAAAACGAGGCCTTTTAAGTCACATCCAGTATGAAGCATCATGAAAGAAGAAAGCAGCTGAGAGTGCCAACCCTGCTAGGTAATCTCAGTATTGGTCTTGACATTAGCAGAAATTTGAAATGAGTCTCTGAAAATGACAAAGGAGGCTGAAGAAAAGGGAGCGATGACTCCTCTTGCATAGTGTTTCCTAACAGGGATCTTCAAAATGGAAAGATTGTATCATCCTTTCAACTGAAGGAAGGTATGAAAACAACAGGAAGGAAACGGCATCACATGCTAGAAAGACTAGGAAAGAAGTACACTGGGCAGTGTACTTCTAGACAGAAAGGCCACTGATGGAAAACCAACTAAACTGGCACCAATGCAGCAGCATTGTACTAAAGCCAGAAATGTCCAGCGCTTCACTCTCTGCCGTTCCATTCAGATGCACACAGCAGCTCTGCAACAGTCCTACTGATCATCTCCTTGGTGAACTTGGAGTTGAGGGTCCGTGGTGAAGCAGAGTCCCCAGCAAGATGCAAAGGAGAGCTGCTTTCTTGCAACTTTGCCTTTATCAGTTCCATAGCTTTAAGCCATAACAAACACCATTCAACCAACCACCATACACCAGGCTTTGAACACACGACCGTTCTAGAACTTGTTGATCTACCTCTAATTCAGCTGCCTCACCTTCCCACAGTCCTTTTCTACTTAGCCAATGGAATGGGCCTCGGCCCAAGGCCTTCCTTTTGTGAGCTTCTAGCTAGATGCAGCAGCAAGCCACTACTTTCTTCTGTGCCAAGACTTCAGGTAGACGATTTGCATCTGCCCTTCCAGTGAAACCTAACGGGGAGAGAAAAGCCTCTCACAGATGTTCAGTCATTCCATTAGCTACACAGGCCAAATCAAAAGAAAAGCGAGCTATGGGTTTGTGTACTTGCTCCTACACAACACCCGCTGCCCTCTGACAATCAACTAGCAGAGAACCAGCAAAACTGAGACTTGAGGCAAACAACCCTTTGAAGGGAATAATGATGTCAGCAATTAAGACAACACATTTCCAGGCTACCGAGATACTTGAAATGTCAGCAAAGGCTGGAGACCAAAGGCTGAACTAATAGGGAAAGGGTAAAAGAATCCCAAGAAAAACATGACCGAAGGTTAAAACAATTCCAAGAAAAACATAGGCAACTGACCTGTTGAAGCCTTCAGGAAATCAGTGGCCGCTGATTTACATAGGCCATTCAAGTTAGTTGACCCGTGCACCTTCCACCCCTTTTTCACCTTTCGGCACCATAGGGTGAATTGTGAGCATGAAATCACAATTCCTTGGATTCTCTTCTTAACTTGACGAGAAAAATTCAGCAACTGAAGTACCTGTTACTGATGTGGTACCCAGGAACACCGAGTTGACACATTTCATTTTGTTCAAACACAGCTAGCAAATCTAAGGGCACAAGGCTGGCTTCTTTTCATGACAATTTTTCTGTTTTACAACCTGCTCTGATCCTGGTGAAACTTTTTCATTAGCTTCTCTCTAAAAGCAAAAAGTCCAGTTCACTGTCCCATCCTACTGCTGCAAGTAAACCATGTGCATTGCCAAGACCAAAAACGGAATTGGAAGGTACAGAGACGCCCGGAGCTATGAGCAGATACGGGGCACATTTCGGTAGAAGCCGCCGTCTGCAGTGCACTGTGACCAGCAAAATCGCCTTTGCGCGAAGAAGCCGCTTCTTCGCCACTGGAAGACGTAGAGAGAGGCTACCTCTGAAAGCTGAAGAATGAAGCTGCACAACAGTGGGATTGTGTGCACAGCTTGCACAATGATCCAAAACAGTACCTTACCACTCTCCACCCTTTCAAAACACATGAACATTCTGTTGAAAAGTGTTTTGGACAACTTTCTTTTTCTTCATGCAAAACACACTGCAGACTTCGCTGCAAAATGTAAAATCCAATGGGAGATGTTTTCTATGCTGACACAGTTTTTCCTTGCCAGACATGGTGGAAAAGCTTTTTGCAATGATGTAGACCACAAAAGACGCTAAAGACGAAGGTACGGATGTCCCCGGAGCTAAGCGCCGGTCCCGGGCACATTTCGGCCGAGCCGCCGCACTGGAGTGCACTGTGACCGGCACAATCGCATTTGCGCGAAGAAGCCGATTCTTCGCCTCCGGCAGCGGGAGCGTGCGGCTGCTTCGGAAACGTGAAGAATGGAGAGGCACATCACTGGGATAGTGTGCGCAGCTTGCAAACTGATAGAAAACAGTACCTTACCACTCTCCTACCTTTTTCAAATATATGAATATACGGAAGGAAGGTGTTTTCCACAACTTTATTTTCTTCGTGCAAAACACTCAGCAGACCTCTCTGCAATATGTAAAACACGACGGGAGATGTTTTCTGTGCTGGCACAGTTTCTCCTTGCCTAAAATAGTGGAAAACTTTTCTGCAATGATGTAGACCACAAAAGTCCCGAAAGAAGAAGGTACGGATGTCCCCGGAGCTAAGCGCCGGTCCCGGGCACATTTCGGCAGATGCCGCCGCACAGGAGTGCACTGTGACCGGCACAATCGCCTTTGCGCGAAGAAGACGCTTCCTTGCCTCCGCGAGCCGGAGAGAGCGGCTGCTTTCAAAAGGTGAAGAATGAAGCTGCACAAGACTGGGATAGTGTGCGCAGCATGCAAACTGATAGAAAACAGTACCTTACCACTCTCCTACCTTTTCCAAACACATGAACATTCGATTGGAAGGTGTTTTGGAAAACTTTATTTTTCTTCATGCAAAACACTCAGCAGAGCTCTCTGCAGCATGTAAAACACCACGGGAGATGTTTTGTGAGCAGGCACAGTTTCTCCTTTCCAGACATAGTGGAAAAGCTTTTTGCAGTGATGTAGACCACAAAAGTCCAGAAAGACAAAGGTACGGATGTCCCCGGACCAAAGGCCCGATCCCGGGCACATTTCAGCAGATGCCACCGCTCTGGAGTGCACTATGACCGGTACAATCGCCTTTGCTCGAAGAAGCCGATTCTTCGCCTCCGACAGCCGGAGAGAGCAGTAGCTTCGGAAAGGTGAGAATGAAGCTGCACAACACTGGCATAGAGTGTGCAGCTTGCCAACTGATAAAAAACAGTACCTTACCACTGTCCTACCTTTTCCAAACACATGAACATTCGATTGGAAGGTGTTTTGGAAAACTTTCTTTTTCTTCGGCAAAACACTCAGCAGAGCTCTCTGCAGCATGTAAAACACCATGAGAGATGTTTTCTGTGCTGGCACAGTTTCTCCATGCCAGACATAGTGGAAAAGCTTTTTGCAGTGATGTAGACGACAAAAGACGCTAAAGTCGAAATAAGGAGTTCCCCGGAGCTAAGCGCCGGTCCCGGGCACATTTCGGCAGAAGCCGCCGCACTGGAGTGCACTGTGACCGGCACAATCGCCTTTGCGCGAAGAAGACGCTTCCTTGCCTCCGCGAGCCGGAGAGAGCGGCTGCTTCGGAAAGGTGGAGAATGAAGCTGCACAACACTGGGATAGTGTGCGCAGCTTGCAAACTGATAGAAAACAGTACCTTACCACTCTCCTACCTTTTCCAAACACATGAACATTCGATTGGAAGGTCTTTGGACAACTTTCTTTTCCTTCTTGCATAATAAACTTCTGCAGAGCTCTCTACAACATGTAAAACACGATGGGAGATGTTTTCTGTGCAGGCACGGTTTCTCCTTGCCAGACATAGTGGAAAAGCTTTTTGCAGTGATGTAGACCACAAAAGTCCCGATAGAAGAAGGTACGGATGTCCCCGGAGCTAAGCGGCGGTCCCGGGCACATTTCGGCCGAAGCCGCCGCACTGGAGTGCACTGTGACCGGCACAATCGCCTTTGCGCGAAGAAGACGCTTCCTTGCCTCCGGGAGCCGGAGAGAGCGGCTGCTTTCAAAAGGTGAAGAATGAAGCTGCACAACCCTGGGATAGTGTGTGCAGCTTGCAAACTGATAGAAAACAGTACCTTACCCCTTTCCGACCTTTTCCAAACACATTAATATTTGGTTGGAAGGTGTTTTGGACAACTTTCTTATTCTTCGTGCAAAACACTCAGCAGACCTCTCTGCAACATGTAAAACACGACGGGAGATGTTTTCTGTGCTGGCACAGTTTCTCCTTGCCTAAAATAGTGGAAAACTTTTCTGCAATATTTTAGACCACAAAAGTCCCGAAAGAAGAAGGTACGGATGTCCCCGGAGGTAAGCGCCGGTCCCGGGCACATTTCGGCCGAAGCCGCCGCACTGGAGTGCACTGTGACCGGCACAATCGCCTTTGCGCGAAGAAGACGCTTCCTTGCTTCCGCGAGCCGGAGAGAGCGGCTGCTTCGGAAAGGTGGAGAATGAAGCTGCACAACACTGGGATAGTGTGCGCAGGTTGCAAACTGATAGAAAACAGTACCTTACCACTCTCCTACCTTTTTCAAACACATGAACATTCGATTGGAAGGTCTTTGGACAACTTTCTTTTTCTTCTTGCATAATAAACTTCTGCAGAGCTCTCTGCAACATGTAAAAAACGATGGGAGATGTTTTCTGTGCTGGCACAATTTCTCCATGCGTAACATAGTGGAAAACCTTTCTGCAATGATGTAGACAACAAAAGACGCTAAAGACGAAAGATACGGAGCTCCCCGGAGCTAAGCGCTGGTCCCGGGCACATTTCGGCAGAAGCCGCCGCACTGGAGTGCACTGTGACCAGTACAATTGCCTTTGCGCGAAGAAGCCAGTTCTTCGCCTCCGGGAGCCGGAGAGAGCGGCTGCTTTCGAAAGGAGAAGAATGAAGCTGCACAACAATGGAATAGTGTGCGCAGCTTGCAAACAGATCCAAAACATTACCTTACCACTTTCCTACCTTTTCCAAACACATGAATATTCGGTTGGAAGGTGTTTTGGACAACTTTCTTTTTCTTCTTGCAAAACACTCTGCATAGCTCTCTGCAACATGTAAAACACGATGGGAGATGTTTTCTGTGCTGGCACAGTTTCTCTATGCCAGACATAGTGGAAAAGTTCTTTTTCAATGATGTCGACAACAAAAGTCCCGAAAGACAATGGTACGTAGCTCCCCGGGGTTATGCCCCGGTCCCTGGCACATTTCGGCAGAAGCCGCAGAACTGGAGTGCACTGTGACCTGTACAATCGCCTTTGCGTGAAGAAGCCGCTTCTTCGCCTCCGGGAGCCGGAGAGAGCGGCTGCTTCCGAAAGGTGAAGAATGAAGCTGAACAACACTGGTTTAGTGTGCGCAGAGTGCAAACTGATAGAAAACAGTACCTTACTACTCTCCTACCTTTTCCAAACACATGAACATTTGGTTGGAAGGTGTTTAGGACAACTTTGTTTTTCTTCTTGCAAAACACTCTGCAGAGCTCTCTGCAACATGTAAAACATTATTTGAGATGTTTTCGGCCCTGGCACAGTTTCTCCATGCCAGACATAGTGGAAAAGTTTTTTGCAATGATGTCGACCACAAAAGTCCCAAAAGACGATGGTATGCAGCTCCCCGGAGTTATGCCCTGGTCCCGGGCACATTTCGGCAGAAGCCGCAGAACTGGAGTGCACTGTGACCGGCACAATCGCCTTTGCTCGAAGAAGCCGATTCTTTGCCTCCGGGAGCCGGAGAGAGAGGCTGCTTCGGAAAGGTGGGAATGAAGCTGCACAACCCTGGGATAGTGTGCGCAGCTTGCAAACTGATAGAAAACACTACCTTACCACACTCCTAACTTTTCCAAACACATGAACATTTGATTGGAAGGTGTTTTGGACAACTTTGTTTTTCTTCCTGCAAAACACTCTGCAGTCTTCTCTGCAGCATGTACAACACGATGCGAGATGTTTTCAGCCGTGACCCAGATTCTCCTTGACAGACATGTTAGGGTTGGGGTTAGGGTTAGGGTTAGGGTTAGGGTTAGGGTTAGGGTTAGGGTTAGGGTTAGGGTTAGGGTTAGGGTTAGGGTTAGGGTTAGGGTTAGGGTTAGGGTTAGGGTTAGGGTTAGGGTTAGGGTTAGGGTTAGGGTTAGGGTTAGGGTTAGGGTTAGGGTTAGGGTTAGGGTTAGGGTTAGGGGTTAGGGTTAGGGTTAGGGTTAGGGTTAGGGTTAGGGTTAGGGTTAGGGTTAGGGTTAGGGTTAGGGTTAGGGTTAGGGTTAGGGGTTAGGGTTAGGGTTAGGGTTAGGGTTAGGGGTTAGGGTTAGGGTTAGGGTTAGGGTTAGGGTTAGGGTTAGGGTTAGGGTTAGGGTTAGGGTTAGGGTTAGGGTTAGGGTTAGGGTTAGGGTTAGGGTTAGGGTTTGGGGTTAGGGTTAGGGTTAGGGTTAGGGTTAGGGTTAGGGTTAGGGTTAGGGTTAGGGTTAGGGTTAGGGTTAGGGTTAGGGTTAGGGTTAGGGTTAGGGTTAGGGTTAGGGTTAGGGTTAGGGTTAGGGTTAGGGTTAGGGTTAGGGTTAGGGTTAGGGTTAGGGTTAGGGTTAGGGTTAGGGTTAGGGTTAGGGTTAGGGTTAGGGTTAGGGTTAGGGTTAGGGTTAGGGTTAGGGTTAGGGTTAGGGTTAGGGTTAGGGTTAGGGTTAGGGTTAGGGTTAGGGTTAGGGTTAGGGTTAGGGTTAGGGTTAGGGTTAGGGTTAGGGTTAGGGTTAGGGTTAGGGTTAGGGTTAGGGTTAGGGTTAGGGTTAGGGTTAGGGTTAGGGTTAGGGTTAGGGTTAGGGTTAGGGTTAGGGTTAGGGTTAGGGTTAGGGTTAGGGTTAGGGTTAGGGTTAGGGTTAGGGTTAGGGTTAGGGTTAGGGTTAGGGTTAGGGTTAGGGTTAGGGTTAGGGTTAGGGTTAGGGTTAGGGTTAGGGTTAGGGTTAGGGTTAGGGTTAGGGTTAGGGTTAGGGTTAGGGTTAGGGTTAGGGTTAGGGTTAGGGTTAGGGTTAGGGTTAGGGTTAGGGTTAGGGTTAGGGTTAGGGTTAGGGTTAGGGTTAGGGTTAGGGTTAGGGTTAGGGTTAGGGTTAGGGTTAGGGTTAGGGTTAGGGTTAGGGTTAGGGTTAGGGTTAGGGTTAGGGTTAGGGTTAGGGTTAGGGTTAGGGTTAGGGTTAGGGTTAGGGTTAGGGTTAGGGTTAGGGTTAGGGTTAGGGTTAGGGTTAGGGTTAGGGTTAGGGTTAGGGTTAGGGTTAGGGTTAGGGTTAGGGTTAGGGTTAGGGTTAGGGTTAGGGTTAGGGTTAGGGTTAGGGTTAGGGTTAGGGTTAGGGTTAGGGTTAGGGTTAGGGTTAGGTTAGGGTTAGGGTTAGGGTTAGGGTTAGGGTTAGGGTTAGGGTTAGGGTTAGGGTTAGGGTTAGGGTTAGGGTTAGGGTTAGGGTTAGGGTTAGGGTTAGGGTTAGGGTTAGGGTTAGGGTTAGGGTTAGGGTTAGGGTTAGGGTTAGGGTTAGGGTTAGGGTTAGGGTTAGGGTTAGGGTTAGGGTTAGGGTTAGGGTTAGGGTTAGGGTTAGGGTTAGGGTTAGGGTTAGGGTTAGGGTTAGGGTTAGGGTTAGGGTTAGGGTTAGGGTTAGGGTTAGGGTTAGGGTTAGGGTTAGGGTTAGGGTTAGGGTTAGGGTTAGGGTTAGGGTTAGGGTTAGGGTTAGGGTTAGGGTTAGGGTTAGGGTTAGGGTTAGGGTTAGGGTTAGGGTTAGGGTTAGGGTTAGGGTTAGGGTTAGGGTTAGGGTTAGGGTTAGGGTTAGGGTTAGGGTTAGGGTTAGGGTTAGGGTTAGGGTTAGGGTTAGGGTTAGGGTTAGGGTTAGGGTTAGGGTTAGGGTTAGGGTTAGGGTTAGGGTTAGGGTTAGGGTTAGGGTTAGGGTTAGGGTTAGGGTTAGGGTTAGGGTTAGGGTTAGGGTTAGGGTTAGGGTTAGGGTTAGGGTTAGGGTTAGGGTTAGGGTTAGGGTTAGGGTTAGGGTTAGGGTTAGGGTTAGGGTTAGGGTTAGGTTAGGGTTAGGGTTAGGGTTAGGGTTAGGGTTAGGGTTAGGGTTAGGGTTAGGGTTAGGGTTAGGGTTAGGGTTAGGGTTAGGGTTAGGGTTAGGGTTAGGGTTAGGGTTAGGGTTAGGGTTAGGGTTAGGGTTAGGGTTAGGGTTAGGGTTAGGGTTAGGGTTAGGGTTAGGGTTAGGGTTAGGGTTAGGGTTAGGGTTAGGGTTAGGGTTAGGGTTAGGGTTAGGGTTAGGGTTAGGGTTAGGGTTAGGGTTAGGGTTAGGGTTAGGGTTAGGGTTAGGGTTAGGGTTAGGGTTAGGGTTAGGGTTAGGGTTAGGGTTAGGGTTAGGGTTAGGGTTAGGGTTAGGGTTAGGGTTAGGGTTAGGGTTAGGGTTAGGGTTAGGGTTAGGGTTAGGGTTAGGGTTAGGGTTAGGGTTAGGGTTAGGGTTAGGGTTAGGGTTAGGGTTAGGGTTAGGGTTAGGGTTAGGGTTAGGGTTAGGGTTAGGGTTAGGGTTAGGGTTAGGGTTAGGGTTAGGGTTAGGGTTAGGGTTAGGGTTAGGGTTAGGGTTAGGGTTAGGGTTAGGGTTAGGGTTAGGGTTAGGGTTAGGGTTAGGGTTAGGGTTAGGGTTAGGGTTAGGGTTAGGGTTAGGGTTAGGGTTAGGGTTAGGGTTAGGGTTAGGGTTAGGGTTAGGGTTAGGGTTAGGGTTAGGGTTAGGGTTAGGGTTAGGGTTAGGGTTAGGGTTAGGGTTAGGGTTAGGGTTAGGGTTAGGGTTAGGGTTAGGGTTAGGGTTAGGGTTAGGGTTAGGGTTAGGGTTAGGGTTAGGGTTAGGGTTAGGGTTAGGGTTAGGGTTAGGGTTAGGGTTAGGGTTAGGGTTAGGGTTAGGGTTAGGGTTAGGGTTAGGGTTAGGGTTAGGGTTAGGGTTAGGGTTAGGGTTAGGGTTAGGGTTAGGGTTAGGGTTAGGGTTAGGGTTAGGGTTAGGGTTAGGGTTAGGGTTAGGGTTAGGGTTAGGGTTAGGGTTAGGGTTAGGGTTAGGGTTAGGTTAGGGTTAGGGTTAGGGTTAGGGTTAGGGTTAGGGTTAGGGTTAGGGTTAGGGTTAGGGTTAGGGTTAGGGTTAGGGTTAGGGTTAGGGTTAGGGTTAGGGTTAGGGTTAGGGTTAGGGTTAGGGTTAGGGTTAGGGTTAGGGTTAGGGTTAGGGTTAGGGTTAGGGTTAGGGTTAGGGTTAGGGTTAGGGTTAGGGTTAGGGTTAGGGTTAGGGTTAGGGTTAGGGTTAGGGTTAGGGTTAGGGTTAGGGTTAGGGTTAGGGTTAGGGTTAGGGTTAGGGTTAGGGTTAGGGTTAGGGTTAGGGTTAGGGTTAGGGTTAGGGTTAGGGTTAGGGTTAGGGTTAGGGTTAGGGTTAGGGTTAGGGTTAGGGTTAGGGTTAGGGTTAGGGTTAGGGTTAGGGTTAGGGTTAGGGTTAGGGTTAGGGTTAGGGTTAGGGGTTAGGGTTAGGGTTAGGGTTAGGGTTAGGGTTAGGGTTAGGGTTAGGGTTAGGGTTAGGGTTAGGGTTAGGGTTAGGGTTAGGGTTAGGGTTAGGGTTAGGGTTAGGGTTAGGGTTAGGGTTAGGGTTAGGGTTAGGGTTAGGGTTAGGGTTAGGGTTAGGGTTAGGGTTAGGGTTAGGGTTAGGGTTAGGGTTAGGGTTAGGGTTAGGGTTAGGGTTAGGGTTAGGGTTAGGGTTAGGGTTAGGGTTAGGGTTAGGGTTAGGGTTAGGGTTAGGGTTAGGGTTAGGGTTAGGGTTAGGGTTAGGGTTAGGGTTAGGGTTAGGGTTAGGGTTAGGGTTAGGGTTAGGGTTAGGGTTAGGGTTAGGGTTAGGGTTAGGGTTAGGGTTAGGGTTAGGGTTAGGGTTAGGGTTAGGGTTAGGGTTAGGGTTAGGGTTAGGGTTAGGGTTAGGGTTAGGGTTAGGGTTAGGGTTAGGGTTAGGGTTAGGGTTAGGGTTAGGGTT